>NC_088411.1:34061650-34724150 GCF_034236695.1 Oncorhynchus nerka
GCATATCATTTGGTTCGCATAAGGGGGGACGAATGGAAGACCGCGTTTAACACCCCCAGAGGGCACTTCAATATTTGGTCATGCCTTTTGGGCTATCCAACTCCCCAGCGGTTTTCCAGGCACTCGTAAATGACGTGCTGAGAGATATGATTGATCAGTTCATATATGTTTACCTGGATGACATACTGATTTTTTCTTCTTCTCTCCAGGAACACGTTCAGCACGTCAGACGAGTGCTTCAGAGGTTGTTGGAGAATGGACTTTTTGTCAAGGCGGAGAAATGCATTTTTCATGCACAATCCGTTCCATTCCTAGGTTACATCGTCTCGACTGAAGGTATTCGCATGGATCCTGACAAGGTTAAGGCTGTGGTGGATTGGCCAAGCCCAGATTCCCGTAAGGCCCTACAGAGGTTTCTGGGATTCGCCAATTTCTACCGGCGTTTCGTTTGCAACTTTAGCCAGATAGTCGCTCCTCTTACCGCCTTAACCTCCCCCAGAGTGACGTTCAGGTGGTCCGATATAGCCGAGGCTGCATTCGTCAAACTCAAGAGCCTCTTTGTTTCGGCTCCCATCCTCATAGCTCCTGATCCCTCGCGTCAGTTCGTGGTGGAGGTGGACGCTTCAGAGGTGGGGGTAGGTGCGGTACTTTCCCAACGTTCCTCTTCTGACGACAAGATGCACCCTTGCGCGTTCCTTTCCCATCGGTTATCACCTGCGGAACGCAACTACGACATTGGCAACAGAGAGTTGTTGGCAGTGAAGTTAGCACTGGAGGAGTGGCGCCATTGGTTAGAGGGTTCGGGGGTACCTTTTATAGTTTGGACCGATCACAAAAATTTGGAATATATCAGAACCGCCAAGCGACTTAACTCCAGGCAGGCGCGGTGGGCACTCTTTTCGGACGTTTGACTTCTCTCTCGTACGCCCGGGTTCCAAGAATGTCAAACCCGATTCCCTTTCTCGCATTTTTTACCATTCCGAATGCCCATCCACTCCCGAGTGCATCCTACCCGGGACCCTAGTGGTCTCCACACTCACATGGGAGGTTGAATCGAGGGTCAAAACGGCCTTAGAAGGGGTAACGCCTCCGCCCGGTTGCCCGCCTAATCGGTTGTTTGTGCCGGAGGGGTGTCGGTCCGATGTTATTCGGTGGGGGCATTGCTCCAACGTAGCGTGTCATCCAGGAGTCAGTCGCACTAGCTTTTGGTTAAGCAACGCTTTTGGTGGCCACTGATGGCTCGTGACATTCACAGTTTTGTCTTGGCTTGCTCGGTTTGTGCCACTGGGAAGACTTCTAATCGACCCCCAGATGGGTTACTCCAACCGCTGTCGGTCCCTTCGAGACCCTGGTCCCACATCGCGCTAGATTTTGTTACCGCACTCCCGCCCTCCCAGGGCAAGACGGTTGTTTTGACCGTGGTGGACCGGTTCTCGAAGGCGGCTCATTTTATTCCCTTGCCTAAATTACCATCTGCCAAGGAGACAGCGGTAACTGTCGTGGATCACGTCTTTCGCTTACATGGTCTGCCGATGGACGTAGTTTCTGACAGGGGGCCCCAATTTGTGTCCAAGTTTTGGCAAGAGTTTTGTAGGTTACTGGGAGCGAGTGTCAGCCTGTCTTCAGGGTTTCATCCCCAGAGCAACGGTCAAGCGGAGAGGGCCAACCAAGATTTGGAGAGAGTGTTGCGATGTTTGGTTTCTAAGAATCCCTCTTCCTGGAGTCAACAACTCTCTATGGTTGAGTACGCTCACAATTGTTGCCAGTGGCAGCCACGGGTCTCTCTCCGTTTGAGTGTAGTTTAGGTTACCAGCCACCTATCTTTCCCAGTACGGAGTCCGAGGTGTCTGTTCCTCCGCTCACGCTTTCATCCAGAGGTGCCGTCACGCATGGAGCAGAGCCCGTGAGACTCTTCTCCGGGTGGGGCGCGCACCAAGACTAAGGCCGATCGCCACCGGTCGAAGCCTCCGGTATACGTCGTTGGCCAAAGAGTGTGGCTTTCTACTAAGAACATTCCACTCCGATCCGTTTCGAACAAGCTTGCCCCCAAATTTATCGGCCCGTTCAAAGTCACCAGGATCATTAGTCCGGTGGCGGTCCGGCTCCAGCTTCCTCCGGCGTATAGGAGAATTCATCCTACCTTTCATGTGTCTAAAATAAAACCTGTGTTTCAGGCACGCATTAACCCACCGGTCCCGGTTCCCCCGCCGCCACGACTTGTTGATGGGGAACCCACCTTTTCTGTCAATCGTATTTTGGACTCTAGAAGGAGGGGACGTGGATTCCAGTACCTGGTGGACTGGGAGGGTTACGGCCCGGAGGAGAGAAGTTTGGTACCTGCTAGGGACATTCTGGATCACTCCCTTATCGATGATTTCAATCGACAGGTAAATTCGCCTGGGAACGCCAAGAGGCGTTCCTAGGGGGGGGGGTATTGTCACGGTTCATGAATCCACTGCCTCCTTTTCCTTTTCTCTCTCTCTCTCTCTCTCTCTCCCGTGTTTGTGTGGGCGTGGTTCCCAATCTCGGCCTGATTGTCTGCGCCAGCTGGAATCACTTATCTTCCCTTTATATGTTCTGTAACCAGTGTTTCTTGTTGTCAGATCGTTGTTACTTCCCTGAGGTTGTGTCGTGTGTCCGTACTCATCTCTCGCCGCCCTTGTGTGGATTATCTGCTGTGCTCCTTCCTACCCATCCGGACACTCTCACCTGGGTTTCTCAGCACGCTCACATAGGAGGATGCGCCCTAGTCCCTGGGTCGGATTCCGTCTGAGTACAGTCTGTCTGTCCTGTTGCTGCTGTAACCTGTATTCATTAAACCATCGTTGCTTGCATCTTGCATCCGCCTCTGTATTATGACATATATAGATATTCCATTAAAAATCAGCCATTTCCAGCTACAATAGTCAATTACAACATTAACAATGTCAATACTGTATATCTGATCAATATGATGTTATTTTTAATGGACAAGAAATGTGCTCCCTTTCAAAAACAAGGATATTTCTAAGTGACCCCAAACTTTTGAACGGTAGTATATATAGCGTATTCTTGTCATGGCTCATCCTACAGATGTTGGATCTTAATTTGACCCCTTTTGTCGCAGGAGGAATATAATTCTGCAGCTGGAGGATTTTAGTGAATATTGAATATTTTAGGAATAACTGCCAGGGGGCAGATCTGAACGGTGTTTGTAGGCTATATTAGACTACAGGTCCACTGGGTGTCAGTTCAAGCAGCGTAGGCTACAGTTGAAGTTGGAAGTTTACATACACCTTAGCCAAATACATATAAACTCCGTTTTTCACAATTCCTGACATTTAATCCTAGTAAAAATTCCCTGTCTTAGGTCAGTTAGGATCACCACTTTATTTTAAGAATGTGAAATGTCAGAATAATAGTAGAGAGAATGATTTATTTCAGCTTTTGTTTCTTTCATCACATTCCCAGTGGGTCAGAAGTTTACATACACTCAATTAGTATTTGGTAGCATTGCCTTTAAATGATTTAACTTGGGTCAAACGTTTCGGGTAGCCTTCCACAAGCTTCCCACAATAAGTTGGGTGAATTTTGGCCCATTCCTCCTGACAGAGCTGGTGTAACTGAGTCAGGTTTGTAGGCCTCCTTGCTCATACACGCTTTTTCAGTTCTGCCCACAAATTTTCTACATGATTGATGTCAGTGCTTTGTGATGGCCACTCCAATACCGTGACTTTGTTGTCCTTAAGCCATTTTGCCACAACTTTGGAAGTATGCTTGGGGTCATTGTTCATTTGGAAGACCCATTTGCGACCAAGCTTTAACTTCCTGAATGATGTCTTGAAATGTTGCTTCAATATATCCACATAATTTTCCTACCTCATGATGCCATCTATTTTGTGATGTGCACCAGTCCCTCCTGCAGCAAAGCACCCCCACAACATGATGTTGCCACCTCCGTGCTTTGGAATGGTGTTCTTTGGCTTGGTTGTCTCCCCCTTTTTCCTCCAAACATAACGATGGTCATTTTGGCAAAACAGTTGTTGTTTTATCAGACGAGAGGACATTTCTCCAAAAAGTACGATCTTTGTCGCCCATTGTGCAGTTGCAAACCGTAGTCTGGCTTTTTTAATGGTGGTTTTGGAGCAGTTGCTTCTTCCTTGCTGAGCGGCCTTTCAGGTTATGTCGATATAGGACTCGTTTTACTGTGGAAATAGATACTTTTGTACCTGTTTCCTCCAGTATCTTCACAAGGTCCTTTGCTGTTGTCCTGGGATTGATTTGCACTTTTCACACCAAAGAACGTTCACCTCTAAAAGACAGAAAGCGGCTCCTTCCTGAGCGGTATGACGGCTGCGTGGTCCCATGGTGTTTATACTTGTGTACTATTGTTTTTACAGATGAACGTGGTACCTTCAGGCATTTGGAAATTGCTCCCAAGGATGAACCAGACATTTTTTCTGAGGGTTTGGCTGATTTCTTTTGATATTACCATGATCAAGGAAAGATATTACCATGGTCAAGGAAAGAGGCACTGAGTTTGAAGGTAGTTCTTGAAATACAGCCACAGGTACACCTCCGGTTGACTCAAATTATGTCAATTAGCCTATCAGAAGCTTCTAAAGCCATGACATCATTTTCTGAAATTTTCCAAGCTGTTTAAAGGCACAGTCAACTTAGTGTATGTAAACTTCTGACACACTGGAATTGTGATACAGTGAATTATAAGTGAAATAATCTGTCTGTAAACAATGGTTGGAAAAATTACTTGTGTCATACACAAAGTAGATGTCCTTACCGACTTGCCAAAACTATAGTTTGTTAACAAGAAATTTGTGGAGTGGTTGAAAAACGAGTTTTAATGACTCCAACCTAAGTGTATATAAACTTACGACTTCAACTGTAGCCTCGTTATTGTTATTTTTTTGTTATTTTTTTTACATTAGTTTATTTAGCCAGTATTTTCATACTCTGCATTGTTAGTAAAGGGCTTGTAAGTAAGCATTTCACGGTAAGGTGTTGTATTCGGTGCAAGTGACAAATGACATTTTATTTTGATTGTGTTTTGAGGGCGAGTGCAAATTAAATGGCTAGGTTGCTAACTACCTGTTTTTAGCTCTTCATATTATCTCTGCTTATTGGCTAACTAGCCACCTTGTCATTGGCTTAAATAGTGCCCAGATTAATCAGATGTGTGTGGCAATAGCTAACTAGCTATCACATTAAGTGCAAGTAGATATGCTGTCTAAACTAGCTAGCTAGCTGCAGTGTAAACCATGTAGCTAGCTAGCTAGCTAATGTTCAGCGCAGTGTGTGTAAATGTCGCTGTGTTTTTATGACCTAGGCCCATAAGCAAATCTCTCATTCAGTCAGTGTATCATATCAGTAATCTTTTTTGTGCCATATACTACAAAGTTGTTTTTGTGTCTGTCTTATTTACAGCACAACCAAGGGGGAGTAGAATAGGCCAGCCAAGAAAATAAAATACCTTTGTAAGTGGAAAGGTGAGGTTCGGAGGGTAAATCTGGTTTTGTCTAGAAGGGATACTGCTTTTGGAAGTTATGCAGCAGGTTAAGAGAATTAACGATGCAGGTTAGGAGGAGTAGGTTGGGAGAAGGGTTACGGTTAGCTAAAATGTACCAAAACATCTACTTTGATGTCAAAATCCTATTGAAACATGACCAGTAAATCCTACCTTGGCTGGAAAAAGATGATTGAGTTGACTATGGCAATTGATATTCTATTAGGCCTTTTGATTATCTGTTAGGCTACTTATGATGCTGACCTGAATACCTACCTTGATGTTTAATTACACGTTGAAATGTGCCTGATTTGCATACTAGTAACCCGATTGATCGTGACATTTCTATATTGATGGTTATTTGACTTTTGTACGCTTGCCTGATCATCCTTGATATTTCATTTTGAGTGAAACATGGTGTACATCTTTTTAGTGGGCATTCACCATCACATGTACTTGAAATTATATTGTGCAATTACATTTGACATTTTACTCATTTAGCAGACACTCTTCTCCATTACAGGAGCAATTAGAGTTAAGTGCCTTGCTCGAGGGCACATCAACAGATTTTTCACCTAGTCAGCTTGGGGATTCAAACCAGCAACCTTTCGGTTACCGGATCAACCTCTTAACCTCAGGGCTGGCTGGCGTTCTAATGCTATTGTAATTGTAAAATTATTAAAATGTCTCATTTACCATTTACCTTTTTATGAAATTCTGCACAGCAGCTAGGTTTCAGTCCAATTGGCGACAGATTTTCATGTGAATATTCTAGAATCCGCATAAAGAAAATATGTGCCTTTAACCACCAGGGGTGTTAACACCAAATGGACATGTTGGGGATAAAAATCAGCACATGATGACATAATCCACACAAAATGTACTTTTTCGCTTACATTTTCAGGTACCGAATAAAAATCTAAAGTTCAATGTGTGTCCATCGCATTTTCAACACAATGGATAGTTATGTCACAAAAATTGTTTCATTAAATAGCAAATGTGTCTACTCTGGTCTTGGCACGTGTGCTCTAGCCGACAGCTTGCAGATACAGTAAGGACGGGTAAACTAGTCTTTATAATGAGTTTATCATGGACAAGAGCAAAAATATTTGTCAAACAGCAGTCAAGCATTTGTCAAACATCATGTCACCAGAATAAGACCCTCGATATTGTTTGGAAAGGAACATCAAGATCACCGTGTACTTTCACAACTCTGTGAAGTTCATCATAACTTATTTCATCTGTAGCCTAGTAAACTGCATGGTTTCCCCAGTTGTAGTGAGAGGACCACACCATATCATTGCGTGACCCCGTTTATTTCCATCTGATGGTTATTATATCAAGATTTTAGCTGTACTGGAGGACATTTGCAAGATGGTGCTGGCTGGCAGGCTTAAATTAAACAATGCATGTCAAATCACTTGCACTAAACTGTCCTTTTTCTTTGCTGCCACAATTTACTATAAGGTGTAAAAATTACCAAACTAAATTTGTGACTAGTACTTAGGTATTTTTCTGTTTCTAAACAAATTAAAGACTATATAGCCTCAAAACATGGTTAAAACTATAATTGTGATATCATGGATGGTCAGTCCTTGCATCAATAGCTCTGTCTATGAATTTAAATGGTTACATTTCTCCAGCCCCATTCCTCAGCTTTATACCGAAACAGGGTCTGGGAGAGCACTTTCTTATTGTTTCTACTGCTGATAACCGCTTTAAGTACAGATTTTCAGTACCATACATTCCTCTGCAAATTGTACATAGCCTAACTATAAAACATGGGCGAGCATCCACACTGGAGGAAAGTTTACCATTCTACAGTAGGCCGACATCTGTCAATCAACTGATGGCCCAAATCAGCTCAGGGAAACACAAACAGTAGCCTATTAATGGTTTTCACACCTTTCAATTTGTGACAATGGCTAGGCAAAATGTGGCCTATTGGAAATTAATCAAATAACAAGGTGCCTATTGCAACCATGGATGGCACTAGATTAACGCCAGCTGATGTCTCCTTAAAACATCAATATGTGCTAAATTCACCCACACGGCTGATCTCAATTGCAATCATTAATGGTAACCTCATTACCACACCCTAAAAGATGATGTCAGTGTTACCTTATACCGCGTTCATATGCCACTCTGAAATATCCGACTTCCTGTTTCGTTGGGCTGCGGTACATGTATAAATAATATCAGTTCACATGTCGGAAATTTCAGAGTGCAATTGAATGCAGCATTAGTCCGAGATCTGTTGGCTATATAATGACGAGTTGCTCATGTCTCCGCACTACCAATGGGAGTCATCCCAAAGGCAAGAAGGCAGGTGACAAGCTTAGGTCTGCATACTAAACAACTGTCATGAAATGTCTCAACATGTATAATATCCGCTCTATAGAAGGTAGAAGGTGTTACAAAGAATAATAAGGGGGAAAGAGGATAACAACACCTTGAGTGGTTTATGAAAGTAATTTAGAGGTTTGCTCATGAAGCAAATAAAAATATCCTTAACCCTAAAAGCGGCAACATAGGCTATTCAGACCCCTAAAAGCGCCAACAGGGGTAATTTATGACCCTAAATGGGGAATTATGGCAAAAATACACATTAATTTACTTATATTTTCCAACTAAATAAATGTTTTTTTAAATTCCACATAATAGTGAATAATAGTGAAGACATCAACACTATGACATAACACATATGGAATCATGTTGTAACCAAAAAAGTGTTAAACAAATCAAAATATATTCCACATTTTAGATTCTTCAAAGTAGCCACCCTTTGCCTCTGACAGCTTTGCACACTCTTGTCATTCTCTCGATCAGCTTCAGCTGGAATGCTTTTCTAACAGTGTTGAAGGAGTTCCCACATATGCTGAGCACTTGTTAACTGCTTTTCCTTCACTCTGCGGTCCAACTCATCCCAAACCATCTCAATTGGGTTGAGGTCGGGTGCTTGTGGAGGCCAGGTCATCTGATGCAGCACTTCATCACTCTCCTTCTTGGTCAAATAGCCTTTACACAGCCTGGAGGTGTGATGGGTCATTGTCAAAAAACAAATGATAGTCCCACTAAGTGCAAACCAGATGGGAAGCCGCATCGCTACAGAATGCTGTGGAAGTCATGCTGGTTAAGTGTGCCCTGAATTCTAAGTAAATCACTGACAGTGTCACCAGCATAGCACCCCCACACCATCACACATCGTCCTTCATCCTTCATGGTGGGAACTAAACATGCAGAGATCATCCGTTCACCTAGTCTCACAAAGACACAGCGGTTGGAACCAAAAATCGTAAATTTGGGCTCATAAGAACAAAGGACATATTTCTACCGGTCTATTGTCCATTGCTCATGTTTCTTGGCCCAAGCATGTCTCTTCTTATTATTGGTGTCCTTTAGTAGTGGTTTCTTTACAGCATTTCGACTATGAAGGTCTGATTCATGCAGTCTCCTCTGAACAGTTGATGTTTAGATGTGTCTGTTACTTCAACTCCGTGAAGCATTTATTTGGGTTGCAATTTCTTAGGCAGGTAACTCCAATGAACTTATCCTCTGTATCAGAAGTAACTCTGGGTCTTTCTTTCCTGTGGCGGCCGTCATGAGAGCCAGTTTCATCACAGCGCATGATGTTTTTTGCAACGGCACTTGAAGAAACTTTCAAAGTTCTTGAAATGTTCGCATTGACTGACCTTCATGTCTTAAAGTAATGATGGACTGTCATTTCTCTTTGCTTATTTGAGCTGTTCTTGCCATAATATGGATTTGGTCTTTCACCAAATAAGGGTATCTTCTGTATGCCACCACTACCTTGTCCCAACACAATGGATTGGCTCAAACACATTAATAAGAAGGAAAGAAATTCTACAAATGTATTTTGATTTGTTTAACACTTCTTTGGTTATTACGTGAATCTGTACAGTATGTGTTATTTCATAGCTTTGATGTTTTCACTATTATTCTACAATGTAGAAAATAGTCGAAATAAAGAAAAACCCTGGAGTGAGTAGGTTTGTCCAAACTTTTGACTGGTGCTGAACGTGATATGGTCACTGGTGCCATCAGACTTTTAGCTCTACATTCGGAATGCTATGTGCTATCAATCCAGTTCCATTTGCAGGTTAGCCAGGTTTCCATCCAACCTTTTTATGTGAGTAAAGTACATGTCGGATAAAACATGTCATGCAATGCCTGATGTAAAATTTTAAGAATGTCGACAAAACAAAATATGGTAGACAAGGTGAGATTTGGTCGGTAAAATGTATTAATGGGAGAAATGGTGGTGGAAACACATTTATGTGCAAATATAGATATACAGTTGAAGTTGGAAGTTTACATACACTTAGGTTGGAGTCAGTAAAACTTGTTTCCACAAATGTATTGTTAACAAACTATAGTTTTAGCAAGTCAGTTAGTACGTCTACTTTGTGCATGACACAAGTAATTTTTCCAACCATTGTTTACAGACAGATTATTTCACTTATAATTCATTGTATCACAATTCCAGTGGGTCAGAAGTGTACATACACTAAGATGACTGTGCCTTTAAACAGCTTGGAAAATTCCAGAAGATGATGTCATGGCTTTAGAAGCTTCTGATAGCCTAATTTACATAATTTGAGTCAATTGGAGGTGTACCTGTGGATGTACATCAAGGCCTACCTTAAAACTCAGTGCCTCTTTGCTTGACATCATGGGAAAATCTAAAGAAATCAGCCAAGACCTCAGAAAAAAAATTGTAAACCTCCACAAGTCTTTTTTTCTTCTATTGTGTTATTAACTGTACGCTTGTTTATTCCATGTGTAACTCTGTGTTGTTGTTTGTGTCACACTGCTTTGCTTTATCTTGGCCAGGCCGCAGTTGTAAATGACAACTTGTTCTCAACTAGCTTAACTGGTTAAACAAAGGTTAAAAAAATCATTGGGAGCAATTTCCAAACGCCTGAAGGTACCACGTTCATCTGTACAAACAATAGTACGCAAGTATAAACCCCATGGGACCATGCAGCCGTCATACCGTTCAGGAAGGAGACGCGTTCTGTCTCCTAGAGATGAACGTACTTTGGTGCAAAAAGTGCAAATCAATTCCAGAACAACAGCAAAGGACCTTGTGAAGATACTGAAGGAAACAGGTACAAAAGTATCTATATCCACAGTAAAATGAGTCCTATATTGACATAACCTGAAAGGCCACTCAGTAAGGAAGAAGCCACTACTCCTAAACCGCCATAAAAAAAAGCCAGACTAGAGTTTGCAACTGCACATGGGGACAAAGATCATACTTTTGTAGAAATCTCCTCTCATCTGATGAAACAAAAATAGAACTGTTTTGCCATAATGACCATCGTTATGTTTGGAGGGGGAAGCTTGCAAGCCAAAGAATACCCTCCCAACCGTGAAGAACGGGAGTGGCAGCATCATGTTGTGGGGTGCTTTGCTGCAGGACGGACTGGTGCACTTCACAAAATAGATGGCATCATGAGGTAGGAAAATTATGTGGATACATTGAAGCAACATCTCAAAACATCAGTCAGGAAATTAAAGCTTGGTCGCAAATGAGTCTTCCAAATGAACAATGACCCCAAGCATACTTCCAAAGTTGTGACAAAATGGCTTAAGGACAACAACGTCAAGGTATTGGAGTGGCCATCAGAAAGCACTGACCTCAATCCCATAGACAATTTGTGGGCAGAACTGAAAAAGTGTGTGCGAGTAAGGAGGCCTACAAACCTGACTCAGTTACACCAGCCCTATCAAGAGGAATGGGCCAAAATTCACCCAACTTATTGTGGGAACCTTGTGGACGGCTACCCAAAAATGTTTGACCCAAGTTAAACAATTTAAAGGCAATACTAACAAATACTTATTGAGTGTATGTGAACTTCTGACCCAATGGGAATGTGATGAAAGAAACAAAAGCTGAAATAAATCATTCTCTCTACTATTATTCTGACATTTCACATTCTTAAAATAAAGTGGTGGATCCTAACTGACCTAAAACAGGGTATTTTGCTAAGATCACATGTCAGGAACTGTGAAAAACTGAGTTTAAATGTATTTGGTAAGGTGTATTTAAACTTCCGACTTCATCTGTAGTAACCATCATATCGAAGTTAACTTGGAGTCACCGCAAAAGTTTTATATGTGCACTATGTCATCATGCACAGACTTTTATCTGAAACAAGTTAATTTGATGGAAACACATCTCTGGTGGAAAAATTTGCATATTTTATTTATGCATATTTTAGAATATTGAAAACCTATTGCCAGTTGGATGGATACCTAGCTACTGACTAGAATTGTTTAGTAATTTTGTAGTTATAGTGGCTGCCACGCACCCTAAGGGCAGATCTGAAGTGGCCACAAAACTATGTATTTTTAGAGTTACATCTACCTCTATGCCAAAGTTTACTATTGAGTCTACATTTTCAGTTTAGCCGCACACCACTAGCATACAAAAGAGAGGTTATTCTTTTATTTTATATTAAATCCTGATAAATTGTGTGTTTTGTCTATAACTAGTTGCTTGACAATGTCCTAAACATTTCAGATGGATAAAAAAAGGGTTTAGTCATTTACATTTTTGGCACTTTCAGGGTTAACATTGGTTTCTCAGTGAACTAAATAATACATGTAAATGAATGGCCACAAAACAACAGCCATTGTCAATTCTGTTACGTAATTCCCATTTCTGTTTCCCTTGAGTTAACTACAGGATTTTTTTTCTTTTCTTTGCCTCACAGTTTATTTCAAAGGGTCAGCTTACACTCTGTCCACAAGGCTGGTGAAATTGTATCTAATAATAATGTTATTCAGTTTACTTTATTCATCGTTCTACATGGTTCTCCCTATAGAGTAATTTATATAGAGAGCTGGGCCAATGCGGTTTCTGCGTATTGATGCATTGACATTACACTTCAACAGTTTATGGCAGCCATGTTAGCTCCCCATTAACATTACATTAGGAATATTTAGACAATACTATCTAACTTAATGTCTAGAATTATAACAATATAAAAACATTCTAAAAGTTAACTCTGTAAATATATGGCTCAAGTTCTCCCTATTTGTCTTCTTTGAGTGTGCTGGGACTTCCATTACAGCTCAATCAGTGTCTGTTAAACAGCACGGCCACCTGGGTCAGATTTTTACATGTTGCTTGGTATGACAAGGCTGCAGCAAGACACAAGAAATGTCTCCTTACGCTGATGTATGTGTGCTTATATGCACATTTGTTTCCTGAACTAGAGAAAGTGGGGCTGTGTGTTGTCTTTCCAGAGTCCCGAAAGACTGCATTTGACCTGATATGTCTTCTCCAATCATTGTAAATTGAAGTACCTGTGCCATTTGCAGGGTTAGCCCTGGGACTTAGACTTTCATCTTCAGACATCCTTTCATGAGAAGCAAGCATTTTCCCAAGGTTAACTTGTGTCTTGTGTTGTAAATTTAAGACAAATTCATGGTTCCCCTCTATTGTTACAAACATAAATTGAGGATTGCATACTGTATATTGGCCCTATGTGAAATGCCTACTGTTTGAAGATCAGTGGATTACATTTTTCTATCAATCTTAAACAACAGTTCGCCAGTCATTTATTCTTAACAATTTCATGCCAAATGATTCCAAATTATGCCATATTTTCCAATTTTATATTTTCACGTCCCATTTTATGTTTAAATTTTTTTTGTATTATCATCGCTAACTCTAAATTGAATACCTGAAACTGACAAATGTGTCTGTCAGTTTATCGCCTGTATGAAAATGTAAACATGTTCTGTATGGGTTCCTGTTTAGTGTGGTCTCCTTGGCAACTACAGTATTGAAGAGGTAAGGTGCATTCCTGATTCTGCTGCCATGTAATGAGAGGATATTTGGGGATTTACTTTCAGCTATGGAAAGCTGTGTTTGTTATGGATTTCATAAAAATATATACATTATATCTATTTGGGGGGGCTAACACAGGAAACATGCCTTGCAAATGTTTATACAGTAAAGGTGTTATCGATTGCTTCGGAATCCCTCTATGATGTTATCAGAGGCAGGGTGGTCAGTGCATGTCTCATATTTATGAAACACAACTGTATTTTTTCAAGGCGTCTAATTCAAACAGGCTAGCCTCTGGATAATCTCACTTGTTAATGTGTTCCAGTAGGAACAAAGTCAGAGCTCCTGGCCACATAGTGCAAACTTGGGAAGAGAATGTGTGCCTTCTTCTTACTGTTCAGGCTGTAGGCTTGTTACAGTAACTCGCAGGCATCTATGTCATAAGACTACAGTCAAATAGGGACTTTATGCATGTTTTCCAGGGGAGATTATAGCTTCAGATGGACAGAACAACATGACTGTTATGTCTTTTCCAGGGGAAAATACCTCAAAAAGAAAAGAAATAAGGAAAAAACAGACAATCAGCTGTACAGTATTAACCATCTTCTTCTGAAATGGGTTTAAACGAGGTCAGAGATCTCGTATTAATCATACTGATTTATCATCAAGACTAAAAAGCCGATGGCTGGTCTCCTGCCAGAGTCCATCAGAAGACAAACCCACCTGGTTTATATTTCTGTTTTCAGTTCTGGGCCCAAGTGAAATTAAAAAGCACTAATGCCTGTCAGTGGTTACATCCAGAAGTAACATCCTTGCCAAAAGAAGCCTGATGACAAACAGTATTCCAAAAGGATGTGCATTGAAACAGTATTAGTAGTTATAGTCTTTGGATAAAAGAAGAAACTACAATTTCCTTAGTCAATCTTCATCACTGTCATGGCAGCCAAGACAAATATTGCATCAAAATGTGTTGAGTTGTGTAAGACAGAAAGGTGGAGTAAAATTGATTTGCCAGGCTATGGGATGCTAAAAGGAATTCTACCTTCTCTGTTGTTCTAGGCACAGGGAATAATAATGTTGCATTGGATACGAAATACATTGTGCATTGGGTTCCTCATCAATCAGGTATTTTTGTTTTGTGTAGTTATGCATTAAAAGTAACCAGAAAGATTACTTATTTTTCATCATCTCACAACATCTGAGGAAGACACTTTTGTTTTAGAAAAATAGATACAGAGAGGAATACTACAAAGCAGGATTAATGAGCCAGCTAATTTGCCTAAATATTCTGAAATAACTTTTCATTGTTTAGAAAGTTAATCTTGAAATGGGTATGGTCTAATTGACTCAAACACCAAAAATACATAGTTATGTTAAGCTTTCATACTGAACTAGAATTTTGGGGGGTTGTTTCTCAAAGTAAGCTGTCTAGATCATTAATTATTCTATGTAGTATACTTAGAAAGTGAATAGAGATATCAACAGCTGCCATTTAACAAATATTCTCTCTGGCTCTTGTAAAAAATTATATTAAATATAACTTTTTCCACAAAAGAGATGGGAACATTTGAGAGATCATCATTTATAACATGAGTAGGCCCTTAGATTGCTCTACTGGGCAATTAACCAATCTGCACAACACATCTGAAGCTGCATTAAAACATCTGCCTAGATACATCAATGTCAAACCTGTAGTTACCTAGTTTTCTATTTAATAGCCCGCCAGCAGTCTTCTCAGGAATCAAATTGACCATGTGGAAATCTTACAGCCAATCCATCATGTTTAAGCAAAAATAAAAACTTAATGTTTAAGCAAAAATAATTTTGATTCCAAGTTTGAATGATTCAACGACGGTAAGCGCTTCTGCGTTCCCACCTGCTGAACAGTACTTTAACAGCCAGCGTGTTGCTGCTGTGGACGTACTGTAGAGCTGTCATAGTAGGCATGCCAAGCAGTCGACGGGTCTCAAAGCCAGCTACTGCTCAGTAGCACGAACATCCAAATCTGTTGAGAAATGTCATACATGATGGTCCTTTGGGGACAGTGACCCCAATGCACAGGTCAGGGACTTTTGTAACCAAAGACCAAAGGGTGCTAGGCAATGTGACTACTGCAAAGTAATCTTTAACACACATGCTGTCTCTGAGGGGTGCTGTGGAAAGTTGGCCACAGCCAGTCGACCTTCCTGAAAACTATAAGGTAACCCGCTGTTTTTATAAAGGCTTTTACGTTTGTAAAAAAATAAATAAAAGGTACTATTTTTCTCTGTCGTTTACACAGAGTTGAGTTGTGGGGAAAGGTCACAGATCTGTTTGTTTTTATCATATTGTATCTATTCAGCATATCTGATGCCGCCCACATACACATCTCAATCCATCCATTCTGACCAGATTTTGCTGACAGACCTTTGCAACCAGATAATCACTGGTAAGCTAATTTAGTTCTAACTTTCCATGGTTGAAGAGTACATTTATAAAGCTTTCCTGCTGCCCATAAATAACGGACATTGTTAAAACTTATTCTAGCATTCACAGTTGAAGAATAAACAAGGCTCTTCTGTTGCAACCAGTGCTTTTAAGCAATTCAATCAAATATATGGTTTAGAATTGAAGACGGGTGGAAGGATGAAAATTGATTTAATCTGGATCCTGTTTTCTGTGTTCCATTTTGTTTTCAATATCTGAGAGTTTAAAACCCTTTCATGTCATGCGAAAAACCTGTTCCCTATAAAGTGTATTTTTCACATTTGTTTGTTTCTGAAGATAATAAGATATATTCTCAATTACTCACAAGAAACATTTTCCAGGTTAATGGGTCTTTAAGAGGGAAACTGTTGGCGTTTGCCGTATAATTTTTATTTTTTACATATTTTCATTCAATCGTCTTCTGATTGCTCTCCAAGAGTTTCATGTGAAAAATATATTGTGCCTATGAGGTCCAAAAGTATTTGGACAGTGACACATTTTTTGACGTTTTGGCTCTGTACACCAGCACGTTGAATAAAAAATGATACAATGACTATGAGTTTAAAGTGCCGACTGTCAGCTTGAATTTGAGGGAATCCATATCAGGTGAACCGCTTAGAAATTACAACGCTTTTTATACATAGTCTCTGTTACGCCCTGGCCATAGAGAGGCTTTTTATTCTCTATTTTGGTTAGGCCAGGGTGTGACTAGGGTGGGCATTCTATGTCCTTTTTTCTATGTTTTGTATTTCTATGTCTTGGCCTGGTATGGTTCTCAATCAGGGACAGCTGTCTATCGTTGTCTCTGATTGAGAGCCATACTTAGGTACCCTTTTCCCCCACCTGTTTTGTGGGAAGTTAACGTTGTAGTTGTTCAGGGCACATAGCGTCACGGTTGTTTTTTTTTTTGTTTGTTCTTCGTTTTGTCGGTCATTTTTAAATAAATTTCAAATGTACACTTACCATGCTGCACCTTGGTCCAGTCCTTCAGCCAGCCGTGACAGTCTCCCCATTTTAGAGAACCAAATGTATTTGGATAAATAAATGTATACATGTTTAGCAATTGGTTCCATATTCCTAGCATGCAATGACTACATCAACTTTGTGGCTACAAACTTGTTACATGCATTTGCATAAGAATATAATATATTTCTGAACCCTTGTACATTAATGTAGATGGTACCATGATTATGGATAACCCTAAATGAATTGTGAATAATGATGAGTAAGAAAGTTTGAGGCACAAAGACATTACCCACAAGACATGCTAACCTCTCACAATTCCCAATAACAGGGGAGAACGTTAGCATTTTTTCAGGGGTATGGTATTTATGTCTCTGTAACTTTCTCACTGTGGCTAGGCCAGCTAATGACCACTCTGCAGAGCTGCCTCTAGGACAAGATTCATCCCAACAAATGCCAGCCTGCTCTTAATCATGGCGTGAATCATTAAGCTATTTAAAATGTACAAAAGCCCTCTAATAGCCCTTTTATATGCATTTTCTCTAACATAAACCTTCCTCAATCGCCTGCACTGCGTTGCTTTGAATGAGTAGGGATATTCCCCTAAGGGCCCCCCCCCTAAAAAGTTACCCTCAGCAGCTGGTATTAGTCAAGATGAGCTTCCATGGTTGTATCTTCCAAGCTGCATAGCTCTCATAAAAGGGAAACATTAAATGCCCAGTTAGGGACATGCAACTGCCAGAGATTCAGTACCAATTCTTTTTAATTCTACCCTGCAGAGGCCCTTTTCATTCGCCAAGGTCCCAGATAGTAACACTGTCCTGTATAGTAGAATTAGAAACTTGCTTTGGCAATGACACATTGTTGTTGGAATACTTTACCTTTAACTCATTCATCTAAAATGGAGTATTAATGTAGGTATACAATATGATGATACTGTATGTGTCTGCAGAAAATCCACAGAATAGTAAACCTACTATTTTTTTTCGAAATGACTAAAATGTCAACCTTTCAATAGCAACCTCTCAATTTCATCTAAACTCTCCCTTTCTATTAAACTGTGATTTATACACCCATCATGAAAACCATCTTCAAACATGGCAGGGTTGGCATTCCCTAACGAAACCCTTCCCTATTTTCAGTGGCCCAGAGAAGGTTGTGAGGGCGGGATTCTAAATGATCTGCCATGAGGGAGTTTTCACATTTAGGGAGTTGACAAGTGATGGACATTAACCTGGGAGCCAATGACACAGAGACCTGAAGACCTTTCATGGGACGGTCGTACAAGTTCTGCCTCTCCCCTTGAGTGGGGTTCTCTCATCGCAGGGCAGCTTATTATGTTGAAAGGGTTCAGTGCTAGGACTTCATTAAGCCCCTCTATTATTAACATCTGGGTGAGAAAGAATGGGTCTTTCTCTGGTAAACTGTGTCCCTGCTTTACAAGAGGATTTTATTACGCTACGTCATTGACATTGGCAGCTAGTGGCACACCTGGCAATGGAAAACCTTCAGCTGTTTCAGTCAAAAGAGATCAATCAAAGCAACCTGTTTCCCTGAAGCCTTAGATTTCATCCAGAAAGGTTGAGGTGGGGGACTTACAATAAGCAGTGTGTGACTGGTCTTATTCTAGAGCCCAGACACTCGGCAGGCAAGTACTTCCCTTTGAGAGCTTCCTGACCTCTCAGCTCACACAGTCGCTCGTAACACTGTCAGACTAGTCCAGACACAACGTTAGCTCACACTTGAGTCCCCAGTGAGCCAGCTAGTCACTGACACTCTCACCCCTTCCATATGCCTCTCTCTCTCATCGCCTTTATTAATCTCTCTGTGTTGCTTCCTCCCTCTTGCTGACTCTATCCTCTGTCCCATCCATTCCCTGCTAGGGATGCGGTTGCCATGGCAACTGCTGAGTCACTGCCAGCTCTCTGCTTTCAGCTGTCGTCCTCTGATGTGATTCTTTCAGTGAGGGGGGCAGCAAGGGCCTCGGTCTCCACCCTGTCTGCTTCATGAGCATATTGATCAGAGAACTCCACCATGTGCATTTGTTGCAGTTGAGCGTAAAGATCCATCACTGCGGGTGTCGGAGCCAGAGGATCCTGGGGGAGCTCTACAGGCCAAGCGGGAGCGTTTCGGATGGGCAACGTCCCCACCTCAGTGAAGCACTGCCTGAGCTATGAACAACTCATCCAGGATTATCCGTGGCTAGGAAGCCGGCTGCAGGAGGAGAAGGTAAGATGGGAGGGTGCAGGTTGGGAACATGTGAAAGGACAGAGAGGGGGCATCACCCTGGGATGCAGAAACAGGCACTACACTAACTGGCGTCACACTGCAAACACTCTATTTCAAAATAAATTCAAATGTCGTGATAAGAGCACAATATATGAAAGAATTGTTATGCCTACTGTTTAACGTTGACTTGCGGTCTAAAAGCAGGATCCTGTTCCTCCCAACGATTTATATATACACTAGATGAATTATAGGGGACGCTATGTGTCTCCATCTTGGCACTCCCCCACATTGTAGAAAATATTTTGGAAGCTATAGAAATGCATTTATTAATGTATTTTATTCTATTACAGACACCTTAATACATACTTTTAAATTATATTATGTGAGATAAAAATAAAAATAAAATCCTTGAAGTATAATTTTGAGCGATTACTAATGTTACTGTCCTCACTACAATAACAAAAATACTTAAATACATGGAATGTTGTGCTTGAAATATCTCATTTAAATATAGAATTTAATTAATTCGTTCCTCCCCAACATCTATCTTAAGTAAGTCTGCGTATTGGCAGATAGAGAGAGTGCATCAAGTGAACTTTTCCCACTACAACTGTTAGATTAGTTAGTCAGGTATAATATAAAAAATCTGTATTTTATGTTATATATAATATATATATTATCAACTGTAAAATCGACAGTAGATATTCTGGGCTTAAAGAGCGACTGCCCCTAAAAAAAAACGAATCCCTTTGAAAATGGCCTATGAGCCGTCCTTGTGAGTCAGAATAATTTATTCTAGTGTCAAAATTGATTACAAATTGTAATAGCATAATTTTGGTCATAAAGTCAGTCTCGCCTAAAATGGAGTTTGGAACCTCAGTGTGTCACAACAAATAAATGAAGGTTGAGTTTGGATTACAATTATGTCAACAAATCATGCTACCCTTTTCCAAGCTCCACAAGCAAATCGCCCCCCAGCCTCCCTTTATTGAATGGGGCTCCCGTTGTTTCATCGCCCCCAACCAACACGTTCAAAGGATCACGGCCATTCGATTGACCATGCAATCAATGCATGCTTCCAGAAGGCTGCACAGCCAAAAGACGATGGTTTGCTTGCCCTGCCGAAGGACCCTATCATGCGCAATAGGTGGTTGGATTTCATTGCTCTCCAGTGGTGGTGAGTATACTGGTAGCTAGACCATAGGCTGCTGGTTATGTATATTTTGATAATCATTATCACTATCATCGCTAGCTAGCTAGCTACTTCCCTGACTAGATAGCTGGCTAATGTCAGCCTACCTCAATACAACTTGGACTTGGCTTGGAAACACAAACATTTCAAAATAAGTCATTTAGTAGGAAAACGGGTTGTCATGATTGTGATTTCACCAGATTGATTAGATGTAGTATAACATTAGTCAGCTAACTAAGATTAAGGACACAACCATATTTTAGCTAGCTAACGTTAGCATTGCTAGCTATTTTTGACAAACTTCGCTAGTGACAGTCCTCTAGAGTAAATTTGACAACACCATAATATGGCAAAGTTGTTTCCAATTAAATATTTGCCTACTTTAGCGTTGCCATCGTATTTCCATGCCACTCTAATTTAGTTTAATGTAGACTGAATTGTCACAGCCTCCGAGGTGCAACCCATGTCTAGGTCACAAATACAGTACATTTTGGATGAAACGATGATGGTACTAGGTAACCATGTCTGTCTACAACAGTGCACTAACTAGCAGCAGCAAACCAACCCTGGGCCATAGCAAAACATGTCACAGTTGGATGCATATTGTAAAGGCGTCACTGGCCTGAATCTAATCTGGAGCCAATCAGTCTACATCTGTCAAGCATAGAATTAGCTACCAAACGAGATTGTTATTTCTCTATCTATGTTTTATAATTGAGGGATGATGACAATTGTTGACCCTTTTTTTCTGTTAGACAAAGTGCACAGTTGGTCATGAACGGATGCCAGGACCAACAAGAAAGAGCAAAGGTGGGTACCATAACATGTCCAGCAATGGGAGTGCAATGTTTTGGCGTCCTCCAAAAATGATTTAATTCACTGTTCTCTTGCTATTTTCACAGCTTCTCAGGAAAGACCTCAGAATAAAAGTGTCATGCGACACAAGTACTCGTGTGATAAGGAGGACCGAGCACTCCCCCATTCTCATCGACAGGGCTGTAGTGGAGCAGGTTGAGAGCTTCAAGTTCCTTGCTGTCCACATCACCAACCAACTAGAATGGTCCAAACACAACAAGACAGTCGTGAAGAGGGCATGACAAAGCCTATTCCCCATGGGTCCTGAGATCCTCAAAAGGTTCTACAGCTGGTTGCATCACTGCCTGGTACGGCAATTGCTCAGCCTCCGACCGCAAGGCACTACAGAGGGTAGTGCGTATGGCCCAGCACATCACTGGGTCTAAGCTGCCTGCCTGCCATCCAGGACCTCTACACCAGGCGGTGTCAGAGGAAGGCCCTAAAAATTGTCAAAGACCCCAGCCACCCCAGTCATAGACTGTTCTCTCTACTACCGCGTGGCAAGCGGTACCGGAGTGCCAAGTCTAGGACAAAAAGGCTTCTCAACTGTATTTACCCCCAAGCCATAAGACTCCTGAACAGGTAATCAAATGGCTACCTGGACTATTTGCATTGCTCTGATGACACAGATGACTTCATCAAAAAAGACAAGTAATGTGTGTTATGTAAAAAGTTGTATTCAAAAACACTTGATAAAATAGTAAGCTAATTCCCCAGCAAGCAGATACAACTAGTAGAATCATTTTGGTTTTGAAGTGCATTAGCAAATAGCTTTGTCCTTTCTTTAGAACAAAATACAATTGACCACTTGGCTGTCTATTATATCACCTTTCACAGGCCATACCAGTCAACACCACCTCATAAGACTGCCTGCTGCACTTGTTCGAGAGATGTCCAGTTTGCAGCCGGACATGGGGGCCCTCATCAGCATAATTCAGACATGCCCCTCGCTGTGAGTATTCCTATGAATGGAACAGTCAGTCACATGTTGGCAAGTATCCAACCAGCAACCTTAACCTGTCAGCGGCAACAGCTTTCACCAGCTCATAATTTGTACTAATACAGAAGGTAACACACTTCATTACTCTGATCCATTTGATAACCCAATTTTGAAACTAAATGTAAACTGACATTATTTGATGCTATTTTCTACTTCTTAGATGCATATAATGTCCAGGGCAAAACCTAGCCTGGTGGAATCAGCCTGATCGCTGTGTTCACCATTCTATTTCACTTCACATTTTGTGAGGTTGGTTCCACCAGGCTGATCATAACCCCCATTAATAATGTAATCAGTACTCTGTGTGTGTGTGTGTGTGTGTGACTGACCAGTATCTTTGAAGAGGGGGCAGGAGCTAATCTACGCTGCCATGTCTATCAATGGGGCTCTGGCAATGACCTTACCTCTTGCCTGCCCACCAATGGTCGTCGATGGGGAGAACAGAATTAGGTACGTTTAGTGTGACCTCTTCAAACTTCAACATAGTACCTACCTGTTTGTGTGTCAGACATTACCTATCCAAATTGGCATTGGTAATAGAACAGTGACTATATGTGTATGTGTTCACAGAAACATGTATGGAGCCAGCACATGGAGACTTGCAAAATGATGTGATGAAGTCCAGACCGACAGACGCACTTGATACTGATGTCTCTTGATTGTTGAGAGACCTGGAACTCATCATAAAATGTTTACTAGACACAACTTTTACTTGTATTGTCTTTCTTATTATTGAATGGAATGGTATCAGTCAGTATGGGGAGGAAGAAACCCTGTGTATTCTGCACCAGGATCAGGGAAATCCTGTTGTATACGGGACACCACACAGGGAGGTATGACCACTGACATGTTTACCAAGGTGGCCCAATTACCACAAGAGAAAATGCCGATAGTCACAGTGTCTATCGTCTGGGAACGACAATGAAAAGGTGCACATTGTTATATTAGCAGAACACTGATTCTATGGTATTGTGTAAAGGGTTGTTTATTTTACATGGACCAGTTAGTACATTTGAAAGATATCAAAACACTTTGTTTATAACATCTACATAAATTCAAAAATTGCATTCTTCTCATATTATTCTGTAGGCTGACTTATTCAAAGCTTCCTCAAGCATCTCACCATACAGTTGTAGTTGAGCCTGTAGTTGAGTTACAGCCTGTTGTTGAGTTCAACCTGCAGGATGTTTGTTTGTTGTGATTAGTGGGGAGAAACAGCTGCTGGCAAGGTTCTGACAGATGGGTGTGTCTTGGTGGTGGCAAGGACACACCAGAGAAACACTCACATCAAACCACACCCCCAAGCCAACTCTCGTTCGGCTTCTGTCATGGCTGCCAGCATTTCATAAGGAGCAAGCCAAAAAGTGAGGCCAAATCAGCAGGTGTAATTCCCTTTTAAGGTTGTAACACATTATTGGACAGGAGAAACAGTTCAATGGGAAAATAGCGCTTTGGAGTTTGTGACAACAGATATAACATTTGTTTATTGTTTTCAATATCTAACATGACTCTTCATTTTCAGTGCACTTTAACACGTGAATATCCAGAGTATGTTAAAATGATTGAAGTTGGACCAAGAGACGGACTTCAAAATGAAAAGGTATATCTTTTCATCAGTCACACATCTGAATACACAGAACCCCCCCACACACACACACACACCATCCATAATCATGAAATAAGTCATGTACTGTGAGGGAATAAAATATTTGATCCCCTGCTGATTTTGTATGTTTGCCCACTGACAGAAATGATCTGTCTATAATTTTCATGGTAAGTTTATTTGAACAGTGAGAGACAGAATAACAACAAAAAAATCCAGAAAAACTTATGTCAAAAATGTTACACATTTATTTGCATTTTAATGAGGGAAATAAGTATTTGACCCTTCTGCAAAACATGACTTGGCAAAACCCGTGTTGGCAATCACAGAGGTCAGATGTTGTAGTTGGCCACCAGGTTTGCACACATCTCAGGAGGGATTTTGTCCCACTCCTCTTTGCAGATCTTCTCCAAGTCATTAAGGTTTCGAGGCTGACGTTTGGCAACTCGAACCTTCAGCTCCCTCCACAGATTTTCTATGGGATTAAGGTCTGGAGACTGGCTGGCCACTCCAGGACCTTAATGTGCTTCTTCTTGAGCCACTCCTTTGTTGCCTTGGCTGTGTGTTTTGGGTCATTGTCATGCTGGAATACCCATCCACGACCCATTTTCAATGCCCTGGCTGAGGGAAGGAGGTTCTCACCCAAGATTTGATGGTACATGGCCCTGTCCATCGTCCCTTTGATGCGGTGAAGTTGTCCTGTCACCTTAGCAGAAAAACACCCCCAAAGCATAATGTTTCCACCTCCTATGTTTGACGGTGGGGGTGGTGTTCTTGGGGTCATAGGCAGCATTCCTCATCCTCCAAACACGGTGAGTTGAGTTGATGCCAAAGAGCTCCATTTTGGTCTCATCCTCCCGTGTAGTTCTGGGCTGATTCCTCACCATTCTCATGATCATTGCAACTCCACAAGGTGAGATCTTGCATGGAGCCCCAGGCCGAGGGAGATTGACAGTTCTTTTGTGTTTCTTCCATTTGCGAACAATCGCACCAACTGTTGTCACCTTCTCACCAAGCTGCTTGGCGATGGTCTTGTAAGCCCATTCCAGCCTTGTGTAGGTCTACAATCTTGTCGCTGACATCCTTGGAGAGCTCTTTGGTCTTGGCCATGGTGGAGAGTTTGGAATCTGATTAATTGCTTCTGTGGACAGGTGTCTTTTATACAGGTAACAAGGTTGAGATTAGGAGCACTCCCTTTAAGAGTGTGCTCCTAATCTCAGCTGGTTACCTGTATAATAGACACCTGTGAGCCAGAAATCTTTCTGATTGAGAGCGGGTCAAATACTTATTTCCCTCATTAAAATGCAAATCAATTTATAACATTTTTGACATGTGTTTTTCTGGGTTTTGTTGTTATTCTGTCTCTCACTGTTAAAATAAAACTTCCATTAAAATTATAGACTGATCATTTCTTTGTCAGTGGGCAAACGTACAAAATCAGCAAGGGATCGAATACTTTTGTCCCTCACTGTACAGTGCATTCGGAAAGTATTCAGACCCCTTGACTTTTCCGTATTTCGTTATGTTACAGCCTTATTCTAAAATCGATTAAATAAAATGTTTTCCTCATCAATCTACACACAATACCACATAATGACGAAGTAAAAACAGGTTTAACAAAATAAAAGGCAGAAATAACTAATTTATGTAAGTATTCAGACTCTTTGCTATGCGACTCGAAATTGAGCTCGGGTGCACCCTGTTTCCATTGATCATCCTTGAGATGGTTCTACAACTTGATTGGAGTCCACCTGTGGTCAATTCAATTGATTGGATATGATTTGAAAATGCCCACACCTGTCTATTTCAGGTTGACAGTGCACAGTTGACAGTGCATGTCAGAGCAAAAACCAAGCCATGAGGTCCAAGGAATTGTCCATAGAGCTCCAATACAGGATTTTGTCAACTCACATTTCTGCAACATTTAAGGTCCCCGAGAACACAGTGCCCTCCATACTTCTTAAATGGAAGAAGTTTGGAATCTCCAAGACTCATCCTAGAGCTCGGCCAAACTGAGCAATCGGGGGAGAAGGGCCTTGGTCAGGGAGGTGACCAAGTACCCCATGGTCACTCTGACAGAGCTCCAGAGTTCCTCTGTGGAGATGGGAGAACCTTCCAGAAGGACAACCATATCTGCAGCCAGACAGAAGCCACTCCTCAGTAAATGGCACATGACAGCCCACTTGGAGTTTGCCAAAAGGTACCTGTAGGTCTCATCCTAGAAACAAGATTCTCTAGTCTGATGAAACCAAGATTGAACTCTTTGGCCTGAATGCCAAGCGTCATGCCTGGAGGAAACCTGGCACCGTCCCTACAGGGAAGGATGGTGGTGGCAGCATCATGCTGTGGGGATGTTTTTAAGTGGCAGGGACTGGGAGACTAGTCAGGATCGAGGGAAAGATAAAAGGAGCAAAGTACAGAGAGATCCTAAATGAAAACCTGCTCAGGACCTCAGACTGGGGTGAAGGTTCACTTTCCAACAGGACAATGACCCTAAGCACACAGCCAAGACATCCCGAAGCCACTCCTGCATTAAGTCTCTGAATGTCCTTGAGTGGCCCAGCCAGAGCCCGGACATGAACCCGATCTAACATCTCTGGAAAGACCTGAAAATAGTTGTGCAGCGATGCTCCCCATCCAACCTGACAGAGCTTGAGAGGCTCTGCAGAGGAGAATACAGGTGTGCCAAGCTTGTAGCGTCATACCCAAGAAGACTTGAGGCTGTCATCACTGCCGAAGGTGCTTCAAAAACGTACCGAGTCGGAACCATTTCCTGGAAAACAACAAAATGGAGACCGTCTGAATACTTATGCAAATGTGATATTTCAGTTTTGTATTTTTTATAAATGAGCAAAAACGTATACAAAACTGTTTTTGTTTTGACCTGGGGTATTGTGTTTAGATCGATGAGAAAAAAACAACTATTGAATACATTTTAGAAAAGGTTTTAATGTAACAAAATGTGGAAAAAGTCATGCAGTCTGAATACTTTCCAAATGCACTGTACATTTTTGCAAATGATTTATGTTCATTACACCTTTACAAACCCAATATGGTATCTAAGACCTGGAAGCTTGCTTCTTTTGTGTTAGCCCACTTTTGTATTATGTAACTATCCTTTTGATTGATTCCTGGTTGATTTGTGGATTATTTTTCTATGATTACCCATGACATGTGTTTCACATTTTCTCCTCAAAAAATGTATTGATCAAATGAACACCAACTGCCCTTAAAATCTATGGGAAACATGACATGACTTTACCAGATGGCTCATATGTTGTATATATTCAAGTCTGCTGTAGCTGTACAAATTGACATGATGACAAAGTCAAACTCAGGGGGTACTACACGCTGTACTTGTAGGAAGTACTGTATGTTTGGAAGAAGTGGACCCAGCAGGTGAGTGCTGTAAATTACTCTGGTTGCAAAGACATTGCAGCTGAATTGCCCAGATGTCCACTCCGCACATACCTCCAATCTTGACAGGGGATCAGAATCAGATCCAGAAAGAGACTGTCTCCATTTCATTGTTTTCCAGGAAATGGTTCCGACAAGAGTCAAAATCCAGCTGATAAACATGCTCTCGGAAACAGGCCTGCCTGTGATCGAGGCCACCAGCTTTGTGTCTTCAAAGTGGGTACCACAGGTAATAACTCTTCTCCGTGTTCCCAGAAAGCTGAGTGATTTATTAAGCTCTCATTGTTCTCTTCAGGACTACTGGGGGAAACCTGCTACTCCAGTATCCCAGTTAGACCCTGGACTCGCAGATGTTATTGGGGAAAACCTTGAGCTCTAGGCCTATTCCAGAACCTGTTTTCCAAGCACTTTATTCTGTTTGCCTGTGTAAAATATATGACAGTTCACCTCATGAAAGAAACTACAGATGTCTGTGTCATATTCTTGAGTTGTATTGAGACAAATGATGTGGAACAGCTATCTATGCATTTCTATATGAGCTTCTGGAAAATATGAGTTTTTGTAAAACTAGGCTACATACTAGTCTCGCTTGCCAGGTGCATGGACCTCCAACAGCCGCTGTGGGAAGAGACTATACTCTGTCGACATATTTTGTAAACATGCTTTTGTCTGTTGTCAAGATGGCGGACCACACTGAAGTGCTTCAAGCCATCCACAGATCTTCTCATGCTCGTTATCCTGTACTGACACCCAACATGCACGGCTTTCAGGATGCTGTAAGCATTTCATTATTCATCCGAGAAATCACACTCTTTAAAAAGAACAGATATCTCCCCAGGCTCCCCTGATGTGTAGTGCTGTATAAAGGTTGAGGGAACACTATGCCTGAGATGAATGGAAACGTTTTAAAGTAATGTTTGTTCCATAATCTTACATCGAAATAATGTAACTTCCCTCTGTCCTGTTGAAGGTTGCAGCTGGTGCTACTGAAGTGGCCGTGTTTGGGTCTGCCTCTGAGACCTTCAGTCAGAAAAATATCAATTGCTCTATTGATGCCAGCATGCTGAGGTTCGAGGAAGTCATTTGCACTGCTAAACAACAACAGATTCCAGTCCGTGGGTTTGTATCATTCCTCACTTTGCGCTTCTTCACCAGTAAAGCCATTTTACTTGAATATATTGCAATGATTCCATATGCTCTTTAACTGGTGTCAACCATGTACAGTTGTGGACAAATATAGTGGCACCCTTGCACTTTTCTTAAATAATGTCCTATTTCTTCTAAAAATGTAAAATTAAATACTTTTGGTCTCCACACCATGTAATTGGATTTTCAACATTGCAGAACCAATTTTGTTTTTGCAAACTTAAGTTTACAATTTTGATTAAGAATATAAAGACTGTGGCAAAGAAGGGGGTCGAGTGATAAGTGGCAGATATGTGAGAGCAGAACTAATAAACGGGCTCTGCCCGATCACTAAAATGGCCACCCCTGTCAGAACTACAGATCACAAAATGGCCGACCGCCAAAACTACAAGTCCCAGAAGCAAGGGGAACCCTCAGAAGGTGGAGCCGACTCACAGATAAAGGGTCAAGAAAAACCAGGAAGAGGGAGAGAGAGTGCTGGAAGGAGCTATGAACAATAGAGAAAGAGACTATAGAGATTGGCTGGATTTACCGTGTATGAGCTGGATTGTTTTGGACTTACCTGTTGGCGTTTGGACCTGGACCTACCGAGAACCCGATTCGTGTACCGAACCCTGCTATCCTTGACCTCGCCTACGGCCTGGGTGGACCAGGACAAACACACAGGTACTGTCCTGTTCGAAAGAACTCTCATTCTTGGGTGATTTGGTGACAGTTTACCACTTAGTTTGTGACAAACGCTCCTAACCTTGAAGAGGTTTGCCACACGTGGAGGAGGATGCGGGCATGGACTAACATACCACTGGTTAGGTAGAAAAAAAAAAAGAAAAAAATGTTCAGTTAGCACTCCAAAGGGGAGTCAGGTTTTTTTGTTTTGGCTTTGTTTGGTTAGGACAGTTTTCAGGAAAATGAGTATGGAGGGAGCCATACAGGCCCTGTTACAAGGCGGCCGCCCAACAAGAGGCAACTAGAGCTCAACAAATAGTTCATCAGGATGCAATGCGAATGTATCAGGACACGTTACAGATCCAGCACCGCACCAACCAGCTGCTCACAGAAGAGCAAGAGAGAAACACCCGGGAGTTAAGAGAAGGCCTAAAGGGGCTAGCGGACCAAATTGGGGCTCAATTACCAGCTGCAAATACCCAAAGGAGGGCCAATCATTTTCTTCAAAAAATGACAGCGCAGGATGATGTGGAAGCATATCTTACCACCTTCGAAAGGACGGCAGAGAGGAGAAGTGGCCGAAAGAAGAATGGGCAGGGCTTCTGGCACCATACCTGGCAGGGGACGCTCAAAAGCGTATTTCGACCTGGAGTTGAAAGATGCACAGGATTACGATAAACTAAAGGGAGAGATCCTGACTAGACTGGGAGTGACTGATACCGTGAGGGCACACCGCTTCCACCAGTGGTCTTACCGACCGGGACAACCCCCACGAACACAGATGTTCGACTTGATTCACCTGGCACGGAAATGGTTGCGACCAGAGACCCGGTCATCCGCCGAGATTGTCGAGACCATCGTACTCAACCAGTTTCATCGAGGTCTACCCCAAGAAGTCAGACGATGGGTTGGCCAGAACGAGGTACTTTCCGCCGACCACCTCGTGGGCTTGGTTGAACGGTATTGTACGGCAAGAACAGCTGAGCAGGCACAGGAGGAAAGATTCCCGTTCCCCAGGCATGGGCGAACCAGCGAACGGGGTAAGGCTGTCCCAACATTTAGAGGGGGAAGAGAGCAGCGTGGGGCCATGAGGAAAGAATCAGAATCAGGCCAAGACACTAAGGGAAAAAACGGAAACCGGGACTGGGGGTCGAGGGGGTCTCCCCCCCGAACCCCTATTATCTGTTACAATTGTAATCAACCAGGACATATTGCAGCCTACTGCCCTATTAAAGAAGAGCCAATGCAATGTAACCTTGAGTGAAAATGAAGATGATATACGGTATGCATGTCCTGTTGTAACCACTGTACTTGAAAGATCAAGAAACAAACATATGTGCAGGGTGAAGGTTGAAGGGAAAGAGGTTGAAGCACTGCTGGATTCCGGCAGTATGCTAACCCTGGTCGTTGCAGGCCTAGTGCCGAATCATAAACTGGATACAAGACAGGATATCAGTGTTACATGCATTCATGGGGATACCCGTCTGTACCCCACGGCCTTAGTGAGCATACAAACAGAGGACGGTCTGCTGGATTATGAGGTCGGCGTGGTCCCAAAGATGCCATATGATGTAATATTGGGTCGAGACTTTCCTAACTTTGCGAAGTTAGGCCACAAGAATGGCATATTTGAGAAGCCAACAACCCTGACCAAGCAGGAAGAAGCATGGGGCCTTCAACCAAAGCCAAGAAAAGAGGTCTCCCAGGGGACAACATCACAGGTGCTAGTAGGGGAGGAGGAGGATGAAGTGGCAAACCTCGCTGATAACGAACAGCCCAGTACTAGTGGGGCTGGGGTCGATCTGAATCCAGAGGACGACGATCTAGAACCAGCAGACCTGGCAGGGTCCTTGACTAATTTTGGGACGGCCCAAAACCAGGATCCAACGCTGCAGCAAGCCAGAGCAGATGTGCAGGTCGTAGATGGTACTCCCATAAATGTTGGGATGATGCCTAATAGTTTTCCCCACTTCATCATGAAAAAGGGTTTGGTGTACAGAGTCTCGAAAATAGGGGTTGATGTGGTGGAACAGTTGTTGGTTCCCACTCGGTACCGGAGGACAGTACTGGATCTAGCTCATGGGCACATTCTGGGTGGACACCTTGGTATCGATAAAACCCGAGACCGGATTGTAAGGAGGTTTTACTGGCCAGGAATTCAAGCTGAAGTGGCTCGGCATTGTGGAGAGTGCCCGGAGTGCCAGTTAACAGCTCCCGACCAGCTTTTAGAAGCCCGTTAGTGCCACTCCCCATAATCGAAACGCCATTTGAGAGGATAGCGATGGATTTAGTGGGCCCACTACCCAAATCCGCCAGAGGGCACCAATACATTCTGGTCATTCTAGATTATGCCACTCGCTACCCAGAAGCCATTCCCCTTCGGACGATGACTTCCAAAAATATTGCAAAGGAATTAGTGCTCTTGTTCACCAGGGTAGGGGTTCCAAAGGAGATCCTTACCGACCAGGGGACCCCCTTTATGTCCCGCCTTATGGCGGACCTTTGTAAACTGTGGCAGGTGAAACAGTTGAGGACATCGGTTTACCATCCTCAGACGGACGGGCTGGTTGAGAGATTCAACCGAACCCTGAAGTCAATGCTCAGGAAGGTAATCGATAAGGATGGGAAAAACTGGGATTGCATGTTGCCGTATCTGATGTTTGCCATTAGAGAGGTTCCTCAAGCCTCACTGGGGTTTTCTCCTTTTGAGCTGGTATATGGGAGGCATCCCGGGGGAATCTTAGACATCGCCCGGGAAACCTGGGAGCACCAATCCACCCCGTATACTAGTGTCATAGAGCACGTCACGGAAATGCAAGATAGGATAGCCACAGTCATGCCCATCGTCAGAGAGCACATGAGACAAACACAGGAACACCAGCGGCACACTTATAACCGGCAGGCTACCCTGAGAGAATTTCAACCGGGAGATAAGGTGTTAGTGCTGATCCCCACGGTAGAGTGTAAACTACTAGCCACATGGAAAGGACCATATGAAGTACTGGAGAGAATAGGAGAGGTCAATTATCGGATCCGACAGCCAGGTCGACGGCCCCAGGAACAGATTTATCACATAAACCTGTTAAAAGCATGGAGAGAGAGAAAAACACTAATGGTCACATACCCCACACACATTCAGGAGACAGCCGAAGTAAATATTTCACCCACTCTGTCCCCAGCGCAAGTACAGGAAGTAAAGACCCTGATCCAGAAAAACAGAGATGTGTTTTCAGAGGTACCTGGCCGAACTGAGGTTACGGCTCATGATATCGTTTCCCTACCAGGGAGAAAAGTGAGTATGAGGCCATATCGGGTACCCGAGGCTCGACGGGCCGCGATTAGAGCAGAGACTGAGAAAATGTTGACAGCTGGAGTGGTCGAAGAGTCACATAGTGAGTGGTCTAGCCCAATTGTGATGGTCTCCAAGCCCGATGGGTCTTTGCGGTTCTGTAACGACTTTCGGAAGGTAAATGAAATCTCGAAGTTTGATGCCTACCCCATGCCCCGAGTAGATGAACTACTGGAGAAAATCGGTCATGCTCGGTACATTACGACCCATGATCTGACAAAAGGGTACTGGCAAATTCCTCTGACCCCCAGGGCCAAAGAAAAGACAGCCTTTGCAACACCTGACGGTTTGTTTCAATACACCGTCATGCCATTCGGCTTACACGGGGCCCCAGCCACCTTTCAACGGCTCATGGACAAAGTCCTAAAACCGCACAAAGCATACGCCACAGCTTATTTAGATGACGTGGGGATCTACAGCCCAGATTGGGAATCCCACTTACCCCGGGTACAGGCAGTGTTAGACGCCCTTAGAAAGGCAGGGCTCACAGCAAACCCTGCCAAGTGTTATGTGGGGTTAGAGGAAACAGAGTACCTGGGATACACTGTGGGAAGAGGGTTAATCAAACCCCAACATAAGAAGGTGAAGGCAATTAGAGAATGGCCGAAACCAGTAAATAAGAAGCAGGTTCGAGCCTTCCTAGGGCTGACCGGTTACTACCGGAAGTTCATCCCAAGTTATGCCACAGTGGCCGCCCCACTTACCGACATGACTAGAGCCAGAGGGCCAAACATGGTCAAATGGGATGAAAGGGCCACCAAAGCATTTAGGACATTACAGGAGGCTCTCTGCTGTAATCCAGTGCTGGTGGTACCAGACTTTGAGAAAGAGTTTGTGGTTCAGACGGATGCCTCAGAGGTCGGCTTGGGAGCAGTGCTATCCCAAGAGGTAGAAGGGTGGAACACCCCATCCTGTTTTTAAGCAGGAAGCTGGAACCACGGGAAACCAACTACTCAGTCGTTGAGAAAGAGGCGCTGGCAGTAAAGTGGGCTCTAGAAAGCCTGAAGTACTACCTGCTGGGGCGCCACTTCACCCTCATCAGTGACCATGCCCCACTCACCTGGATGCATAGGGCTAAAGAGAAGAACGCTCGGGTGATGCGGTGGTTTTGAGTCTCCAACCGTTTCATTTTGACTTGAAACACAGAGCAGGGAAGGAAATGGGAAACGCGGATGGGTTATCCCGCATGCATGCATATTTTGCTGCGGTAGCCCGACCTAGGTCGGATCTAGGGGAGAGATATGTGGCAAAGAAGGGGTCGAGTGATAAGTGGCAGATATGTGAGAGCAGAACTAATAAACGGGCTCTGCCCGATCACTAAAATGGCCACCCCTGTCAGAACTACAGATCACAAAATGGCCGACCGCCAAAACTACAAGTCCCAGAAGCAAGGGGAACCCTCAGAAGGTGGAGCCGACTCACAGATAAAGGGTCAAGAAAAACCAGGAAGAGGGAGAGAGAGTGCTGGAAGGAGCTATGAACAATAGAGAAAGAGACTATAGAGATTGGCTGGATTTACCGTGTATGAGTTGGATTGTTTTGGACTTACCTGTTGGCGTTTGGACCTGGACCTACCGAGAACCCGATTCGTGTACCGAACCCTGCTATCCTTGACCTCGCCTACGGCCTGGGTGGACCAGGACAAACACACAGGTACTGTCCTGTTCGAAAGAACTCTCATTCTTGGGTGATTTGGTGACAGTTTACCACTTAGTTTGTGACAAACGCTCCTAACCTTGAAGAGGTTTGCCACAAGACACATTTTATGGACATGGGTACTGTGGGCCCTGAACGTGTACATGTCATCATGTAATCAACAGACTATCAATGTGTTTTCGAGTCCAATGATTAACTTTGTGTCCAAAAACTGGGTCTCCATCGAAGGTGAAGACGGCCATCAAGGAACTTCACTGGACTATATGCAAACTGGAACAATATACCCTGAGGCTGTATTTATTGTAGCTGGGGATTTTAACAAAGCAAATTTGAGAACAAGGCTACTTAAATTCTTCCAGCATATTGATTGTGCTACTTGCATAGGCAATACCCTCGACCACTGCTACTCTAACGTCCACGATGCATACAAAGCCCTCCCTTAGGAAAATCTGACCATGACGCCATCTTGCTCCTACCGTCTTATAAACAGAAACTCAAACAGGATGTAACAGTGACGAGAACCATTCAACACTGGTCCGACCAATCGGAAGCGACGCTTCAAGATTGTTTTGATTAGGTGGACTGGAATATGTTCCGGTCAGCCTCAGAACAACATCGACCTACACGCTGACTCGGTGAGTGTGTTTATAAAGAAGTGCATTGGAGATGTACCCACTGGGACTATTCAAACCTACCCTAACCAGAAACCGTGGATGGATGGCGGCATTCGCGCAAAACTGAAAGTTCGATCCAAAGCATTTAACCATGGAAAGAGGTCTGGGAATATGACTGAATATAAACAGTGTAGTTATTCCCTCCACAAGGGAATCAAACAAGCGACCTGCCAGTACAGGGACAAGGTGGAGTCGCAATTCAACGGCTCAGACACGCGACGTATGTGGCAGGGTCTACAGGAAATCACGGACTACAAAAAGAAAACCAGCCACGTCACGGACACAGACGTCACGCTTCCAGACAAATTAAACACTTTCTTTGCCCGCTTTTTTGAGGAAATTAAAGTGCCACATGGCATGCTAACAAGGACTGCCCCCCCCCCCCCCCCCCGCTCCCTATCCCAGTCTGTTGTCCCCACACGCACAGCACCCAATGTCAAAGGAAGGCCAAAAAGATCATCAAGGACATCAGCCACCCGAGCCACTGCCTGTTCACACCGTTACCATCCAGAAGATGAGGTCAGTACAGGTGCATCAAAGCAGGGACCGAGAGACAAAAAAAAAAAAGCTTCTATCTCAAGGCAATCAGAATGCTAAACAGCAATCACTAACTCTGGATGTCATAAGGTGAATGCACCAATTTGTAAGTCGCTCTGGATAAGAGCGTCTGCTAAATGACTTAAATGTAAATGTAACTCAGAGAGGCTGCTGCCTACATTAATATAAACTAGTCACTTTATACGATGTCTCTTTTAAATAATGCCACTTTAATAATGTTTACATATCTTACATTACTCATATCAGATGTATATACTGTATTTTATACCGTCTATTGCACCTTGCCTATGGCGCTTGGCCATCGCTCATCCATATACTTACATGTACATATTCTCATTCACCCCTTTAGATTTGTTTGTATTAGGTAGTTGTTGGGGATTGTTAGATTACTTATTAGATATTACTGCACTGTCGGAACTAGAAGCACAAGCACTTCGCTACACTTGCATTAACATCTGCTAATGTGTATGTGACAAATCAAATTTGATTTGATTTGAGGTTGTGGGTCTTCCAACAGGACAATGACCCCAAACACACATCAAAAGCACCCAAGAATGGTTCAAGAAGAAACACTGGACTCTTTGAATCACATCCATAGCCCACGGCGAGAACTGAAAACAGCAGTTGGTGGAGGGCAACCCTCAAACATTGAAGAATTAGAGCAGTTTGCTACTGAAGAGTGGGCCAAATTGCCAGTAGAAAGGTGCAACAAGCTCATTGAAGGCTACAAGAAGCAATTGTTGGCAGTTATCTTGGCCAAAGACTGTGGAACCAAGTAATAGCTCTGGGATGCCAATAACTTTGTCCATGCCATTTTGTCTTTATTTTCTCAATTAAAATTGAAAGTTTAAGTTTATAAAAATAAAATTGGTTCTGTAATGTTGAAACTCCAATAAGGTGTGGAGACTTTATTGTTGTGGTTGCAATTTTAGCTTATTTTTTTATGAAATAGGGAAATATTTAAGAAAAGTGAAAGGGTTCCAATATATTTGACCACAACTGTATGTTTATGTTGACTTTGGAAAAAGAATGCACTGCTGTAAAAGGTTTCAAAGGCCTAATGTTACTCTCTCTCTGTTAGCAAAGGTACACTCAGACAGTGATAAATGACTCCAGAAATAATAGGTTAACAAGCAAATTTCCAGATGTGCACTGAATCGTTCTATGTGTTGCTTCAACTACAAGTCCAGATGGACAGTATAGAATCGCTGACATGAAGCATGTTTAAATTTTGTGGTACAGTAGCCCCCTTTCATCCAAACAACGCAGCAATGCCATGGCAACGCATCAGTTTGACACAGGCATTCTGGCATATCTCTTGCTGTTGGAGATGGCTTGGGCAGCACTCCCTTCCCTCGAGTCCTGCTAGAACTTGCTGGATATTCCGGTGACAAACTGAGGTATCGTCTAACGACTGCGAGCCCAAGAGAAACATTTTCTACTTTTCACATGTCCGCTATTTCAAGCAGTGAACGTTTCCTACACATATGGAATAGGCATATTGTTTGATTTCACCCCCCTGCATAATTTCTCATTGCTACTGTCAACAACATAACCACTACATATAACAAAATATTCAACACCAATTGGTTATAAGATTTGAAGTCTATATTGCACTGGCAGTTAGCGGTTACTGAATCCAGAAAACAGAGTTATGGTCTACCTTAATTCTAATGACAGATAGCATAAATTATGACTTTTTGACCAGAGAGAGTTAACCTTTTAGTGCAATTCACTGTGTAACATGTGGCCAAGTTGGCATGTTTATGACCCATGTATTAATATATTCCATGTGTGTTTATGACCCATGTATTAATATATAGTACCAGTCAAAAGTTTGGACACACCTACTCATTCAAGAGTTTTTCTTCATTTTCACTATTTTCTACATTGTAGAATATTAGTGAAGACATCAACACTATGAAATAACACATAACACAAGAATCTCAAATGTAAAATATATTTTGATTTGTTGAACACTTTTTGGTTACTACATGATTCCCTATGTGTTCGTTCATAGTTTTTATATCTTCAATATTATTCTACAATGTAGAAAATAGTCAAAATAAGGAAAAACCCTTGAATGAGTGCATGTCCAAACTTTTGACTGGTACTATATGTGTGTTTATGACCCGTGTATTAATATATGCCAAGTGTGTTTATTTGACCATGTATGTTTGTTTTCTTTTAGATATGTTTCTTGTGCACTAGGATGTCCATATGAGGGACCCATTGAACCCACTAAAGTTGCAGAGGTAAGGCAACACTTCTGCGTTGCCGCCTTGTGTCAATAATGGACATACTCTATACCTTATGCGTGGGTCGCTCCACGATATTAGTACCTTTTGGCTCGTGTAACTTGTTGAAAAAATCTAGTTTTATTTCACCTAATATTAACATTCTGTCACAAAGAGCACATGTTCAACCTAATAAAAAAAAATCCTATCTCAAAAATAACTGTAGTAAGTGCCTATTAAGTGCCAAATCAAGTAACAGTTTTGACCATAACAGGGTTGACCGTAACAGGGTTGACGATTTAATCGTACATCAGTCATAAATACCTTGTGACAGGGGAAATGGAAGCTTGTTGTGTGCAACAGGGAGAGGCAATTTAATGCAAGCTTCACAAAGAAAATGCCATTTTTCAAAGATTTCTATTCAAATCAACACTGGAGTTGCTTACCAAGAAGACATTGAATGTTCCTCAGTGGCCTATTTACAGTTTGTTTTTACGGTTTGAAAATCTATGAATCTAAGACTTGAAAATTGCTGTCTAGCAATGATCAACCATCAACTTGACAGAGCTGGTAGAATTTTTAAAAGAATAATGGGAAAATATTGTGCAATCCAGGTGTGCAAAGCTCTTCTAGACTCATAACTGTAATTATCACCTGTTGGGGTATTTTGTGTAGATGGGTGAGAGAAAAAAATATATTAAATAAATGTTGAATTCAGGCTGTAACATAACAAAATGTGAAATAAGTCAAGTGGTATGAATACTTTCTGAAGGCACTGTCTAGTAAAGAGCACTTCATTTCATATACAGTGTCAGGCTTTTGAAAATCCAACATTGGTGGACAATTTCTATTTAAAACATCAAAGGGAGGCCGTAGGGAATAATTTTTTGTAAATGTATAATCTAAACAATGTCAAACACCCGAAAGGACTGTTTTCTAGATTTAAAAAAAACATTCATATATCTGTGATGCTGTAACTACAGTATACACCGTTCTTCTTTTTTATGTTAAAATGTAACCTTAATGTAACTAGGCAAGTCAGTTAATAAAGAACAAATTCTTATTTGCAATGACGGCCTACATCGGCCAAAAGCGGACCACTCTGGGCTAATTGTGCACCGCCCTATGGGACTCCCAATCACGGCCGGTTGTGATACAGCCTGGATCATATCAAGCAAGAGAGCTCTGAGGTCCAGCATGTTTATGTTTCCAATGGACTTGTTATGATAAGTTGCTCTATTCTTGGCTATAGGTGGTAAAGCGGTTGTATGAACTGGGCTGCTACGAGGTGTCTCTGGGGGACACTATTGGCGTGGGCACCCCAGGCTCCATGGCCAAGATGCTGCACTACGTCATGAAAGAGGTACCCAGCAGCGCTCTGGCCGTTCACTGCCACGACACCTACGGCCAGGCTCTGGCCAACATCCTAACTGCACTGCAGGTAATGAGCTAACTGCTAACATTTAAGCACAATATGGGCACTACGGTTGTTTCAAACACATATTTTTTAGATCCCCTGACAATCTAGGGTATGAGTAATGTGGAGTAAAACGTTACTGAAAGGATGCATGGTAAACGTTCATGACACAATACATAACAATGTGGTAGAGGGCCATTATGAAGTGGTCCAAGATGGTACATATGTTGGATATTCATTTGAGCCAGTTTGCTACAGCAGGAAAATAATCCTGCAGCAATAGGAAATGTGTATTATAATTCATGGACATTTTTGTAGGGGCTTAACTTTTGTAAGGGAAAATCAAGTCTGAAATTTCAAAGTGGATATTTCACTCAACTACACTACAAGTTTTACATTTCCTACATTGCAGGAAAGTTGTCACCAAATAAAGGTCCTACATCTGTATTATGAAGGCTTTTGTGTACCAAACGTCTTGTGTGCTCCGATTGTTTTGTGAGAATTGAGGAGACATTGTTTGCTTGACTGAAAATATATTCATAAACAACAAAAACAAAGGTATATGTCACAATAGGACATACTGTACAGAAATAGGAGAACACACATCTCAATTTGGAATTGGGAACATGATCTGGAAGTCCCCCACAAAGTAAAATAATACAAAAACTGCACACCAATAAAATCCCAGAATCATAATGAACACAAGATATGCTCTCCTATTACCAGCACCTACATTAAAGATAATAAAATAGTATTTCACAGATCATCAATAAAGCTTTATCCTCTCTTTAAACCACAATATCCAATGAAGTTGTACAAAGCTTCCTGGAACACCACTCTTCTATTGTGTTTTTCACCACCCCTCCGGAGTGAACCTATAACCCGGGAGTCAGTCAGGTCATAAACCAGAGGTAAGGTAGACATGGCTGTATCAGTTCTCTGGGGAACCTCATTGTGCTCTGTCTCCCAGTTTGTCATCCTTGGCAGCGGAGGGATGATCTTTTGGTGCTGGGCGGGGGGGTCAGAAGATGTGAAGGGGGTTCACACAAAGGCTCACCTATTCAGTGTCTGTTTCACATGACAGTGCCCTGGCCTTGACAATGGTACTGAGTGTGAGCGGAGGAAACAGCCAGCCCTGAGGGGTCCCAACTCATGTGCTGCTTGGCTGTTGAACTATTTGACAATGCTGCACTTAAAGGGCATGGGGAAAATGATCCTATCATTGGCCCGCATGAAACACATGGAAAATGGAGAAGGCGAAAGAAACCGGTCCAGACCAGTAACTATGTAACTGAGACAGCGAGAATGCAGTGACTATCGCTGGATTCATTGAGAAATCGAGAGCTTGGGACTATAAGGTTCTATCTGCAAAAATATGATTCTGAGATAATTCGCTTTAAAGTTTCGCAACCCTCATTGTGTCAGCAATTTTAATCTCGTTTTCTTTTGAACTTAACAACATGGATTTGGGTATTTAAAGTACTATATAGGTAGAGAACATTGAACAGAACAAGGCTATGTCAATAACAACATTTTGACAAAAATGCAGATAGAAAGTTATTTTCCCAGTCTCCCAAAAAGTGACATGGTAAGACACTTAGAAAAACAGAACAATTCAGAATGAAAAAGGCATCAGTCACTTAAGAAAAGGATTTGTTGTGCTGCAATCCCACTTACCCTAAATAACCCTGTCTGCATAACTTTTAGCACTGATTCATGGCTTTATTTATGAATTTATCTACTCAGAAAATACACCAGTGTTAAATCAACACTGACAGTGTTACATTTAACACTGATCCAGTGTCTCTGCAGTTCCACACTTTTCAGTCTTAAATTAACATAGTGCTTAGTCTATAATACCTTATTTGCATAAAAACATTAATATTGAAACAAACAATTCTAAAAATCGACCTGCAATAGAGCATGCTGGAAATGTGATAATGATGGCTCTGGTTTTGGTTTAACACTGGTTATTATCACCAACACTGGGGTTATTTTACACCCATTAGTGTTAATGTATCACTTACAGAGTTCATTTAACTCCTGAATTAACACTATAAAAGTGGTAGGTAACACTGGCCGATTTGCTGTGTATTTCCATGCTCAGGGAATTGTACATGTTCATAGAACAGCTTTCTGTTTTGTATTTTTTTTTTTAACAACCTTTCAACACATCCTGATGTTGGGCACTTTTGACAAGGGGTGAGAAGACCCAGAGGGTGGGTAAAATTCCTTTCTGTGAATCACATAGAAATTGATTTATCACAGCTGCCCCGTGACCATTGAAAATAATAACAGGCGTGGATATTTAGCCAACCATTTGTTCTCCTCCCATCTCAACAACCTCAGTGGAAATGAAAGATTTTATCATAGACTTTTCATTACTGAGTGCCAGTAGTCCATGCCACCAACTGGGATAGAAATGAATTCCACTAACCCCTGTCAACCCCGTGTCAACTCTGCTTTTGTTCATGATAATGACATTCCATGCTCTTTGTACCTTTATTTTGGGGAGTTCTGGGGTCCTTTGTTACAAACCCACCTTGGCGGGTCAAACAATGACAAAGTATGTACTTTGTTTTTCAGGCTTGGCTGGGAAATAGATTTGATCTGACCCAACGTTTCCATGTAAACTGCAGCTGACTTGCTGAGCTATTGATAGAACTCAGTGTAGCCAGACGCTCTTGACTGAGAATTCAGACCTGTTCTTAATCATGCTTATCTCCTCTACATTAAGCAAAGCAAGACCGAGCCAAAGCTCATCGACAGTGCTTTAAACTTGTGAATCTCGCTAAATACACCACATACAAAAGTATGTGAACATCCCTTCAAATTAGTGGATTCGGCTATTTCAGCCACACCCATTGCTGACAGGTTTATAAAATACAAACCGCCTCTGGAAGCAACGTCAGCTCACAGAACTGTTCATCGTGAGCTTCATGAAATGAGTTTCCATGGCCGAGCAGCCGCAGCATGCTCTATTACTAGCCGAAGATCACTATGCGCAATGCCAAGCGTTGGCTGGAGTGGTGTAAATCTCGCCGCCATTGGACACTGGAGCAGTGGAAATACGTTCTCTAGAATGATGAATCACTCTTCACCATCTGGCAGTCCTTTGGACAAATCTGGGATTGGCGGTTGCCAGGAGAACACTACCTGCCCAAATACATAGCGCCAAATGTAAAGTTTGGTGGGAGGAATAATGGTCTGGGGCTGTTTTTCATGGTTCGGGCTAGGCCCCTTAGTTTCAGTGAAGGGAAATCTTAACGCTACAGCATACAATGACATTCTACATGGTTCTGTGATTCCAACTTTGTGGCAACAGTTTGGGGAAGTCCCTTTCCAGTTTTCAGCATGACAATGCCCTCGTGCACAAAGTGAGGTCCATACAGAAATGGTTTGTTGAGATCGGTGTGGAGGAACACAGATCCCTGAACTCAACCACATCGAACACCTTTGGGATTAATTGGAACGCTGACTGCGAGCCAGGCCTGATCGTCCAACATCAGTACTCCACCTCACTACTGCTCTTGTGGCTGAATGGAAGCAAATCCCTGCAGCAATGTTCCAACATCTAGTGGAAAGCCTTCCCAGAAGAGTGGAGACTGTTATAGTAGCAAAGGGGGACCAACTCCAAATTAATGTCCATGATCTTGGAGAGAGATGTTCGAAGAGCAGTTGTCCACATACTTTTGGTCATGTAGTGTATTTACAGAGTGGAAAGTATGAATGTTATTCTGATAATGGGTGGAAGTGTGTCAGTAAGGGTCACTATTCCATTTTGTCCAATATATCTAAATACTCCGATGAGTGTTTTCCCAGTGGTGGCTTGAGAGACCCACGAATGGGTTGTACTGTAGCTAATATCTGCTGGGTAGTGGATCTCTATCTTGGATAGAGATGTTTATGTTTACTTGTGGTGTACAAGAAACCTCCCAAAGCTTTAGATGGTCCTAGAACCAAAACATTTGGGAAGCACTGGTGACAGAGACAAAGTTGTAAATAGGATGAGGATGTTTCATAACCACGGTGATGACAAATCAAACAGGCATGTTGTCCAATAAACCTATGGTTATGAGTTAACCCATGCTATCCAGAGGACATTACATTTGAGCTGTGTAGGTGTATTGTTGAGTGTCATTAAAGTGAAGTGAGATGGACCTGTCAGTGGTAAACAACTCTGCCTATTTTCAACAAAGTGACTAAACATTTAGACAGCTTCATCCATGTGGTTTGATGGTTGATTACTAAACCCTCACTCCAAGGTCAAGGAGCAAAGTCTCTAGAATAATGAGTGTTAACATTAGTTTAATGTTAATGACTCTTCAAACGCAAGGTTGTTGACATATCAACAAAGGGAGTCATTCCCAAAGGGAGTCTCTTTTCTACAGAATTTGGAACGCTCACGTTGTGCAGTCTTAGCAAGTTTATCTTCGGTATGCATGTTTAGTGCTCTAGCTAGCTAGACTACAGCACCGCCTATGACTAATATTTAAACTTTTCCCTAAAAATGACTTCTGGAAATTTGGCAACATTGCCAACATGACAGGCTACAAGGAACTCCCATTTAATTGCCTGCTGAGGATATTAGCTTATTAGAAAAGGCCTGTGCCCCAGAGCGTGGTGCAGGAGTCAGTGTATGTGCCAGGTAACCATAGTGATGAAAGCCAGTAACTTGGTGGAAAATATACCTCTCTGTGTGCCATGAGATCAAGACAATGCTGCCCTGGGCATGGTCCCGTTAGTACACGAACACACAAAGATATGGTGCCTTATTAGAGAGTAAAACACTATCAATTAATTCACCTCAGGTCGACATGAGGTGTCTGCTGTATCTCAAGATGGAAAATATAGTTTAATATACTAAAAACCATGCATCTCAAAGTTAACTATACAAACAACAAAGGTTAGATTGGCGCAAGAATTGGTGCAACCAATGAGGCAGGTGAAATTAGTATTTCTTGAATTTAGTATGACTTACTTCTTCAGCTTACTGTACAAAACATGGTAGTCAAATGCTTTGAGTGGTTTACACTGTAACTGAGGGGTACTTTCTTTAAGAGTGAGGACTCTACTTGGCCAATGAGCGCCATGGTCCGACTAGACAATAGCAGGTTTTCATGCTTTAAGTTAGAAATGTCCCTCTTTTAATTTCTGATTAATCCATATATGTTTTTGTGTCTACCTCCCTATTACCTACACATATCAAGGAAGATGGTGTGGCTTTACAATGACAGGACAGTTTATTTATTGCTGGAAAGGGCTGTCCCAGGTTAGACATTTGTCAGCCTTGTGAGTTACCATTGAATACAATCTCCTTCAGTTCCACATTCTATGTAGAGAAATGTCAAGGCTGCGTTGGTGAAACATTGCTGCCTCAAACACTTCAATGAACATACCCTTTCTGCCCCAACTGACACACTGCCGCACTTCAAACAAACAATACTGGGCAAGAGTGTGGCAATCTCTCAAATTGTTCACTTACAGTATATTAGCCGCCTTCCGTAATCCCATATCATGTGAACAGCCCGAGTAAACTAAAGTGTATTTTGCCAGGAATGTATTGTTTTTTAAACCTCCACTGCTCACTGAATGTGGCTCTTTAACAGCCAGGCCACATCTGGTTTCTGGGCTATGAGAGGCTAATTGAACACTGGCAATTTGGACTTTCTGACCACCAGTCCCTGTGCATATTACGTCCCATAGAGCAACAGGAGTCAGACGTGTTGTTGAAAAGGATCGCTGTGCTCTTGCATTTTGTTCCACTCGGAAATGGTCCTCCGGAGACCCTTTGACCCTCTCGCAGTTAGCGGCAGAATGCGAGAGGTTTGGCACTGTAAATTACAACTCTGTGTTTACACAACAAAAAAGTCTGCCCAGTACAATATCCTGCCCTGGAGTTAACTAAGGTCTGGGAATCTTGTGCGCAGTGCACATCGGAGTAGATCACTAGGCCTTTGCCAACACAAACAGCAATTACAGGCTGCTCAGACAGCCCCTGGATAAAATACACTCTTGTCTCGGAGAAAAGGCACCAATTAGGACCATTGTTTAAAGAGCAAACCGTACTTCCATTATTATTGTTTGCTTGGGTCTGTCCCCCAGGGAGAGACGTCCTTCATGATTTAATTCTGATGTGTCCCCGTGCCACACCGGGGTCATAAGTGAGTTCATTTTATATCACCGTGGGATCCTCTGACATCTGGTTCTGCCACGGGAAGCAGGAAAACGTTAATATTCTCCTGACGGTCGCTGAGATACGTGGAAAACATTGTGAATATCTTAATCTGCGATGCCTCTGAGAGAAGGAAATAACTTTTAAAATATATTTCCTGCAATGCACAGTTTGCCATGGGGTGTATAAAAAATATTGCAGTTTTAAAGCAAGTTTTCTGCCATTTTACACATTTTGCCATGGGGCGGAAAGACATTTTTAAAAATGTAGAATAAATGTAATGCAATTCTACAAACTTTGCCATGACTTACAGTTTCTTCAGAAAGTACATAAAGCTTTGTATTCAGGACCTTCCATTTATATATTAGCCATATTTTGCAGTTTTACTTCATTGCCTTATTGCAAAAAGAATGCATGTTTTGGAATATTTTTTATTTTGTACAGGTTTCCTTCTTTTCACTCTAATTAGGTTATAATTGTGGAGTAACTACAATGTTGTTGATCCATCCTTATCCAATCGCAGCCATTGAACTCAGCAACTGTTTTAAAGTCACCAATCCCTGAGCGGTTTCCTTCCTCTCCGGCGACTGAGTTAGGAAGGACGTCTGTATCTTTGTAGTGACTGGGTGTACTGATACACCATCCAAAGTGTAATTAATTACTTCAACATGCTCAAAGGGATATTCAATGTCTGCTCTTTCAAAAATGTATGCCCACCTTCTTGGCGTGAGGCGTTGGAAAACCTCCCTAATCTTTATGGTTGAATCTGTGTTTGAAATGCACTGCTCAAATGAGAGACCTTACAGATAATTGTGTGTGTGGGGTACAGAGATGAGAGAGTCATTCACAAATCATGTTAAACACTATTATTGTACGCAGGGAGTTCATGCAACTTATTATGTGACTTGTTAAGCAGAGTTTTACTCCTGAACTTATTTAAGCTTGCCATAACAAAGGGGTTGAATGCCGTACCTCTCTTTCCTTTACTGACATTTCAGCTTTTAATTTTGTATACATTTCTTATACAAAAAAATTCAAACATAATTCCATTTTGACATTATTGAGCATTGTGTTTAGGCCAGAGATACAAAATCTGTATTTAATCCATTTTAAATGCAGTTTATAACACAACAAAAAAAGTTGTGGGTTGTGAATACTTTCTAAAGGCTCTGTATTCCAATGATCTGAGTGAAAGTGACTAACAAATTCTTCGTTGGGCCGCTTTGAGGTTAGGGCCCCTGGGCACGTGCGCTGCATGCCTGGTCGGTATTCGGACATGATTACTACAAGTTTAGATAGCTGGCTAGACTAACTTACCAATCTAAAAATTGTTAGCTGACATGGCTAATTTAATGACTCTCAGTGACTGACATAACAAGATAAAAGACTGCTGATATATAACCAGATTTCGAACTTGCACCTTGTGTATTCTACTATTCTACCTCTCAAGTTGAGATCCCGACTGATTTCCTAGAAAGTAATGTTTTTTGGGGTCATGGGCCACCTAGTGGCTGGGGGCCCTAAGCTACCTATTATGTCTCTTATGCATGGAACCGGCCCTGCTTGATTTCATAATTTGTCCCAATGAAGACAAAACCTGATGGCTTTGAGGCCTGAGGTCCTCAGAGGCATATTATATAGTAATTTCCCCCCATCCTGAAAGTAAGTGAAGCTGTGTACAAGGTTTTAACACGTGGCAGTTGATAAACTGTATAAAACTCAGGTTCTCTGTTGGAGCATATAAATCATGTTTAAAACCCAACATAACAACAACAGCATATCCCATGATTTGAGAGTTAACATCTGGGAAAACTTCTCTATGCTTCATACCGTCTTTAATGAAACGTAAATGTATTCGACAAGAATAATTAAACTTGTTTGGCGGACTGAAGATGTTTTTATGACATCAACATTTTGGACGAAACAAGCTCATGATTTTTTTTCTAAAAGGTTAAAGTTTAATGGAAGACAAATTAGCGAGGTGGGTTTAAGGCAAAAGGTTATGCGTTCATGTGTTTTTGAGGTCTTCATAACTTGGAATTGAACTGTCACTTTCAGCTGTACTTCCTGTCTCCTTTGCTTAAAGTCTGAAGGTACAACTAAGGACAACAACAAATCTGTATGCTTTTCTGCATTCTTTATACAGTGATGTTGCATTCCATATGAAAGATAAAAACATTCTTATCATGATAAAGTGGATTATTCTCCCCAAGATCACATGAGGTGGATGTTTTGTGAATGTTTAACTACGATAAGGCATTTCTTTCCTGCAACACTAGTTCAACCAAAAATCAGTGAGCCTATCCCTTGCTAAGCAACATGTTCTAGCTGTTTGGTACCGTGGTCCAACAATAAGCTCAACAATGCATCATTAATTCTCATGTGGAGGCCAGACAGTTGGTGTCGTAGGCAGTAAAAAGCATTTTCCCACAGAAAGTAGAACTCTCTCTGACAATTACTTTTATTGTGGACATTGCATGAACCAATTTGAACTCAGAGACATTAAACAAAACAAGACATACATTTTATATGTAATTATTTCTACATATGGATACATCCTATTTTTTCAGGACATGGAAAATACTGAGACATTATACTCAAAGACAGCAGAGGGTGTCTTGATGTCATTGAAATTGAGTTATTGCCCTGAATTTAAACAACCCCAGCGCTTAGTAACACACACCTTGGAATTAACCATTTACAAATGGACTGTAGGTAGAATATTAATGATTCAATGAATGTATAAAGTTATAAGTATTTGAGTTATAGACAAAAGACCCAAGAAAATATATGTGGAGAACAGTCTTGTTAAAAGTGAGTAACAATTGAGTAAAAAGTCAACAGAAATGTGTATTTTGAGACTTAAGAGGTCACAAGAGGTGGTGCAGTTTAACACACGTTACCATGAGGATCAGAAAACATGGTAAAACAATATGGAACTTTCTGCATTTACAGAGTCTGATATTACCAAAAACAAATGATGTGCCACTGGTTTAGTATGACAAAGAGGATGAGTAAGCTGAACTGTGGGGGACACCAGGCTGTGGCGCCCACTCATCTCCGAGAAATGAAGACCACAGTTATCCTAACTGTCTGTAAAACATCACCACAGCCCTGGCAGGTCACGCTGTACCAACACATACAATACAGGAGAACAGGGGACATTGTTCTACATGGGATTTTACCATCTGCTTGCTCTGTGCGTGTGGTTGCTGAATGTCTCTCCTGTGTGTGTGTGTGTGTATACCTCAGATGGGGATTTGTGCGGTGGACTCATCTGTAGCAGGTCTGGGCGGGTGCCCATATGCCCAGGGAGCCTCTGGTAACGTGTCAACAGAAGATGTTCTCTATATGCTCCATGGCATGGGCATTAAAACTGTGAGTGTTGCCTCTTACATAACCTGAAAACAGCACTTTAAAACAGCTTTGTAATCGCTAGGGAAAATACAGCTCACTCTCATTCATTTGAGAAAGCTTCAGATAGAGGATCGGCCTTGTTTACATTAGTCAAGTTTTTTGTTGTTGCATAACTGTCATGTGTATTGGTAGGCCTGCTATTTCTATTTTCACAATGGTTTATTCTGCAATGGCTCCCCCTTCTGGCAGGGTACCATTCCTGCTTCTTTGATCCCTTGTTTCTTTCATTCCAGGGAGTCGATCTCTCCAAGGTAATAGAGGCAGGTGATTTCATCTGCAAAGCCTTAAATCGCAAGACCAACTCCAAGGTAGCCCAAGCAAGAAGCAAGTCCTCGTGATTAATCTGTGCATTGATACAAGAAGAAGATAAAGACCTTTCCCTTTAGCACAGTGTTTTGTCGTGTTGATGCTGCATATAGATAGCCCATGATTCTATACAAAGTGCAATATACATACTTTTTTTAAACCACAATTGATGGCCATTTAGCAGAGGCACTTTATTAAAACGTTGTTGGACAAGGCCTACTTAAATTCAAGAAATAACGGAACTTTTTTAACCAAAAAACCTCTTCCAGTCATCACGTATAGTCTGTCTGGTAGGAGGTGAAAGATAGAGATGACTCCTCACTAAGTTGTGAAAGTTATTCATGGTGTTTCTGTGGGGGTCTCTTCCTATTCATTTCCAGCTCAGCAGGAGAGTCCTGCTGGGTTTTAAACCAGTCGATCATTGTCTCCCTCAAAATGTATTTTTCTCCCTCAAAATGTATTTTCAAGTCCTTTGCTCTATTAACATGGAAGTCTGTCTGTCTCCACATGTAAAATATTGATTTGTTTTTTCTCTCTTCAAAGCAAATGTTATTTGTCAGGTGCCAAATACAACCGATATAGACTTTACAGTGAAATGCTTGCTTACGAGCCCTTCACAACGATGCAGAGTAAAACAAATAATAGTAACACAATTCATCCTCACCAGTGCATGACCCCATTCGAAACCATATAGATGGTTGCGACTATTCATTTGATTCTGTAGAGTTAAAAGCACAGTAGGCCGCAGCTTTATGTTGACCTATTGTATGTGCAATAGTCAGAGGGGCCAAATGTATTTGACCTGGAGAAGCCTCTTAACCGTTTATTTTACTTGAAGTAGGCGTTCTGAACATACATCTCTAAGAACACCGAACAATATCATGAACTTTGTTGTATAATAAAGTATCTAACCTCCCTTCCACTAGACTGTACTCCTTTTTAAACAATATACACAAGTAAATTATTTTATTAATTTGCATTTCAATAGTAATGAATTCAGTTCAATGTGAAGTATTATGTGACAAAGTTCCATAATAATAAGAAATACATTCAATGTATGTAGTGACGTTATTCTATGGGTTCATCTTGCAATAGTAAGCGACATTTATATTATGCATTAAATAAATAGTTATTTAAAGAAGGGTGGTTCAGTAAGTCTGATTTGTTAGATAACATAAACAATAGTATCCTTTTTATATTGTAGTTGGATTGGAGGAAATATAAACAGAAAAAAACTGAAGTGTTCTGGTAAACCACTGTGAATCCAACATGTTTACTACATAAAGATAATAAAGGTTGATTAAACAAAATTGTTTACAGTTAAAGAGCTAGATTACTGTAGGTTTCAGATTACACATGACATTCTAAGCTTTCAATGTTTGCCTACAGTGCTGCCTGCATATCTAATATTTATCTAATCATCTACTGGCCCCTTCTGCCCAACCTTTCCTAAAAATCAAGGCCTAGCTTTGTTATTATCTTGTGACAATATTGTATTACTTAAATTATTATTTTACTTGAGATAAATCCAAACAATTGTAAACCTTTAAATATCTTACTGTGAGAGTATCACAGGATTAAACGCACAATAATCTTTTTGACACACATTACCAATATATTATATGAATGTAAAAAAAATACAAAATTCCCATTGTCATAAACACATCATCAATTTTGTAGACATCTGGATGAAGGTGTTGAGGTTCCAAGAAAAGGGGGCCGAAGCAATGCATCTTATCAGACTTGAGACAGGTCATAGATGTGACCTTAAACATGAACATCTGCTACATAGCAACGTTAGCCATCATATATCAACCTAATTATGCAATTCTCTAACACGTTCTGTATAGCCAGCTAGCATATTGCTAATATAATTAACTCATGTTGGTTACTGGTAATACATTGCACAGTAACATTAACATACAACAAAGATCTTGTCTTTGCTCCCTTGGAAAAACAGGATGGTTACAAGGCTGTAGAAATATATATAGATATGTTTTTCTTATAAGAAGGCTGAATCAGCTCTACAGCATTGGAGTGACAATAGAGACAAGAAAAAAAATCACTTAAAAGGGATGAGTCAATATTTGACCATCATTGCCTTGTTGACATAACCAGTTGTATAATGTCCCTTACTGACTGTGTTGTGTACCAGTTACTAGAGCGCTATCAGCTTTTTCCAGGAGTTATCACATAAACCACCCCACTGTGTTCTGACACTCAAGCTAACAAGGATAGCAGAAATTGCTTATGGCCGTACATTTGTTTAATTTCACAAAATTATCTTAAAACAGAGTCATGTTTTGACATATTAGTATAAGTAGCTAAGGAAATGTTGATCAAATAGTATTTTCAAAAAGCTGTTAGATACCAATAAATCTAAATTAGATCAGAAAATGCAGGTTCTGCATTATCAGACATATACCTTTGCGTACTGTACCATAATCATATGGATAATATATACACAGATACACGCGTTTGAGTGTCAAGGTCAGAAAATTACAACACAATTTTTATCAGGAGGGTGAAATTGAGGCTTTTTGTTCCCTTTGTGCTTCCTATGAGAAAAAAAGCAATATATCAAACAATTGTATTGTTTACACATTCTACCCTGCATCTATTATTAATGTATACTTACTTACCGTATGTGAAAAACAATCATGACTCCCAACAGTACTACTGCAACAAGCAGTATGTATGCAAAAACATTCAACAGCTGATCTGAAAAAGCAAAACACACTTTGATTTGAAGCTCTCATGGTGGATGTCAATTGATTTGACTGTCTCAATACCATTTTGAATAGACACAACAACCATTACAGTGGTGACATTTAGCATGACTGTTGAAGGATAACTTAAAACATTACCACTCAACCATTCGTATCCTGATTCTGATTCAGTCATTGGAGGTGGCACATAAGGAGTACTTTCTTTCTTCACTGGTGACACTGAAATACATTTTAAAAACAGTTAGGTTTTCAGCCACTTAAAAAAAAAAATCAGAAACACAAACTATTTGCCCCACTCCCCCCACTGACTTTGCTGATAACTAAGTACATTTTCTCTCAACAATAAAGTTATCTTAAGATGAATAGACTAATGTAAGTGGCTCTGCATAAGAGTGTCTGCTAAATGACTAAAATGTCAAATTTAAATGTAATAAACACATCCATTGGGGAAAAAACTTCACCGTATAAATGATCCAATAAGTAGTGTTGTAGTTAATGACTGTGGACGTGACTCACTAAAATGCGTTCGGTTGTGAAGTACTTCACGCATCATGTTGCACTTGTATAGGTCTTTGCTGTGAAGTCCACCACATGTACAGGGATGCTGAAGTGTTGTTCCCATGGTAGCAATCAAAGCCATTCTGCACTTTGCATCACCTCCAAGAATAAGAGCAGGATCCAGAAGACTAGTGCATTCATCCATAGCAAAATCACTGCATGGTGTGTCTTCAGTGTCCCAGCAGTTTGATAGGAGAGCTTCTAAACGGTTCCTGTTCATTTATATTTATATAATAAATCATACAGCAAAAAGACCCAGGCAGGCACTACAATGTCTACATGAAAACATCAGCAAAATGTTGTATCACGATTGTCCAATACAAACCTGCAGAGCGCCTCCCCCAGGCAGTTGTCAAAGATTTCGAGACAGATTTGGGTCCTGGCCTCCTCCAAATGTTCTCCACATGTGCCACTGTGCAGACCCTCCTTCATATGCAGACAGTCCGGATCGCCTGGGTCACATTCACAGAGGACGAACATCTCTGCGATGTTGTATGGCAGACCAGCGTAGAGCTGTTGAGTGACCTGTCGACAGTGAGTGCTGTTGCATTGCTTTGCCAAACACGTCTGCACAAGAGGAACCATCTGCCTGTTGCAGACATCATCATGGAGGCAGATTGTCATCTGTTGCAAACAGGACCCATCAATGTCATGAACTGAAAAATAAGGTTCCCGAGTCAATTATACTGTTTATAGCCCAAACTACAATATTTCCAGTAACATAAATAGTTATAATCGTCTAACTGTGTTCTAAATGTATGAACACGAGGACAACAAATTCATTACCGTATTCTTTCAGACTGCTACTTTTCCAATCCACAGTTGAACTCTTCTTCTGTTGTGCTATATGGACTTAGATCATCAAAGAGAATAATGCATTGCACACAGACTTATACACAACGCCCACAGACCACAATACCCTGCTATGTGCGGATAGTATGCATCCTCTTCCCATAAAGAATGTTCTACCATATAGCCAGTTATGCAGGGTTAAATTAATCTGTGGCCACCAGACAGATTTGACAGCAATGCTAAAAAAAAAAGACAGATCAATTCAAAATGAGAGGCTACAAGGACAAAACTCTTGATGCTGCAATGATGGAAATATCTCAAAAACCAAGAGAGGAATTACTAAAAACTCAGCCAAAGAAGAAAAACAACGCAACTGTCTTTTGCACCAAGTACACCAAGAGTTCAGAGAAAATGAAAGCAATCCTGAAAAAGCACGGGCATATTCTGCAATTAGACAACAAAAATATCGCACACCTCTTCAAGGAACCCCCAATGGTGGTCTATAAGTGTGGTCGCAATATTGGAGATAGTTTGGTGAGATCTGACATACCCCCTGAGCCCACTCAGATACTCTTGACACCCATTCCATGCGCACAGTGTAATAGCACTATAAAAACATCCTTCTTCAGACACCCACATACAGGTTGAAAAATCCCTGTGAGGTTTATCATCTCATGCAAGACCAAGGGAGTAATCTATCTCATCACCTGTTCATGTGGAAAAGCCTACGTAGGACAAACAAAAAGACAATTAAAACAACACATAGCTGAACACGGCAGCTCAATCAGGTGTACGAACATTGACTATCCAGTAGCAGCTCACTTTGTTGAAGCTAACCATCCAATCTCCTCCCTCAAATACACTGGCATTGAGCATGTTGCTCTACCAAGGAGAGGTAGTAACATTGAGATTCTACTACTACAAAGGGAGGCTTACTGGATATCCTATCTAAAATATTGACCCCTAGTTGTCTGAATATTGACTTTGATCTCAGGCCCTTCTTATGAACAAGTCTTATAAATGTATATATTATTTCTACGGCTTATTAGCGTAACCTAATATGTTCACCCTGTTGATGATGCTTATTATTCATTATGGTTGAACCAAAAGATTACATGTAACAAATATGAAATGAAATGTGAAACAATTAAATATGTGAAATTGAATTAAACAATCATTTATGTTGATGCTAACATGATGTAAAATATTGAATGATGTTTCTATATGAGAACAATAGCCTAATATATTTAATATGCCATAATCTATTGTTTTTGAACAGTTTCAGTAGTTCATTCTAATGAACTTAATCACTATGACTCACCCCTCACTATTGTCATTGGTTGCACTAATTGCACTGTTTGTCTACATAACCTGGTTCAAGTATTCATGACATTACTCTGAAGAAGGCACAGTGATGCTGAAACATTGGTAAATACCCAATAAATTACTGCTAGTTTATATATGGAGTGTGCGACTTTATTTTGAGAGCTTATAGTTTATTCGCCGTTAATCAGGACCTCCATACAAACACATTTTTCTGGGTGTGCGCCAGCTCATGTTTTTAATTGTGCAATGTGGGTGGGACAAAGATTCAAGAACAATATAAATCCAGACACTTATACAGTACCAGTCACAGTACCAGTCACAGTACCAGTCACAGTAACAGTCACAGTACCAGTCACAGTACCAGTCAAGAGTTTGGACTCACATTCCAGGGTTTTTCTTTCTTTTGACTTTTTTCTACATAGTAGAATAATAGTGAAGACATCAGTTAATAGTGAAAACATCAGTTGTGTTGTGACATGGTAGGGTTGGTATACAGAAGATAACTCTATTTGATAAAATACCAAGTCCATATTTTGGCAAGAACAGCTCAAATAAGCAAAGCGAAACGACAGTCCATCATTACTTTAAGACATGAAGGTCAGTCAACTTTCAAGAACTTTGAAAGTTTCTTCAAGTGCAGTCGCAAAAACGATCGAGAGCTATCATGAAAATGTCTCTCGTGAAGCCCGCCACAGGAAAGGAAGACCCAGAGTTACCTCTGCTGTAGAGGATAAGTTCATTAGAGGTAACTGCACCTCAGATTGCAGCCCAAATAAATGCTTTACAGACACATGTCAACATCGACTGTTCAGAGGACACTGTGTGAATCAAGCCTTCATGGTCAAATTGCTGCAAAGAAACCACTACTAAAGGACACCAATAAGAAGAGACTTGCTTGGGCCAAGAAAAAGATGAGCAATGGACAATTTGAGATTTTTGGTTCCAACCCCAGTGTGCAGAGTAAGTGAACGGATGATCTCCGCATGTGTAGTTTCCGCCATGAAGCATGGAGGAGGAGATGTGATAGTGTGGGAGTGCTTTGCTGGTGACACTGTCAGTGATTTATTTAGAATTCAAGGCACACTTAATCAGCATGGCAATCACTTCTTTCTCCAGCGATACGCCATCCCATCTTGTTTGCGCTTATTGGGACAATCGTTTGTTTTCAACAGGACAATGACCCAACACACCTCCAGGCTGTGTAAGGGCTATTTGACCAAGAAGGAGAGTGATGGAGTGCTGCATAAGATGGCTTCCACAATCGCCTGATCTCAACCCAATTGAGATGGTTTGGGATGAGTTGGATTGCAGAGTGAAGGAAAAGCAGCCAACAAGTGCTCAGCATATGTGGGAACTCCAAGTCTGTTGGAAAAGCATTAAACATGAAACTGGTTGAGAGAATGCCTAGAGTGTGCAAAGCGGTAATCAAGGCAAAGGGTGGCTACTTTGAAGAATCTCAAATATATTTTGATTTGTTTAGCACTTTTTTGGTTACTACATGATTCCATATGTGTTATGTCATATTTTTTTTGATGTCTTCACTATTATTCTACAATGTAGAAAATACTCAAGAAAAACCCTTGAATGAGTAGATATGTCAAACTTTTGACTGGTACTGTACCTATGTCCATTTTAAAAGTAAATAAAAGTTAATAAATACCCTGTAAATTACAGGAGATAAAATTTGTCTTACCAGTTAACTTCTTTCTTGTATTTGACCTGTCCTTTAAATCATGTAGACCCGTTGAAGCCAATGCCTCCAGTGCATTCTGAATGCAGGAGTTGTTGTTCACGACACTCCATATCCCTTGGCACTTTCTTCTGCTCAGTGCGCATGTACAATTAGACAGAGAGGTGCTCTGGAGTTCCATCCACAATGACAGACAGTGGCGCTGAGAGCTTGGAGAGTTGCACTGTTTTTTTCCTTTCTGGCATGAGTCCTTCAACTTCTTATACACTAATGCACAGTGGTGGGACTTCTGGCAACTATGAAGAGCAGAGAGACAGCTATCTCTGGTGGTTATTGGTTGTTCCTTCATAGGATTCCAGCGGGGTCTAACAGAGCTGCTCAGGGCTTGACCATCTACAAATACAGATGCATTGCAATGTAAAAAGGACATGTAATGTACAGTTGAAGTCAGAAGTTTACATACACTTAGGTTGAAGTCATTAAAACTCGTTTTTCAACCACAAGTCAGTTAGAACATCTACTTTGTGCATGACACAAGTCATTTTTCCAACAATTGCTTACAGGCAGATTATTTAACTTATAATACACTGTATCACAATTCCAGTGGGTCAGAAGTTTATATACACTAAGTTGACTGTGCCTTTAAACAGCTTGGAAAATTCCAGAAAATGATGTCAGCAAGGAAGAAGCCACTGCTCCAAAACCGTCAAAAAAATCCAGACGACTGTTTGCAATTGCACATGGGGACAAAGATCGTACTTTTTGAAGAAATGTCCTCTGGTCTGATGAAACAAAAATAGAACTGTTTGGCCATAACGACCATCGTTCTGTTCGGGGTAAAAAGGGGGAGGCTTGCAAGCCGAAGAACACCATCCCAACCGTGAAGAACGGGGGTGGCAGTATCATGTTGTGGGGGTGCTTTGCTGCAGGTGGGACTGGTGCACTTCACAAAATAGATGGCATCATGAGGTAGGAAAATTATGTGGATATATTGAAGTAACATCTCAAGACATCAGTCAGGAAGTTAAAGCTTGGTCGCAAATGGGTCTTCCAAATGGACAATGACCCAAAGCATAATTCCAAAGTCGTGGCAAAATGGCTTAAGGACAACAAAGTCAAGTTATAGTAATGGCCATCACAAAGCCCTGACCTCAATCCTATAGAACATTTGTGGGCAGAATTGAAAAAGCGTGTGTGAGCAAGGAGACCTACAAACCTGATTCAGTTACACCAGCTCTGTCAGGAGGAATGGGACAAAATTCACCCAATTTATTGTGGGAAACTTGTGGAAGGCTACCCGAAACGTTTGACCCAAGTTAAACAATTTAAAGGCAATGCTACCAAATACTAATTGAGTGTATGTTAACTTCTGACCCACTGAGAAATTGATGAAAGTAATAAAAGCTGAAATGAATCATTGTCTCTATTATTCTGACATTTCACATTCTTAAAATAAAGTGGATATCCTAACTGACCTAAGGCAGTGAATTTTTACTAGGATTAAATGTCAGAAATGATGAAAAACGGAGTTTAAATGTATTTGGCTAAGGTGTATGTAAACTTCCGACTTAAAGTGTTTGTGTGTGCAGTACCAGTCAAAAGTTTGGAGCACCAGTCAACTGTATGTATCACCAAAGGAGAGTTACATTTACCGTACTAGGTTTGCTTCATTTTGTTCTTAATTGATTCCTTACTAAGAATACTAGTGTTGATAGGACAACTAAAAACTACATGTACAGATAGATGTAGGATGTTAATTTTAGCCAGTTTGCTAAAACAGGAAAATAATCCAGCAGCAACAGGAAATGTGAATTATTATGTGGATTATAATTAAGGGAGTTTTTTGTTGGGGTTGATAAATGTATCTTATGGGAAATTAAGTCTGAAATTTTAAAGTGGAAATAAGCCTTTTTAAACCTCAAATAGACTACAAGTTTTAATTTCCTGCAATTGCAGGAAAGTTCTTCTGCAACAGGGTGAACAAATGAAGATCCTACATCTGTACTATGTATGAGAGAATGGGTGCACCTGTCTCAGGGAGGCATTGTGAAGTGAGTAGTTCCAGAGAGGTACAGGGCTCCTCCCATGCACACAGACACCCTCTCACTGTAGGATATTGGTCAAGAATGGAGTGGATGGTCATGTTACAGACCTTTGAGACTTTTATTTGGCAACTTCCATCTGGATTCGAGCACAAAGGAGAAGAGGTAGATAAACAGGATTTTCAAAGGCCGTTAAATAGATGCACATTGGCACTGATATGTATTCTGTTCAACAGGTGTTTTTTTTTCAAGGCTGGGCTACCCCCTACCATGTAATTGGCCAAATGAATTGTTTGATTATCTCAGAATAAACACAAAGAATTTCTGGGCAGGTTTGTTGTAGCTTTGTGGGACTCCAAAGACGGACATGTAAATATCCAATCCATTTCCCACAATAATGTAGCCTACAGCTCCCAGAATTACAGTCATTGAGGTTCTATTTGTCCTCTCGTTGAGACAACAACATCATCTGCTCTAGGCAATAGCAGGTGTGAAATCCATTTTCCACACAAGACTATAGGCTTGAGGCTATTGCTTTAGTAGTATTAGGTTTCCTCAATATCACACAGGGGTGGAATCGAACATTATCTCTACTGTAATTGAATTTATGTTCCATGGCTCTTGATAGTATTTTATTCACTCAAAGAATGGCAATATGGTTAAGTCCCAGTAATTAAATAAAACAGATTACATCTCTTGCAGCAAAAAAATGTTTACCTTTAGGATGACATATGTTTCTGAGAGAGGATTTCTCACAGAAAGCCGACTCTGATATGCATGCCTCCATAAAGGCAAAACAGCCTGTGGATCTGGATGAAATCTTGATGCTGGTCATCTGGTAAACAAGAACTACTGGAAGATATTTACAAAAAAAAGTTTGAATACAACAACTTTAAAGTAATTGAACTATTCTCCAATGTTTTGGTAGATAGAACACCTTCCCCATCCTTCTCTTATGAGTGGATTTCACACTGAGTAAACTGCAAAGTAGGCTACTGCTTGAAATTGAATACAAAACTTCAGTCCTTATGTTCCCCTTTAAACTACCCACTGGGCACAGACCTCAGTTCAAGGTCCAGTTTTTATTTACATTTTGTTGAGTTGTTAATTCAATGCAAAATCAACAAACAAACAAAATCACAAGTTCATTGGATTTAGGTTAAAAGTTGGGTAAAAACATTTTTTAAAGGACTGCAAATTCAATCAGTTTTCCACGATCATTCAGCATCGTCACATAGATGTTTTTGGTTGAAGTAGCGTGGAAACAGCGTTGATTAAACCAGTAGATTGTGTAGTATTATTTCAACCAAGTTCATTTAGGCTGCCAATTCACTCATTTATTTGGCAAATGAAAATACTAAACATATGGATATTATCATAACTCTATTTAACTTGACCACTTTTTCTACTTACTCTACATTGGGGAGCTACGGTCTATCTTTATAGGTCAGGTATCACAGCAGTGGTAGTAAAGGAAAGCTTTCCTTTAATCACATGCTTGAGGCTCGATAAAAAGAAGCTAAACATACACCAAATTACCGGTAGACTTTATATACTCACCAATTACCGTCGCGGTTTTCACACCTGTCGTTCGCTGCATGGTAACACCTTCCCTTTCGGTTGGTACCTCTTCAAGTGGACAGTTCCGATCTTTGCAGCTGCGATTGCCCCGGTGCGTATCAATCGCTATGACGTCAGTTGAAAGGTAACCAGATTTGCAGGTGGGATCTAGGCTAAGTACTTACACCTCTGAAACTACGATTAGCTAAACAGATAAGTGAATGCAAGTTTGAGGTGCGGCTGATTGCATGCTCATAAAGTAAACATTTCATGCCCTTGTTATTCATGCAGCACTGGGTTATCAAATAAAATAACTTGGTAACTTTTATCTTGAATCTTCAGGGAGTAATGCAAATTCATTCTAATGAAATATGTTAAAAGTTGTCAAACTCATGGTGATTGACAGTCAATGAAAGATGTTAAGGACAGGGTGGAATACATACACCACTAATAAATTAGTTGTATAACTAAACACATAGCAATGTCTCCAGGTTGCTTTTATCAATGTTATGATTAGTGGATAAGGACAGTGATGGTCAGTAAGAGGTGGGTGTATTCATCCATTTAAATAATAGCCTATTCTACCTGGTTAGTCAATCATGGTAAAGTTCATACTTAACCACAGGAGGTTGGTGGCACCTTAATTGTGGTAAACGGGCTCGTGTTAATGACTGGTTAATTCACTGGCGTTAATGAAGTAATTGAAATACCCTAAATAGTATTTGGACCCAGGTCTGATGAATACAAGGTCAAAGTTGATACATAATATGTTGTTTTACAAGAAGCACAGCAAACAAACAATGATAAATGTTTAAAATGTTTACCTTCAAACAGATCAAAAACAACAATCACTTACATGACCAGATACATTTTTAGGGGAAACTGCTTAACATACTTTTTAAAAAGTACATGAAAGAATAAGAAACACCAATAAGAAATCATCACAACAAACACCCGAGAAGAAATCAAAACAAACAAAAGTGATTGTACAAACTGCTTTTCAAGGGTTCACATCAAATAAGACGTTGTTAATTTTAAAAAATCAGAATTCAATGTCTTGTAGGGTTATTTCATTCTGATTGCTTGTTGGTTGATCCAGCAATGAATTAGAAACAAAGCCGTCTTTATGATGTAAGGTTGTGAGAATTTAACCTTCCACCTTGTCATGAAAACCTCTGTAGATGTATTCATCCGTGGAGATTTTCGAACTTTGGCTGGATTGTTAATATACAATACCATATCTGTAAACATATAACCTGATATTACACATAGAATAGGAAGGTAATAACAATAACAATAAAAAGGAATAAACAACAGCATCAACAACAACAATAATACAAATATTAATAATAGCAATAATTATTATTATTATGAAGTATGAAGTAGTCATCATAAGACATAAGTAAACATCACCACAAATACACACGTAGTACACTATTGTGGCTAATTAACAAACAAATTGTTATTTTGTAATCCATCTTCAGATTTAAGAAGCTTTGATAATAAACGTTGATAGGGTTTAATCTTTGCATTGTGATTCATCCTTCAGTCTGTGCTTTCTGGTGAGGTGTACAACACCATGGGGTGCTAATTCCTGCCTCTGGTGGGATGAGAACCAAAGACTGGAGCCAATAGAACGGTTATCCATCTGTAACAGACACGACTCATTCAAATCACTTCTCTTCCCCTGGGTAGAAGTTCCAGCAGGGGAGGGATTTGCTGTCACACAGGTTGGTGGATATTGAGTGCTTTCAGTCCAGTCAGAGTATGTGGTCTATTCAAGATGTCTGTTATTAAAAGCTTGACGTTTACAATGTGTTCTATTCGTGACCTTTGTATCATGGAGACAGTGAATGCCAGTGTGTCCTGGGTGGCATGGTGCAATTATAAGATCTCCCAGCATGCCCCAGTATAGGATTAAACCACATGGTCAGATATCCGTGAGACATTGTCCATGTTGTTGACTTGAGTGGACAAGGATTTACGGCTGTCGGTGTTTATTCTTCTCCTTAGGCCCTCTGTTTGGTTCTGACATCGGCCAAAAGAGCAACAGGAAAATGCTGCTTTGAATTCCGCTCGAAACTTCCCTGTGGAAAAAAGCTCAACTTTGTTAAACACATAACATTTTAATAATTTAGCAGAAGCTGTTATCCAGAGCGACTTACAGGAGCAATTAGGGTTAAGGGCCTTGCTCTAGGGCACATAGACAGATTTAGTTTTTCTAACCACCAACCTTTTGGTTACTGGCCCAACACTCTTAACCGCTAATCAAACCTCATGGCCCAACACTCTTAACCGCTAATCAAACCTCATGGCCCAATACTCTTAACCGCTAATCAAACCTCATGGCCCAACACTCTTAACCGCTAATCAAACCTCATGGCCCAACACTCTTACATTTACATTTACATTTAAGTCATTTAGCAGACGCTCTTATCCAGAGCGACTTACAAATTGGTGCTTTCACCTTATGACATCCAGTGGAACAGCCACTTTACAATAGTGCATCTAGGTCTTTTAAGGGGGGGAGAAGGATTACTTTATCCTATCCTAGGTATTCCTTAAAGAGGTGGGGTTTCAGGTGTCTCCGGAAGGTGGTGATTGACTCCGCTGTCCTGGCGTCGTGAGGGAGTTTGTTCCACCATTGGGGGGCCAGAGCAGCGAACAGTTTTGACTGGGCTGAGCGGGAACTGTACTTCCTCAGTGGTAGGGAGGCGAGCAGGCCAGAGGTGGATGAACGCAGTGCCCTTGTTTGGGTGTAGGGCCTGATCAGAGCCTGGAGGTAGTGAGGTGCCGTTCCCCTCACAGCTCCGTAGGCAAGCACCATGGTCTTGCCTACGCTAATCTTAACCGCTAATCAAACCTCATGGCCCAACACTCTTAACCGCTAATCAAACCTCATGGCCCAACACTCTTAACCGCTAATCAAACCTCATGGCCCAACACTCTTAACCGCTAATCAAACCTCATGGCCCAACACTCTTAACCGCTAATCAAACCTCATGGGCCAACACTCTTAACCGCTAATCAAACCTCATGGCCCAACACTCTTAACCGCCAATCAAACCTCATGGCCCAATACTCTTAACCACTAATCAAACCTCATATGAAAGGGGTATTCTGTTGAAATTCTACCACTTAAGTATTACGTTTCTTTACCATTAAAATTGATTGAACAAGTTACCCCGGCACATCAAATCCCTCTTCCAAAGCTCCACTCTAGGTGTGTTGTGATATACTATACTGTCCAGCAGATGGGGCAATAAAATCATGAACAAAGCATTTTGAGACAAACTCACCACTTAAAAAGTTATAGATGATTGGATTTGCAGCACTGTTGGCATATATCAGCCAATGTGAGAACGTGAACCAGGCGTATACAGTCTCTCTGCTGTTTGTGTACTTAAACGTCCCAAACACTCTGCAATGACAAGGTAACATCAGTGAGACCTCATCTGTAATGACACCAAGTGTGTTGAAACTGTAAATGGAGCTATAGCTTATTGACAGGTGTTTGCAGGGGGTGGGGGAGTATTAAAGAGATTGTTTAGCCTAATTTCTATTTTACCTAATTCTATGAAGAAATGGCAAGTGATATATTGTCGCTGTCTGATGAAAACCTCGTAACTAAATGTTTTGCCAATTTTCATAATTATTTTACATTTATTGAAAGCAGTAACTCCCCTCAATGTACTCTGAACATTTCATGACTCTACGACCAAGAATATATTCAAAATAGCTTCTGAAGTTTCATAATTGTATATTAATGGGAAATTACGGTCATTCTTTCAAATTCCAGAAAAGCTTCTGTTTTGGGGAAAATAGGTTTTCATCAGACAGCAACGATATGCTCCCTGAGAGACAGACATCACAAATATGTTTGCTTACCGCATTGATATAGATCAGAACATATGTGATCTAGGTATGCTAAATTAATGCTTACAGATTACTACATTTTCAGAATGTGATCACCTTTTTCTGTAAACACAATGTTTACCAGGGACTACTGTGAATGCCAACCGTTATTTGAGTCAAATGACTCATTTCCAAATCGAAACTTCTGACCCATTGAAACATCTCTATGTTGAATCCTAGAGTGTAATGGCTATTGATCCTGAAGACAGAGAGACAGAGCAGCAGAGAGGCTGCTACCTTTTCATTATGTTGAGTACACTGATGGGCAGGTAGCAGAGGGCAAAGACAAAGAGGACCACCATCAGCATGCGGGCTGTCTTCCTGCGGGCCCGGACCTGTTTGATCTCAGCGGACACTGTGCTGGTCCGGACCCTGGCTGACTCCCCAGGACCTGGAGAATAAGTGGAACCCTGGAGGGGCATCCGCTTCCTCTGTAGCACAGATGACGTCCCAGGAATCTGTTTACAGAACCCACAACCCACAGCCGATCACACTGTGGTCTTTGAACAGCTTTTGCTTGACAAGCTCATTAAAACTCAAAACATTCAAAAAGCTCAATGGAATGGATCTGAATAGTGGAGTGCATAATCTGAGAGTGCATTGTCAAATAATTGCAAGGATAATGGACACTGATAAATTGGTGACAGCATGATCTAGAAATAAATGTGGAGAATCAACAAACAGCCAGATTGCTAAGAAACAGTGCAAATGTTGTCTGTTATTGTTCACAAACATGAATTTACATAGATACCTGTTGACACCACAGTTTATGACATATCTGGATGTATGCCAGAACCATCAGACAGAGGGGAGCGAAGTATGTGACGATGAAGAAACAGGTGTGATACACCTTGGGGTAGACATCAGCTGTTGAGAGAATGAAATGTGACTTAGCTCAATTATTGTGACATAGATGTAAATTAGAGGCGCTACCAGAAAAACCACATGATTTCACATGTGAAAAATCACATGATTTCACGTGAAATGTTACATGTTACATCATGTGAAAAAATATGTTTTTGTAAAACCCTTCACATTGTTTCACAGGTTTTCACACGTGTAGTTTCATGTTATCACATGTTGCTTTACATGTTGTCACATTATCTTCACGTAAGATCACAGATCACATGAAAACATGTGTTTTTGGAATACTTCACTTGATCACATGTGAGATGATGTACTTTTTTCATAAGGGTACTATAGGAATTGTGGAGGTAATTGGTCAAATCCAAAGGGGTAACAAACATGTCTACATTTATATACATATTTATCAGTAACATGCATGAGCTTGTAGTTACTGTGCAGGAATTCAAATTGAGTGGCAAGACAGAACTCTCCATCAAAAAGAGACATTTTTTTAAAGGGAATCATCAGATTGTGCTGAATTATGGTTCCTATCACAGAAAGGTTCCGCGGAACAAATAAAACATTCTACACTTTAAGAAATAGCAATTGAATAAGTAGGCAAGTTTCCATTGACCCGGGTTTATTCAACAAACTGTATGTCACAAAAGAAAACATTGCGACATGTGTAATGTAAAAGGCAGTTAAAGGAGAAATGTTCTAAACATTTACTATGTTTATATGTATTCAACAGGGGCGGATTTTTCTTTTGTCAAACTTTCTTTATTGTGACAAACGATTATGGAAACGGTATTTTTCAAATAAATAATGATTGCCAAATATTTTTGAAGGTACGTTGGGCATGTGATGTCATTACATTACTATAAAACTCCACTCCACTCATCATTGAGCCACATTGAGCCTAACTCTAAATGCCTAGTGCTTGCTCCATTTTTTCATCTATAAAAATGATGTTTTTTTTGCAGGACAAGTATTGTCCTGTCTATCAAGAATGAATGAATTGCTTAACTTTGCTTTTCTGGTTGGCTGGATGCAAGTTCCAAGATCCAATTATTTCAGGTCTACAAGTTTCACCATGGCACGGTTGGGCGATATACTGGCACATGAGAATTATTAGAATATTGCAAATATTACTCAATTCTTGCATTCTATCCATGTTAACTTTTGCGGATAACCTAAGACATGAAACAGATAGGTGGGAGCGGGGATACCAATTTACTAATGCACTCTGCCCTACATGGAAAGAGTTAGACATCCCTGATTTAGACAAACTGCTGAGCAAAAATTGCATCCTGGCAATGTAACTGTCCCCATACAACTTAAATTATAACTTTTGCATTTTAGAGATGTGAGTCTTGAGTAATACTGCGTTCACATCCTAGTGAGAACTAAAAAAACATAGAAATGTCCGACTTGCTAACGGGTAGTAGTTATATACGTGATGTGTTCAACAAGTTAGAAAGTCTAACATTTCCGAGTTCTGAATAGCATGCGAACGTGGCATAAGTCTGAGATGCAGGTACTGTACATATACTACATGTGGACACCATCTCATTTCAATATCATGGACGGTAATATGGAGTTGGTCCCCCCATTCAGATATAGCCTCCACTCTTCTGGGAAGACTTTCCACTGGATGTTGGATCATTGCTACGGGGACTTGCTTCCATTCAGCCCTTGCTTTGTGCATGGGGGTATTATCATGCTGAAAAAAGAAAGTGCCTTCCACAAACTGTTGCCTTAAAGTTCGAAGCACATAATGATCTAGAATGTCATTGTATGCTCTAGCGTTAAAATTTCCCTTAACTGGAACTACGGGGCCTAGCCTGAACCATGAAAAACTGCCTCAAACCATTATTCCTCCTCCACCAAACATTACAGTTGGCACTATGCATTCGGGCAGGTAGTGTTCTCCTGGCATCCGCCAAACTCAGATTCATCCATCAGACTGCCAGATGGTGAATCATGATTAATCACTTCAGAGAACGCGTTTCCACTGCTCCAGAGTCCAATGGCGGTGAGCTTTACACCACTCCAGCCGAGGCTTGGCATTGCGCATGGTGATCTTAGGCTTGTGTGTGGCTGCTCAGCCATTGAAACCCATTTCATGAAGCTCCTGACGAACAGTTACTGTGCTGACGTTGCTTCCAGAAGCAGTTTGGAACTCGGTAGTGAGTGTTGCACAGACTATTTTTACACACTACGCGCTTCAGCATTCGACAGTCCCATTCTGTGAGCTTGTGTGGCCTACCACTTCGCGGCTTTGCCGTTGTTGCTCCTAGATGTTTTCACTTCACAATAACAACCCTTCAGTTGACCAGGGCAGCTCTAGCAGGGGAGAAATTTGACAAACTGACTCGTTGGAAAGGTGGCATCCTATGACTGTGCCACGTTGAAAGTCACTGAGCTCTTCAGTAAGGTCATTCTACTGCCAATGTGTGTCTATGGAGATTGTATGGCTGTGTGCTCGATTCTATACACCTTTCATCAATGGATGTGGTTGAAATAGCAGAATCCACTAATACTTTTGCCATGTAGGATCTTAATTTGAGCCAGTTTGCTACAGCACGAAAATATTCCTGCAGCCACAGGAAATGTAAACTATTATATGGATTTTATACAATGGCATTGTTGAATACTCGTTTTTGATTGGCTTGAAGAGCATTCCGAGCATACATTATTTCCCTGTAAAGCATGGAATATCCGCATGGTAGAATTTAATGGCAATAGTTCCTTCTTACATGTTTTATGTTTGACCTGCTTTTGAAAGCAAAAGTCGGATTGAAAACATTATTGACATCGGTGAATTTCATTTTCATAACAGCAAGCTAAGACTGATGGTTTGGTCAGCTAAATTAGCAAATCTATTTGTTTGGTTACCACGGCAACTACTGTTGCTATCTAGTAAACTTCAGTGGATGTTGAGCACTTTTCTTATGGCAAATGAAAACATTTCTAGTGGCAAATGTGTTCAATTATAGCCATGGTATACTGTAAAAGGGACAATCAACCGGGGCTCTATGCGTTCTCTGGAAAAGAATGCCTTCCACGTCGTCCATTGTTTTCCATAGAACGAATATGCCGCTCCCTGATTATCCCTTACATAATGCATGGATATTTTTAAACTTCAAATAACACTACAAGTTTTAAATGTCCGGCATCAAATTAAGATCCTACAGCAAATTAAGATCCTACATCTGTAGATATCAACCTTAAATGTTGAGAGTTTGCATGAGGACACCCCAGTCATAGACTGTTCTCTCTACTACCGCATGGCAAGCGGTACCGGAGTGCCAAGTCTAGGACAAAAAGGCTTCTCAACAGTTTTTATCCCCAAGCCATAAGACTCCCCTTTTTACGCTTCTGCTACTCTCTGTTCATTAAATATGCACAGTCACTTTAATGATACCTACATGTACATACTATCTCAATAAGCCTGACTAACAGGTGTCTGTATATAGCCTTGCTACTCTTTTTTAAAATGTCTTTCTACTGTTGTTTTATTTCTTTATTTGCCCACACACACACACACACACACACACACACACACACACACACACACACACACACACACACACACACACACACATTTTTTTTGGCACCATTGATTAGAGCCTGTAAGTAAGCATTTCACTGTAAGGTTTACACCTGTTGTATTCGGCGCACGTGACAAATAAACGTGGATTTAATTTGACATTCCTGCAAAGGTTTTCCACCCAAAAACGAATTTGAGAGATGGAGAACTTTGATTTCGCTCATTTAATCGATAGCTTTGACACATTCATTTATTTTCTATCCAAACAATTGTGCTGCCAATAGTTGTATGGTTTTCTGTGAGAGAGTATTTGTCTGTAGCAATCAAGAGGCATCCAAGCCTATTTTATCGGAGAACCTGCAAAGTCATCCCTCAATGCATTCCAAGTATTTTTCAACAGTCTGACCCTGAAGTATTCAGTAGGACAGATAAATGGGAGGCTGTTGATGGGAGGACAGCTCATAATAATGAATGGAATGGAAAACCAGATCTTTGATGTGTTCGATATTTTTACATTTATTCCATTCCAGCCATTACTATGAGCCTGTCCTCCCCATTTAAAGTGTTACCATCCACCACGGCCTTAAACATACAGTCTGGTTAGATAGTAGTTTTTCCTATCAAAGGAAGACATTGACTTGTTTTCAATATTGTGTCAACATGGATGTTACATTTGTATAACTCATTGAGTAGAATTCAAAAGGTCCATGTAGAAAACATGTAGGAGGCTGGGATAGAACACTCAACCATGTAGAAAGAACTTGCAAGAGGCCCAAATAGAAAACATATTGTTGCTATGTAATTACATGCTTGACAGTAGATGACGGTACAGTATGAAGCTGAAACCTATGCTTTCTGTTTGCACCTTAGATTTGCACCTTGTTGTGTTCACTTTCAATTATGTAATTAAACACCAATAGTATTTTATCTCTGCCTCCTGCATGTTTTTGTCTGCATGGTTTGAGTGTGAGTACCTTCTCAATTCTACTTAGTTATTCCCTAGTTATCCCCACACTTAGTATATAATTAGAATACTATACAGCAGCGGATTAATGACATTTGGATACTGGTCTCACACAGCTTCAGAATCCCTTCAAGGAAAACCCCACCAACTTTTGGTATTTGTTTCATTAGTCCATTATTGATTTAGTCCCAAAATATTTTTCATGTCAGCAATCAAGTTTTCAAGATACAGTATATAACTTTCAAAATTCAGAAATAAAGCTGGTATGATGCATTTTTCATCGTATGATGCTGCGCTCTTCTGTATTTTGACAGTTATATATCTTGAAAACTTGATTGCTGACATGAAAAACATTTTGGGACGATATGAACATTGGATTAATTAAACAAATACCAATAGATAGTATTTTGGTGGAATTGTCCTTTAAGAGTGATGTCAACACAGCAGACACTACAGTATATAACATTACAGATGTTTTTTTCTAATGCTCCTATGAAATATTGATTCCATCAGAAAAGAACGAGCACATTTGTGTAGCTGGTGTAGTGTAACACAAATTATAAACCGGGTGGTTCGAATGCTGATTGGCTATAAGTCGTGGTATATCAGACCGTATACCACGGGTATGACAACAAAAATTATTATCATTGTTCTAATTACGTTGGTAAACAGTTTATAATAGCAATAAGGCACCTTGGGGGTTTGTGGTATATGGCCAATATACCACGACTAAGGGCTGTATCCAGGCACTCCGCGTTGCGTCATACGAAAGAACAGCCCTTAGCCATAGTATATTGTCCATATACAGTGCCTTGCGAAAGTATTCAGCCCCCTTGAACTTTGCGACCTTTTGCCACATTTCAGGCTTCAAACATAAAGATATAAAACTGTACTTTTTTGTGAAGAATCAACAACAAGTGGGACACAATCATGAAGTGGAACGACATTTATTGGATATTTCAAACTTTTTTAACAAATCAAAAACTGAAAAATTGGGCGTGCAAAATTATTCAGCCCCTTTACTTTCAGTGCAGCAAACTCTCTCCAGAAGTTCAGTGAGGATCTCTGAATGATCCAATGTTGACCTAAATGACTAATGATGATAAATACAATCCACCTGTGTGTAATCAAGTCTCCGTATAAATGCACCTGCACTGTGATAGTCTCAGAGGTCCGTTAAAAGCGCAGAGAGCATCATGAAGAACAAGGAACACACCAGGCAGGTCCGAGATACTGTTGTGAAGAAGTTTAAAGCCGGATTTGGATACAAAAAGATTTCCCAAGCTTTAAACATCCCAAGGAGCACTGTGCAAGCGATAATATTGAAATGGAAGGAGTATCAGACCACTGCAAATCTACCAAGACCTGGCCGTCCCTCTAAACTTTCAGCTCGTACAAGGAGAAGACTGATCAGAGATGCAGCCAAGAGGCCCATGATCACTCTGGATGAACTGCAGAGATCTACAGCTGAGGTGGGAGACTCTGTCCATAGGACAACAATCAGTCGTATATTGCACAAATCTGGCCTTTATGGAAGAGTGACAAGAAGAAAGCCATTTCTTAAAGATATCCATAAAAAGTGTCGTTTAAAGTTTGCCACAAGCCACCTGGGAGACACACCAAACATGTGGAAGAAGGTGCTCTGGTCAGATGAAACCAAAATTTAACTTTTTGGCAACAATGCAAAACGTTATATATGGCGTAAAAGCAACACAGCTCATCACCCTGAACACAACATCCCCACTGTCAAACATGGTGGTGGCAGCATCATGGTTTGGGCCTGCTTTTCTTCAGCAGGGACAGGGAAGATAGTTAAAATTGATGGGAAGATGGATGGAGCCAAATACAGGACCATTCTGGAAGAAAACCTGATGGAGTCTGCAAAAGACCTGAGACTGGGACAGAGATTTGTCTTCCAACAAGACAATGATCCAAAACATAAAGCAAAATCTACAATGGAATGGTTCAAAAATAAACATATCCAGGTGTTAGAATGGCCAAGTCAAAGTCCAGACCTGAATCCAATCGAGAATCTGTGGAAAGAACTGAAAACTGCTGTTCACAAATGCTCTCCATCCAACCTCACTGAGCTCCTTTTGCAAGGAGGAATGGGGAAAAAATTCAGTCTCTCGATGTGCAAAACTGATAGAGACATACCCCAAGCGACTTACAGCTGTAATCGCAGCAGAAGGTGGCGCTACAAAGTATTAACTTAAGGGGGCTGAATAATTTTGCACGCCCAATTTTTCAGTTTTTGATTTGTTAAAAAAGTTTGAAATATCCAATAAATGTCGTTCCACTTCATGATTGTGTCCCACTTGTTGTTGATTCTTCACAAAAAAATACAGTTTTATATCTTTATGTTTGAAGACAGAAATGTGGCAAAAGGTCGCAAAGTTCAAGGGGGCCGAATACTTTCACAAGGCACTGTACCACACCCCCTCCAAACGTATTGCTTAATTATTCCCCATCTGACAACATCTCCGGGGGTTTAGTCACAAGAACTGAAATATGCCTGTCGCCTTTGGTCCAGACCTTGGTTCAAACAGTGACTGTTTACTAGAGGCTGTCTGGAATGCTAAATGGCTTAATACTTAATATTTTTGGGACTACTCCAGTGGAGTACTCAATTGTTTCAGGCATTCTCAATCAAGCTCAATCCAGCAGAGTTAGAGTATTAGAAATTGGTCTGGTCTGGGGTAACAGTGCCTTGGCGAGTTCCTGTGGCATTGAGAGGAGGGATTTTGTGGATGCCCGCCTACCTCCCCAGCGCTCTTCACACACAGTGAAAAGGCTGGTTTTGTTGGTGAGCTCAGGGAGCAGGCTGCTGCACTCCATCACGATGGCCTGGGGGATCATGATGATACAGGAAACCCCCCAGATGAGGAGGATACTCTTGCGGGCACGCCTGGCCGTGCTTTTGAACATCAGCGGGTGGCAGATTGCGTACCAGCGGTCGAGAGCAATGCAGCTCAGAGTCAAGACTGACACAGATACGGAGATTGTCTGGGAGATTGAAAAAGAGGATGTGCAGTTAATTAAAGCACAAAGTGAAACAGTACAAAAAGTACTACACTTAATATATACCCGCTGAGAGAAAATCTGTGATTTCCCTTGGGCAAACAAAATAATACTTTCTCTTCATTATTGTGAAGAAGAGAAGAAGAAAATGACTGTTCTGTTTCTCTATTTTCGAATTTAAAAGGCTTCTCAATATGAATATGAAAAAGGATAGCACTTCTTCCCCGTGTCACTGCCAGCAGAAAAACATTGATGGACAGGGAAAATTGGCTGATCTAGACGTTGACAGGGGCAACCGTTTTCTCCCAGGATGATTAAACCCAACCTCCCCCAAGGCATCAACTATTTATATGGACTAATTAGAATTGGTATGATGTGAAGCAGAATGGTAAGACAACCCTTAGAGACCACAATGTTGATCTGCCATTCGTTCGGCGCAGTGTTTTTTTAGGGGCCACCCACTGGGGGACGTCTGACTGCTGTCATTTTCACACGATTCTGTAGAATGTAGAATCGACTTGCACTTGGTTTGAAAATGACGGCCGGCACTCTGTTCAGAGGTGCTAAGTACTCTCAGCCTTTGTTAGAAGCGCAGAGATAATTGACTGTCGGTATTATAATTATATATTATATATATATATATATGTATAGTACATATGATGAAGTCTGACTAACTACCATAGCCAAAGGATGATTACAATATAAAAACATTTATATTATGAATCTGAGTTTACACAATACAGACAACAACAAAAGAAATCGGCATTACTGTTGATATGGCGAAATACTGTCAAATTATGGGGGCCCTAGTCTATATTCAACAGGTCTATACTCCCTTAACAGTCAACATTCTCATCATTTTTATTTTATTTGACTAGGTAAGTCATGTAAGAACAAATTCTTATTTACAATGAAAATAAAATAACCGTCACAACCGTTTTTGTTTTTTGTGGAGCGAACAGCTAACTAGACGTGACGACCGGGCATTCGTGCGGTTGAGTTTGTTTCTACGGTATTGATGCAATACTTTCCATGGTAATTTAGAATGTTCATTCAAATGATGTTAACTGATGTGGCACATGCAATCAAATTAAATTCTTTGTAATGTCAGTTGAGTTGAATCAACAAATCACAGCGTTCATCACTAGTTATCACAGCCACACAGTCATAAACCCTGCCTATTTCTTCAATTTATCTTCTTAAAATGTATGCTACATTTTAGCAGATGCACTTATCCAGAGCAACCTACAGTAGTGAGTGCATACATTTTTGTACTGCTCCCCCATGGGAATTAAACCTACAACCCTGAGTATGGAAGCGCAATGCTCTCCCAAATGAGCCAGCCACACAAAACCTAACCGTCTCCTTAACCTCACTGTTAACCTTATGCCTATCCCTAACCTTAAATGAAGACCAACCCAACGGCCAACAGTCCACCCATTATGCCATCATTGACTTGAATGGGGACGCCCGTTATATTCAGTCTATTTCTATGGCAGCACATGCGGACAGGAGCGGAGGAGAGGAGAAAATGTGCATTTAAAAAAATTAAATGTATTTTGGTTGTTATGTTTTTAGCTATTCAAACGGTTATGAAGTGACTCCGGTCATTCGGCTGACGAACAACCGTCATCCCAAATTCCATGACCCTCACAGCCCCAAATGTTGCTATTTACTCATCACAGTGATATGAATCTACCAGCCATTTTCTGTTATCCTTGTCTCCTCTGTCGGTTTAGAGTGATTTATGATTATATTAACCATCATTTGGCAACTTCATATTAATAAAAAGAAAGACATCACAAATGTGGAAATGATATGGGGCTTGTGTATTCTTTAAAGTCGTTTTAGATTGTGTCATATAGCTGGATCTGCAAAACAAACAGCCTGGGCTTTTTACATTTCAGACTAGCTTATCCAGAGCGACTTACAGAAATAGTAAGTGCATACAGCTTAATGGTTCTTTCATACTGGTCCCCTGCGGGAATCAAACCCAAAACCCTGGCACTGCGAGCACTATGCTCTACCAAATGAGCTACACAGGACTGTTCTTGACATTAGACTACATTTGATGGTTTAAAACAGCTGACACACTTTGATCTTAGAGTGTTATGTTATTTTCATATCTGCAGCCATCACTCAAATATCAATTAGAGCCTGTAGACAGTAGAGGAGCTGTGAGAATTACAATTGAGGCCATCTGATTGACGATGGGGGACATTTTCAGCTCTCTCATTAACATCCTATAGCCAATGGACACATCAAATTGGCCCTACAGCTGCTACAGCTATTCCAATTTACCTCAGACATGCTTCACACAGCCATTAGGAGAAGCAGGATGTCCACACAGCGTTGTAGGAAATAATGGAGTAACTAATGAAATGTCAACGAAGTTTGTGCAGCAGTTACAGATTACCTTCCTTGGGAAAGCACTTTTGACACACTGCAAGTAGGCCAGGGGAGAAAACCAGTTTAAAATTCTGCTTCTTCAGCTCATCAGGTAAAGGTTTTATAAATGGTTTTAATGGATCTCTTGATGGGGTGAGGTAGACCACCAGCTGCCTCTCCTCTGTTGGTAATTGTAGTCCTCTCAGCACTGTCTTTCAGGCAGACATGAATGATAACACAGTAATTCAGTCCAGGACCTTACTGATAGGGTTCCAGGTGTTTGTCTGTGGGTTTTGGATACAGTCCAGTGTTAAGGAAATCCAAAGATCAGCTAACCTGATAAACCCTTTCTCAATCTCCTGACCACCTATTGTATTTGTCAACAGGCAGCATTGCAAAAAATGTAAGGGCACTATCCACTGTATTTGTCCCCAGCATGAATGCAAAATAATATGAGTCAGAAATGTATTGAGAGGCTGTCTTTAGATCATTTCAATGTTATTTTCTCAACGGTTAGGCAATCAGATGTTTTTTCAAAAGGCAAATTGATAAAGTATGCCCCCATTTAACATGAAAATAAACTGAGACTGAAGAAAGGTCATTTTGTTTAGACTTTAGAGCTTTTCATAAAGCTGTAAAAAAAAAACTAACATTTTAGACAATATTCTCATGTCCTTGGACTATCCAGAATCTAACATTCATTCATTTTTTCTCTGTATTCGGAATGGTGCAGTGCCAGAATGTCAGTGCCCCGTGCAGTGTTTGGCTGGGAACATACCTCAGTCCAGGGATGGAATATGTCAATGTACTCATAATTCTCCTGAAATGATGAATGGTGAATTGAGAAGATTGGAAAACTGCTATTTTTTTTATTTATTAAACTGCATGCCAGGCTAGCTAATGCTATAGCAGCCAATTGGATTCCTTGAAAATGCATTGGGGTGAGTAGTTAACAGAAGTGTTGTGGAATCCAATGGGTTGCTTTCATAGCCATGGAAAGTAGGGGTGCTGAGGGTGCTGCAGTACCCCTGAAAAATCTATGCAAAACAAAATAATAATATTTGTTTTTTTTAATTACAAACATTTATTCACAAAAGTAGTGCACTGGGCCTTAACTAGTCCTGTATTAGCAGAATGATATAAATTATTAAATCATATAATAATCTGACATACCCAAATCGAACTGCCTGTAGCTCAGGACCTGATGCAAGGATATGCATATTCTTGATACCATTTGAAAGGAAACACTTTCAGGTTTTTGGAAATGTGAAATTAATGTAGGAGAATATAACCATTAGATCTGGTAACAGATAACACAAACAAAAAAAACATGTGTTTTCTAAAAAACAATTGATCCATCATCTTTGAAATGCAAGAGAAAGGCCATAACACAATATTGCAGTTAGGTGCAATTTAGATTTTGGCCACTAGAGTGCAGCAGTGTGTGTGCAAAGTTTCAGATTGATCCAGTGAAACATTGCCATACCGGCCAATATTTTGAATCAAGTCTGCCCAAATGTGCCGAATTGGTCAATTGATACATAACTAATTGGTCAAAGTGCATAACTATAGAGAAAATACAAAAAATGATATGGTAATACAACATAAGTTTACACACTCCCAGGAATGTCATACTTGACAGATCATTAGCTTATAACTTTCACATATCTAGATGGCCGGGCGGGGTGGGTGTGGAACCAGAGACAGCAGGGGTTCAAAACTGTAGAACACAGTTCCTACATTTTAATATAAAAATGGATTTTATCAAACAAAACTATGCTACATTTTTATCTCTGAGACCCTCAGGATGACAAATCAGAGCAAGTCTACTGAACGTTAGCTCAACTGTCCCAGTGTAGGGACACCTCTCCCATAGAGGTTTTAATAAAAGAATAGCAGTATTTCAATCTTAATGTATCATTTTGGGTAATGGGATAATTAGGTGTACAGCACCTTATCTCGCGTCGGCTCCGCGGTGTCCTTATCATGGCAGCCTGCCATTCAGACCATACAGGGAAGATGTAATTACAGTGGCCGTAAGGTCTGAATCTTTAGGCTAATCCTCTGACACACAGATTGGCTTGGGATTCTGCCCCATATGACTGAGTGGAGGTTCCATCACACTTGATCAAAAGAGAATTATGATGTTGATCCATTGAAGGCTAAGCCCATGGCAGTTGAGCTGGGAAAGCAAAATACTTTCACGTGGCACAAGCATCACCATGGGGTCCCTTCAAAGGTGTTTCAAAGAATACTGTTCAGTACCCTGGAGTTCCGTACCAACTATCAAGCTTGAAGTTGCAAGCGGTATGAGTACCGGAGCGCTAAGTCTGGGACCAGAGGCTCCTTGACAGCTTCCATAAGACTGCTGAGCAGTTCATCAGATGGCTACCCTGACTATTTGCATTGACCCCCTTTTGCATTGACATTCTTGCACTGGCTCTATGCACACTCACTTGACTTTACCCACACATACTACACTGACACTCCAAAACACACACACACACACACACACACACACACACACACACACACACACACACACACACACACACACACACACACACACACACACACACAACTTCAACATTTCAACATCATCAAATCACCTATGCTTAGTCTAATACAGTGACAACTAAAAGATACAAAAAAACAATTTAGTCCCATCAACTTAAGCTAAATATGATGTCGCTGTCCATGGTCTGATTTGTGTGTATGTGTGCGTTCCTGCAAGTAGAAAAAACATGTTGACTCACCCTACTTGCAGAGAAACGCCAATGCCATCCTTTTCTCTTTCATGTTGATGAAATGGTCTATGACTCTCTCATACAGTACACACTTTTATTTTGTGTTGTCCTACAGTACATACGCTCACACACACAAAACACACACACATTTATATTGATGCCACACACTCACACAATGGCACACATTCACACTCTTCACATACACTGCTGCTACTCTGTTTATTGATGTATCCTGATTGCCTAGTCACTTTTGCCCGTACCTACCTACATATTACCTCAATTACCTCAACTACCTCGTACCCCTGCACATTGACTCAGTAACAGAACTCCTTGTATATAGTCTCTTTATTGTTATTTTATTGTGTTACTATTTCCTCTTTTTTTTTGCTAATCTTTTCTTACTTTTTACCTCTGTGTTGTTGGTAAAGGGCTCGTAACTAAGCTTTTCACAGTAAAGTCTACACATTTTGCAGTTCTGTGTAACTCAATTAGTAGAGCATTGTGCTTACAACGCCAGGGTTGTGAGTTTGATTCCTGCAGTGGACCAGTACAAAAATGTATGCAGTCATCTGAATAAGAGCATCTTTTAAAATGTAAATGTATTTAGCATATGTGACAAATGAAATATTATTTGATTTGAATATAAAGTGGAAGTTGGGAAATGTGAAAATAAAAACGTTGGGACATCGTCTTACCTGTAAGTAAGGCAGTATTTTACAAAGAGTGTTTCCAAAGAACCATGTTTCTGTAATGTCTACCACAAGACTTGCCGGGAGACAGGTGATGGTGACCAGGACATCAGCAAAGGAGAGATTCACAATGAAACAGTTGGTCACTGTGCGCATGTGATGGTTTTTCCACACTGCAAAACAAACTGACAACAAGACACAACCAAGGACTGCTGCTGTTAGGAATACAGGGAGACATCGATGACTTTAATTGGTTTAAATCAAATGCAATACAACACACAGCACACACCTGAATAACAGAACCTGAATAACACCTGAATAGCAGCACCTGAATAACAACTATCAATTGCATAATCAATATGAAGGTATTACAAATTAACCAGTTGTCCTGTTATGTCACTTAAATGTCAGTTGGTGATTATGAAAAGGGCAGTCAAACAAAAACGTATAATAGTGACTAATTTAATTTACAATAAGCCTACATCTGTAACAAGACTGTCATAAACAAATGTCTTATTTACTGCAAAATAATGTGGAAGGTAAAAATAAGGGATATGAATACAGTAAACATAGCCTACTCTCAGTATCCACAGGGTATGACATCAAGACAGGTTTAAAAAACTCAGGAGAGTTAAACATATTGAACAGGTTTCTCGTTTTCAAAGGTTCCCCAGCCTGCAGTGAACCATTCCATTCTCCAACGCTGCTCTTCAAAAAGCACAGAACGCTCTGCCTGCCTTAAATACACCATGTACCCTCACTACAGACACATGTATTATAATTGGCAAATAAACCAGTCTCGTTCACAAACAGCTCATGAAGAATGAGTAAAATCGTGCCCTAAACTTTGGGTAAGGGCTGTTGAACACTGCCTTTCAGTCCAATGTGCACGATTTTACTCATTCTTCATGAGCTGTTTGTGAATGAGACTGGTTTATTTGCCAATTATAATACATGTGTTTCAGTCCAAAACAAAATGTCTTGCTCTATTTTGTATTTAACTAGGCAAGTTAGATAAGAACAAATTCTTAACTACAATGACAGCCTACACCGGCCAAACCCAGACAAGACTGGGCCAATTGTGCGCCACCCTATGGAATCCCAATCACATGTGATAGTCTGGATTCGAACCAGCATTGAGACGCAGTGCCTTAGACCGCTGCGCCAATCGGGAGCCCGATCAACGCAAGCGAACAGCACAGGCATAGTAACAAGAGAAACTGCACACAGAGAAAATGAGACGGATTGTCAGCTACTTGAAAACATTGTCAAATTATGCCAGTATTGTCAGCACCGAAAACATTATTTAGAATCAATTAAGACATTTAATTAAGACCATTAACAATACTTTAATTAGCAAATAGTTGCACAATAGCAGTTATTAAGGGCTAGATTCAATTGTATTCAAATATGCCATGTCTTTATAAGATACTGCCGAGAATCGTATTCTGAAAACTGGAAGCATCTACTTGTAAAGGGACTATGTTAATGCAGTATACTTGATTTATTCCACAGGCATCTTATTCTGAACTAGAAGCATGGGCCTAATAAGGATGCTCCAAAAATATTTTATTAACAATTTCTATTACGCACTCAACTATATTTGTCAAGAGTTATTAACAGCTAAAACAGAAAACGACCGTTTAAAGAGAATGCCTGGTACAGCACTTTGATTCCGGTGTATCACTTTACAGGTCGCATGGCTTATCATTTTCCCTGTCGAGTGTCGCATACACATCCAAACAAGACAGATGCCCATGCATGTCCGCGCTCGGGATAACGTATTTATTTTGCGCCTCCCAGATCCATTCGATTGTCAGTAACCTCTTGTTTAGAAGGTAGTCTACTGATACTGAATTAGTGAACACCAAATTAATATAATAATAATATATGTAATACATAGCCTACATTCGACTCACCAGTAACCTAACTTCTATAAAACTACCATCATGTTCAATGAAGCCCAGATAACTTTGAGGACTTGATCTAATGCCATGCACTTTAAAATGAGGATGACATTTTAGAATGATACTGGCTCAATTAATCCAACCTACGCAAAAACCTTTACCAAAACTTACCTAGTGTGTTTCCAATGAGAGAAACAAAAAAAACAATTATGTATCCTACAATAAGAACCCATTCATATTGCTTAGGATGCAAATATTCCCTCCAAATATACTTCAGAAGTTCATCATCGTCATCGATGCTAGAGTATGGGTGTAATTCCGTGGTGCAAGGCTCATGCGAAGGGGGTGAACATTCTCCACAATCCGAATTCACTGTGATCCCCGACATCCTTCAATAGTTGGAAATGTTTACGGTCTTTTTAGTGTCCATTCAGCGCGCCTGGAACGAGCAACAGACTACCAGATTTAACGTCTGCTAATAGAATGGCTATGCACCAGATCTGAATCGCTTTGGCATCGTCAACGTGACCATCTCTCCAAAGCAGGGATCATGCAAGGCAAGGAGCACGCAGGGCAAGAAACCAATCAGAAAACTCCTTGTTGACAAAAAAAGAGGGGGAGGGTTAATTCCACAAATATCAGAAGCCCTGTCATAAAACACAAATATCAGAAGCCCTGTCATAAAACACAAATATCAGAAGCCCTGTCATAAAACACAAATATCAAAAGCCCTGTCATAAAACACAAATATCAGAAGCCCTGTCATAAAACACAAATATCAGAAGCCCTGTCATAAAACACAAATATCAGAAGCCCTGTCATAAAACACAAATATCAGAAGCCCTGTCATAAAACACAAATATCAGAAGCCCTGTCATAAAACACAAATGATTGCATGAGGAATCGAGGAGACCAGATTCGATAACTTCATCAAATAAATATTTTTAATAGAAAGATGTGATATACAAATGTGTAACAATCAACTGAAAAAGGTCTTAGCGGAGGGTCCTGATCGTTACCTTATTGAAGCAAAGTAAGACCAGAGTTGAAGTCAGATCTTTGTCTTGGGAAAAAGTTTGAAAAATTCACCAGAAAGCAGAAGTGGACAATTAACCACTCTGACAGGGATGTCTATCACATTAGTTTATAAACCAATATAAATATAGTGCAGGGGTAGATCACCCTGTTCCCAAAGTGCCACAGATAATGGAGGATTTTGTCCCAACTCGGCACCACACCAGACCAACTGAGCTAATTGATCAGTCACACCTGGTCTTCCATGTTGGTTAAAACAAAAACATGAATTCAGGAGTAGGGTTGCCTGGCCTTGGACAAGTGGTTCCCTACACATTTAATTCACTGGTACGCAACAGCATATTGATGGCATTGTCTGACAGCATGTTGTTTCCAAGTTGGGGATTTTCCATTATATTGAAAGATAATGGGCCAGGACCGAGTTTGGGAAACCCTGAGCTAGCTGTTCATTAATCACAAAAATTGTCCAGGACCGAGTTTGGGAAACCCTGAGCTAGCTGTTCATTAATCACAAAAATTGTCTACAGCGGTTAATTGGGGTCACATACCCTAGCGGTTTGACATTGGTTTGGCACCTATCATTAAACTTGGCCATAGCCTCATGCACTCCTCCATGTTTACTGGCGGTGAGGGACTGGCACGCCCTCTTAAAAGCCTCTGAGCACTTCAATTCGATGCTGAGGTGCTCTAAAGGAAGAGCATCCTGTGCTTAAAACTGTATCTTCCTGTTTTCATAGTTTGTGTGTGAGTTCAACCCAGTATCACAGATTATTGTGAAATAGACACGACTGCATTATGAAGAAAGAAAGAAAAATCATACACAAGAATAGTGTACTTTTTCTTGTGGCTGTCACGAATTTTCGAATAAGTAATGAATGTTTATTTCCCAATAAGCTGTGATAGTTTTGGTGAGTTCTGGTGGGCCTTCGTGCTTCAGCAAACAAAATAAAAGGAGGGGTGCTTGACAACAATGATAACTAGAAAAGGAAGTTTCAGTAGAAACTTTGTGTGCTTGCTTAGCTGCCTGAAAGTAATATTGTTAATGGTAGTGGAAGAAGTTTACACAGTGAAATAGTTAGGCCTATATCTTTCAGTAAAACCAATACCTTTAAATGCTTACAGTTTAAAATGTATAGCCTTTGCCTCCTTTGATTTGCTGAGGGAAACCTATAATCTTCCCAGAAATAACTTTTGCAGATACAGATCAACTCAAATGTTATTGGTCACATACACATGGTTAGCAGATGTCATTGGTCACATACACACGGTTAGCAGATGTCATTGGTCACATACACACGGTTAGCAGATGTCATTGCGAGAGTAGCGAAATGCTTGTGCTTCTAGTTCTGACAGTGCAGTAATATCTAACAAGTAATCTAACAATTCCACAACAACTACCTAATTACACACAAATCTAAGTAAAGGGATGGAATAAGAATATATACATATAAAATATATGGATGAGCGATGACCGAGCGGCATAGGCAAGCTGCATTAGATGGCATAAAAATACAGTATATACATATAGGATGAGTAATGCAAGATATGTAAACATTATTAAAGTGGCATTATTAAAGTGGCTAGTGATCTAGGCCCACCTGGAAGAGAGACAGAGTGACGCAGTAGAGAATCAGGGGAGATGCCGCCGACAGAGATGGTCGCCTCGCTTCGAGTTCTTAGGAAACTATGCAGTATTTTGTTTTTTCTGTATTATTTCTTACGGGGCGGCTAGTGGTTAGAGCGTTAGACTAGTAACCGAAAGGTTGCAAGTTCGAATCCCCGAGCTGACAAGGCACAAATCTGTCGTTCTGCCCCTGAACAGGCAGTTAACCCTCTGTTCCTAGGCCGTCATTGAAAATAAGAATTTGTTCTTAACTGACTTGCCTAGTAAAATAAAGGTAAAATGAATAAAAATTACATTGTTACCCCATTAAAGTTTTAAAAGTTTTTTAAATGAAGTTTTATTACATACAGCCGGGAAGAACGATTGGCTGTAAGAGCAATGTCAACTTACCAACATTACGACTAGGAATACGACTTTCCCGAAACAGATCCTCTGTTCGGGCCATCACCCAGGACAATGGATCTAATTCCAGTAGTCGACCCAAAACAAGGGCGCCACAGACGGGGCAGACAAAGTGGCCTCCTGGTCAGGCTCTGTAGACGTGCACATCGCCCACCGCTCCCGAGTATACTACCAGCCAATGTCCAGTCTCTTGACAAGAGGGTAGACAAAATTTGAGCAAGGGTTGCCTTCCAGAGAGGCATCAGAGATTGTAACATTCTCTGTTTCATGGAAACATGGCTCTCTCGGGATATGTTGTCGGAATCGGTTCAGCCACCGGGCATCTCCATGCATAGCGCCAACAGAGATAAACACCTCTCTGGGAAGAGGAAGGACGGAGGTGTTTGCTTCATGATTAATGACTCATGGTGTAATCATAACAACATACAGCTACTCAAGTCCTTCTGCTCACCTGACTTAGAATTCCTTTGAATCAAATGCCGGCCATTTTACCTACCAAGAGAATCCTCATCAGTTATAGCACAGCTGCGTACATTCCCCCTCAAGCAGAAATCAAGATGGCCATCAAGAAACTTGGTCATCAAGGACTATATGCAAACTGGAAACCATATATCCTGAGGCTGCATTTATTGTTGCTGGGGATTTTAACAAAGCAAATTTGAGAACAAGGCTACCTAGATTCTACCAGCATATCGATTGTGCTACGTGCATGGGCAATATCCTCGACCACTGGTACTCTAACTTACGCAATGCATACGAAGCCCTACCCCGCCCTCCATTCGGCAAATCCGTCCACAATGCCATCTTGCTAACTACCGTCTTATAGGCAGAAACTCAAACAGGATGTACCAGTGACGAGAACCATACAACGCTGGTCCGACCAATCGGAAGCCACGCTTCAAGATTGTCTTGATCATGCGGACTGGAATATGTTCCGATTGTACCCACTGTGACTATTAATACCTACCCTAACCAGAAACCGTGGATGGGATGACGGCATTCGCGTAAAACTGAAAGTGCGATCCACAGCATTTAACCATGGGAAAGAGGTCTGGGAATATGACTGAATATAAACAGTTTAGTTATTCCCTCCACAAGACAATCAAACAAGCGACCTGCCAGTACAGGGACAAGGTGGAGTCGCAATTCAACGGCTCTGACACGCAACGTATGTGGCAGGGTCTACAGGAAATCACGGACTACAAGAAAACCAGCCACATCACGGACACCGACGTCATGCTTCCAAACAAACTAAACACCTTCTTTACCAACTTTGAGGAAAATACAGTGCCATCGTCGCGACCCGCTAACAAGGACTGCACAACCCCCTCTCCTTCTCCGTGGCTGGCGTGAGTAAAACATTAGAAGGCCAGCATTCCGGAGTCGCCTCTTTACTGTTGACGTTGAGACTGGTGTTTTGCAGGTACAATTTAATGAAGCTGCCAGTTGAGGACTTGTGAGGCGTCTCTTTCTCAAACAAGACACTCCAATGTACTTGTCCTCTTGCTCAGTTGTGCACCAGGGCCTCCCAGTCCTCTTTCTGTTCTCAGTTTGCGCTGTTCTGTGATAGGAGTAGTACAAAGCGTTGTACAAGATCTTTCTTGCATGGAATAGCCTTCAGTTCTCAGAACAAGAATAGACTTGTAAAAGTTCTTTGTTTCTGGCCATTTTGAGCCTGTAATCGAACCCACAATTGCTGATGCTTCAGATACTCAACTTGTCTAAAGAAAGACAGTTGTATTGCTTCTTTAATCGGAACAACAGTTTTCAGCTGTGCTAATGTAGCAGTGTGATGTTGTTCCCCTAGATTATGCAAATTGCACATAAGGACCAGTTCAAATAGGCCAGGTCAAAAGGGGATGTTAATAATTTGATGATAATAATAATAATTCAGTGTGTTTTTAATTTAATTACAGCTGCATAGCTAATGTTATTTTTTTGTGTGAAAACACTTTTTCATATCTATATTGTAAATACACTTGATTGTTAAAGTTTTGTATATTTTGGTTTGGTCCATTGTATCTGTGTTACTGTACCCTCCTATTGTTCTCTCTTGCATGACCTTCAGCTAGCGAGGTATGTTGTCCTTGGCTCCGCTATTTTTCAATATAAAACCATGGTAATGTTACACTATGTGCTGTTATGCAACCATACGTTTTGTTACAATATGTACAATATGAATATTTATGTTAACAAGTTTTACCGAGCTCGCTAGCTAGAGTACCTAGGGTACCTGTAATTTGTGGGTACTTGGGACAGTGTTTAAGTGAGTTTCCTTGTGCTCGTGCAGGTGCCTGAGAGCTGTGACTGCGCCAAGTGCTAACATATTGTGCGTTGTCTCTTCGTGCGCAGGGCAAATAAAAATCCAACAAGCAGACCTCCAGTTGTGGCAGTGTCCTCATTAAATTACACAATGCAGAACGAACCACGCTACAAACTGGTGCCGCGCCCTGCCGACTATCAGAGCTGTGCAAGAGGATGAGGTGCGCGATCTGCGCATGCGCACTTGTTGATGGTTTGCTATAAGTTAATATATACTGTAAATAGTGAAGGTGAATGTAGCGTATTCACAAGTAAAGGGTATTTGTGTTTATTTGTATGTTTTGGAGGAATTTGTTTATTGCATTTTTTTTTGTATTTAAATGCAGTAAATTACATTATACATTATACATTACATTAGTGCTCTGTCCATAAAATTAGTTATGCTGAGGATTTTAATGTGGGTAGAGGGAGGGGTGCCCTTGCATTTACACCATTTGTACAGTCAGCTCCTGGGATTAGAGTGTTTCCTAGTCCTGAGTTTACAAGCACTGGGAGGGGTAGGCTGTTTACTCCACGTGACCAGGGTATCCCACCTCTATCTTTTGATGTACCATCATCCCTAGTCCTCAGTAATAATGGGACACCTCCGAGTCAGCTTAGTGACCTTATTAAGGATATAGATTCTCCTATCTCTTAACCAATCAGCGCAAGTTTACTGCAGCCTAGGGCTTCAAGTCTTTCTCCTGCCCATCCCCCTCACCAACCCCAGCAGTTTCCCCTTCTGATCAATGTGGGTCAACTTGTATTGATGCGTCCAAGCTGAATCTGGTTGTGAAGTCAGATGTTAGTGCTCCACCTTTCTTTAGGGACGATGGCTCAGATAAGTACTCTGTCCTGGACAGGTGTAAATATTAGACCTTTGCTAAATAATCTAGCCTTTGACATGATAGTTATTTATTTTAATATACACATGAGGTGACTCAGGCTTTGACTTGTTGTTGTCAAAGTGTTAGTGTGATCATATGGCTTGGAGAAGGATGGCTGGTGCTCCAGGAAAGAGCTGCTGCTTAACATTCACCAAACAAGCTGTTCTCAAATCTGACAACATTCTGTCCTACACTAACATAATTGCAAAATGGTTTTCTAATGACCAATTAGCCTTTTAAAATGATTAACTTGGATTAGCTAACACAACGTGCCATTGGAACACAGGAGTGATGGTTGCTGATAATGGGCCTCTGTAACGCCAATGTAGATATTCCATAAAAAATAATCAGTTTCCAGCTACAATAGTAATTTACAACATTAACAATGTCTACACTGTATTTTCGATCAATTTGATGTTATTTTAATTGACAAAAAAATGAGATTTTCTTTCAAAAACAAGGACACTTCTAAATTAACCCAAACTTTTGAACAGTAGTGTACATTATTGCAAAAATACAATAATTCAAACAACATATGGCCACTGTTGGTGAAGCCACTGTTAAGAATGGTGTCCAATTGAAAAGTGTTTCAATTTTGCTTTTTCAACTGGGTCTTTAAGAATAGTCATGTCTGTTTTTCATATTATTGGCCACTATGTTGCTTTATCCCACTACAGGTTTGGGGTCAATTCCATTTAAATTCCAGTCAATTCAGAAAGTTAAAAAAAAATCCAATTACACGTTTTCCTCATTGAAAAGCATTGAAGAGAATTGGAATTTCAGTGTACTTCCTGAATTGACTGGATTAGTACTTCCGGCGCCGACTGAGATGGCCGCCTCGCTTCGCGTTCCTAGGAAACTATGCAGTTTTTTGTTTTTTTACGTGTTATTTCTTACATTAGTACCCCAGGTCATCTTAGGTTTCATTACATACAGTCGAGAAGATTTGATTTGATTTGATTGTCCCCAACCCTGTCCCACTGTCCTGCAGCAACTAGTTTGACATTGAGTAGAAAAGAAAAAATGTTCTTCCCTCATCATTCGCTATGCGAGCTCCAAGGCTAATGAATATTTACAATAAATAGATCAGCAAACACAGGTCTCATGGGGTGTGGTGGCATAGCTGTCCTTGCATGCTTGACTGTAAGTTGCTTTCAGGGCTGGCTCCAGGCTTAAGCGCCATGAGCTGTCGCTTAGGGCCCCCAGCCACTAGAGAGTTAGAATAGTAGAATAAAAAAGGTGCAAGTTCGAAATTTGGTTGTGCATCAGCAGTTTTGATCTTTTGTTCTCTACTCACCATGGCAAAATGTATAGACAAGCAGAAAACTTGCTTTAAAACTTTAACATTTTCTCTGCACCCTATGGCAAAATGTTTAGAATTGCAAGAATTTAACTTTAAAACAAAAAAATGCTTTCTCCGCTGTCAAGGGGGTTCACACATTTTTTGAGGTCCGTTCGGTGGGGCCCCCCCAACCAATTCTCGCTTAGGGCCCCCTAAAGATTAGAGCCGGCCCTGGTCGCTTTGGATAAAAGTGGCTGCTAAATGGCATATATTATTATTATTACATTTAAAATATAGCCAAGAGACTCTATACTTTTGTAATTCTCATAAACACTCTAATCTGCTGATTTATAAATAATTATTTTGATCAGACTAGTGACCACATGTATTTGTACAGTAACTCCTATTTGTTCTGGTCTTAATGGCACGTAATGGCACATAATGGTCTTAGTGGAACATAACAATATAAATGTATTACTTATGAGAGGCTTTTGGAAGCAGTTTATTCCATTGCATATTTATTACATATTGCACAAATTAGAAACCCAGTGGGGAAAACTGATTGCAATGACACATCTTCCTAGCGACATTACAAAATTATGCTTCTGACTTGATGGTCATAATGCTGACCTCCATACAACCTCTTGTAAGCTACAATCTCATAATTCAGACCTCATAGCTCTAAATTATAACAGATCTATTGGACAATATCTATTCTCATCATTACTAAAGATGGAAAACACAACGCAACAACAGGTAATTCAATTCAAATTATATGAGGGCCAAGTGTTCACTTATGCTTATCGAGAGCAAATACCAACATCCTATTATCAAACACAGATTTAAAAAAAAGTTTCTATAGAACAATTCCCAACCTTCCATACATCATATGTCCCCCCTCCCCCCCCACCATTTTATTATGAATGTGATTTCTTGTATACCTGATGCAATGACAATTATTCCCATATCAATTACAAGCAGCTGAATGCCTGCATGCATACACTCTGTGAACTTCACATTGAATGATACACTTTCTATGTGATGTGAAAGATTGAGGTGTTGAAGTACTTAGTGACAGTAGGAACCCTGTCTAATGAAAAGGTATGGTTCAAATAGTCCAGAATCAGTGGAATGCAAAACACAAAAATAATGCTGTGCTCTATTCAAGTCATGCTTATATATCATGTTGACTGTGAAATTGTCTTTAGCTTGTCAGAAGAATGGGTTGAATACTAACACATACAACCTGGCCAAAAAACGATTTCGTAGCTTAAACAGACTGAAATAAATACTTCACCTCAAGGATCAAAGGTAACAAAAACACAATGTCACATTTGTTTGGAAAAAGCAACTATATTTTTCAACCAACTTTGTTAGTGTTTGTACAGGTCAAATATTTGACACACAATGTACATTTCCCTAAATTAGTCCCTCATGATACCACTGCATTTCCCACAACACGTGTAAAATCCGAGCATATTTTGCCAAGACATTGTTCCAAGAAAAATACTCATCAAAACACTCCAGACACTGCAATGATGACAAAAGCGGCATTAGGTTTTGACAAACGAACTCATTCACCCAATCATGCAATTTACGCACTGTTATTCCTGTACTCTGGATATGTTTTTCTGATATTGTGGCTAACAAATAGATTGTTTTCACTCTTTTGATCAGAGTTGTTATTGGGAAGACATCTTTAAAATGAAATTATTTAATGTGTTTTATATGGAAATGAAGCTACTGCATTATGAATTCCTCCTATTTTAGTTAACTTTTAGTCTCTCGTCACAGCCATCGAGCAGCTGATTGGTTCTGGGTTTTAAAAAAATGCTAATGGCTTTGATATATTATGAAGAATATAGATCTTTGATGTATTAAAGACCAAAAAGCATAACATATTAAAGCACTCTTAGACTTGAAGAGCAAATAAGATGTAACAAATTTGTGAAGTGTACAAACACACTCACACACACACAAACTTTTATCATACATCTTTTAGTCTTGGACTGAAGACTTATCAACGTCAAGGTACTGGAGTGACGAGCCACCCTTTCGGTCTCTGCTTGGCCCGGCTCCCCACTCGGATTCCCTGCCGCTGACCACTAATTCCCTTCTAGTTCTGTCTCCCCTACCACAAGGACCTTGGACTGTGCCTCAGGACAACCTGGCCTGCCAATTCCTGGCTGTCCCTGTCATTGGAGGCTGCTGAAGGGAGGACGGCTCATAATAATGGCTGGAACGGAGCAAATGGAATGGCATCAAACATGTGTTTGATGTATTTTATACCATTCCACTAAATCTGCTCCAGCCATTACCATGAGCCCTCCCTCCCCAATTAAGCTGCCACCAACCTCCTGCGGTCCCTGTTCACTTGGCCGTGCTGCTGATCCAGTTCTGCTGTTCCGACTGACACTGTGGGCCCCTGACTTGATTTCACAGTTTGTGATACCTTGTCCTGGACCGTGCTGATCCCCCCTTTAATTCAAGTAAAAATTGGTTTGCCATTGCCTTAAAGAGTCCTAAAAGGATGTAATATCTTCATGTAACCAGTTTTCAAGTTAAATAGTGCAGTACACTGTTTCCACTCTGCCTACCATTTAATTGGGCCCTTGAACGCTTTTGTAAATTTGACCAGTAATCCATGTTGTATTATGCTAACTTTCTTTTCTACTACTTATTTTTGTGAATGAAATGCCCCACTCTTTGTATGAATTTGCCCAGTTTGTTTTCATGGTGGCTATGTGTCTGCTGGCCAGTGTGGTTGTGTTGTTCATTGGTGGGGCTACTTTTAGCAGAGTACATGCTCTTGGTCCTCTCTGGGGAGGGTATGGGGGCAGGGCCTGTTGCAGATTGTGAGGAATGGGGTCGCTCCTTCTCCAATGAACAGAAAGGCTCAAATCTGCTATACAAACGACTATCGCCACCCCGATCGCTACGCCAATTTCCTGACGCAAGCCTTGCCCTTTCATGCGTTTTATCAATGGACGTATGCTGCCCCTGTGTCCCCATGGATGTAGTTCTGTCAGGAAGATTTTGGTGCAGCTCTTCTGTGCTAAAACGAGGGGTTGAGGATAACCCTATATCATCTGCACAGTGGTTCTTGTCCATCTGAAGCATGCTACTCTGTGATGCAACCTTCCTCTCTCTCTCTGGTATTTGTCCCTCTTCGTCTGTGACTATGGTGTCAGAGCTACCATCCCTTTTAGGGGAACCCCCTTTAGGGGAACCCTCTTTTTTCTCCGGTATTTTGAGCAATGATCTGATTTGCTTGGTGCTCTTCTTAAGGAAATGTGGTGAACCCAATGCTGTGCTGGTGGACTTGTAAGTGGGCTCTTTGCTGTTCATATCAAGGGCTGCTGCAGACACAGTTCTGTAGGGAGGCTCTTGCCAATTAGAAACAGGGAGGCTCTTTGTGTCCACAACGTTTTTGACGTCATAATGAGAGACAGATCTCTGATCCTTGTTCAAATTTGAAGAATATCCTCCATTCTGTGCACCCAATGTTATTCCACCACCATCTGGCTGACTCCTCCCAAAGGCCCTACCATACATGTGACTGGAGGACTCTTTATTGACTCTGTAGTCACTGTTGGTCTTTGAGTCTGCCACACTGTGTCTTTTGTGCCAGTTGTCTTGAAGGAGCTCGGGGGCTTTCATTACCAGTCCCTCTTTGGCTCTTCCCAGGCAGGCATAGACCGACTGATATGGGTCTCTTCCTGGGCCATAGCCAATGTTATTCCGAGGATCATCCAAAATCTGCAGACTCCGCCTTTTCATAATGTATTCATCTTGTCTCATTCTGTTTTCCTTCGATGTCGCTGGATTCCATTGCAATTGCATTGAAGAGTAATACGGTGCATTGTTTGGCTTTGCAGAGGGGTCAACCTGACGCATGGAAGAGGAAGAGTTGTTTGAGTGACTGTTTGTCTCCGGTTTCTCTGGAATAGTGGACTTGAAAACAAGGGATGACCTAAGTCTGGAAGGAATCAATGAGCTAGTTTTGTTTTCCTGTGCTTCATACTGGTCCAGATAGTCACAGGATTCCCCAATAGGATCATCAGTGTTATTGAGGTAAGACTCTATCCTATATGTGCGCAAGAAGGACTTAGCCGTGTTCTTCAAAGTTGGCATGTTCCGCTGCATAGAGCGGACTTGTTTGTCATTCCCGTGGTAGGACTGGCGAAAATTGCGACCTCTGATTATCTGTGCCCCCTGAGAATGGTCTTCCAAAGCATTGGAAAAGTGGCTTCTTCCAGGAGCGCAGTGATTACCTCCATCTCCAGCCACGTTCCAGTTGCTTGCCCCATACCTTGTGTTGTGTGGAACATATGGGACTTCTTGTCTCTCCCCAGCATAACTGTGCCTTTTCAGGAAGTTCACAGTCTCTGCAGACTGGAACTGATGGATGCGGTTTTGAACACTCTCGCCGTGGTTGATCATGGGTCTGTGTTCAAATGGCTCCTTGTCATAAAGTCTCTCCTCCATCTCTCCCATATGGCTCGTCATGCCCGTCTGTCTCTCACAGGCTTTCCTGTACACTGTGTCCAGGGTATGTCTCAACTGGTCCTTCCTCTCAAAGGCTTGTCTGGATTCAGAAGCATACTTTGCCCGAGCATGTCTTCCATTCCGTTCTAGTAGCACAGTCTCGGGAGGGGTGAGAACTGCTGGCACGAAAGAACGGGCGAAGAGCGTTCTAAACTCCTCGTCATAGGACTCCACCAGCTGGCCTGTTATGACCTGCACCATACTCAGGTTGATTTTCTCATAGGACCACATGAAGCTAGGCAGAAAAGAATAAACAGAGAGCAGCAATTACTTCAGTGAAAATGAAATAACAGCCATTTTTATCTCAGTCAACTGCACACGGTCAACTGAGGTAGACAGTTTCACAATATCAGTAAATTGTTGAAGATGTATCGAAGATAAGCCTTCAGGCTGTCTAAAGTTTAAAAAATTAATAAAAAAGTAATATTGCTTTATCTGTTACCCATAGGTATTCTAGGAATTTATCAGCCCCTACCTCATAAAAATGCAATTTTTGAAAAGTTAACCCTTTTCGATTTTTTAGCCCAATCTTAAATGTTTTCTTATTTCAAAATAAGTTCTGTGTTCCATATAGAGTTGAAATACAGGATCTGCAGACAGCCCTGTCATGTAACATTTTGGAAAATAACTTTTTCCTAAAAACTTTGTCCAAGTTTTCATTCTCATTTTCCATTCATTGTGTTTACTTCACAGATGTAAGAAAATAATTATGAATGGGGTAAATATTCAGAAAACCATCCCTTTAAGCCTTACCCTTATCGTGTTCAAATAGTCACTGTTAAAATGCAAAGAAAGAACATGATAATGACTCAATAAAGTGCCTTTCATTTATATCTAAAGAACATTTTCATCAATATTGGAAAATACTTTTTCTGAGCTGCTAGATTATCATACAGTAACGATAGTGTACTTGCTATCCGGATTCCTTGGGACGTCCCAGCTCTGACGTCACCCCCATTGAAGTTGATATGGTTAAGGTTAGGGTAAGAGTAGGGGTTAAGGTTGGGCTTTAGGGTAGGGACGTCCCAAGGAACCTGGATTGCATTAACAGTAACAATAGGATCTGGTTATTGGACATTTCTTCTCCCTGAGCTCCATTTACCTGTATGATCCGTACACCACTGTTTGGCAGTCCACCAACAGAAACCTCTGCTCCATTGCTCCATGAAATGTAGATCCTGAACGACAGAGGTAATCCTGACCCTTCACTATGCGTACTCTCATGTTCTGTAGACCAAGAGAGTCAGTGGAATGTTACCAAGACCATTCTATGGTAACATATCGCTTTATGCAAAGCCTGAATATATATATATATATATATATAAAGAAAAGGTTTATTGTCACATACACCAGATAGGGGCAGTGTAATGTGTTGTTTTATAGGGTCAGCCATAGTAGTACGGCACCCCTGGAGAAAATTAGGATTAAGTGCCTCGCTCAAGGGCACATTGACAGATTTTTCACTTTGTCTGCTCGGGTATTCAAACCAGCAACCTTTCGGTTACTGGCCCAACACTCTAAATGCTAGACTAACTGTCGCCCTTTTGTGAATATACTTAAAGGGTGTGGTTGCTGCGTGCTAAATACCTCATCCCTCAGGTAATAAATACAGTTAACTGCCAAAATAAAGGAAACACCAACATAAAGTGTCTTAATAGTGCGTTGGGCCACTGCGAGCCAGAACAGCTTCAATGCACCTTTGCATAGATTCATACCTGTGGTAATAACTACCTCGCCCTTTAAACTGCCTCACCCTGCAAAAACAGGAGAAGTGAGACTTTGACTTCTTCAGTCTGTCATTTTGAGGACCTACTGTCAGTGGTTGAATCAATACTGTTTAGACGATGAGAGGATGATCAGTCGATGCATGTATGTTACCATTGTAGCAGAGGATCTGAACTTACCCTAAGTTTTGGGATTTGGATGTCTTGATTCTCAACCATTAAGAGAAAGCTTTGCAGATGAAATTCATCCAGAAGCACATAAACTGGAATTCCTCTGGTGGAGGCATCAACCACCTCTTTGAATATATCCACATCTGTAAAAATGTCCATTACAATTGCAATAACCTGTAGGGAATGAAGGGACATTAACACAAATTAGAACGAGAAGTACAGAAAAACATGATGATTTATGAAAATAATTTGTATACCATTACATACTATACTAAACTCAGCAACAACAAAAAACTGTCCTCTCACTGTCAACTGCGTTTATTTTCAGTTTATTGGCCCTGAACAAAGGGGGGTGTCACGTCTGCTCCCGCTCTTCCCCCCTGGCGCTGGATGGCGCCAGGCTGACCTGCATTACACACTCCTGCCACCATCATTTACGCACACCTGCCTTCCCTCGTCATGCGCATCAGCGATATTGGACTCACCTGGACTCACTCAATCACCTGTTTATTACCTCCCCTATATTTGTCAGTTCCCCAGCTCTATTCCCTGCTGCTGCATTGTTTGTCATATGTCCATGTTACCCGTGTGCTGACTCTGTTCCTGTATTGTTCTATGTCTGTTCCCGAATACATGTCTGACTGCCCGTACCTGTTCCTCCTGTCCAGCGTCGGTCCTTACAGGGGAGTCAAAATCAAAATTAACAGTCAGTATCTGGTGTGGCCACCAGCTGCATTAAGTACTGCAGTGCATCTCCTCCTCATGGACTGCACCAGATTTGCCAGTTCTTGGTGTGAGATGTTACCCCACTCTTCCACCAAGGCACTTGCAAGTTCTTGGACAATTCTGGGGGGAATGGCCCTAGCCCTCACCCTCCGATCCAACAGGTCCCAGACGTGCTCAATGGGATTGAGATCCGGGCTCTTCACTGGCCATGGCAGAACACTGACATTCCTGTCCTGCAGGAAATCACGTACAGAACGAGCACTATGGCTGGTGGCATTGTCATTTTGGAACAGTACCACATGAGGGAGGAGGATGTCTTCCCCGTAACGCACAGCATTGAGATTGCCTGCAAGGACAACAAGCTCTGTCCGTTGATGCTGTGACACATCGCCCAGACCATGACGGACCCTCCACCTACAAATCGATCCCGCTTCAGAGTACATTCATTCGACGATAAACGCGAATCCGACCATCAACCCTGGTGAGACAAAACCGTGACTCGTCAATGAAGAGCACTTTTTGCCAGTCCTATCTGGTCCAGCGACGGTGGGTTTGTGCCCATAGGTGACGTTGTTGCCGGTGATGTCTGGTGAGGACCTGCCTTACAGCAGGCCTACAAGCCCTCATTCCAGCCTCTCTCAGCCTATTGCGGACAGTCTGAGCACTGATGGAGGGATTGTGCATTCCTGGTGTAACTCGGGCAGTAGTTGTTGCCATCCTGTCTCTGTCCCGCAGGTGTGATGTTCGGATGTACCGATCCTGTGCAGGTGTTGTTACACATGGTCTGCCACTGCGAGGATGATCAGCTGTCCGTCCTGTCTCCCTGTAGTGCTGTCTTAGGAAACTCACAGTACGGACATTGCATTTATTGCCCTGGCCACATCTGCAGTCCTCATGCCTCCTTGCAGCATGCCTAAGGCATGTTCACGCAGATGAGCAGGGACCCTGGGCACCTTTCTTTTGGTGTTACTCAGACTCAGTAGAAAGGCCTCTTTAGTGTCCTAAGTTTTCATAACTGTGACCTTATTTGCCTACCGTCTGTAAGCTGTTAGTGTCTTAACAACCGTTCCACGGGTGCATGTTCATTAATTGTTTATGGTTCATTGAAGAAGCATGGGAAACAATGTTTCAACCCTTTACCATGAAGATCTGTGAAGTTATTTGGATTTTTACTCATTAGGGTCCTGGGTCCTGAAAAAGGAAAGTTTCTTTTTTTGCTGAGTTTATTATATATTATCAACTGGGTGGGTCAAGCCTTGAATGCTGATTGGCTGACAGCCGTGGTATATCAGACCGTATACTACAGGTTTGACAAAACATTCATATTTACTGCTCTAATTACATTGGTAACATTGCGCCTAAGAACAGCCCTTAGCCGTGGTATATTGGCCATATACCACACCCCCTCGGGCATTATTGCTTAAGAACAACACTGTGGTGCTGATGGAGTGTTATTTAGAGTATGAGGCATTACTGTAAGCTCAGGAAATCTGTCTGATTTGGAGACTGTGATGCCAAGAAAAGTACAGGTGACAAAAATGGTACTTCAGGAGCTCATAAGATGGTGGTTAAGGCTGTGTGATATCGTCATCCTTCCATATGTGTTATACTAGGATCTGTCTCTGACAGGTCGCAGCTTTCCATTCATCCATTTGTGGGTAATCGGAACTGCACTATGTGGTGACATAATGGATACTACCTGATGACCAAGACCTATTACAGTTAGGTAAAAACATGTCGTTTCATGTCACTAAAAGTACCTTTAAAATGCACCCTTTTACAACCTGACCATCACAACAACAACAGAAACACACTCAGCACATTGCAATATATATGCCATATATCTAGTTAAAATATGTTCACTAATTAGACCACTGCGCCACCAGGGCCCCCAAATATGTTAACTTTTAAGCAAATGTCATACTGTGTTGACTCTTCCTTTTTTGCTAGTGTTATCTATACTGTATAGTATCTCAAGAGGTAACTGGTAACTTAGTAAGTGTGTGGTTACAAGGACACTGACACTGTGTTTACCATATTTACTGTGACAAGTAGGATTTGGTTTGACACATAGATGGAAGATTTACCTAAATACACACCAGACTCCTCTGGCTAATACACTATACATGTTATACAAAAGTATGCGGACACCCATTCAAATGAGTGGATATGGCTATTTCAGCCCCATTGTTGCTGACAGGTGTATAAAATCGATCACCAGTCATGGAATCGCCATAAACAAACATTGGCAGTAGAATGGTCTTACTGAAGATCTCAGTGACTTTCAATGTGACACAGCCATAGGATGCCACCTTTCCAACAAGTCAGTTCATCAAATGAATGCCCTACTAAAGCTGCCCCGGTCAACTGTAAGTGCTGTTATGTTGAAGTGGAAACATCTAGGAGTAACAACGGCTCAGCCACGAAGTGGTAGGCCACACAAGCTCACAGGATGGGACCGCCGAGTGCTGAAGCGCGCAGAGCATAAAAATCGTCTGTCCTCAGTTGCAACACTCACTACCGAGTTCTAAACTGCCTCTGGAAGCAACGTCAGCACAATAACTGTTCGTCGGGAGCTTCATGAAATGGGTTTCCTTGGCAGAGCAGTCACACACAAGCCTAAGATCACAATGCACAATGCCAAGCGTTGGCTGGAGTGGTGTAAAGCTCGCAGCAATTGGACTGAAGCAGTGGAAACGCTTTCTCCAGAATGATCAATCACGTTTCACCATCTGGCAGTCCGACGGAGGAATCTGGGTTTGGCAGATGCCAGGAGAACGCTACCTGGCCGAATGCATAGTACCAACTGTAAATTTAGTTGAAGGAAGAATAATGGTTTGTCGAGATCGTTGTGGAAGAATTTGACTGGCCTGCACAGAGCCCTGACCTCAACCCCATCTACCACTTTGGGGACGAATTGGAACGCCGACTGCGAGCCCGGCCTAATCACCCAACATCAGTGCCCGACCTCACTAATGCATGTGGCTGAATGGAAGCAAGTCCCTGCAGCAAAGTTCCAACATCTAGAGGAAAGCCTTCCCAGAAGAGTGGAGGCTGTTATAGCAGCAAAGGGGGAGCCAACTCCATATTAATGCCCATGATTTTGGAATGAGATGTTCATGTACTTGGAATACTTGTAGACTAAATCACATGAGAAACTACAGTAAAACTATAGCTTGAGTGTTCTAACCCATCCTTGACCGAAGCGGATGAAGCAGCAAATACAATGATCAGGGGTTTGGCATTGCATAGCCAACAGATTATATGACTGCATGATAAGATTCAAAGTACACTCTCAGAATAAAGGATACAATTAGGCCAAAGTACAGTAGATCAAAATCCTCTGAATTTGCTACACTGGTGTCAGAAGGTGTATGGCGGAGAGGCGTGTACACGTGAGGTACTTGGCATAGAGAAGAGGTACATTTTTGCCACTTAAAATTATCAAATGGCTTTGTCACTGTGGTGGTACCCTAAAAAGGCACATTTGTACCTTTTGGCTCTTTTGAGGTATGTACTGCAAGGGTACAATTATGTACTTGTAACTAATGGTACAATGGATGTACCTTACAGGGTAGCACTACATTGACAATCATTTGTACTCCTTTAAGTACAATGCAGTACCTTTTTTTTCTGAGAGTGTAGTTGTGACTGCTACGATGATAGGTTTTCAGGAACATCTTTTGATGATTCCAGTTCCTGTACAACCGGTTCTTTCTTTGAACACAGCATTGACAGATCTCTTGCATGACAGCTGCAGGCAATCCATGATCTGTGTACTGTCCTGCTGTGCAACATAAGGTAAAAGTCTATTGATCTTTACATTTCTATTTCTGGTAATGGTAGTCTGAAAATGTCTTGTGAATCACTCAGAGAACAAGGTTAGAAGCAGGATAATCTGTACTTGGCTTCATCTCAGGATTTGATCCACAACTGCGAGAGTTACCTCACATTCAAGGATACTGGGTGAGTTTTCGTTGCAGCGGCACCTATACTTTTACTCATGAAGGTACATTGTAAAAAATATATATATTTTATAGACCCATCATGACACCACCTCAGACACACCTGTCTCGTGAAAAGGAACTATGTGGGTGTAATTCTGCCCTGGGAGAAAAGGGAGTTGTGCTATAAATCATTTTATCCTGGACTAGTTTCAATTTGTGATTCAGGAGCTATCACGTTCACACAAAGAGACAGTCACAGTTGAAGAACAGACATTATTGTATAAACTATATAGTATATGCTATACTATTTTACTATAATAACAATAATAATAATACATTTTTTTTAAAGAAGCAGCAGCTTTTAAAAAAGACAACTATTGTAATTTGCATTCCATAAACTCCGTTAGCTCCATAAGCATTGCCATTGTTATTGACACAATGCATTGCAAGATTACCTGTCTGGCATCCTGAATGTGTTTCCGGATCACCTCTTTGATGGTGGGTCTGTTTAGTCTGGGTGGATGGAAGAACAGATGTATATTGGTTTGCAGTCTATCAGGCATGACCTCCGGCCACCCTAACTCCAAGTCAGGTGTTGCTATGTCGGAGTCCACAGGCCAGTACGTTCCAGTTGAAGACTTGCTGGTCGCAGCGTCCGGACCTGGGCCATCAATTTCTTCTGTGTGGTTGCTAGGCAATGGCTGTGAGGCGTTTGTAGTTATGAAGTGGATTTCATCTTCTGAGAGGAAGCTCCCTATCCGCTCGGACTTGAGGAACTCCTGGTAGCTCTCTCTGCCGTCATTCACCAGGGAATCAATGGCAAGGCGATAGGCCTCCTTATAGTGGGGCTGAATGTAATCTTCAGGCTTCAACTCTTCCTTCAAGGAGGACAGCAGGGAGAGTTGTTGGGAATCCATCATAAGGGTGGCTTAGTGCGTTCTGTTACAGATGGTGGATGCTTGAAGTCAAAGAGACAAGAAGCAAGGCATTAGAAAAACAATCTGATAGAGAGTGTCTTCCTTTAAATAAATTATGCGTTTTCACTGAAAATACATTTTGGCATTTCCCAGGTCATGTTTGTCCAACTTCTAGGAAGATTTTAATCCACTTAACCCCAAGATTTCCCCAAGTTTTCACAATCATTGTAAAGCTTTGGGGCATCAACCCTGTGACACTCATCTTTTCCCATTGAATGCAATGTATTGACATAAACTCAATAGGATGACACTCATCGTTTCCCATTGAATGCAATGTATTGACAGAAGCATCAATTGGTTGAAGTTTCTCTTTTCCCATTGAATGCAATTTATTGACATAAACGTCAATAGGTTGACACTCATCTTTTCCCATTGAATGCAATGTATTGACAGAAGCATCAATTGGTAGAAGTTTCTCTTTTACCATTGACTGCAATGTTTTGACATAAGCGTCAAGCCTTTGGCACTCATCTTTTCCCATTGAATGTAATGTATTGACAGAAGCATCAATTGGTTGATCTTATCTTTTCCCATTGGCACCGCAAATCCTGGTGGGAGCATGGCCAGTATACATAAGCATCAATTTGTTGATGCCTAACTTTTTGCAAAAACGTGACAGGATGACATTTTAATAATGGACTAATATATTATATTATACATCCTGCATTTTGCAGGATGAAAAGCAACAACGTGTGTTTTCTACTATTGTTCAAAGTTAAATAAATCCACCAGCCAATTGAGGTGTAAATCAGGGCAGACCCCATCTAACAGAAGTATCTTAAATGTAATTTGATAGCTCGAGGTAAGGTGAAAATCAGATGTTGTCAAATAAACACCTTTAATAATTTCATTACCCCACCCTTTGATGTCTATATACAGGCTGGAGTCGAGTTGGAATGTTTGTATGTCTCAGTTCTCAATTAGGGAGCCCTGCCATGCTCTACATCAATGCTTAACAACAGCTGGGGTTAAAGGTATAGTTAGCAATTTTGACAATGGATACCATTTTTATGTCTCTGTGCTCAGTATGCAGGAAGTTCGAGGGAATTTTGAGAGCTAGTGCTAACTAGCTTAGCGCAAAGACTGGAAGTCTTCGGGTACAGATAGCATTTGTACTAACTAATTATCGTGAAATTCCATCCCTTGAATGGTATTCACGAGTTCATCTCTCTGGAGAAGGTAATAAAGGGCTTCATTGCCAAAATCCAGAACTATTCCTTTAAGATATCATTTAAACCCAGATGTCATGAAGCATTATACAACAGGTGGGTCTAATCCTGAATGCTGATTGGTTAAAAGCTCATTCCAGTCGGTGTCTATTAACAGCGGCTAAATCTATGCCGTTAAAATGCCTATTTACTCTGTTCCGTCTGACCCCACAATCCACTGTCTCATCAGCCCAGGCAAGGAAGTTATAAACTTCATCTCCTATATAAAAAGCATCTAGACATTTCTTTTAAACATTTCCTTTTCAACAGCGGAGATTTGTATTAACCTTACTGTCTGTCTCGCCGACATTGTTTCAATATTCAAATTCGATCTCCAACTGTCCCGTCCAGACTCCTGACCCCAACACAGTCCAACTGTCCCATAAGCCACCATAATTTGCAAATAAATTCATTAAAAATCCAACAATGTGATTTTCAGGATTTTTTTTTCTCTTATTTTGTCTGTCATAGTTGAAGTATACCTATGATGAAAATTACAGGCCTCTCTCATCTTTTTAAGTGGGAGAACTTGCACAATTGGCTGACTAAATACTTTTTTGCCCCACTGTATATACACAGAAATGTCAATTGAAAAAAGGTCAAACGAAACGAAGTGCAGCTAGTTTGCAGTCTTTCCAGCTTCAGTTTGAAGTTATTGTGTTAGCTGTGTTGTTGGCTAGCTCCTCTGAATAACAGTGTCTTGACGAGAGAGCACATATTATATGCCAGATGAAATCGAGCCTCATTAGCTCATTGTTATGGATGTATCCAAATAAATGTCACTACAAACAGCTTAAACAAATGCAGCTACTGTTGTTATTCTGTCTGCACTGTTTGATGTGACTGTAAGTTAGCCATAGTTGGCAAGCAAGCAAGGGATAAGAACGTTGCCAGTCAGAATGGCAATGGAACATTTAGAACGAACATCCATAGATACAGAACAAAAAGACTGAATGGCTGGGTTGAGTCTCTGGCAACCGAACAAATAGAACGAACAACCAGCCGGCTTGGGTAGCAACCCTAGATTTGTTTCGGGGCTACATCTTGTAGAAGGATGAAATAGTATGAATAAATCATCAATATGTTTTTAATGAAAATATGTCAATCATTATTTGAATATGTTGGTAAGCTGTTGTATAAAAGTGATAATGCTCTCAAAGGCGGTGTTTCGAGGATATATTGGCACAACACCTGTGCCAACATATCCTCCAAACACGGGTTCTCGGGCATCATCACTTAATTGATGTAGAGCATGGCAGGGTTCCCTAATTGAGAGCTGAGAAATACAAACATTCCAACTCGGCTCCAGCCTGTATATAGACATCAAAGGGTGGGGTAAGGAAATTATTAAAGGTGTTTATTTGACAACATCTGATTTTCACATTACCTCGAGCTATTAAATTACATTTAAGTTACTTTGGTTACTTGGGTGGTGCACTGTTTACACCAAAATTGTCTGGTGGATTTAATTAACCTTGAACAAGCGTTGAAAACAAAATGCAGGGAGCATAATATGACATGTCATTTAAGGCTCGTCAAGTAGTTAAACAAAATAAACACTAAACCTGACACCTATAACCTAAATGAAACAGCTGTACCAAATCAGCATACTAATGAGCCACTAAAGCTAACCCTAACCTTAACCACACTGCTAACCCTAATGCCTAACCCTAAATTAAGACCAAAAAGCACATTTTTGTTTTCAGGAATTTTTACAATATAGCCAGTTTTGACTTTGCAGCTGGCCTATCTAGTGTAAATCGTTCAGTTCTAACTCCAGAACAAGACTCACCATGACAATAAACGTCAACCTGCCTATTGGGGACTTTAAGGTTAATACATAGGCGACAGACAGTTAGTGCATTCGTCGTAAGGTAGCTAGGTGGCACAACCATATATCACAGTCATTTTAAGGGTGGTAGGTAGCCTAGCAGTTAAGAACTTTGGGCCAGTAACCAAAAGGGTGCTGGTTTGAATCCCAGAGCCGACTAGGTTGACAAGAGCAAGGTACTTAACCCTAAGATAAGAGCGTCTGCTAAATGACGTACAAGTACAATTTCTCCTCAAAGTAGCCATCAGCAAAGACAGTGCTAGTAACAAAAGACAAGTGTTTCCTTGATTTTTGAAAGAATCTCTTAATTGTTATGAGAAAATATTTAGATGAATAGGGATGATGCGTATTGTTATGCATATTGGTATGCATATTGGTATGCATAGTGGTATGCATATTGGTATGCATATTGGTATGTACATTGTTATGCTTATTGCTATGCGTATTGTTACGCTTATTAGTCCATATGTCTATTGTTATTCATTAGTCTATTTCATTATTTTAAAGCATACTGTACATTCCAGTCTAATGTTAAACTCTATAGTAGTTACTTACATTAAAAGTATGAGTTATAGAAAGATCCTGTTGTAGTTTCCCAATACATTCCAGTACTGCATTTTTCAATGTATTCTTCTGACTGTTTAGACGTATTGGAGCAAAAGCTGATATCTGCCAACTGAAGTAACAAAGACAAGGAGGTGTCTCAACATGAGAAGCACTCTGTGGATGGAGGGTGTGGATTCCAGTTCTCTCATGCAAATAGCACCGGCTTCAAACTTGCTCACAGGCCAAGAGCTGCCATAAACCTGTTTCGGATAGGAGCCACACCCCTTTCTTCTTCAAGCGTTCAAAGTTCAATTATGGTGTGTAGACAATGGAGGTTTTGATAGTCAGTTATCTTTTCAAGCAAATTTAAAGGCTTTGCACTTTTTACATATAATATGGTAATATGTAATTATCTTTAACACTACTTGTTAACTTATTTGATGACACTTACCTATCATATGTATTCACCCCCCCCCCCCCCCCCCCCCTTGGATTTCTTCACATTCCATTGTGACAAAGTGGGATTCAAATGTATATAATTGTCATTTTTTTTAAATGATCTACACAAAATATTCTGTAATGTCTAAATGGAAGATTGTTGTAATAAAAAGAAGATGAATGGCAAATAAAATACCAATTTACCTTGATTTAACCCCCGCCCCTCCCCGAGTCAATGTTATGTTAGAAACAACTTTGGCAGCGATTACAGTTGTGAGTCATCTTGGGTAAGTCTCTAAGAGCTCTGCACACCTGGATTGTGCAATATTTGCCCATTATTCTTTTCAAAATTCTTCAAGCTCTGTCAAGGTTTTGGTGACAATGGCTAGACAGCCATTTTAAAGTCTTGCCATAGATTTTCAAGTAGATTTAAGTCAAAACTGTAACTTGGCCACAAAGGAACACTCACTGTCTTCTTGGTAAACAACTCCAGTGTACATTTGGCCTTGTGTTGTCCTGCTGAATAGTGTATTCTACCTCCGAGTGTCTTGTATAAAGCAGACTAAAGCAGGTTTTCCTCTAGGATTTTGTCTGCTTAGCTCCATCCTGTTTCTTTTTATCCTGGAAAACTCCTCAGTCTTTGCTGATGTCAACAATACCCATACCATGATGAAGCCACCACCATGCTTGAAAATAAGGAGGCAGTTACTCAGTGATGTGTCCCAAACATAAGGCTTTGCATTTAGGTCAATGTGCCATGTGTTTTTTTTTTGTTGCCTTGTTGCATGCAGGATGCATGTTTTTGTATTCTTATTTTCAATCTGTCATTAAGTTCATTATTGTGGAGTCACTGCAGTGTTGTTGATAAAAACCATGCTCTCATTAAGAGTCTGTTTGATTGAGTGTGTGGACAGATGTCTTTTATACAGGTAACGAGTTGAAACAGGTGCAGTTAATACAGGTAATGAGTGGAGAACAGGAGGAATTCTTAAAGAAAAACTAACAGGTTTGTGAGAGACGGAATTCTTACTGGTTGGTAGGTGATCAAATACTTATGTCATGCAATAAAATGCTAATTAATTATTTAAAAATCATACAATGTGATTTTCTGGATTTCCGTCTCTCACAGTTGAAGTGTACCTATGATAAAAATTACAGACCTCTACATGCTTTGTAAGTAGGAAAACCTGCAAAATCGGCAGTGTATCAAATACTTGTTCTCCCCACTGTATGTGCAGATGATGATGTGCAAGTAGAGATACTGGGGTGCAAAAGAGCAAGAGTAAATATAGCAAGAGTAATAATATGGGGATGAGGTTGTCGGGTGTGCTATTTACAGATTGGCTGTGTACAGGTATAGTGATCTGTAAACTGCTCTCACAGTTGATGCTTAAAGTTAGAGAGGGAGATATAAGGCTCCAGCTTCAGAGATTTTTGCAATTTTGCAATATTAATCAATTGGGGATACATTTCCATATATCTCTGAGGCTATTTATAATTCTCTGTGCATCAGGGATTATTCTAGTTGACTAATGATCACTGCAATTATCCACTGAACAGCTCTTACTTGGCAACCATGTCAAACACTTACTTTGTTCCTTACCATATGAACTATTATTACCCTCAGAAAGCGCACGGCTCAGGTTTTTCACCTGTTGTTTATTTGACAAGTGTATGCCATGACCTCATGAAAACACAATATTATTGTTATCTATGTATTGTGATTGTTATCTATTTATTGATTATTGTTATCTATTTGTTATCTATGCTATTTGTAAGAGTGAATTATTTTGTACTAAGAAGCTCCACATGCAGTCTACCTGCAGTGTATTTAATTGTTTTAAGGGATTGGGTTTCTCTTGACCCAAACCTACCACAATCCATCCCAAACAGACTACATCCAGTCAACATGACAGTCATTCTTGTGTTGCCAGAAACACTTTGATCGGGCAATGTATTGAAATGATCTCATCGTGGTGAGAAGCTGCCTCTTCAGATTCAGCAAGGGAAGTGTGGAATACTAAATTAGGTTTAAACGTTGCACTCCAAATCAGTGAGCCAATCAGAGTCACAGAGAATCCCTGAGTGAGGACATCTCTTATACCATGTACATAAGTGTAGCTGGAGCTAACTGAAAAGATTTGGAATACAGCAATCAGCCACAGTCTTTAGGGCGGAAGGCAGCCTAGCGGTTAGAGTGTTGGACCAGTAACCAAAAGCTTTCTGGTTTGAATACCCGAGCCGACAAGATGAAAAATCTGTTGATGTCCCCTTGAGCAAAGCCACTTAACCCTTATTTGCTCCAAGGGTTCTGTATTACTATGGCTGACCCTGTAAAACAACACATTTCATTGTACCTAACTGGTGTGTGACAATATAGCATATATACTGTATATTTCAAATCTCCCCTGGTGCCTTTGAAGAAGACAAGAAGACACAGTCTTTCATCACCCATGCCTGAAGAGAAATAGAAAGAATCTGAGCGGGGCCTTTATTCCATTCATTATATTAACCTAGCTAATAGAGTCATTTAGTCATTTAAAAATAACCGAAAGAATCTGAGTGGGACCTTTATTTCATTAATTCTATTAACTTAGCTAATAGAGTCATTTAGAAATAACTGAAAGAATCTGAGCAGGGCCTTTATTTCATTCATTCTATTAACCTAGCTAACAGAATCATTTAGAAATAACTGGGGCAAATTGGTTTGAAGTATTAATGCTGCATTGAATTTATACTAATATTTGAGAAATATGAAAACTATTTATTTGAAATCGTGCCTTAAACTAAAAACATTTCCTGGGGTCATTTCAAACATAAAGAATACTTACACTTATCTGACATGGATGTCAAAGAATTAAATGATCAGATATCTCAGAGCACTTAGTTTCTTTACCAGTCTAGACTCAGTCAGACAGTGTGAGCCCCAGGACTAAATGCCTACGTGGGGTGTGTAATTGCAGTAGTAGGTCAATTGGCAATAGACCACTATTCCCTTATTCAAAGTTTTGCAGAGATGGTTCCTTGGAGTCATACGGCGTTGACTAAATTAACTCTCATCTGGGGAGGCCAAATGTTTTTTATCAGCCTGGGGAGGACAAATGTATTTTATGTGTGTTTTTGTGTTATTTTTTATATTCAGTTTAGTGCAACACATCGACTGACAAGGACACTCGGACTGCTATTTCAGTTAAATCACCCTCATCTGCAAATCAGTGGCTCGCCTTATTTCCATGTTACTAAGCTAACATGTTTATTTCCTGAAGAGCAGCTTGCTTTGTGTTTGGACTGTCTGCCTATCAACAATGATGCTGCTTGTTTGTACTTTCAAACATCTATTTCTAATGAATCATCACGCTACCAGGCAAACACACATCTATTCTATTTTATCTCATCTATTATGAGATAAAGACAGGAAATGAGGTTTGTGTTTGTGCCTGTGCCTGTGCCTGTGCCATTGGTTGTAGTGGATCTTCTGAAGTATTTGCTTTCTGCCGCGGTTGGATATTTTGTTTGGACTAAAACAATAGTATGCTTATCATTTACAAAAAAAATGTAAATGGTTAAACAGAAACATGAATGTTGACTGAAAAATCTATGATACTAATAAACTGACTGAGATAAAGACAGAAATTGTTTTCTTTTAAAATAAAAAGATAGCAGTGTACATGACAAAGACATAATTATTACCATCATCGTGTGTCTTGTCAATCCAACCGTTCCTATGAATACAAAAATTATCTTTGAATGTATGTGTAAAATTCAAAGCATGTTATCTTGACTTCTTCAGAATTTAATGTTCAAACCTAGGCCAGTGAATCAGACAAGATTTACATTTTCGTCCACAAAGCCACTGTGTCTTTGTGTCCTGAGATATTGTAGGGGAGACCGGGGATGGTTGTAACACTCACCTTTTCGTCAGCATCTCAGAGATCGTTTATGGTAGTGTATTCAAAACATGATACAAACCACCTACATCTATCCTGTCACGGACGTCGTAAGAAGGGGACCAAGGTGCAGAGTGGTGAGCGTACATTTTCCTTTTTATAAAAAATGATGCCAACAAAACAACAAACGAAAGAAACAACCGTGAAGCTTGCAGGGCATTAGTGCCACAAACAAAGTTAACTACCCACACTGAAGGAGGGAAAAAGGATTACCTAAGTATGATTCCCAATCAGAGACAATGATAGACAGCTGTCCCTGATTGAGAACCATACCGGGCCAAAACATAGAAATAAAGAAACACAGAAAACAAAACATAGAATGCCCACCCCACATCACACCCTGACCTAACCAAATAGAAAAATAAAACGTCTCTCTAAGGTCAGGGCGTGACAGTACCCCCCACCACCTATAGGGGAGGGTCTGGGTGGGCATCTATCCACAGTGGCGGCTCAGGTGCAGGACGTAGACCCCGCTCCACCTCTGGCTCACCCCACTTTGGTAGCGCCTCTGGTGTGGGGACCCTCACCGCCGACCCCGGACTGGGGACCCTCTCTGCGGGCCCCGGACTGGAGGCCGTCGTTGGAGGCTTCGTGCCATGGATCATCACTGGAGGCTTCGTGCCATGGATCATCACTGGAGGCTTCGTGCCATGGATCATCACTGGAGGCTTCGTGCCATGGGTCATCACTGGAGGCTTCGTGCCATGGATCATCACTGGAGGCTTCGTGTCATGGATCATCAGTGGCCTGGAAAGCAACTAGAGAGGCTGGATAGCAGTGGGCACAGTGTGCATAAATCAGATGCGCTCAAGAGATACTCTGACAGCTTCTGCTCCTGCTTTTCCATGAATACCCTGTTTCCACTACTGTAGCCTACACGAGGAAGCTCTCTCAACCCCTTCTCCAGTAGCTTCTTTCTCGCTTTGCAGAATCTGTACAGCAGTACATGACATTTGCCATACAACTTTGCAACCGATCTGATTGACTTCCCCTGCTCTGATCTCGCCATCACGGTTGACAACTCCATTGTGTCCTCCTCCCAGAGCGCTAAGAACCTTGGCGTGATCCTGGACAACACCCTGTCGTTCTCAACTAACATCAAGACGGTGGCCCGTTCCTGTAGGTTCATGCTCTACAACATCCGCAGAGTACGACCCTGCCTCACACAGGAAGCGGCGCAGGTCCTAATCCAGGCACTTGTCATCTCCCGTCTGGATTACTGCAACTCGCTGTTGGCTGGGCTCCCTGCCTGTGCCATTAAACCCCTACAACTCATCCAGAACGCCGCAGCCCGTCTGGTGTTCAACCTTCCCAAGTTCTCTCACGTCACCCCGCTCCTCCGCTCTCTCCACTGGCTTCCAGTTGAAGCTCGCATCCGCTACAAGACCATGGTGCTTGCCTACGGAGCTGTGAGGGGAACGGCACCTCAGTACCTCCAGGCTCTGATCAGGCCCTACACCCAAACAAGGGCACTGCGTTCATCCACCTCTGGCCTGCTCGCCTCCCTACCACTGAGGAAGTACAGTTCCCGCTCAGCCCAGTCAAAACTGTTCGCTGCTCTGGCCCCCCAATGGTGGAACAAACTCCCTCACGACGCCAGGACAGCGGAGTCAATCACCACCTTCCGGAGACACCTGAAACCCCACCTCTTTAAGGAATACCTAGGATAGGATAAAGTAATCCCTCTCACCCCCCCTTAAAAGATTTAGATGCACTACTGTTCCACTGGATGTCATAAGGTGAATGCACCAATTTGTAAGTCGCTCTGGATAAGAGCGTCTGCTAAACGACTTAAATGTAAAATGTAAATGTAAAAGCAGTTGATGCCATCACAAAAACACATTTGGTCAAAATAATTACTTTCTTACTTCAAAAAAAGTTTATCATAGGGACTTGCTTTTAAACATGAGGGTTCAGGACTAAACTGAGCATGTGCACAGTGAATCCCGTAATTCTACCTCTCTCCTGATTAGAGGAATTGCAAGTGTTACAACTGTCCCACGTTACAACCATCCCCAGTCTCCCTTATGCACAATATATCATAATGTGAACGAAATGCCTCTGGTAGTTAGTTCCCCAATTCTGAACCTGAAAGGGGTCAGGGAGGACAAAATATGATCTTGCATTTTTCAGCTATAATCTGGAAGTAGGTGTAGTACTAACTTAGGCCATGTAAGGTATGTCTTTTGTCATTAACTATGCATTTCTTCACCTGAAGCTGCATCACTGGTAAGTCTCCCTGGGAAATCCAAGCCCTGTTGTGATGTTGTTCCTATCTGTGACTGGCAGGCTGTCTGGGTCTGACTCATGCCCAGACATGTGTCTTGTCATTCTCAACTCCGATGTAAGCACAATGAAGCTCTGGGATGCCACTCCTTCTTACAAACTGTGTGTGGTTATGCTTAAGAAACAATGTGTGTAGCCCTACTGCAATATATAGGTAAGGGATAAACACAGACGGTCTGTACATTATCTGGAAATATTGAAGGATGTGGTAAGGACGACCGACAAGGCCCCTTTTAAATAAAACCAAAATATACTACTAGTCTCTCCTTACGTTCATAAAATTGACCAAGTCTGGAACTAACAAGACCCTGAACAGCTTCTACCCACAAGCCTTAAGACTTCTAAACAAGACGGCTAAATAGCTAATCAAATGGCTAAACAATACTACCTGCATTGACCCTTTCGTAAACTAACTCTCTTGCACTGACTCTACGCACACACACCGGACTCTACGCATACACTCACACATACTTACACTGACACCCCAACACACACATACACACACACTACATACGCCCACACAATTATAACATGCACACACATGTATAATGACGCCACACATACTCACAAACACACATACACTTTCACACAATCACCACATACGCTGCTAACACTGTCTATTATCTAACAGGTTGCCTAGTCACTTTACCCCTACATTAGCTATATGTACAGTACATATAGTAGCTACGTCAACTACTTCATACCCCTGCACATCGACTCGGTACTGGTACTCTCTGTACATAGCCATGTTATTTCTCCTCCCTATATATAGCCATAATATTTTATGTCATTATTTTGATTAATTATTCACTGTGTATTTATACCTTGGGTCACCATTAAACATTTTTCTTTAAATTTGTATCTTTAACTCTGCATTGTTGGAATAAGTAAGCATTTCACTGTTAGCCTACCACTGTTCTCTACGACGCATGTGACAAATCAAATTTGACCTGATTTTATTATGAAAATGTTACATGTGTCGGGAAGCTGTGGGACAAAAGGATTATGAGGAACAATTATACCCGTGTGCTGGTTTTTACATTTTTACTCTTCCTTGGATGTATCAGGACTTGATAAAGTTACTAAAACAGATCGTATATCATATTCAGTGCATTTGGAAAGCATTCAGACCCCTTGACATTTTCCACATTTTCTTACGTTACAGCCTTATTCTAAAATAGATTAAATAAAAAATGTTCCTCATCTATCTCCACACAACACCCCATAATGACAAAGCAAAAACAGGTTTTTAGATTTTTTTGCAAATGTATTAAAACTAAAAACAGATACTCTTTGCTATGAGGCTCAAAATTGAGCTCAGGTGCATCCTGTTTTCACTGATCATCTTTGAGATGTTTCCACAAACTTCATTAGAGTCCACCTGTGGTAAATTCAATTGATTGGACATGATTTGGAAAGGCACACACCTGTCTATATAAGGTCCAATAGTTGACAGTGCATGTCAGAGCAAAAACCAAGCCATGAGGTCGAAGGAATTGTCCGTAAAGCTCCGAGACAGGATTGTGTAGTGGCACAGATCTGGGGAAGGGTACCAAAACATTTCTGTAGCATTGAAGGTCCCCAAGAACACAGTGGCCTCCATCATTCTTAAATGAAAGAAGTTGGGAACCACCAAGACTCTTCCTAAAGCTGGCCACCTGGCCAAACTGAGCAATCGTGGGTGAAGGGCCTTGGGAGGTGACGATGGTCACCCTGACAGAGCTCCAGAGTTCCTCTGTGGAGATGGGAGAACCTTCAAGAAGGACAACCATCTCTGCAGTTCTCCACCAATCAGGCCTTTATGGTAGAGTATCCAGACGGAACCTACTCCTCAGTAAAAGGCACATAACAGTCCGCTTGGAGTTTGCCAAAAGGCACCTAAGGGACAAAATTCTCTGGTCCGATGAAACAAAGATTGAACTCTTTGGACTGAATGCCAAGCGTCACATCTGGAGGAAACTCTTTCACCATCCCTAAGGTGAAGGTGGCGAGAAAGATGGCGCCGGAGAGGATGGCTGCTGTTTTATTGGCTCTTAACCAATTATGCTATTTTGTTTGTTTTTTCGCATTGTTTGTAACTTATTTTGTACATATGTTGCTTATGACCGAAAATAACTTCTGGACATCAGAACAGCGATTGCTCACCTCAAATTGGACAAATAATTTTTCTTTAATGAGTTGGACGGGATATACTCCAAACACCCAAACAGGCCCTCATCATTCGCTGGAGAAAGAAACTAAGATTTTGCGGAAAGAGATCGGGGTATCTTATGAGAATCAGGCGAAGAGTGGCTAATCTGCCTTTGCCATTTGTACTGTTAGCTAACGTTCAATTGCTGGAAAATACATGGGGACGTACTGAAAGCACGTATATCCTACCAACGGGACATTAAAAACTGTAATATCTTACGTTTCACGAGTCGTGGCTGAACGACGACATTAATAACATACAGCTGGCAGGTTATACACCCTATCGGTAGGATGGAACAGCAGCCTCTTGTAAGACACGGGGTGGGGGCCAATGTATATTTGTAAACAACAGCTGGTGCACAATATCTAAGGAAGTCTCAAGGTTTTGCTCGCCTGAAGTAGAGTATCTCATGATAATCTGTAGATCACATTGTCTACCTAGAGAGTTTTCATCTGCATTTTTCGGAGCTGTCTACATACCACCACAGACCGATGCTGGCACTAAAACTGCACTCAATGAGCTGTATACCACCATAATAAAACAGGAAACTGCTCATCCAGAGATGGCGCTCCTAGTGGCTGGGGACTTTAATGCAGGGAAATTTAAATCAGTTCTACCTCATTTCTATCAGCATGTTAAATGTGCAACCAAAGGGAACAAAAAAATCTAGGCCACCTTTACTCCACACACATAGATAAGTACAAAGCTCTCCCTCGCTCTCCATTTGGCAAATCTGACCATAATTATATCCTCCTGATTCCTGCTTACAAGCAAAAATTAAAGCAAGAAGCAGCAGTGACTCGGTCTATAAAAAAAGTGGTCAGATGAAGCAGATGCTAAACTACAGGACTGTTTTGTTGGCACAGACTGGAATATGTTCCGGGATTCTTCCGATGGTATTGAGGAGTACACCACATCAGTCACTGGCTTCATCAATAAGTGCATCGATGACGTCATCCCCACAGTGACTATACGTGCATACCTCAACCAGAAGCCATGGATTACAGGCAATATTCATACTGAGCGAAAGGGTAGAGCTGACGCTTTCAAGGAGCAGGATTCTAACCCGTAAGCTTATAAGTAATCTCCCTATGCCCTCTGACGAACCATCAAACAGGCAAAGCGTCAATACAGGAATAAGATCAAATCGTACTACACCGGCTCCGACGCTCGTCGGATGTGGCAGGGTTGGAAAACTATTACAGACTACAAAGGAATTCACAGCCGAGAGCTGTCCAATGACACGAGCCAACCAGACAAGCTAAATACATTTTTGCTAAATAACTTCTATGCAACACTGAAACATGCATGAGAGCATCAGCTGTTCTGGACGAATGTGTGATCACACTCTCCGCAGCCGATGTGAGTAAGACCTTTAAACAGGTCAATATTCACAAGGCCGCAGGGCCAGACTGATTACCAGGACGTGTTCTCCAAGCACGTGCTGACCAACTGGCAAGTGTCTTCACTGACATTTTCAATCTCTCCCTGTCTGAGTCTGTAATACCAACATGTTTCAAGCAGACCACCATAGACCCTGTGCCCAAGAACACTAAGGTAACCTGCCAAAATGACTACCGACCCGTAGCACTCACGTCTGCAGCCATGAAATGCTTTGAAAGGCTGGTCATGGCTCACATTAACATCATTATCCCAAAAACCCGAGGCCCACTCCAATTTGCATACCACCCCAACAGATCCACAGATGATGCAATCTCTATTACACTCCACACTGCCCTTTCACACCTGGACAAAAGGAACACCTATGTGAGAATGCTTTTCATTGACTACATCTCAGTGTTCAACACCATAGTGCCCTCAAAGCTCATCACTAAGCGAAGGACCCTGGGACTAAACACCTCCCTCTGCAACTGGATCATGGACTTCCTGACGGGCCGCCCTCAGGTGGTAAGGGTAGGTAACAACACATCCGCCGCACTGATCCTCAACACAGGGACCCCTCAGGGGTGCATGCTTAGTCCCCTCCTGTACTCCCTGTTCACTCATGACTGCACGGCCAGGCCAGACTCCAACACCATCATTAAGTTAAGACACAACAGTGGTAGGCCTGATCACAGACAGCGATGAGACAGCCTATAGGAAGGAGGTCAGAGACCTGACCGTGTAGTGCAAGGACAACAACCTCTCCCTCAACATGATCAAGACAAAGGAGATGATTGTGGACTACAGAAAAAGGAGGACGCCACTATTCTCATTGATGGGGCTGTAGTGGAGCAGGTTGAGAGCTTCAATTTCCTTGGCGTCCACATGACCAACAAACTAACATGGTTCAAGCACACCAAGACCATCATGAGGAGGGCACGACAAAACCTATTCCCCCTCAGGAGACTGAAAAGATTTGGCATGGGTCCTCAGATCCTCAAAATGTTTTACAGCGGCACCATCGAGAGCATCCTGACGCGTTACGTCACAGCCTGGTATGGTAACTGCTCGGCCTTCGACCGCAAGGCACTACAGAGGATGGTGCGTACGGCCCAGTACATCACTGGGGCCAAGCTGCCTGCCATCCAGGACCTCTATAACAGGCGGTGTCAGAGGAAGGCCCAAAAAATGGTTAAAGACTCCAGCCACCCTAGTCATAGACTGTTGTCTCTGCTACCGCACGGCAAGCGGTACCGGAGTGCCAAGTCTAGGTCCAAGAGACTTCTAAACAGCTTCTACCCGCTAAGTCATAAGACTCCTGAACATCTAATCAAATGAATACCCAGACTATTTGCATTGTCACCACCTCTTCTACGCTGCTGCTGCTCTCTGTTATTATCTATGCATAGTCACTTTAATAACTCTACCTACATGTACATATTACCTCAATTACTTCGACAACGGTGCCGCTGCACATTGACTCTGTACCGGTACCCCCTGTATATAGCCCCGCTATTGTTATTTACTACTGCTATTTAATTATTTGTTATTCTTCTCTCTTACATTTTTTAGGTATTATATTAAAACTGTATTGTTGGTTAAGGGCTTGAAAGTAAGCTTTTCACTGTATGGTCTACACCTGTTGTATTCGGCCCATGTGACAAATAAGATTTGATTTGAATTTAATTGAAGCATGGTGGCGGTTGCATCATGCTGTGGGGATGTTTTTCAGCGACAGGGACTGGGAGACTAGTCATGATCGAGGGAAAGATGAACGGAGGAAAGTACAGAGAGATCCTTGATGAAAACCTGCTCTAGAGCGCTCAGGACCTCAGACTGAGGCGAAGGTTCACCTTCCAACAGGACAACAACCCTAAGCACACAGCCAAGACAATGCCAAGAGTGGCTTCGGGACAAGTCTCTGAATGTCCTTGAGTGGCCCACCCAGAGCCTGGACTTGAACCCGATCGAACATCTCTATGAATAGCTGTGCAGCAACGCTCCCCATTCAACCTGATAGAGCTTGAGAGGATCTGCAGAGAAGAATGGGAGAAACTCCCCAAATACAAGTGTGCCAAGCTTGTAGCATCATACCCAAGAAGACTTGAGGCTGTAATAGTTGCCAAAGGAGCTTTAACAAAGTACAGAGTAAACGGTCTGAATACTTATGTAACTGTGATATTTAAAAAAAAATGTTTTCAAACACATTCACAAAAATGTCTAAAAATCTGTTTTTGCTTTGTCATTGTGTTATTGTGTGTAGATTGATACATTTTAGAATAAGGCTGTAACGTAACAAAATGTGGAAAAAGTCAAGGGGTCTGAATACTTTCCGAATGCACTGTATAATCAGTGTGTATCTGATTAGATGTTGAAGAGAAATAAAAATATGAATTTGAGGCTGAAAGAACTGACGTCAAAGAGTATTACATTGACTAAAGAGTCCAGACTTAAAACAATTGGCAGCCTATTCAGAGGGGATGTGCTCAGGGTTCCCATACACAGTCTAATCATTTCAGTTTCTATCCTTCTGCATCAGACGAGGTTAATGAATTGTTAGTGACCTATAGCTCTTCTCCAGAGGGATGCTTTGAGTTAAGGTAATTTAGTTATTTTGAGCACAATTATGCTGTGTTCATGACATCTCATAAATTCATAAATACGAGCATTTGGGAAAAATCCACTTAAACCCTCCTCCATCTTGTAATTACTAGTGGGAAACGTGTCTATCATCCCTGTGCGCCGACTTCTCCCACATTGTGAACTCCGACATCACATACTAAGGATATTAACTTGATAACAGCATTTTCAGCACAAAATATGTTACATGTTACATACAAAATACAAATATACAAAGAAAAAATACAAAAATAGCATTCAGAAAAACCAATCTATTCCTATGGCTTTTCAACACTATACTGTAACTTATTTACGAGCATGATAGCTGTACTTTTTGTTAATGGTTGATGCAACTTGTTCGCAATTAGCCAATCGACATTCTCAATGAGTCCACATTCTCTGACTTCTCACGTTAAACTTGGTTACAGACCATTTAGCTAGACCTAGGACCCCTAGACTTAGCGTGAGCAGCAATATCATTAGGCTAGCTAGATGGTAATATATGAGGGCTCATCCAGGATGCTCCCGATTATATGTACAATTAAACACAAAAACTACATTTGAACTGTCATAGATAGTGTTGACAATACCCCCAAAAAACTGGATATTCCAAATTTGACATATGAACATCAATAGCTGTAGCAGGTATAATAAGCTGAGTTTGCTGTAAAACTAGTACGTGCCAAGTTGGATGTAGAAATTCCTTTATTCAGATGTTTTAATTACACAACCAAAAAGTAATGCTTAAGGCCTTCACTTTGTGCAGTTTTCAGAGACTGAATAGCTCAACTGATGGCAACCGACTCACACATGGTACAGGATGACTTTTAATTCCCATTCAAAGCAAAGTAAAAAAAATATATATATATATTTATGACTCATTGACAGTCAATGCTATTGTCACAACATAAAAATGTGCATCAGAGTTGTATCTTTCTTTAGAATTTGTTGGGCTGTTTCTACCCTAAAGCACAAATGCCTCAATTTGTCAACAGCCTCAATTTGTTCGGGACATGGACTCCACGTGTCAAAAGTGTTCCACAGGGATGGTTGCCCATGTTGACTCCAATGCTTCCCACAGTTGTGTCAAGTTGGCTGGATGTCCTTTGGGTGGTGGACAATTCTTGATACACATGCACATTCTTGAAACTGTTGAGTGTGAAAAACCCAACAGCGTTGCAGTTCTTGACACAAACCAGTGCACCTGGCTCCTAGTATCATACCCCGTTCAAAAGCACTTACATTTTTTGAAAAGCCTATTTGACACTCTGAATGACAGACATACACAGTCCATGTCTCTACTGTCTCAAGGCCTAAAAATCCTTCTTTACCCTGTCTCCTCCCCTTCAACTACACTCATTGGAGTGGCTTTAACAAGTGACATCAATAAGGGATCATAGCTTTCACCTGGATTTACCTGATCTATGTCATGGAAAGAGCAGGTGTTCTTAATGTTTTGGATACTCGATGTACAATAGATATACAATCAACATACGCTGGTTGACTTGAGTGAGGATGTATGTGATACCATTTCTATAAATAATATTTTTCTCCTTCAACAAATATTAAGTAGCTGAATTAGCATTTGACATACAGTATTAGAACTAGCGATACCCAGTAGATTCAGAAAGTAAACAGCATAATGGATCAGTTTCGGTAACTACTAAGAGTGTTCAAGCACTCAACCACTCCTCTGTTTTGGTGCCAAGGCTACCACAATGGGAACAGTGTGAAGTGAACCCATGCACAAGCACAGATACTGCGTGTGAAGTCTTGCATCTCACTCATCTCAATATCTGAGGTGCTGTTTGGGGCAACGTCATTCCGCTGAGTCTACCTTTAACGTGTGCAATTGTAGCTGTCCATCATTTTGAATATAGCAGTCCAAACTAAAAGATTGTTTTTAATCATATCAACATCACATTTCTTAAATATTCAAACGGATGTTGACAACTCTGTTGGATTTCTTCAATGTCTGTTCAGTAGTTCTCTATAGTAGAATGCTAATTTTTGAGGCCTATTGACGTTAAAGAAAATTGCTGAATAGATCAGAGAGCCGCTTGATAAGCCTTTAGAGCAGGGTTCCCCAACCGATGGCCCACAGGTGATTTTATTTGACCTCCCCCAAAAAAAGTTTTTTATTGTAGGACATATGACTGTAAAAACACCAGCAAATCATCTTCAGGTGATTTTAATTTTGGAAATCTATTCCAAAGTATTCCACAGCATAATAGAGAGATGCACTATATATGCAAAAGTAGTGGAATAAAAAACTTTCAGCCACACCTGTGGCTGAAAGGTGTATAAAATTGAGCACGCAGCCATGCAATCTCCATAGACAAACATTGGCAATAGAATGGGACTTACTGAAGAGCTGTGACTTTCAATGTGGCACCGTCATAGGATGCTACCTTTTCAAGAAGTCAGTTCTTCAAATTTCTTCCCTGGTAGAGCTGCCCTAGTCAACTGTAAGTGCTGTTATTGTGAATTGGAAACGTCTAGGAGCAACAACGGCTCAGTCGCGAAGTGGTAGGCCACACAAGCTCACAGAGCAGGACCACAGAGTGCTGAAGTGCGTAACGCGTAAAAATCTGTCCTCGATTGCAACACTCACTACCGAGTTGCAAGCTGCCTCTGGAAGCAACGTCAGATCATGAACTGTTAGTTGGGACCTTCATGAAATCGGTTTCAATGGCCGAGCAACAGCACACAAGCATAAGATCACTATGCGCAATGCCAAGTGTCGGCTGGAGTGGTGTAAAGCTCGCTGCCATGGGACTCAGGAGAAGTGGAAACGCATTCTCTGGAGTGATGAATCATGCTTCATCATCTGGTCGTCCAACAGACAAATCTCGATTTGGCAGATGCCAGGAAAATACTACCTGCCCCAATGCATAGTGCCAACTTTAAAGTTTGGTGGAACAGGAACAATGGTCTGGGGCTGTTTTTCATGGTTTGGGCTAAGTCCCTTAGTTCCAGTGAAGGGAAATCTTAACGCTACAGCATACAATGACATTCTGTGCTTCCAACTTTGTGGCAACAGTTTGGGGAAATGTCACACCCTGATCTGTTTCACCTGTCTTTGTGATTGTCTCCACCACCCTCCAAGTGTCGCCCATCTTCCTCATTATCCCCTATGTATTTATACCTGTGTTCTCTGTTTGTCCGTTGCCAGTTCGTCTTGTTTGTCAAGTCAACCAATGTTTTTGCTTTTCCCCAGTCTCTCTTTCCTCGTTCTCCTGGTTTTTGACCCTTGCCTGTCCTGACCCTGTACCCGCCCACCTGACCACTCTACCTGCCCGACCCTGAGCCTGCCTGCCGTCCTGTACCTTTGCCCCACCTCTGGATTTCCGACCTCTGCCTGACCTGACCCTGCCTGCCATCCTGTACCTTTGCCCCTGTTGCTGTAATAAACATTGTTACTTTGACATGGTCTGCATCTGGGCCTTACCTTGATACCTGATAGGGAAGGCCCTTTCCTGTTTCAGCATGACAATTCCCCCGTGCACAAGGCGAGGTCCATACAGAAAGGGTTAGTGAGGTCGGGCCCAAAATCAGTGCCCGACCTCACTAATGCCCTTGTGGCTGAATGGAAGCAGGTCCCCACAGCAATGTTCCAACATCTAGTGGAAAGCCTTCCTAGAAGAGTGGAAGCTGATATAGCTGCAAAGGGGGGACCAACTCCATATTAATGCTCATGATTTTGGAATGAGATGTTCGCCCAGCAGGTGTCCACATACTTTTGGACATGTAGTGTAGATGTAATAGCATACAAATGTAACCAAGGTTTTAAATTATTAAATTTTTGTCAAATATTATATCTGTTTGTGCTTCTTGCAGTGAATTTGCAGTCTACAAACTATTTGTTATAATTTTTGGCACCCCGACCATCCACTCAAGAAAAAAAATGGCCAGTGGCTGAATCTAGTTGATGATCCCTGCTTTAGAGATTGAAATTCTCTGTGGATGTGCGCAGTTTCGTTCGGGGATATTGACGGAAAAAATACAAGAGGAAAAAGTATATTTAACATGCATGGTGTAATCAGAACTAAATATAGTGGCAACTATGGTCGCCACTGTAATTAACTTGATCTAGGCTTCTTGCCTGGAGAAATGTGTCCACTGTTATGTAATTAAAACTTTAATTAACTATAATTTAGTTAATTGTATGTAGTGCATAGTATTGACAACTCTGAAGTTGAAATGGGTAGAGAGATGCTGACAAGTAGAATAACAATTTGTCAAAATGAGAAATGTTTCAATTAGTTATGTTCTGAGTCAGTACAAATAAATCACAGGGACACACAGGTACAACACCAACACGGCATAGATGTACTTGCATTATGTATAATGAAATGTTTATTCGCATGTATTAAAAAGGTCAGTAATCAAACAAACTTTTTGAAAAGATGACAAAATGTTTTATTCAATGTTGGAACAAACTAATTTATCCCAAAATACAAGTCAGAATGATTAAGTAATTATATCAATCACTTCAAAAAGGATTCTCTTTCATCCCAGTGGAGCATGTAGTTTCACAATCTCCAGAAAAATGGTGCATTCCATAAATGTTTATACAATAGCAAAAGCAGTTGAATGTATTGCATGCGGTCAAACATAATGATCAGAAGCCCTTTTTGTCAATACTACAGGGAATGACTCTCTGTAACACTTTATTTGAAAGGTCCGTAATAAACCATTAATAAGGCATTTATATAAACTATTTATAATGCCATTACAAACAGTACTCACCATTTATTAATCATTACTCCCACATTCATAAATGGTAGCAAATATCCTGTGTTGTGCGCTTATTATTTTACCAGGTACTGCTGGAATGTCTACCAATGGCAGGCCCATCTTTTAGTGAGAAATTACACTGGTCACTCAAAACATTTAGAAGGTATATGTAAAGCTTAAATAGCACTCACTTTAGATTAGGGGCTGCAAAAAGACTTAATAACTAATGATTAGTAAAAGGTTTATAAATGTGAGAGTAATGATTAATAAATGGTTAACACACTTCATAAATGCCTTATAAATGGTTTAAGTGGTTTATTACACTTAAAATAAAGTGTTGCCTTAATCTCTACCCCGTTGTCATCCATTTATGTCACAAACAATTAAATGTGTGTCTCAAAGGCTTCCATCTTTACCTTGGTAAGGTTGAAAGAGGTCGCACCACCTTGCCAGGATCCATCTTTTGCAGGGTTAGCTTTCGGCTCCTCAGATTCAGTAATCAGCAGTGAGGAGATGATGATGTTGTCTTCCTCTTCTGTTGTTGAGTTATTCTCACTGTTCCTCTCTGTGTTCAAGGCCAGGTTGCCAGAGCTTATGCTGCCATCTGCCCCCATCTTTCCCAAAAGTGTGTTATCAAGCTACAGACAAAAAATATGATGTTACTGTTGAAAAAGAGATGTCAGTGTCTGTGCCAATGAGAAAATAATTATGAGCTGTGAATTCAGTTACTCTGCACAACTACTGACAATGTTATAATTGATTAGTAACATTCTTGTTACATTTTAAGTCTGCAGTTGAATGTGTTCCGAATTTTTATCCTCACAACCAGCATCTTAGGACACTGCAATGTGTGGTGGTATGTACTGTCACAGACCTACGGTAAATGACCATTTTAGTCATTGATTGGACAGAGCACCAATTCACCTGTTCTCACAGACCCACATCCATTGCAAATGGAAAAGCATTCACAGAAAATAAGCAAGGACTTCCAGAATTGCAGTTTTGTTAGCAAAATTTTGTTTAGACGTTATATAACCATTTCCTCTATTAACTCCAATCTGGGGTGAGAGCTACTGAAACACTTGTTACAGAGGACTGAAAAATACTTCTGTATTTTTTAAACCTCATGTTTTGAACTTGACGTGTCAATGTATGGTCCATATGGGCATTTCATTGAATTCTTATAAGATTGACCTGATATACATATATGATGTTGTAAAACATTTTTGGGACCTCTCTTGGCTTGAGTGCTATTTTCAAAACTCCTGGCTAAAAAGTATGCCCCATCCCGCCTCCCTGTCCCGCCTCCGTTCCCTCCCTGTCCCGCCCCCGTTCCCTCCCTGTCCCGCCCCCGTTCCCTCCCTGTCCCGCCCCCGTTCCCTCCCTGTCCCGCCCCCCTGGAAGGCTCTTTCCCCAGAGCTAAACAGCCGGATCACGTTCTGCGCATGTGTTACTTAAACTTAACTTTATGCACAGCTTAACTTCATTGCATAGCTGCTGATCACCCTCCCCTCACTTTACGTTTCTCACTTTATCCAACGTGAATGATAATTCTTCACATTTTGCCAGTGATACATCCATTCAGCATCTGCATGCCAACCATTTAATCTCAATCAGTTTAATTGGAATATGCATTAAGATCTTCTTGAATTATGTACAAGGTCGTTTTGTGAGCAAATTCGGAGCCAAACGTTCCCGTGCCGTGTAGGTGGTAGGCTATGAGCCAGAGTTTGACTAAAACAACATGCCTGTCAATTGAAGTGATCAGTCTACCCGCACATAGGTGACAATGTTTGTGGGCCGTAAATGTGATTTTATTAAAGGTAAGTGCCACAGCACTCATGCTACAGGCGAAACCAAGATGAAACCTCAAACAGGAAATGAGCAGAATTTTTGAGGCTCTGTTTCCCATCGTCTCCTTATATGGCTGTGAATGTGCCATGAATGAACTTGCGCTCTCTGCCGTTCGTCCAAGATGTCTGCAGCATTGTGACGTATTTGTAGGCATATCATTGGAAGATTGACCATAAGAGACTACATTTACCAGGGGTCCGCCCGGTGTCCTGTGTCAAAATTATTGCGTAATCTCTAGGTCCATGTGCGTTCCATTTCTTCAGAAGAGAAAGTCAACTGCCACGATGGATTTATCGTCGATAGATATGTGAAAAACACCTTGAGGATTGATTCTAAACATCGGTTTGCCATGTTTCTGTCGATATTATGTAGTTAATTTGGAAAAAAGTTCGCGTTTTAATGACTTAATTTTCGTTTTTTTTCTTACCCAAACGTGATGGAGAAAACGGAGCAATTTGTCAACACAAATAATATTTTTGTAAAAACTGAACATTTGCAATCTAACTGAGAGTCTCCTCATTGTTGCTTGCTGAATGTCAGGCATGTCAGGCATAATACTATGCTAGGCTATCAATAGTGTTACACAAATGCTTGTTTTGCAATGGTTGAGAAGCATATTTTTGAAAATCTGAGATGACAGTGTTGTTAACAAAAGGCTAATCTTGAGAGCAAATAGATTTATTTCATTTCATTTGCGATTTTCATGAATGTTAACGTTGCGTTATGCTAATGAGCTTGCGGATAGATTTACACAATCCTGGATACAGGTTTCTTTCGTAGCTAAACGTGACGCAGAAAACGGAGCGATTTGTCCTAAACAAATAATATTTTTGTAAAAACTGAACATTTGCTATCTAACTGAGAGTCTCATTGAAAACATCTGAAGTTCTTCAAAGGTAAATGATTTTATTTGAATGTTTTTCTGGTTTTTGTGAAAATGTTGCTTGCTGAATGTCAGGCATAATACTATGCTAGGCTATCAATAGTGTTACACAAATGCTTGTTTTGCAATGGTTGAGAAGCATATTTTTGAAAATCTGAGATGACAGTGTTGTTAACAAAAGGCTAATCTTGAGAGCAAATAGATTTATTTCATTTCATTTGCGATTTTCATGAATGTTAACGTTGCGTTATGCTAATGAGCTTGCGGATAGATTTACACAATCCTGGATACAGGTTTCTTTCGTAGCTAAACGTGACGCAGAAAACGGAGCGATTTGTCCTAAACAAATAATATTTTTGTAAAAACTGAACATTTGCTATCTAACTGAGAGTCTCATTAAAAACATCTGAAGTTCTTCAAAGGTAAATGATTTTATTTGAATGTTTTTCTGGTTTTTGTGAAAATGTTGCTTGCTGAATGTCAGGCATAATACTATGCTAGGCTATCAATAGTGTTACACAAATGCTTGTTTTGCAATGGTTGAGAAGCATATTTTTGAAAATCTGAGATGACAGTGTTGTTAACAAAAGGCTAAGCTTGAGAGCAAATAGATTTATTTCATTTCATTTGCGATTTTCATGAATAGTTAACGTTGCGTTATGCTAATGAGCTTGCGGATATATTTACACAATCCTGGATACAGGTTTCTTTCGTAGCTAAACGTGACACAGAAAACGGAGCGATTTGTCCTGCACAAATAATCTTTTTGTAAAAACGGAACATTTGCTATCTAACTGAGAGTCTCCTCATTGAAAACATCTGAAGTTCTTCAAAGGTAAATGATTTTATTTGAATGTTTTTCTGGTTTTTGTGAAAATGTTGCCTGCTGAATGCTAACGCTAAATGCTACGCTAAATGCTACGCTAGCTATCAATAGTGTTACACAAATGCTTGTTTTGCAATGGTTGAGAAGCATATTTTGAAAATCTGAGATGACAGTGTTGTTAACAAAAATCTAAACTTGAGAGCTAGCATATTGATTTAATTTCATTTGCGATTTTCATGAATAGTTAACATTTACATTTACATTTAAGTCATTTAGCAGACACTCTTATCCAGAGCGACTTACAAATTGGTGCGTTCACCTTAAGACATCCAGTGGAACAGCCACTTTACAATAGTGCATCTAAATCTTTTAAGGGGGGGTGAGAAGGATTACTTTATCCTATCCTAGGTATTCCTGAAAGAGGTGGGGTTTCAGGTGTCTCCGGAAGGTGGTGATTGACTCCGCTGTCCTGGCATCGTGAGGGAGTTTGTTCCACCATTGGGGGGCCAGAGCAGCGAACAGTTTTGACTGGGCTGCGCGGGAACTGTACTTCCTCAGTGGTAGGGAGGCGAGCAGGCCAGAGGTGGATGAACGCAGTGCCCTTGTTTGGGTGTAGGGCCTGATCAGAGCCTGGAGGTACTGAGGTGCCGTTCCCCTCACAGCTCCGTAGGCAAGCACCATGGTCTTGTAGCGGATGCGAGCTTCAACTGGAAGCCAGTGGAGAGAGCGGAGGAGCGGGGTGACGTGAGAGAACTTGGGAAGGTTGAACACCAGACGGGCTGCGGCGTTCTGGATGAGTTGTAGGGGTTTAATGGCACAGGCAGGGAGCCCAGCCAACAGCGAGTTGCAGTAATCCAGACGGGAGATGACAAGTGCCTGGATTAGGACCTGCGCTGCTTCCTGTGTGAGGCAGGGTCGTACTCTGCGGATGTTGTAGAGCATGAACCTACAAGGTGGTGATCCGTCATCCACACTGATATGTCTGCCAGACATGCAGAGATGCGTTTCGCCACCTGGTCATCAGAAGGGGGAAAGGAGAAGATTAATTGTGTGTCGTCTGCATAGCAATGATAGGAGAGACCATGTGAGGTTATGACAGAGCCAAGTGACTTGGTGTATAGCGAGAATAGGAGAGGGCCTAGAACAGAGCCCTGGGGGACGCCAGTGGTGAGAGCGCGTGGTGAGGAGACAGATTCTCGCCACGCCACCTGGTAGGAGCGACCTGTCAGGTAGGACGCAATCCAAGCGTGGGCCGCGCCGGAGATGCCCAACTCGGAGAGGGTGGAGAGGAGGATCTGATGGTTCACAGTATCGAAGGCAGCCGATAGGTCTAGAAGGATGAGAGCAGAGGAGAGAGAGTTAGCTTTAGCAGTGCGGAGGGCCTCCGTGATACAGAGAAGAGCAGTCTCAGTTGAATGACTAGTCTTGAAACCTGACTGATTTGGATCAAGAAGGTCATTCTGAGAGAGATAGCGGGAGAGCTGGCCAAGGACGGCACGTTCAAGAGTTTTGGAGAGAAAAGAAAGAAGGGATAATGGTCTGTAGTTGTTGACATCGGAGGGATCGAGTGTAGGTTTTTTCAGAAGGGGGTGCAACTCTCGCTCTCTTGAAGACAGAAGGGACGTAGCCAGCGGTCAGGGATGAGTTGATGAGCGAGGTGAGGTAAGGGAGAAGGTCTCCGAAATGGTCTGGAGAAGAGAGGAGGGAATAGGGTCAAGCGGGCAGGTTGTTGGGCGGCCGGCCGTCACAAGACGCGGGATTTCATCTGGAGAGAGGGGGAGAAAGAGGTCAGAGCACAGGGTAGGGCAGTGTGAGCAGAACCAGCGGTGTCGTTTGACTTAGCAAACGAGGATCGGATGTCGTCGACCTTCTTTTCAAAATGGTTGACGAAGTCATCTGCAGAGAGGGAGGAGGGGGGAGGGGGAGGAGGATTCAGGAGGGAGGAGAAGGTGGCAAAGAGCTTCCTAGGGTTAGAGGCAGATGCTTGGAATTTAGAGTGGTAGAAAGTGGCTTTAGCAGCAGAGACAGAAGAGGAAAATGTAGAGAGGAGGGAGTGAAAGGATGCCAGGTCCGCAGGGAGGCGAGTTTTCCTCCATTTCCACTCGGCTGCCCGGAGCCCTGTTCTGTGAGCTCGCAATGAGTCGTCGAGCCACGGAGCAGGAGGGGAGGACCGAGCCGGCCTGGAGGATAGGGGACATAGAGAATCAAGGGATGCAGAAAGGGAGGAGAGGAGGGTTGAGGAGGCAGAATCAGGAGATAGGTTGGAGAAGGTTTGAGCAGAGGGAAGAGATGATAGGATGGAAGAGGAGAGAGTAGCGGGGGAGAGAGAGCGAAGATTGGGACGGCGCGATACCATCCGAGTAGGGGCAGTGTGGGAAGTGTTGGATGAGAGCAAGAGGGAAAAGGATACAAGGTAGTGGTCGGAGACTTGGAGGGGAGTTGCAGTGAGGTTAGTGGAAGAACAGCATCTAGTAAAGATGAGGTCGAGCGTATTGCCTGCCTTGTGAGTAGAGGGGGAAGGTGAGAGGGTGAGGTCAAAAGAGGAGAGGAGTGGAAAGAAGGAGGCAGAGAGGAATGAGTCAAAGGTAGACGTGGGGAGGTTAAAGTCGCCCAGAACTGTGAGAGGTGAGCCGTCCTCAGGAAAGGAGCTTATCAAGGCATCAAGCTCATTGATGAACTCTCCGAGGGAACCTGGAGGGCGATAAATGATAAGGATGTTAAGCTTGAAAGGGCTGGTAACTGTGACAGCATGGAATTCAAAGGAGGCGATAGACAGATGGGTAAGGGGAGAAAGAGAGAATGACCACTTGGGAGTTTTTTTTAACGTTGCGTTATGGTAATGAGCTTGAGGCTGTATTCACGATCCCGGATCCGGGATGGCTCGTCGCAACAGGTTAAGAATAATTGGTAAAAGTAATAATTTATCATGTAGTTAATGAACTGAACTAAACTGTTGTTCTGAACTGTTCTTTCGAGGTTATCATGAAAAGTGACATCAGACGGTATCTTAATGCATGGAAGAGATAATTGGAACGAATAGTGTGTGTACCTCAAAACCCCCACTAACTGGCTGAAGAAGAGTGACAAAGGCGTTGAAGAAGGCCTTCTGAACCACTTCTACCGAGAGAAAGGAACCAAGCCAGAAATTGGTGTACAGTATTAGATCTAAGCTATCAACTGCTTTTCTTTCATGTTTCTCTCAGGAGTGCGAGAGTCCACATGGAGTGATCATGGAGAGAGATCTGTTCTAACCTTTTCTTATGATGCTGGTATATTGGTTGACGAATGGACAAGGCATGAGTTGTAAAGATGAGACATTGAAATTGGGACATTATCATGGGCTGTCCAGTTTGAACTGTAAAGCTATCTGAAGAAGAACCAAAAAGACGCCAGAAGAATCAGTGCCTGAGAGGGGGGGTTGGTCAACTGTGCCAATAAAATTGTTTTATACTTTTGTGGTATCAGGTCAATTGGAGAGGTCTACACCATGTAAAATTATAGTAATTTAGATTAAGAATGCATTGAGATACTGATCTGTATTATAATCATGATTTAAAAAGTTAATGGTATAATTATGGGATAATTCTACTGAATGAATGTAAAATCTGTTAATATTGATGTGTGTTAATAAATTGAGGTTTTTACTTTGGGTGATAAGACCAATTTGAATCACTGAGGAATGCCATTCTACATTTTGGTTGGATAAATAGTTGGGTTGTTAATTATGATTTGGAATATGAATGATTTCCCTGACCTATTCTCTATTCCTGACTACATCTCTGAGCATAAGGACTTAGAGGGATGTCTGTCCTATATGTTGTGAGGAGGCCTGTGTTTAGATACTGGTTCTCATGTAACTTAGGGAGCATTTCTATGTTATGGTTTTATTTTCCTCAAATAGATTATTCTGTGTTATTAAACATGTACAAGTTTGTCTTGTAGAATAAAGGTTGTAAACTTAGTTTCGGAAGGGAGAAAGCTTACATATAAGCTAAGGTATTTGACATTGAAGGGATTAGATTTTTTATTTTATTTTAAATATTGAGTATGTAATTAATGTTCTGATTCTTTAGAAGGCACAATGTCCCTGAGAGGGGAAAGTCATGGCAGAATCAGAATTCTTTAGGTAACATTTATAAATAAGATGTTTTATTAATTTTCATAAGCATGCTTATGTGGAGAAAGTTACTTGGACCCAGAGAGGGGAGAGGTCAGGTTAGTCTTATCTGTGAATGTGTCTGTAAACTATTCCTAAACCATGTGAGGGGATGGTGTGATTAATGGGGAACCAGTTAGGTTGGCTCCACAATGTCTGTGTGCCAGTCACGTCTCTCTTTAAGCTTGTCCAGGAGGGGGTGTATTTGATATATGCCATTGGATGAGGTAATGTTTTTGGTTCTAAGTGGTACCAAGAATGAGATAAGAACTTAGTTTAGGAGACCAAACTGAACGATAAATTATAGCCAATGCTGTCTGGCTATGTGTGTCTTTGCTATGAAGGATCTCAGTTGCCAATATGTAAGCACTCTCATAGAATTCATTTATGACACTGAATTGATCTGAGAGTCAAACAGGGTTGTGATGAAGCTCATATAATTAAAGATGGACTTTATGATAACTCTGACTTGTGTGTGGTTTGCTCTCTCATGATTTGGTAATACAGGACATTTCCACGACACCACTCAAGGTGGTGAAGTTAGGCAACATCACCTCCTCGACACTGATCCTCAATATGGGGACTCCATTAGGGTGCGTGCTCAGTCCGCTCCTCTACTCCTTGTATACCACGTCTGCATGGTATACACTGACGACACGACAGTAGTAGGCCTGATTACCAACAACGACGAGACAGACTCCAGGGAGGAGGTGGGCACTCTGACGGTGTGGTGCCAAGTAAACAACCTCTCCCTCAATGTCAGCAAAACAAAAAAGCTGATTATGGACTTCAGGAGGAACCAGGCAGAGCACGCCCCATCTCAATCAATGGGATCGCCGTGGGGACGGTCAAAAAGTTCAAGTTCCTCGGCGTACACATCTCCGAGGAGCTGAAATGGTCAAACCAAATTGTCATCATGGTGAAGAATGTACGAGAGCAACTCTTTAACCTCAGGAGGCTATAGAAATTGGGTCTGTCCCCGAGGGCCCTCACAGTGTTCTACAGGAGCACCATTGAGAGCATACTGTTGGGCTGCATCACAGCCTGGTACAGCAACTCCAGGCTGTACCAGGCACTACAGAGGGTGGTACTCTCAGCCAAACGCACCATTGGGTGCACACTGCCCGCCATACAGGACACCTAAAACACCAGGTGTCGCAGGAAGTTAAGATAAGATCATCAAGGACCTCAGCTACCTGAGCCATGGCCTGTTCTCCCCACTTCAATCACACAGGAGCATCATGGCTAAAACTAACAGACTGGCCAATAGCTTCTACCCCCAGAAACATCAGGCTGCTGAATAGCTCCAAACCCCCCTGCGCACTGTTGGAGCGCAGAGCTTCAGAATTTCACTGTACACTGCAACTACATCTGCGACCCTATGCATATGACTAAATAAAAATCTAATCCCAAACATTGTTGATTTGTATAATAGAGAAATTGCGTAAAAATATTTCCCAGATGGCCAATCCGCCACTGAGGGGAAGTGAGAACAGAAAAGAGGGAGCAGCAACTACCTACATTTTTCTGCATCAAATAGAGAATCCCTCACATGTGCAGAACGTTTGGTTGTTTAGCTATGGGGAAGAGATGTCAAGAGAATTCGGCCAAGCAGCCACTCCGTAAAAGTAAACAAAAACATCTGTAATGCATCTTTAAGTGAGGGAAGAAGCACTTCCAACTTTCATGATGCTATATCCTAGAAACAGTAGGTGACAACTTCAGGAAGCAAACATCAGATGAAAAAAGGAAGTAATGGCAATGCAAAGTCAATGTGGAAAAGGCTGAAGGCCATTTGTTAAAGTATTAAATAAGGTGTCTGCTAAGTGTCTGTTCAAGTCTGTCTCTGTGAAATAGTCTATTAATTGAGGTGCAAGAAAAGTAACCCAAACATCCTTGGTCCTGAGCATACAGCTGGAGAAAAGAGCAATTACTGGACAAAGCACTGACATTAGCAATGCCATTAGCATTGAATTAGTATAATGATTTTAATATATTCAGTAGTGCATTCTAAATACAAGGCTATTATGTCATAATAATACAAACCATTCAAAAAATGTCAGACTCCCCACTATGATTGCAGAATGGGTTATTTAATGCAGCGTCTCAACATAGTCTCAATAGATATTATATGTTACCTTTTTGGACATCAGCGCCTCATTCTCATGGATTGTCACAAACGGATGAGTAGACTTTCAGTTTTGGCATCCAGAGTAGAACCACGGACCAAGAACAGAACAACAAGATAAAGAACAAATAATGAATAAGGGGTTCATTCAAATTGAATCTCGAAATATTCAAACACAGTACTCTCTTCATTGTTACCCAACAGAAATAACTATAATGGTCACAAAGGAAAAAGTAACAAGGTACTCTCAAATATGAAAAACATGCTCCATGAGTATGTTGGAAACACCTGTCTGTGACCTATAAATTGGATCCATACCCTTGTTTGCAGCTTGAGTCATACTTGTATTATCACTGCTGATGTTTCTGCCTTGGGGTGACTAAGACAGTGGACACTACGCAAACTAGAACACCACTACGAATTGGTGAATTCTTAAGAGCACAAATACCCTTCAAGAGACGTTCGCTGAATCAAAACATTGGCCTCCAGTTGACTATTCTGTTTACCTGTGCCTGTACTTAGAGTGGATAATTACCTTAAGAATAGTTAATGTACCTGCAGATTGACTGCAACGGTTTAGTTCTCACTGGTGTAATGAATACGTCGCTATTTTTCCGCATGATGTATAAAACAAGATTTATTCAATAAATGAAAACAAAGGCGCGCCACAAATAACAATGAACACAACCCATGACAAAAAAGGATCTCAGTGTGACTGGTCTATAATAAAGACCAAATATATTACCAGACCCAGTGGGCAAAATGTGGAAAACAATACTTGAATTGATATCAAACATGAAAAACCGACTTTTTGTATTTGCATCACTCTGCCTGCTGCTTGATCCAAAGAGACTCACAAATTGTATTTTGTGACAAATGGGAAAACTGTGTGTGTGCCATGGAATATGCCATGGTATGGTTCTCAATCAGGGACAGCTGTCTACAATTGTCTCTGATTGGGAATCATACTTAGGCAACCTTTTCCCCTTTGTTATTTGTGGGAAGTTGACTTTGTTAGGGGCTCTATAGCCCGTGTAAGCTTCACGGTTGTTTCTTTATTTCTTGTTTTGTTGGCGTCATTTTATAAATAAAGAAAATGTACGCTCAGCACGCTGCACTTTGGTCCACTTATTCCAGCCAGGAAGACGGTCGTGACACAGAGGAGAGACTTTTTTGACAGAACCCTCTCAATGTCTATATACAGTACATTCAGAAAGTATTCAGACGCCTTAACTTTTTCTAAATGTTGTTACATTACAGCCAATCTACCCACAATACCCCATAATGACAAAGTGAAAACAGGTTTTATTAAAAATAAAAAACAGAAATACCTATTTATATAAGAATTCAGACCCTTTGCTATGAGACTCAACATTGAGCTCAGGTGCATCCTGTTTCCATTGATCATCCTTCAGATGTTTCTACAACTATATTGGAGTCCACCTGTGGTGAATTCAATTGATTGGACATGATTTGGAAAGGCATACACCTGTCTATATAAGGTCCCACAGTTGACAGTGCATGTCAGAGCAAAAACCAAGCCATGAGGTCGAAAGAATTGTCCGTAGAGTTACAAGACAGGATTGTGTCAGGCACAGATCTGGGGAAGGGTAGCAAAACATTTCTCCAACATTGAAGGTCCCCAAGAACATGTTGGCCTCCATCATTCTTAAATGGAAGAAGTTTGGAACGACCAAGACTCGTTATAGAGCTGTCCTCCAGGCCAAACTGAGCAACTGGGAGAGAAGGGCCATGGTCAGGAAGGTGACCAAGAACCCGATGGTCACTCTTTTTTTATTTTATTTTATTTTATTATTTTACTTTTATTTTACCTTTATTTAACTAGGCAAGTCAGTTAAGAACAAATTCTTATTTTCAATGAGGGCCTAGGAACAGTGGGTTAACTGCCTGTTCAGGGGCAGAACGACAGATTTGTACCTTGTCAGCTCGGGGATTCGAACTTGTAACTTTTTTTGGCTACTAGTCCAATGCTCTAACCACTAGGCTACCCTGCCGCCCCACTCTGACAGAGCTCAAGACTTCATCTGTGGAGATGGGAGAACTTTCCAGAAAGACAACCATCTCTGCAGCACTCCACCAATTAGGCCTTTATGGTAGTGGCCAGACGGAAGACAATCATAAGTAAAAGGCACACGACAGCTCGCTTTGAGTTGGTCAAAAGGCACCTAAAGTCTCTCAGACGATGAAAAACAAGATTATCTGGTCTGATGGAACCTGAATGCCTGAATGCCAAGCGTCACGTCTGGAGGAAACCTGGCACCATCCCTACAGTGAAGCATGGTGGTGGCAGCATCATGCTGTGGGACTGGGAGACTAGTCAGGATCGAGGTAAAGATGAATGGAGCAAAGTACAGAGAGATCCTTTATGAAAACCTGCTCCAGAGCGCTCAGGTCCTCAGACTGGGGGCGAAGGTTCACCTTCCAACAGCACAATGACCCTAAGATCACAGCCAAGACAATGCCGGAGTGGCTTCAGAACAATTCTCTTAATGTCCTTGAGTGGCCCATCCAGAGCTCGGATTTGAACCTGGTCTAACATCTCTGAAGTGACCTGAAAATAGCAGTGCGGCAAAGCACCCCATCCAACCTAACAGAGCTAGAGAGGATCTGAAGAGAATATTAGATTTGTGTGTATTAGGTAGTTGTTGGGGAACTGTTAGATTACTTGTTAGATGCTACTGCACTGTCGGGAACCAGAAGCACAAGCATTTCGCTAGACTTGCATTAACATCTGCTGACCATGTGTATGTGACATATACAATAAGATTTGAAGCATGGGAGAAACTCCCCAATTACAGGTGTACCAAGCTTGTAGCGTCATACCCAAGAAGACTGTGCTTCAACAAAGTACTGAGTAAAGGGTCTCAAAACTTATGTAAATGTTTCAGTGTTTTTATTTTTGCTTTGTCATTATTGGTTATTTTGTGTAGATTGATAACAATTTAATCAATTTTAGAATAAGGCTGTAACCTAACAAAATGTGGAAAAGGTCAAGGGGTCTGAATACTTTCCGAAGGCACTGTATATAAACTCCATACTACGTTTCATGTTTTGTGTTAGACTGCATTCTCTGAAATGATCCAGTCTGTTTAGACTTTGTTTGCAGTTGGCATTTCTTGATGACTTCTACAGTGTTGCTTTGTGTCCGAGCCTCCCACATTGAAAACAATGTTTATTGTGTCAGTCATTGACATTTCAAAATCATCCCTGATGTTTTCATAGAGACAAAATATGCTTGTAAGTGCTCACTGTCATGACATCTCCCTCTGATATTGTGATTGTTTTCTCACTGTCTGGAGGCTGGAAAGATTTGGCATGTGTCCCCAGATCCTCAAAAGGTTTTACAGCTGCACCATCGAGAGTATCCTGACGGGTTACATCACCGCCTGGTATGGCAACTGCTCGGCTTCCAACCGCAAGGCATTACAGAGGGTAGTTCGTACAGCCCAGTACATCACTGGGGCCAAGCTTCCTGCCATCCAGGACCTCTATGTCACAGAAAGGCCCTAAAAATTGTCAAAGACTCCAGCCACCCTAGTCATAGACTGTTCTCTTTGCTACCGCACGGCAAGAGGTACCGGAGTGCCAAGTCTAGGTCCAAGAGGCTTCTAAACAGATTCTACCCCTAAGCCATAAGACTCCTGAACAGCTAATCAAATGGCTACACAGACTATTTGCATTGCCCCACCCCCACCCCCACCACGCTGCCCTTACTCTCTGTTATTATCTATGCATAGCCACTTTAATAACTCTACCTACATGTACATAATTACCTTAATTACCTCGACACCAGTGCCCCCCGCACATTGATGCATTGACACTGAACCAGTACACCCTGTATATAGCCCCACTATTGTTATTTACTGCTGCTCTTTAATTATTTGTTATTCTTCTCTCTAACTTTTTTATGGATTTTCTTAAAACTGCATTGTTGGTTAAGGGCTTGTAAGTAAGCATTTCACTGAAAGGTCTACTACACCTGTTGTAATAACATTTGATTTGATTTGATTATGTGGGTTTTCATGCTGACTTTGATACCACATTACTCAGATCGAAACAAATATCTGCATCAGACATTTTAGTCAGCTTTATAAAATAGTTGGTTCTATTAGTTTTAACATGATCATTTTAGGTATACATGGCAGGAAGACCTAGTTGTACTTGTGACTTCCTATATATTCACAGCTCATAAATAAGAAATTAAATAATTACTCTTAATTGCTAATAACTATAAAGTATGGTCCTTCCTGCATTTATACACTCTAACCTTGTGTTCTGACTTCTATCTTGTTGCTACGCTACCATTTAATGTGAAAAAAAGTGTAAAATAAGACCATGTTATATGTTAACCTTAACTACGTGTTGAGTGTTTGAAAGCTTTTAGTGCGTTGAATTAGATGGAGATGGGATGGGAGAAGAGATTGGACACACTGGGGATTAGAAATTGAATGTGAGAGAGTGGCTCTGACAGAAGCTCTCAAGGTAACAACAGTGGGTACTGAACATTGGGGGGATCAAAATGAAGGAATGCAAAGTTATTAAGATGGACTGATGCAGACTCTGGTTACTTTATTAGGTCTGGTAAACAGCTGACAAGTGTTCCAAAACCTTCTTCATGTATGTGCCAAAATGACTGAAGAAGATATGATGTATACATTTGGTTATGTCATACCAGTAGTTGGTTTTCTTTGTATTGTTCAGTTGGCAATCATTCATAGTCAACCGGAAGTATACCGCCCAAACATATACGTGTGGTTGTCCCCATGCGTAAGCATGAAGGAAGGCCGTGAGGCGAGTGTAAAATTGCTTTTGCCTAGCTACTGCACCCACTTAAGGTCCGGTTTCTGAAGCAATCATCTGTAATTATGGCACTGCCCCGGTTTCAAGTGGTTTGTCTGCCAGCTGCCTACGATTGAGTACATTACAGATGTAAGATCTTAATTTGAGCCAGTTCGCTACAGCAGGAAAATAATCCTGCAGCAATAGGAAATATGAATTGTTATGTGGATTATAGCTAATTGTAAAAAAGGGTAGGGGTTGATACCTTTTCCGTTAGGGCAAATCAAGTCTGCAATTTTAAAGTGGAAATTGCAAACTTTATAAGCCTTTTTAATGCTGGACTGCACTAAAAGTTTTGATTTCTTAGCAAAAAAAAAGAGTTTGGTCCCTATCTCTGTCCACTCACTTCTCCGGTGATAAATCTCTATCCTAATCGTTTGGTTTTATCCCTCTTATAACTTTTATACAAGCTATTTAATAGACCGGCACCAACCAAGTTGTCCTGATGACTGAATGAAAAGCTTTCCATTACAAGAGGATGGTTTGACTGGATATGGTTTGATTTGAAGCTGGATAAAGCTCAAACGTTGTACCATAATGATGCCTGTTGTGATGTGAATACCTGCTGTGTTGGGAGTTGAGCCAAGAAAGTTTGAGATTCTATAATTTCCCCAAGCAGATACTTATCGTCTCACAGCAGATCTACAAAGTGTCACCCAAAGGGAGTACTATACATAATTAGACATGAAACAGAACGTTTCCTGACTTTGTTGTCAGTAAGTCTTGACTGGATTAAAGGTTGTGAATAAAGGACATAAATACATCCATCTTTGATTGGCATTAATATATATATATCACACAACGTGTGGGTCTAATCCTGAATGCATCCTAGCCGGTGTCAATTACACAAGTTACCACCGGCTAAATCCATGACATTAAAATGCCTATTTACTCTGTTCCGTCTGACTGCGCAATCCAATATCTCATTAGCCCAGCCAGGCAATTTATGAACTTGATCTCCATTATAAAAAGCATCTAGACATTACGTCACAGTTCTTGTAGACTAACATTAAGTTTTCAACAGCGGAGATTTATATAAATATTACTGTCTGTCTCTCCGACATTTTCCACATTTTTCAATATTCAAATTCGATCTCCAGCTGTCCCATAGTATGAACGTGTCGGAAGTCGGGATGAGACAGACAGGTAGGCAGCTTTTCTCCATCATTTTTATGTATATATACAAAGAACTGTCGATAGAAAACAAGTCAAATGAAACAAAGCACAGCTAGTTTTCCAGCTTCAGTTTTGAAGTGATTTTGTTAGCTGTGTTGTTGGCTAGCTCTTGAACAACAGTGTCCTGATGAGAGAGGACATTTCCTATGCCAGGTGAAATCTGCATCATTAGCTCATTGTTATGGATGTATACAAATAAATGTCACTAGAAAACAAATTAAACAAATGCAGCTACTTCGTTTTTATTCTGACTGCACTGTTTGATGTAAGTTAGCCATAGTTGGCTAGCTAGCAAGCAAGAGATAAGAATGTTGCCAGCCAATATGGCAATGGAACATTTTGAACAAACGACTGGGTCGTGTCAATAGATACAGAACAAAAAGACTGAACGACTGGGTCGCGTCTTTAACAATCGAACCGATAGAACAAACAACCAACCGGCTTGGGTAGCAACCCTAGATTTGTGTTGGGGCGATATGTTGTGGAAGGATGAAATAGTATGAATAAATTCATCAAAATAACGTTTTTAATGAAAATATGTAAATCATTATTTGAATATTTTGGTAACCCATTGTATAAAAGTGATAATGCCCTCGAAGCCGGTGTTTGGACCTTGAAGCCGGTGTTCGGACTTTGTCTCAGGCCTAACAACCTCCGTGCCAATATCCTCCAAACACCGGCTTCTCTGGCATTATCACTTACAGTAAATATACTCATATGAAGAGTTTATATCCAAAACGCTACATCCCTACATTTTTCACATTTTTGTTTTTTCAACTTATGGGTTATGGGTGTGTAAAATATGACTATCCTCTGATTTTTTATTCATAGATTCTGGATGTGTAAGAAAAATTGCACAACCAAGTATCCATTGTTTAGCTCAAATTGAATGTTGGTACTCAGTATATTTGACTGTGATGTGTGGTTCTCACCTAGCTACTGTCGCTCTGGGTTGACCCATGTATTTATCTCTGTGTACACTCACAAGACTCTACACACTCTGATACTCCAACACACGCACACGCACACACACACTGAATTTGCATCCACACACATAACATGCAAACATTTATACTGACAGGGGTGGGAAAACTTTTTGGCTTGAGGGCCACATTGGGATTTTGAAATTCAATAGAGGGCCGCATATTTTGGGGGACCAATTGTTTGTTAAAATCAATTTGCGAGGGCCTCCCGAGTGGCGCAGTGGTCTAAGGCCCTGCATTGCAGTGCCTGAGGTGTCACTACAGACCCGGGTTTTATCCCAGGCTGTGTCACAACTGGCCGTGAATGGGAGACTCATGAGGTGGCGCACAATTGGCCCAGCGTTGTCTGGTTTAGGAGAGGGTTTGGCAGGCCGGGATTTCCTTGTCCCATCGCGCTCTAGCGACTCCTGTGGCGGGCCAGGGGCATGCGCTTACACTGTCGCCAGGTGTTCAGTGTTTCCTCTGACACATTGGTGAGGCTGGCTTCTGGGTTAAGTGGGCATTGTGTCAAGAAGCAGTGCAGCTTGGCTGGGTTGTGTTTCGGAGGATGTACGGCTCTCGACCTTTGCGTCTCCCGAGTCCGTATGGGAGTTGCAGCGATGGGACAAGACTGTAACTACCAATTATATATCACGAAATTGGGGAGAAAAAAGTGGTAAAAAGTAAAAAATGTCTCGTGAGCCGGATAGCAGTGCCCGGCGGGCCGTAATTTCCCCCCCTTAGACAAGCACACATACAATCATATACAGTTGAAGTCGGAAGTTTACATTTACTTAGGTTGGAGTCATTAAAACTCATTTTTCAAACACTCCACAAATTTCTTGTTAACAAACTATAGTTTTGGCAAGTAGGTTAGGACATCTACTTTGTGCATGAGTCATTTTTCCAACAATTGCTTACAGACAGATTATTTCACTTATTACAATTCCAGTGGGTCAGAAGTTTACATACACTAAGTTGACTGTGCCTTTAAAGAGCTTGGAAAATTCCAGAAAATTATGTCATGGCTTTAGAAGCTTCTGATAGGCTAATTTTGTTAGGTTACAGCCTTGCTCATTTTGTTAGGTTACAGCCTTGCTCATTTTGTTAGGTTACAGCCTTACTCATTTTGTTAGGCTCCAGCCTTGCTTATTTTGTTAGGTTACAGCCTTACTCATTTTGTTAAGTTACAGCCTTGCTCATTTTGTTAGGTTACAGCCTTGCTCATTTTGTTAGGTTACAGCCTTGCTCATTTTGTTAGGTTACAGCCTTACTCATTTTGTTAGGTTACAGCCTTGCTCATTTTGTTACGTTACAGCCTTGCTCATTTTGTTAGGTTACAGCCTTACTCATTTTGTTAGGTTACAGCCTTACTCATTTTGTTAGGTTACAGCCTTGCTCATTTTGTTAGGTTACAGCCTTGATAATTTTGTTACGTTACAGCCTTGCTCATTTTGTTAGGTTACAGCCTTGCTCATTTTGTTAGGTTACAGCCTTGCTCATTTTGTTACGTTACAGCCTTGCTCATTTTGTTAGGTTACAGCCTTGCTCATTTTGTTAGGTTACAGCCTTACTCATTTTGTTAGGTTACAGCCTTACTCATTTTGTTAGGTTACAGCCTTGCTCATTTTGTTAGGTTACAGCCTTACTCATTTTGTTAGGTTAAAGCCTTGCTCATTTTGTTAGGTTACAGCCTTGCTCATTTTGTTAGGTTACAGCCTTGTTCTAAAATGGATTAAATCGTTTTTTACCCCCTCATCAATCTACACACAATAACCCATAATGACAAAGGAAAAACAGGTTTTTATAAATGTTTACTATTTTATTAATAATAAACAAATGAAATATCACATTTACTTAAGTATTCAGACCCTTTACTCAGTACTTTGTTGAAGTGCCTTTGGCAGTGATTACAGCCTCGAGTCTTCTTGGGTATGACGCTACAAGCTTGGCACACCTGTATTTGGGGAGTTTCTCCCATTCTTCTCTGCAGATCCTTTCAAGCGCTGTCAGGTTGGATGGGGAGCGTTGCTACACACCTATTTTGAGGTCTCTCCAGAGATATTCAATCGGTTTAAACCCAGGCTCTGGCTGGGCCACTCAAGGACATTCGGAGACTTGTCCTGAAGCCACTCGTGCATTACCTTGGCTGTGTGCTTAGGGTCATTGTCCTGTTGGCACTGTATAGTGTTTTGGAAATAAACTCTTCATATGTACTTGATAGGAACATAAAAAGTTTGTCAGTAGGAGCTTACATAATGTGACATTGTATTGGAGAATCACCCACAAACTCACTTTTCTTTTGAGTCAAATTAAAGTACCAGTGAAAAATTTGGACACACCTACTCATTCAAGGGTATTTCTTTATTTTTACTATTTTCTACAGGTATATCTCACTGGTCATCCCCAAAGCCAACACCTCCTTTGGCCGCCTTTCCTACCTGTTCTCTGCTGCCAATGACTGGAACAAATTGCAAAAATCTCTGAAGCTGGAGACTTATATTTCCCTCACTAACTTTAAACATCAGCTATCTGGGCAGCTAACCGATCGCTGCAACAGTACATAGCCCATCTGTAAATAGCCCAGCCAATCTACCTACCTCATCCCCATATTGTTTTTATTTACTTTTCTGCTCTTTTGCACACCAGTATTTCTACTTGCACATCACCATCTGCTCATCTATCACTCCAGTGTTAATTTGCTAAATTGTAATTACTTCGCTACTATGGCCTATTTATTGCCTTACCTCCTCACGCCATTTGCGCACACTGTATATAGACATATTTTTTTTCTATTGTGTTATTGACTGTATGCTTATTTATTCCATGTGTAACTCTGTGTTGTTGTTTGTGTTGCACTGCTTTGCTTTATCTTGGCCAGGTCACAGTTGTAAATGAGAACTTGTTCTCAACAAGCTTACCTGGTTAAAAAAAGGTGAAATAAAAACATATATAATTAAACATTGTAGAATAATAGTGATGACATCAAAACTATGAAATAACACATATGTTAAACAAATCAAAATATGTTTTACATTTGAGATTCTTCAAAGTAGCCACCCTTTGCCTTGGTGACAGCTTTGCACACTCTAGGCATTCTCTCAACCAGCTTCCCGAGGATGCTTTTCCAGCAGTCTTGAAGGAGTTCCCACATATGCTGAGCACTTGTTGGCTGCTTTTCCTTCACTCTGCAGTCCAACTCATCCCAAACCATCTCAGTCAAGGTGGCTACTTCGAAGAATCTAAAATATATTTTGACTTGTTTAACACTTTTTTGGGTTACTACATGATTCCATATGTGTTATTTCATAGATTAGAAAAGCCCTTGAATGAGTAGGCGTGTCCAAAGTTATGTTTGCAGTAACTTCTTTGGGGGGGAGGGATGGAAGGGGTGGGTGGGAGGAAGAGAGGGAGGGACGGACGGAAGCGGTGGGGTGGGCGGGGTTTTAAAGGACTGGGTGTGTTGTACTGTTTCAATGTCTCTGTTCCCATGTCTGAAAATCTACAAATAAAAAAAAGAAGAAAAAAAAGGAAAGCCTCTAAAGTAACTTTTATAAGTAAACAGAGACTTATGCAGAAGTTCTACACTAAACCCACTTTCCCATTTTTGTATGTCAAGTATGCTATTTGGAAACAGTTATGTCTAAGTGCTGGTTAATATGCATACTCTGAATGAATCAGGCAATCTCATAAGATAAACGTAGTTGTTTTCAACACATATGTGTTCTGAGGTAACCTAATACCAAGGTATTGTGGGTTAAACTATGCCTACCTTGTTCTGGTCATTGACAGTCAACTCGTCCAGATATTGTTTGAAGGGGTTTGGATGAAACGCTTCATCATCATGTTCCTCTGGCAATCTTGGGATAATATTGGCAGGTCGAATTACGCCAGGCTTGGTCTGTAAGGTTTGAAAATATGTCTCGATTCATTTGATTTAGTAGATAACGAAAACATAAGATCACAGTAAATATACACTTAATAAAGAAATAGCAAAGCATATGTGATGGCCATTCATTAGCATAACATAGTTTAAACAGATTTGACATATTTGCAATAGAATAACTACCTTATAGGTGTCTGCCAGTTTTCTCTCAACAGACCGTTGTAGGTTGAAGGTTGCCTGTAAAAAATAAAATATCAGCACATACTGTATATAATGTTGATGTATTTTGGATTTTTCCTACAAACGTAGGATCTTAATTTGACCCAGTTTGCTACAGCAGAAAAATTATCCTGTAAGAACAGATGAATTATCATTTTGATTATAATAATTAAATTGACATTTTAGTATGGGTTAATACATTTTCCGTAAAGGGAAAATAAAGTCTACAATTTCAAAGTAGAAATAAACTTCAGAAGCCTTTTAAAACCTTAAATACACAACAAGCTTTACATTTCCTGTTATCCTGCAAAATGTTGATGTTCCCTATGCAATGTAACCTGCTTTCATATACAGGGTATCTCTAAATCTCATGAGGACAATCTTTTTCAGGATATTCTATTCATTTATTTTCTTACAAACACATACGAGAAATGAAAACAACTCAACAAAGAACACCTCATGGATTGATCAAATAGCACATTGTGTAGTCATTTAATTACAGACACAGTAATTAGTCAACAAAGTTGTTGTGCTTTCCAATGTAGACATCAGATTCATCTTTTTGTAGAGCCTGAAAATTGTTTGGTTTTTTCCTTTAGGGAGCAAGTTTGCAGTTCCAGATGCACAATGACAAGCATTCTCATTTATTTTGGAATGTATAGTGGATCTTGCTAAGGGGGCAAAACAAACATACATATGTATACTCACATATTTCGTTTCACGTCCCAATGACCTTGGCAATGAGGTGTATCGCTACATGTGGGAGAAAGCAAACAGAGAAACGCAAATATATGAGAACTTTATGAGAAGACTATTCCTGGTAAAGTCAGTTTATCTACTTGCTGGGCTGTTTGTGGTGGTAATTGTATAAGTAGACTGTTATGATCCTGAATGTCACCTTTATACATCTGGACTGTCTTTTCAATCCACTTTGTGTAACACATTGTGTAGCCCTATGGAAGGGGATATTACCAACATAATTATCAGCCAGTTAGAGGATCATCTCATTTCATATGATCAGTATCTGACCACACGCACACACACACACACACACACACACACACGCACACACACACACACACACGAATGCACACACACACTCCAACATACAAAGACAGTTGGAATAATGGATGTAGAAAGGGATATTATGCTACTGTACCTGTATGCATTGTAATGAGATTATTGTACCTGTATGCATTGTAATGAGATTATTGTACCTGTATGCAATGTAATGAGATTATTGTAGCTGTATGCAATGTAATGAGATTACTGTACCTGTATGCAATGTAATGAGATTATTTGAGTTTTCACTGATGCAATGTAATGAGATTATTGTACCTGTATGCATGATTTATAGACATGCATAGTGATACAACGTTTTCCATTGTGCATTAGATTGCCAATAAGAATGGATCACATTATTTCTTTCTAATAAATTATGAGAAACTGAACAAAGTCTGACATAAGAGACGAGCCACCTACGAGACATTTAAACAGACCGCTCATGTAAGAGGGGTAAAGAAATCATTTTGGATAACACATCCACTTAATAGTAAATATGCAATCAGGGCGTATACACTTTTAAAACCAAGAGAACCACTAACAGTTTTTTTTACCAGCGTCAGTACGGTGTTTAAATGAAAAGGTATTTGTGTGCAGTATGTTTATCTTGTATATATTATACCTTGTAAGCATTTATATCAGACTTGTGAATGTTGTTGTTTGTATGTTTACTATATATATCTTTATCTTTTTTTATTAATTTTTATTTTACCTTTATTTAACCAGGCAAGTCATTTAAGAACAAATTCTTATTTTCAATGACGGCCTAGGAACAGTGCTTGTTCACCAGCAGAACGACATATTTGTACTTTGTCAGCTCGGGGGTTTGAATTTGCAATCTTCCGGTTACTAGTCCAACGCTCTAACCACTAGGCTACCCTGCCACCCCTTATCTGACTTGCCACAACTAAAGTTCCTTCTTGGGGGAAAAAAGTGTTCTATTCTATTCTACATATTGCTGTGAGTGCTTCTTACATTGGAAGTTTTTCTTGGTAAGCCCTTCTCCTAATTTTTGACATTGCTATTGAGCTGCCCTCCTTTCATTTGTTTGCTGAAGCACGAAGGCTCACCTGAACAGCATCTTACATACCTTTGGTGCACATTTGTCCATTGATTCCCTGGAGTATGCGAGAGCGGGAGATGCTTGGCGCTGAAAGATGCCAAAAGTAATCATAAAAGAGAACACTTCATTTGATCTCTTCTACTTTGGCTCAAGTGAGTGCAGGTCAATAAAAAACTCACCATTGGAATGGGGTCCTCTAACACTTCGTCTATGACAGCGTACAGATCTTCTGACTGCTTTCGCAACTGTGCAGGGGAACACATCTGTAGAGAGAATCAGCAGTTAAATAGACATTCTTGCAGCATATAGGCAAGGCTATAGTAGCTGTAATATTCTTAACAAGACCTTTATCATCCAGCTAACAGTCCTGCAATATATGGTTTTAAAATAGAAATTTGCACTTTACTTTTGAACGGACTAAATTGGTTTCCGAACACTTCAGAGAAAGTATTGGACTAATTTACAGTACAGATGCTCAGCTGCCTCAAAGTCAAGTACATCTACATGGAAACGTGTAAAGAAAAGTTGTAGCAAACAAGCATTTACAGAATATATTTACAAAATAGTTGATGCTACAAGTACACAGTGTCTTAGGAATCAGAGGCCACACTGTTCTGCACTATACTCCACTGTACTGTACCTCTGCATGTGTGTCCTCTTTCTTACGTCTGTCCACTGGGTCCTGTGAATCTCCTTCTTTGTGCACTTGATCATCAATTGCCTGTGAAAGCAATATAAATTGAGATGGAAACATCAATGGACACAACGTACAGTACGTACAGGTGTAGGATCTTAATTTGAGAATTGTCCTAATCTTTGAGAAATTTGAGAATTTTCCTGATTTTCCTTGTGTGAGAATTTTGTATACATACATATTGTATGAAAGTCTTTCTTTGTATTATATGTTCTCTTCCTTTGTCATGTGATCTACACAAAACGAATAGAACAACAAAGGTTTTACAAACTTTTATCTTTCTTTCAATGGAGCATGTTTTAATGTATTTTCTATTGAGTCAACATTTGTAAAGCAATTGAGACTGTCAGGCATTTTGTAAATGTTCCTGTCATCCACTTCTATCCTCAGTCTGAAGCATGTCAACCCTGTCACAGGCACAATCAAAAGTAATTCATTTTCTGTAGTAACAAAATAAACTCATTCCAATTCTGTTGACTAAATGAGAACTGTAGTGACTCATTCCAATAAGCATGTTATTATTATAGCATGTTATTCCTCCATTTGACTGAATAAACCACCTAATTTCAGTCACTAAAAATACTTACATTTTTCATTCCTCAACTTGTTGCCCTAAAATCCGACTGCACGGTTGAACTTAAAGGGGCAGTTACTACAGACATATTTGGACTGTTGAACTTAAAGGGGCAGTTACTACAGACATATTTGGACTGTTGAACTTAAAGGGGCAGTTACTACAGACATATTTGGACTGTTGAACTTAAAGGGGCAGTTACTACAGACATATTTGGACTGTTGAACTTAAAGGGGCAGTTACTACAGACATATTTGGACTGTTGAACTTAAAGGGGCAGTTACTACAGACATATTTGGACTTATAAATGTATGATGTGTACCCATTGATTCTTCAAGAATATAACTTAAAAATGCCTCATGAGCTTAGTTCAGCTGTCGTACCCCATCAGAACTCAAAATATTAGCTTGTTTAACTCCATTGTTTGTAAACAAAGTAAATGTAAACAAACGCTATATAGCCTCAAAACATGATTGAAACTGTAATTTGTATATCATGGATGGTCAGTCCTTGCATCCCTAACTCTGTCTATAATTTTGAATGGTTACATTTTCTCCAGCCCTATCTGTCAGCTTTTTAACAAAACAGGGGTTGGATAAACAGTTTATTGTTTCTACTGCCGATTGATCCAGGTCAGGTGTGTCTGTATCAACCATAATTTGGCAGCTGTTTAACTGTAATGTTCCTGGCTGATTGTCAATTAACAATGAGATAGGGATATTGGGTTTTCAACAGAAACGTCAGCAGACTGTGCTTACCTGCTGGTCCAACAGAACGATGTTTGTGGGAATTGCAGCGAGGGCTTTATAGCTTAACTTGATCTTGTGTGGCTAGAGTTGAGAGGGATGGGCGGAGGGATATGAAAAATACAAGACAAATCTTATTTATAGTGCTATTCCCAGGCTGGGCTTTGCTAGAAATGTTCAAAATGATTCAATTTCTCAATGTAACAAAACAATTCTGTTTAGACATAATGCACTTGAACCCTACAACATTTTAATGAAAACAAACTTTCACTAACTGTCTCTGAAAAGCAAATATGACAGTTGGGAACCAAGGACAATATAGTTACTGTTAGAGGTTGTAAGTTAACAAGATAATTTTTAGCCGAGTGGCATCTTGCCAGATACGCAATCATTCTTACAGTACTCAATGTTGGTCACAGGACATTAATAGTTTCATTTGTCCTTGTTTACTTGACTCATGCAGGTGGCGTGCGATTGGACTGCATGCCAGCATGCAGAGTAGCTACCTTTCTTTTTGTATCAATGGAGTCTGACATCTCCCTCCATAGGCATGGAGAGGGCGTAGAGCGCAGGGAGAGAGAGGGAGACGGAGTAAGGTCGCGGGTCGGGGGCGCCGGAGAAGGGGAGAGGGTGAAACGGTCGGGTGTAGAGGAGGGAGTGGGGGGCTTAGGGGATGGACATCCTGGGGGTGTGTAGAGGGTGGGAGTGAGGTGGAAAGCTCTGTGAGCTGGGGAGACACCGAGTTGCAGCATCGAGTGTGGAGGTGTTTTCAGGCCGTTCTGTAATGGGGTTGGTGATATTGTATCTGTGTACCTCTGTGCAGAGGAAACTATGCCACTGGGTGAGTGGGATGAGGCAGAAAGATGGCCCTCTGGGGCACAGCAGGAGAGAGAGAGAGGTTTAGGAGACCTGGAAAGACATGAGTAGGACAGTGGACTCCAAACTTGGGGCCTTGCAGTCCCCCGTGTGTTAAGGGTCCCCATAGAAATCCCCGATTGTTAGAGGTTCCCATGGAGGAAACTTCAGGTGTAGACGTATTGAGGGCCTTAAAGGTCTCCTGGTTATTAGCAGGTGCAGAAGACAGAAAGGTGAGCTTTGATTGTAGGTGAGAATTCAGAGCTTGTACAAAGTTCTTGCTAACTGGTTTAGGTTCAGCAGACAGTGTGTCAAGTGTTGAGTTTGATGAGGAGTTTACTATTCCGGGAGGCGATGAGCTGAGCTTTGAGAAGGATGAGTAAAGAGGTTGACATGCAGAGGTCCCCTGGTTGTGAGCTGGATTAGGAGACAGACATTTAAGTCTTGAGTGTGACGAATACAGGGGTTGATTTGAATCTTGGGGCACAGAAGCCCCCTGGTTCTTAACTGGTTTCGGCTCAGGCGACAGTGAGTTAAGTCTTGAGTTAACTGAGTTGTCGAGTGGCTCAGGAAACAGACGTCTGAATCGTGAGTGTGATGAGTACAGAGGTGGACTTGGAACTTTGGTGTGGTCTACTGGTTTGGGGAGGTTCTGAGGGAACGCTTGAGACAACGGTGGGACTGGTGATGCCACAAGGCTTCGATAAGAGGGGGAGGTGACCCTCTCAGAGATAATTCCATTGTTTGATTTCAGTTTTTCTGAGTGTCTTAATGGTGGGCTGTGAGGGCCAACCATTCTCCATGAGGTGGAAAGCTCCTTAGACTCTATGGACAGGGGTGCATTGACAGATCTAAGGGACTCTAACACACATCCATCCCTGTGATGGTAACTCTGAGCTGGGCTGTGTATGGAGGCTGAGGACTGGGCCCTGGATGAGAACACCTCCAGAGGAATAGAGGCCACACTGGAGGCTGCAGAGCAGGCGTTACAGGAAGTCCCATGGTGAATGGGCCAGCAGGGGGAGTAGGGTCTCTGTAGAGTCAGAGTAGGGGACAGGACTGGCAGGCGGCCCTTTCGGAGGATAGCTGTTAGCAGGGAGAGCCGCGTGGGAGGGGGCCTGTGGCGGGAGCGGGGGGACAGGGGACAGGGGGACGAGGAGGGACTTGCACAACAAGTTGGTGAGAGGCAGGTTGGCGGCATGTGGACTAAACTGGAGCCAGGTTCTAGGAAGTGCCTCTTGACTCGCACAACAGAGGGGGTGAACATGCCAGATCTCACTGAGGAGCACGGGGACACCGCGCAAGACGTCTCAGGGGACATTTGCAGTGCTGACCAGCTCCTGTCTTTGTCCCAACTCTCAGAGAGGATGGACTCCTGACTCTGACTCTTGGAAGAAGCAGGAAACAGGTCTGTGGAGTTAGCGGGGCTTAGTCTCTCGTCTGAGTCAGACTCCCTATTTAAAAAGAGATCCAAGCTGACCTCAGCACCCACAGGGGTGTTGTGCCACTGCTGCTGAGAAATGCCCTGGTGTTTGTTAACAGCTGTTTCCATAGTAGCGGGCCCGGATACAAAATGGTGGACTGTATTTTCTGGCTGGGTATTTATAGGGGGAGGGGTCTGGGGTGGGGTTGTGTGATCAGGAGGAGATATCAACTGAGAAGGGGAAAAAACATGGGATAGGGGTGAAAAGGTTCTATGAATATTAATTAACACATTGTTGACTAATGATAACTGAAGACGACTGTCAATGAGGTAGATTTATTTGATTTAATTTCATTTCAAATTCTGAATGATTGAACCATGATAGATAAACATTTTGCCATTCATTTGCAAAGTAATTAAAGCAGTCTCAGGCAAATATAATTTAGAAAAGGGTAAACAAAACTGGATTTTTACATAATCACTAATACGTTGCATATCTGAGACCCAACTTCAAATCAGGATTGTAACCATAGCTTCATATAACCAGGTTGTTTGTCTTGGTATACTATGTAAAAATTGAATCTCAGAAGGCATGTTCTCTCATTTAAAAGGTACAAGCAAAGGTTACAACAATTGGAACAGTATAGATTATGGCAAGTAGGGTTGGAACCAAAAATTCCGATCTGCCATTTGTGTGTCATTTTTATTACTATGTATAGATTTAATCTCAGAAGCTACAGTACGTCATTAAAATGGTCACATATGGAAGGGAGTCAAGCTGTTAGCCTTAGCAAAACATTGTTATTATCAAATATTTTTGACCAACTTCCATTAAAGTTACTATGTCTTGGCCTCAAGCAGAGAAGGTGCGACATATAGAACATGAATACAAAGCTTTAAGATTCACATTGTGATTAATGTTGTTGTTGGTCCTGCTGTAAATGCGAGTATCACATTGAGGTAGTAAGAGTAGAACATAAGCACTTACCCGAGTATATGTCTCCTGTTGGACCATGTCCCCTGCTCCACGTTTTTCACAGTCACTGATATAGATCACCTCCGCCTTGAAAAGCCCTCCGTCCGACATGGTGTGTTCAGTCGCCTTCTGCTTGGGAACTCCTAAATTCTGACAGAGGATCAGGAAACCTTGATGAGCCACTTAGATGAGTTACTGTAACCTGAGCAATCCTGAAGTGAACCTCGGCAAGTCCCTGTGTATAACTTCCAGCTCCTAAGCGAGAGCGGGATGTGTAATTATGTCTCTCTCCTGGGTTTCCTTTTACCAGAACACATGTCCCACATGAACTGTACACATGCACTACCACATGCACTACCACATGCACTACCACATGCACTACCACATGCACTACCACATGCACTACCACATGCCTCACTGGTTGAGTAAGAGCTTAACTGATACTATTTGTTCTTCATAATTATAGTAAGTCGTTTCTCTAGGGGAGAAGGGACACCCGTCCTGGATGACTGAATGACGACAGAATTACACAGTATGTTCTCCATACAGTCACAATTCATTTAGAAATCTTTCGTCACTGTCTAAATAAAATGAAACGAAACATTCATAAATGTTAGTGTTTTCTTTCAGAGATTCACTAGATTCACTAGATGTTAACTAGATGTGTGATACACTGCATTTAAAATGTAATTATTATGCGGAGAAAACATAATGTATTCTGTCTTTCTTTCAATTGTACTCAAAATGGATGTTCAAAAAGGTCAAGCTGGACTTCTACAGTAAGAGAAGCTCTTTTAACAACAGTTGTTGCATAATCCAAACTATTTGGCATACGGTATGATTGACATGATTGAGACTGATCCATGATAACAAGAACCTTTTTATCCATAATGCCAGTTCATTCTATAAGGCTTAGAAGCTTCGATAAATTCAAATTGAATTGATGAAATACGGTGTAAGACCACTCTAATGACATTTGGAATGTCTGTATGGGTTTGACTTTTTCATACATTTGCTACAATATCTCTTTCAAGAATGTACTCTCAAGTCCCCTTTAGGTTCAGTCTGCTTATCCTGATTATTCTTTGTAGCATTCATTCGTCTTGGCTGAATTGGACATTGTGTATGTGAAAATGGCGTGTATAATATATCTCATTCATTCCATGCTAGCATATAACCTATACCAATGTAAGTTCATAATTGAACATCTGAATGGGAAATGAGGGAACATGAGTAATACTGTCAAATTAATATATAATATCTCTAAAATCGTATATATTTTAAAATCAAATGTCTATAAAGGGACTACAGTTATCAAAACTACAGGATATTGCTTAGTAAAGCTGCATTTGAATAGAACAATGTCACAGCAGTTTTCAATGGCAAGTTTAACTCTGAACAGCATTAAGTACCAACAATATTAAGTACTGGAAATGGTTATTGCTAGTAAGCAGTATACATTATATTATTGGTCCTAATCATGCTAGGTATAGAGAGAATATTAAGGAGAACATAGCAAAGAACATTGAGATAAGTATCAACTCACCTTTACGTCTCTCAGCTTTATATCAATTTGAATTGTATTTGTCACATGCGATGAATACAACAGGTAGACCTTACCATGAAATGCTTACTTACAAACCATAAACAAACAATGCAGTTCAAAATAGTTAAGAAAATATTTACTAAATAAACTAAAGTAAAAAATGTAATAAAAAAGTAACACAATAAAATAATAATAACGAGGCTATATACAGGGGGCACCGGTAGCGAGTCAATGTGCGGGGGTACAGGTTAGTCAAGGTAATTTGTACATGTAGGTGTGAAGTAACTATGCATAGATAATAAACAACAGAGTAGCAGCTGTGTAAAAATATTTAAAAAGGGGGGGGGGGGGTCAATGTAAATAGTCCGGGTGTCCATTTGATGAATTGTTCAGCAGTCATATGGCTTGGGGGTAGAAGCTGATAAGGAGCCTTTGGGACCTAGACTTGTATCCTGATCTATCCTGATTTGTAGTATATACTGTATACTACTTCATGTTTGCTCCTGCAGTTTATATTCACCTATGAAATAACCTCCTTGTGACATCTGCTGGTTTTCTGAACAACAGACTCTTAGATATCCATGTGCATAACTCAGACCTTCATATTCATCACAAAAGGCAACCTAAGATTTACTTTAAATGAATAACTTGCAGATTTGGTTTCTCCTGTGTTCTGTATGTTACCATGGTAAAGAAAAAAGGCCTGGAGTTTTTGAACTCTTCACATTTGTATCTATGGTAACCTATTGAGCCAGTCCCTCTAGATATTATTCACAACCACACCTCATGTACTACAAGCCTGATACAATTCTGTCCATGTGATAATGCAGTATTTTTCTACACGACATAGCCAACAGACTTGCTTCATGGTTGCCTTAACTAAATGGATTCGCTAACTGAGTGCTTGAATTGAAGCGCATTGAAAATCCCATGGGAGTGGTGTGAAAGATTCGCTCAATGAAAAACTGATTCCCATATCAACAGTGACTACTTGACAACTGATGTTATATAAACATTATCATTTCATAATCAGGTGCATTGAAAACCAACAAAAGCTACAGCCAAAGTTTGAGACTGTGGAAATGGACGCAAACATGGATTGGTCAAACATATTTTCAATTTCTTTCTCATTTGATGAGAGTATGACATTTGAAATAGCTGTATCAATGAAGAGACGTCATCTCATCCTGTTCAGTTGGTGCATTATTAACAATGTTTTGACAGCGATATTATCTGAGTGCATGTATTTATGTATACACTGTATAAAAAAATACAATAAAAAATATGTTTATTCAACATACAATTGTAAGGCAACCAGTTGAAAATGCACAATCCTGATGCAGCTGGTTCCCTTACAATTTTATGTGGAATCAACATATTTTTCTTTTACAGTGTAAGAATTGAGACCACACAAAAGTGGCTGATTGAAGTTGGTGCCAAGTACCTTATTTGGTTTGCCTGTGAGTAGTCCTGTTTTCACAGCCTCTGTGAGCGTGATTTGAATTGGCAATGTCTTCAGCACCGGCACAAACATATAAGACAGAAGCTTGGATGACACTTCTTCTTCTGAGACCTGTAAATAAAGATGGTTACACATCATCTTATGTCTGTGATCTTCACATTAAAAAACGATTCAAATCACATGATCTGAGTTTGTAATTAAACTACATTGCTGAAGCACTGTTGCACGCTACTGATAGACATATTGTGAATATTTCTACCTATAAAGTATGTATTTCTACAATTTAAAAGGATGTTTAAAGAGAGTAAAGAAGCCCTGAGATGTGGTTTACCTTCTGCTTGCTTTAGTTATTCTGGTCAGAGTTGCATGAAATAAGCCCAAAGCTGCTCAAGACAATAATGCAGTGTTTTTCCAAATTCGTTTTGGGATGTAGTACTCAAAATGGAATGTGTCAGAACAGAAGCTCAATTCAGACTACATGAATATGTACACGTAGGAGGGAGAAATGAGTCCGTCCCTGTTCACATTTTAAGATCTCACAGTTAATGATTGTTGGCTGACTGAGCAAGAGACAAAGAATATAGGCAGACAAGTGCATTTTTCTCCTCCTCCATTTGGAAAGAAAACATGTTTTGTATTATCAATAGTATCTAACTACTTGAAATAAATTAATATACGTTCTGTATATACTACTGAAAGAAATGAATATACGTTCTGTATGTACTACTGAAAGAAATTAAGATACATTCTGTGGGTCTCCCTATTAATATTCCAATGTATATGTTAATTAACTTAAACCTTAACTCCACAAAAGTTTACACAATAACGAGGAAGTATGTGACAGGTTAGCATTTTTCATCATTAATCTTGTTTCATGAATTTTTACAATAATAGCCCATTTTGACTTTTCAGCTGGCTCATCTAATGGAAATCGCTCAGTTCTGCCTCATCAACCTGCTCGTATATGTAGACTACAGTATTCATTACAACAACCAAGACTATGAGTGTTCAATATTGAAGCGTCGTGCTTGAATTGGATCATACTTTGTACATAAGATTTAAAAGTCCTGAGGAAATTAACATAAAGTAAATGTTTAGAATCCCTTACTACCAGTTTAGAGAGATGGATCATGCCGGTAAAAAATAAATGGCACTGCAATCAACGGTCGTTTCTTTAGCTAGCAGAGTGATGCCATGCCATTAACTTGCTTATTGGGAGTGTCATAATGTTGGGTTAAACCAGAACTAAAGGCTTGCGTAATTGATCAACTGCTTGATTAAGTTCTGGGTCCATACGTGTTAAGAGAAGAGATGAATAGATGCTAGAACAAGGAGCGGAACCGGAATGAGTTGTGGAACCTCACTCTTTGCAAGATCCCGGGACGAATTTCCCCTCCCCTCCTGAAATTCGAAAGATGTTAACACCTGCGAAACCGTGATTTGTCCAAATAACAAACAAAACAAACACAGTGATGAAAAACCCAAACGAACTACTGCTGCTCGTTGGTCCATGCGTCTCATTCCTTCCCGACATATTCTACTGTACCAGTTATGTTTAGGTAGATCTGTCCACCAGAGAGTAGGAGTGCCATATAGTGACACTTAAAGGGAAATGTCAACATTTTTCTACTTCATATTCAAAATCTCCTGCACAACACCCAACATCAACATATCTGAAAATGGCGCATTTCTGATTTGTAGTAAAAAGATGAAGGTTTCAAATGACATCATCGGTGTGCATCATGTGTTTTAAACCAATTATGAGTAGGCATTGCCTACTAATTGCCTACTAATTGGTTGATGAAACACTTCTCTTCTATCTTTTTTACTACAAAACATAGAAACGCGCAATTTGCAATGTTGATGTTGGAGTGGTGCTGGAGATGGTGAATATGAAATTGAAAAATGGTTAAAAGTCCCTTTAATTGCAGCCTGGTTGCAATTAGCAATTTTTCAGAATCGACACAACTTTGTATTTTACTATGCTATATATAACTGCTGACAAAATAAGTTTTCGCAAACTTGCAGTTAACTGCATGAGGTATGTCTTGGGATCACTGGAGTGTTCTCTTGTTGAGCCAACAGCTGAACTGACAGTCACTGTAAATGTAGGCAGGCAGCTCAGGTTTTGTCCTCGATTTAATGTCGCTAGACAGAAATAGCCTTGTTTATTTCATGCTCTCGTAACTTCTCCATTGCGAAGTGACGCTGGGTTTATCATGAGACCAGAGCTAACTTGAGAGAAAAGACTCCAACAAAGATTGTCACTAGTTACCACAGCCACAAAGTCATAAACACATACAATTTATCTTCTTAAAATGTGATTTTAAACCTAACCATAACCACACTGCTAACGGTATTCATAACCCTAACATTAAATTAAGACTGAAAAACCTTTTTTTCTTCATAATTTTAAAGATATTATAGCCAACATTTACTTTGTGGCTGTGGTAACTAGTGGAAACCCCACAAACACTGAACTTATACTTCAGATCATTCCATTGTTTTCCCTTCTCTGTTGCTCCAAGACATTGAAGTATGAGTGTTTAATTACAGCAACAAAAACACAACTACTAAGGCTACAGGTATTAAATCAATGGTTGATAGTGGGTTTCCAGTTATTGCTTTCAGAATTGTATTTGATCGGCACAGCAGCTACGAAAATCAAACATAATTTGAAAAAGTGATACAGATATAAGATCTTCATTTGATCACCCTGTGTAGAAGAATTTCCCTGAAATGCAGGACATTTTTAAAAATTGCAGTGTATTTGAAGTTTAAACTGAGGGATTTTGATGGGGATGTTTTTATTATGTCACTTGACGCATCTGAAGTTTCCACTTTAAAACACTTACTGCTGTTGCAGGACTATTGTCCGGCCTTAGCACACTGGCTCAAATGAACATCCTACATCTGTAGTGCTCTCAGAATTGTGTTTGATTTTCATTATTATTATTATTTTGTCTTTAACCTTTAACTAGGCAGGTCAGTTAATAACAAATTCTTATTTACAATGACGGCCTACCCTAGCCAAACCCGGACGACGCTGGACCAATTGTGCACCACCCTATGGGACTCCCAATCACAGCCGGATGTGATACAGCCTGGATTCCCTCCAGGGTCTGTAGTGACACCTCTTGCTCTGAGATGCAGTGCCTTAGACCGCTGCGCCACAGGGTAGCTAATTGGTACAGCAGCTGTGGTAACTAAACATGCTTTCTGAAAATACACTGGAAATGATTGAATAACAACCTCAGTTAATATCTTGGCAGAGGGCTAAACTGCTTGCCCATTCCACAAGAAATTCTCCCCAAAACAAAATGCTGTTATAAATCCATTTGAATGAGATTTACTCTGAAAAAATAAACAAGAGTGCAATCAGCAGCCTTTGAAATGTCCACTCTCACCAGCTGTCCTTATAAATAGTGGAAAACAGAGTAGGCTGAAAGCAATTAGTGACACAATATATCATGACTGACAGACCATAACTTTCATATCATGTTACATACAGTAAATGCTTCTAGGTCCTTTTAGATACGAATTTGGTTAATTATGCACAGCAAGACATTTTATACCTACACCAAAAGTGGATTAGCCAGACACCATGAACAAACAAAGAGATAATAGCAAAATATGAGAGTTGGAAAAATCTTATTCCTACCCTGAATAATACCCTGAATAATTCATGCAATGTTATAACTGAGAAAAAGGAATCTGCTCCCTTGGAGATAAGAGGAGACGTATTTTCACAGAAGTCAATTGGTATGGGAGACGGGTTGGTTGTCTCAGATGTTGGTTGTCTCAGGGGATGTTTTTCTCAAGGGTTGGTTGTCTCAAGGGTTGGTTGTCTCAAGGGTTGGTTGCCTCAAGGGTTGGTTGCCTCAAGGGTTGGTTGCCTCAAGGGTTGGTTGTCTCAAGGGTTGGTTGCCTCAAGGGTTGGTTGTCTCAAGAGTTGGTTGTCTCAAGGGTTGGTTGCCTCAAGGGTTGGTTGCCTCAAGGGTTGGTTGCCTCAAGGGTTGGTTGCCTCAAGGGTTGGTTGTCTCAAGGGTTGGTTGCCTCAAGGGTTGGTTGCCTCAAGGGTTGGTTGCCTCAAGAGTTGTTAGTCACCGTGCTAATTACTTCCAATCTTTGAAAGAACTCATTCACCTGGTCAATTCATGTCAGCATGTCAAAACAATGGGGTGAGGGGAATGTGTGTTTTTCATAGTTGGGGGGGGGGTCTTGTTTGTTGTAATAATAATGATTAACATGTACTTTATAAATCATTTATTAACAACTATAACTGGTTCAAATTGAGTGCGGTACTGTATTTGACTATTGCTATTATTGATTATGGGACAGCAACATAAGGTTTGTAGCCATTGAGAGGTCACTGTATACAATACAACAATGCAAGTGGGCATTATTGCTCATTGAAAGTCATCTTAGCCATGGCCGCAGGAAGATGTTTTGGGGTGGGGGTGTTGTCTACGGGGGTGTTTTTCTCCCCCGCTCTGCTGACAAGTATTTTTCTCCGCTCATACAGGAATAATAAAGGCCTAGTCCACTCATTTATTTGTATTAATTATTTGTTAATTGTGATTTATCAGGAGGTGCTGCAGCAACCTCAGTACCTCTACTTTCTGTGACTATGATCTTAGCTGTGAACAGGGTGTGAGGAGCATGAGGTAACTGTTGTCTGTTTTCTTGTGATGTGATAGTATAGTATCAGGGCCGGCCCTGAACATAAAGCAACATAAGTGGTCGCTTAGGGCCCTCGGTTGCTAGGGGGCCACTGAACTCCTCAAAAAACAGAGTTTAGGAACTCGGTTGGGGTCTGAACTTACTGTTGAGAGTTAGAACAGTAGAATATACATGGTGAAAATTCAAAATTTGGTTGTGCATTAGTAGTCCCTGACAGTCACTCAATTAGCCCATGTCAGCTAAATCTTTTTAGATTGATAAGTTAGTTTAGCCAGCTATCTAAACTTGTAGTAATCATGGTTGAATTATCGACCAGGCATGAAGGGCATGTGCCCAGGGGCCCTGACCTCCAGGGGACCCCCATTGATTTTGTTAGTCACTCTCACTCAGATATCATATTAACATGGCATACAGTATATCATGGTTAAATGTGTAGAATTGGAGGAAATTAGCTTTAAAACTGCAAAGAAAATCTCTCCACCCTATGACAAAATGTGTGGAATAGCAATAAAATTTGCTGTAAAACTGCTACTTTTTCTGTCCACCCCATGGCAACATGAGTAGAATTGCATGAAATTAGTTATAAAATTGCTACATTTTCTCTCCGCCACTTTACAAAATGTGTAGAATTGCAGCAAACTTGCTTTAAAACTGCTATATTTTCTCAGCACCCCATGGCAAAATGGGCTTAGGGTCCACCCCCCCAGAAAAAGTTATCCGCATTGTGTTTACGTTTTGCTGTACGATATATTATGTACTACATATATTGAACCTCACTTCAATCATTAGCCTTTTTATATATTTTACCCCTCTTTTCAATCTTGTCTCGTTGTAACTCCCCAATGTGCTCGGGAGGCGAAGGTTGAGTCATTCATCTTCCAAAACATGACCCGCCAAACCAAGCTTCTTAACACCCGCCCGCACCAATGTGTCGGAGGAAACACTGCTCAACTGATGACTGAGGTCAGCCTGCAGGCGCCCGGCCCGCCTCAAGGAGTCGCAAGAGCGCAATGAGCCAAGTAAAGCCCCCCTGCCAAACCCTCCCCAGGCCCGGATGACGCTGGGCCAATTGTGCGCTGCCCTATGGGACTCCCGATCACGGTCAATTGTGATACAGCCCAGGATCAAACCCGGGTCTGTAGTGACACCTCTAGCTCTGCGATACAGTGCCTTAGACCGCTGCGCCACTCGGGAGGCCCAATCATTCCCCTTTTAAAAACAAAGATAAGATGTTGTGATTGTGAAAAGAAGCCGTGGTCTTGATAGTAGCGCTCACGATCATGGTTTTCTACCTCACTTTTATTACAGCAATATAGATTCTAGAGGCCAGCTACTCCATCAAAAGCCTTCGCTCCACAAATGCACTTAAAACTGAGTGCGAGTGGCAAATACAATGTCAAAAGACATGTTGCTATCATCTCTTAAATGGGGCCATTACTTTGTAGCATTACTTGATGATTACACTTCAGTCACTGTCAGAAAGGGAGCGAAAATTAGGGGTTTAAAGCCACAATAAGCCATTTCAAGAAGCCAGATCACACCAGATCCAATGCAGTACTTAACGTTCATCCAGGTTCCCAGGACGTCGAGAGATGCCTTCAATACATGCCACTAGGGGCAACGGTGAGCACTGTCACCATTAAGTAGGCTACCATCAAGAAGGCTCTGCAGGCTCCAAGGATCGTGGGGTTAATCCCCAGTGCTAGGGACCATTTTAACCTTACCCTAAAACCTTACCCTTTAACTTAACCAATCAGAATTAATGCCTAAATTTAACCGTTGAGTTGTTTCACAGGAGGTTGGCACCTTAATTGGGGAGGACAGGCTCGTGGTAATGGTTGGAGGGGAATAAGTGGAATGGTATCAAATACATCAAACATATGGTTTCCATGTGTTTGTTACCATTCCATTTACTCTGTCCAGACATTATTATGAGCCGTCCTCCCTTCAGCAGCCTCCACTGATTTTAACCCTATCCCAAATCTGTCAAAAATCGGTCGACGTCACCGGTCTTCTAGCCATCATTGATCCATTTTTTAATTTTCCATTGGTTTTGTCTTATCTTCCTACACACCTGGTTTCAATCCCATTCTTTACCTGTTGTGTGTTTAACCCTCTGTTTCCCCTCATGTCTTTGTCAGAGATTGTTTTATGTTCAGTATTCATGTTTTGTATTTGGTGTGCGACGGGTCCTCGTACCCACTTTGTTTTATTGTATTTCATGGTTTTGGAGTTTTGTGTTTTAAGTTATTAAACCTCTCCATTCCACCAAGTTTTGATTCTCCTGCGCCTGACTTCCCTGCCACCTATACACACGACTGTGACAAACTTAAAGGAGCAATCAGCAGTAGAAATAATAACAAAGCTTCTCAGAACTCCTGCCACCTATCATTTCAACCAAATGCCTGCAAGTCATACTAATGAAGACCTTTTATTGAAAAAAGACAAGTTGAATGCAAACTTTAATTACACATTTGTATGTCTAGTAACTGCCCCAATCTAATGTCTAGCCCCCTAATCTAATGTATAGGCCCCCTAATCTAATGTCTAGCCCCCCTAATATAATGTGTAGCCCCCTAATCTAATGTCTAGCTCTGTGGTAACGGTTTCTTCCTACGTTGTTGGCCAACTGTTCTGAGGGGTGTAAATGATTATTGAATCAAATAGATAATGGGGGATTAATTGACAACTGAATTGATAAATTCAGCACCAAATGAATTAAAACAGTGTAAATCATATAAAAGAAGAACCATTCAATGATTCCTTTTATCTCATGACCTTGGAATATTTAAAGTACATTTTAAATGTTCAGTTACAATTCCCACCATTTTTATCAATTTGAATCACTACAATAACATTTGCCGTGGTGGCAAATCAAATCCACTCAACTTTTATCATTGAGGTCCATATGGAGAATGGCTAAATATGTTTTCCTGTCTGGATTCAACCCAACCATTCAGGTCGCATATGGATTTTTACCAGAAGAAGAAAGCTGTATTTGTATTTATTGTGGATCCCCACTAGCAAGGCAGCAGCTACTCTTCCTGTGGTCCAGCAAATTAAGGCAGTTGTACCATTTAAAAAACATTCACAACAGATTTCACAAGACACTAAGTGGGTGCCCTCAGGCCACTAGTATACTACCAAATATCGACAACACAAAATCAACGTCAATAGTGTGTATGTTAATGTGTGTATGCATGTGTCTGTTCCGGGGTTTGTGTCTCTTCACATCAAATCAAATACTATGTAAATAGTCGTCTCAGCCAAAAAGGATATATGCTTGGTCCTAGGAACCTTTCATTTGATTTGAACTGTGTGTTCTCACATGTTAGCCCCTTGCTCTGTATTTCCTCTGTAGTCACAACAGCGGGTAAATACATGATTTAAAGGTTAAGGCAGGCATTTCCTACTTGCCAGTTAGGGCTCCTCTTGAAGGTTTAATTACTGGGACTATTGCCAAGGTCATACTGTCCTCGCAGATCATATTTCCCCCACTATGGGGCAATACTGCCAGTCATTTCACTGGGCCTGAGCTCACACAGGTATTTCTCCAGAGAATTCATGGCACATACCCTGACCAATACCAAACACCAACAAGAAACAGTAATAGATCATTCCCAGAAACAGACCACCCCTGTTGGTGTTCGTTATAGGTACAGTCACACATAACATCCACTATCGACTGGATGTTCACTTTACTTTAAACATTTCAAGATCAAGACCACAGAGAAAAGTGTACTTACATGGAATTGCTTGGAGATTATTTAACCCAGAATTGTAGATCTACATTATGGACAGCTAAGCAATTTTTAGTTTCAGGGGATATGGCATCTCCATTGAGGTTAGAACATAAACAAGTGGGTGTGTCACTTTGTCAAGAGTTTAATTACATCCAAACACTGCCCCTCCTTCAAAAGTAAATATACAAATATAACCATCTGCCAGCTGCTCGGTAAATACGCTGCTGAGACCAGTCTGTCTGTCATAACATGGTGGATATAGGGTTTGTACGCGCTCAAGACAATCACTTTCTTCGGCAAGAATAAGCTTTCCTATTTTAGAGAAAACGTCTCTGTGATCTCACTAGACATTTAGATTAACTCTCAATGCCATGGAGACCGTTGGTTGACTTTCCATTTAGGGTTCCATAAAGTTACATGGACCAAACACATTAGAATGCTGAGCTCCCGGCCTCCCGGGTGGCGCAGTGGTTAAGGGCACTGTACTGCAGCGCCAGCTGTGCCACCAGAGACCCTGGGTTCGCGCCCAGGCTCTGTCGTAACCGGCCGCGACCGGGAGGTCCGTGGGGCGACAAACAATTGGCCTAGCGTCGTCCGGGTTAGGGAGGGTTTGGCCGGTAGGGATATCCTTGTCTCATCGCGCACCAGCAACTCCTGTGGCGGGCTGGGCGCAGTGCATGCCAACCAAGGTTGCCAGGTGCACTGTGTTTCCTCCGACACATTGGTGCGACACATTGGTGCGGCTGGCTTACGGGTTGGATGCGCGCTGTGTTAAGAAGCAGTGTGTATTGGAGGACGCATGACTTTCAACCTTCGTCTCTCCCGAGCCCGTACGGGAGTTGTAGCGATGAGACAAGATAGTAGCTACTAAAACAATTGGATACCACGAAATTAGGGAGAAAAGGGGTAAAAAAAAATATATATATATTTTTTTTAAGAATGCTGAGCTCCCAACACGTGATGCTGACCACAACATAATAGATAAATGACTTTCTATACAGCATCTGTGCCAAGTAGAAAATGGCTGTCCCCAGCATGCAGACTGTGGTATGGGAGGCAAAACTCAATAAAGATCTATTCAATATTCAAGTGAGGCAGAAGTAAAGGAAATCATATTTTTTGGACTTTTGAGACATGTTTCTCTCAAAGCGCAATTCAGCATCTACTATTGAACAGGCCTTCACTAAGTATAGTTCTTTACAGCACAAATTGTTCCATCTGGTTTGAATCAATATCTCTTACTGTAGACACATGCTGAAAGGAGTACGAATATTGTTCTACCAATTCTTCCTGACCTATAGCCTCAAATGTACACAGCTGAGAAAGGAATTCCAACCGTACTACTTTAATTTAAAGCAAAGTAATGAACAACAGTTAGGCTAATGAAATTCACAAGCAATTGAATTCCATTCAATTAAAGAAAAGTAATTCATGTATTTAATTTCTGACACCCAATGAAATGCTCCCTCTTAACATCATCTCCAGCATCAACTCAACATCAACATATGTGAAAATGGCACGTTTCTGTCACAGATCCCTCGGGAACTGTCACTACCCACACCTGGTCCCATTTGATTAGTAATTGTATAAGTCTGCCCTTTGTTCACCATTGCCTGTTGGTTGTTGTTCCAATGTCCGTTGGTCGTGTGAGTACCTGTGCTGTGTTGTATTGGATTTCGTGCTGTGTGTATTGTGCAGATGATTATGGGTCTCGTCCCGTGTGGTATCATTGTGCTCTTGTGTTATTTACTTGAGGAAGTCCTTGCTCTTTTGTTTGGGTTTCAACCCTGTGTTTTGTATACGTGTTTGTTTGGTCTTAGTCCCTGTGCCTTTACACGGCATTTGGATAAAGATTTTTTATTTTTTTTACTTACCCATTCCTGCACCTGTTTCCTGATCCCTTCTACCAACGTGACAGTTTCTGTGTTTTGTAGTTTAAAAAGTTAGCGGTAGCAGTAGTAAACCACTGAAGAAGTTGCTAATGTGTAGCATGATTATTTTTGTTGTGATATGGCGACTAGTTAGTGAAGACTAGATGACATGTATCATAATGTACTGTACAGCAGTAACCTGTGTGCACGCAGTGTTAGAGCTGTCAAATGCATTGAAATGTTCAACCTCTCCTCTGTAATTCCCACATGTTTCAAGCTGACTACCATCGTTCCTGTCCCAAAAGACTCTATGGCATCTTGCCACAATGACTACCGCCCTGTAGCACTCACATCTGTACTAATGAAGTGCTTTGAAAGGCTGGTCATGGCACATATCATCTTCATTCCAGACACCCTAGACCTACTCTAATTCGTATGCCACCCCAACAGATCCACAGAGGACGCAATCTCAATCACACTCTACTCTGCCCTCTTCCACCTAGAAAAGAGGATTACCAATGTGATGATGCTGTTCATCGACCACAGCTGTGTTCAACACCATAGTGCCCTAAAAAGCTCATTAAGTTAAGGACTCTGGGACTAAACACCTCCCTCTGCAACTGGAACCTGGACTTACTGACAGGCCGCCCCCAGGTGGTAAGAGTAGGTAACAACACAACTGCCACGCTGATCCTCAACATGGTTGGCCCCCCAGGGGTGTGTCCTTAGTCACCGCCTGTACTCCGTTTACCCACGACAGTGGCCAAGCATGATTCCAACTCCCAAGTTTGCTGATAACACGACGGACGATGGTGACAAGCCTGATCACCAACAGTGAGACAGCATACAGGGAGGAGATCAGAGACCTGGCAGTGTGGTGCCAGGACAACAACCCCTCCCTCCACGTCAGTGTGGAGAGGGTCAAGCGCTTCAAGTTCCTCGCTGTCCACATCACCTAAAACGTATCATGGTTCTCTCACACCAGTACAGCCTTCCTTAGGAGGCTAATATGACTGGGCATGTCCCCTGAAATCCTTAAGAACTTTTACAGATGCTCCATCGAGAGCATTCTGACCTGTTGTATAACAGTCCGGTATGGCAACTGCAGAGGGTGGTGCGGACGGCCCAGCGCGTCACTGGGGGTGAGCTCCCAGCCATCCAGGATGTAGATGCTAGGCGGTGTCTGAGAAAGGCCTGAAAAATTGCCAAAGACTCCAGCCACCCGAGACGGGGACAGTTCCTCATGCTCCCGTCCTGCAGACGGTCCTGGTGCATCAAGACTCAGACCAACAGACTCCTAAACAACATTTAACCCCTGGCCATAAGACCGTTAACTGGCTAACAACTATGGCTTCCCCTTACACCTACGCTACTGCCTAGGCTTCTCCTGACACCTACGCTACTTTCTCCTAATCCCTACCTGCATGTACAGTACATATCTATCATTTGGTATTGGCACTGTAACCGTATATAGCATCCGCTATTTATTGTGTTTTCTTTATTTTTATATACACACACACACACAGTTGAATTCTGAAGTTTACATACACTTAGGTTGGAGTCATTAAAACTAGTTTTTCAACCACTCCACAAATGTGTTAACCAACTATAGTTTTGGCAAGTCAGTTGTGTCATGCACAAAGTAGATGTGCTAAGTTATTTTTCCAACAATTGTTTAGACAGTGAATTATAAGTGAAAAAATCTCTCACAATTTCAGTGGGTCAGAAGTTTACATACACTAAGTTGACTTCCTTTAAACAGCTTGGAAATCTCCAGAAAATGATGGCATGGCTTTAGAAGCTTCTTACAGTCTAATTGACATCATTGGAGTCAATTGGAGGTGTACCTGTGGATGTATTTCAAGGCCTACCTTCAAACTCAGTGCCTCTTTGCTTGACATTATGGGAAATCAAAAGAAATCAGCCAAGACCTCAGAAAAAAAATTGCAGGACTCCATATGTCTGGTTCATCCTTGGGAGCAATTTCCAAACGCCTGAAGATACCACTTTCATCTGTACAAACAATAGTACGCAAGTATAAACACCATGGGACCACGCAGCCGTCATTACGCTCAGGAAGGAGACGCGTTCTGTCTCCTAGAGATGAACGTACTTTGGTGCGGAAAGTGTGAATCAATCCCAGAACAACAAAGGACCTTCTGAAGATGCTGGAGGAAACCGGCACAAAAGTATCTATATCCACAGTAAAACGTGTCCTATATTGACACAACCTGAAAGGCCGCTCGGTAAGGAAGAAGCCACCGCTCTAAAAAAGCCAGACTATGGTTTGCAACTGCACATGGGGACAAATATCATACTTTTTGGAGAAATGTCCTCTGGTCTGATGAAACAAAAATAAAACTGTTTGACCATAATGACCATTATGTTTGGGGGAAAAAGGGGGATGCTTGCAAGGCGAAGAACACCATCCCAACTGTGAAGCACGGGGGTGGCAGTGTCATGTTGTGGGGGTGCTTTGCTGCAAGAGACTGGTGCACTTCACAAAATAGATGGCATCATGATGAAAGCAAATTGTGGATCTATTGAAGCAACATCTCAAGACATCAGTCAGGAAGTTGAAGCTTGCAAATGTGTCTTCCAAATGGACAATGACCCCAAGCATACTTTCAAATTCCAAACAAAGTCTAGGTATTGGAGTGGCCATCACAACGCCCTGACCTCAATCCCATAGAATATTTGTAGGCAAAACTGAAAAAGTGTGTGCGAGCAAGGATACCTACAAACCTGACTCTGTTACACCAGCTCTGTCAGGAGGAATGGGCCAAAATTCACCCAACTTATTGTGGGAAGCTTGTGGTAGGCTACCCAAAACGTTTGACCCAAGTTAAACAATTTAAAGGCAATGCTACCAAATACAAATTGAGTTTATGTAAACTTCTGACCCACTGGGAATGTGATGAAAGAAATAAAAGCTGAAATGAATCATTCTCTCCTTTTATTTGGACATTTCACATTCTTAAAATGGTGTTGATCCTATCTGACCTGAAACAGGGAATTTTTACTTGGATTAAATGTCAGACATTTTGAAACTGAGTTTAAATGTATTTGGCTAAGGTGTATGTAAACTTCTGACTTCAAGTGTTTGTGTGCAGTACCAGTCAAAAGTTTGGACACCTAATCATTCAAGGCTTTTTCTTTATTCTTACTATTTTATACATCGTAGAATAATAGTGAAGACACCAAAACAATGAAATAACACATGGAAGTAACCAAAAAGTGTTAAACCAATCAATATTTTTTAGATCTTCAAAGGAGCCACCCATTGCCTTGATGACAGCTTTGCACTCTTGGCTTTCTCTCAACCAGCTTCACCTGGAATGCTTTTCCAACAGTCTTGAAAGAGTTCCCACATATGTTGAGCTTTTACACCTGCATTGCTTGCTGTTTGGAGTTTTAGGCTGGGTTTCTGTACAGCACTTTGAGATATCAGCTGATGTACGAAGGGCTATATAAATACATTTGATTTGATTTGAGCACTTGTTGGCAGCTTTTCCTTCACTCTGTGGTCCAACTCATCCCAAACCATCTCAATTGGGTTGAAGTCAGGTGATTGTGGAGGCCAGGTCATCTGATGCAGCACTCCATCACTCTACTTGATCAAAAAGCCCTTACACAGCTTGGAGTTATGTTGGGTCATTGTCCTGTTGAAAAACAAATGATAGTCCCACTAAGCGCGCAAACCAGATGGGATGGTGTGTCGCTGCAGATTGATGTGGTAACTGTGCCTTGAATTCTAAATAAATCAGTGTCGCCAGCAAAGCACCCCCACACCATCACAAGTCTTCCTCCTTGCGTCACAGTGGGAGCCAAACATGCAGAGATCATCCGTTCACCTACTCTCTCACAAAGACACCTCGGTTGGAACCAAAAATCTCAAATTTGGACCTATCAGACCAATGGACAGATTTCCACAAGTCTAATGTCCATTGCTCGTGTTTCTTGACTCAAGCAAGTCTCCTTCTTTTTGGTGTTATTTAGTGGTGGTTTCTTTTCAGCAATTCGACCATGAAAGCTCCTCTGAACAATTAATGTTGACATGTGTCTGTTACTTAAACTCTATGATGCATTTATTTGGGCTGCAATTTCTAAGACTGGTAACTCTTAACAAACTTATCCTCTGCAGCAGAGGTAACTCTGGGTCTTTCTTTCCTGTGGCAGTCCTCATGAGAGCCAGTTTCATCATAGCGCTTGATGGTTTTTCCAGATTGACTGACCTTCATTTCTTAAAGTAATGATGGACTGTATCTCTTTGCATATTTCAGCTGTTCTTTCCATAATATGGACTTGGTCTTTCACCAAATAGGGATATCTTCTGTATACCCCCCTACCTTTTCACAACACAACTGATTGGCTCTAACAAGTTAAGAAATTCCACAAATTAACTTTAACTATGAACACCTGTTAATGTAAATGCATTCCAGGTGACTACCTCACGAAGCTGGTTGAGAGAATGCCAAGAGTGTCATCAAGGCAAAGGGTGGCTACTTTGAAGAATCTAAAATATTAAATATATTTTGATTTAAGACTTTTGTGGTTACTACTTGATTCCATATGTGTTATTTCATAGTTTTTATGTCTTCACTATTATGCAATGTAGAAAATAGTTTTTTAAATGTAAAAACTGTAATGATTAAGTGTGTCAAATTGACTGGTACTGTATGTATTTATTAGTTGTAGTATATTGATTACTGCACTGTTGGTTAGAGCTTTCAAGTTAAGCCTTTCACTGTAATTCGCATGTAACAATATATCTTGAATTTAAGTCTTCCCCAAACAAAGCAGTATGCTGTGTGTCGCAAATGAGAGTGCATGGGGGGGGAGGGGCTTTTTCAAACAAGGTCATTGGCAGCACAACCCTTAAGAAAAAAGATTACAGTCACAGTGCAGTTAGAGTGCAATATAACTACAGTATGCTGCAATTACTGCACCCAAAATACCACAGTCGATTGCAGTTACTGCGGTTTCAAAACTGCAGTCTTTTTTGTAAGGGAAACACCTTACACACTACTAGGTGTTGCATTCCTGCCATAATATGTAAAACCTCTGCAATATGACTAAGCTGCTACTTCCTTTTTCTTTACTGAATTAAAATATTGATTCCCTTCTTACCTTTCCCTGGCTCTCATTTGAGCTGTCACGCTTCTCCACATCTAGGCATTGTTTATGTCCAGGTAAAGGTGAACTGCTCTCAGGGTTACAGAGGTCCATTCGGCTACACACTATAATTCAGATTAAGCAACTTTTCCATATGGAGTCCTAACATGTATTACCCTGTGATAAGTGCCGAGCAGCGCTGGCTTCCATTTATAGACACACAAAGCCACAAATAGCTTTCAGACGGCATCCAGCCTGCAGGGCACCGATAACTATAATGATCATGCCATCGCTAGCAACTGTGCTCTGTGCCCCCGGGAATGCATGGCCACAATTGTATTTGCTCTTCTCTCAGTTCAAATTTGTCCGAGGGGGTCCCTGGAGCGGCGGTCTCCGGTGTAATGATGACCAAGGACGAGTGTTTTCACCCACTTCCCCACAGTTCTTTATATACAGTAAGTCTGTTCCCATTAAACAGTTATAGACAATTGCATTAAGAATAGTGTAGAGCAGGGGTACTCAAATCTTACCCTACGAGGTTTTCTGTTCTACCTGATCATGCATTAAGAATAGTGTAGAGCAGGGGTACTCAACTCTTACCCTACGAGGTTTTCTGTTCTACCTGATCATGCATTAAGAATAGTGTAGAGCAGGGGTACTCAACTCTTACCCTACGAGGTTTTCTGTTCTACCTGATCATTTCTAACACACACCAGGTGACCCTGGTCTAAATCAGTCCCTGATTAGAGGGGAACAATGAACAATGCGGTGGAACTGAGGTCCAGAGTTTAGTTTGATGGGTGTAGAGGAATGGTCTTAATTTGGAGCACTACTTGTTAATTCTTAGTCAACAAAAAAACTATAAGAGTTACAATTGTCATTTCAAAGGCAATTGAGTTATTGAAATGACAGGGCGATGCAGTCTCTGAGAAGAGTAATTATTTTATTAAACAAAAGATTTATTAAGAAATAACCAGGACAAAGCAATGAATCTTATAGGATGAATAAATAGTGTAAACAATTCAGAATAGAAAGGGAATGGGATGAAGGTTAAAAGGTTTTGTCTATTCTACAGCATTTTGCTTAAAAGGATAAAAGCAGGACGATTATTTGAATGTCCTAAAACTAACAAAGACTGGTATTTCTAAGAGAAATAAAAATAGCCTAATAATAGAGTAACGGGTACAGATTTAAACGCTCAGTCAAATCGCTATTTATTTTATGTTCGTATTCTTATCTTGTATTATTTCTTATTGTAGAGAAGGAACCTGCAAGTAAGTATTTCGTTGGACGGCGTATACCATGTGTATCCTGTACATATGACGAATAGAACTTGAGCTCAAGCTGGATACTCTTACGTTTAGTCTGCCTGCACTCAACGGTCTTCAGAGAACTCTCCATGCATGCAGAGTCCAAAACAAAGCTGTTCAGAAGTCCAGTTTTCCCCGGTAGGTAGCCTAGAATCGTTCTTGATTCTTAATGACCACAACCACGTCTGGTCACTGATCCTGAACACAGGGACTGGTGTTCACACGTTCAGTTTATAATCCTGGGACAGGAAGAGGTGAGGTCTCCGGTCAGGAGAGCTGCGATTGGTTCAAGTGACTGAAAGGTTCCAGGGGCTGAGTCCTCTACCATTCATCGCCTGCATTGTTCTGTGTCATTCTACAGGGTTTCAGTTCATCAATGTTCACATGAATGCGAGAGTACTTTATACACTTTCATAAATTCTTTAAGGGCAGAAAATCATCACAGCACACATTCCAGAACTGTCTTATTACACACATCTCAACACTTTTAACCCTGTCATTTTAACCCTGTCATTTTCAGTCTGTTTACACTGTTTGCTTGAGGGAAAAAAGGAGTTTGAGGTACTTCGTGTGCAGTCCATTGATTCCAATAGAGAATCTCATTGGCTGAGCCGTAGTCATCTTCATCGAGGACCCTGCTGTGTTGGTCTCCTGTCTGACTACCGTTTGGTTCAATAAGGCTGATTGTCCTGAACATTATCTTGTGCTGGTAGGTGTGAAATAGGCATAAGGGGGAGGACTACTCCTGCTAGGAACTTGTTGTCCCCCTCTTCCTGTGTTGTCTAGCCAGTGAAGAGGGGTCCTTGCACATTCTCCTTGTGGTTGACATCTGTCTGGTGAAGATGTGTGAAGCATAGAAATAGAAGGAATAGAATTGGAATCTCTAACCCTGGCAATTTGACTGGTAAACAATTGATTTTGTAATTTCAGTTGAGTTGACTCAACAAATCACAGCACAGATCAAACGGTACACTTCCTGATTTTCATTCCTGACATTGGTACACTCAATGGCTGCCAGTCTACCGTTTTTGCCATCATTGACTTGAACGGGGGAGTCCGTTCTATTTCTATGGTGTGAAGTTGACGCTCGCTCCTCTACATCTCCCCCCTGTTGGCCATCCTTCGAGGGCTGGACCATTAAAGCTGATGGACAAATATGGCGGTGTTGCTACAACGGCAACCTTTCTGTAGCCACTTTTCCAGTGCAATTTGTACACACTGAAATCTTATGATCCACTTGGTCGTGTATGTTGAAGGGTGCATTCATTTCTTTCCACTGTGTTATAGTCTGAGCATGCAGAGAACCAAGTTAAATGGAATGGAATGCTGGTAATTCAGATATGATTGACGCTTAAAGTGAGCACCTTAGAAAGCTGACGTAATATCTTTGTCAGGCTGGCTGGCTTCCAGTTGCATCCTGCCTGTATTTTGTTGAAGCACGTTTGGTAGCAATTACAGCCTTGAGTCTTCTTGGGTATGAAACTACAAGCTTGGCACACCTGTATTTGGGGAGTTTCTCCCATTCTTCTCTGCAGATCCTCTCAAACTCTGTCAGGTTGGTTGGGGAACACAGCTATTTTCAGGTCTCTCCAGAGATGTTCGATCTGTTTCAAGTCTGGGCTCTGCATGGGCCACTCAAGGACATTCAAAGACTTGCCCCAAAGCCAGTGTCTTGTCTGTGTGCTTAGGGTCATTGTCCTGTTTGTAGGAGAACCTTCACTTCATTCTGAGGTCCTGAGCGCATATCATTTCATCCATTTTAGAAGAAGGCTGTAACGTAACAAAATGTGGAAAAAGTCAAGGTGTCTGTATTTTCCGAACGCACTGTACAATTTTTGGATGACAAATTAACAAGAGGGTTTTCCTTCAACACATGATTGACTAAATAATGAATGCAGAAGGGAGTGTGATTTATTGTGGTCTATTGCTGCAGACTGTATGTATGAGCAGAAGCCTTACCTTACCCCCCCCCATTTTAAAATACCTGTCTGACTCTGCCCTTCCAGATTTCGGCAGATAGCAGGCCTATTTATCTACCCATGAAGCAAGCCAAATCGCCCTGAAGCTTGAAAGTAAATCGAAGCAGCAGACTGGTGCTCCTGACTGAGTATTCTGAATGTGTTAGGCCTCTTAAAACACGTTTGTTCTCGGTTTGGGAGTAGGTTAAGTCTGTCTGCCTGTCTTTCTGTCTGCGTGTCTGTCTGGGTTACTGTCTACCTGCTAGTATGTATGTCTCCCCTGCCCAACCGGCTTGTCTGTCTGACTTCTGACAAGCCAATGAAAGCAGACCTTGGGAGGTCAGTCTAATCCCCTAAGTGTGCCACATTTCTCCTTTATCACAGCTGTCCCTGTCCATCTCTGCTCAACCATCTCCCTGCCTCCTCCTGTATGGGACTGGGACTGCAATACAACAAGCAAGGGAGCTGGTGGCCTGCCACTTATGTCATAATAATTGTGTTTATATGTGCAATGACAGATATCTGCAGACAATGTTTAATGCCACACATAGTGTTTTACTTCAAAATCAGTGTTTTTCTTTCAGTTTGATTTTGATCTTTCATCATATATACATGGTGTAGAGGGGGAGGGATCACCAGACAATCACCAGACAATCACCAGACAATCACCAGACAATCACCTAAAGATCAAAGTGAGTAATGTGCAAGCCAGGAGACTCAACATGACCTCTTAATGATTCGTAGCAAAGCTTAATGAATCACAACATAACTTGCCTTTTGATTTTGTAAACAAGACTAGCGAGAGAGCTAGTGAACAGGCTTTGAGTAAGCCTCCCTCTGAGTCAAATGTGAAGGAACTCTTTTTGTAGCACTTAAGGGGAAATCTGCAGTTGCTACATCCATTTTCTGACATATAGAATTAATGATAGGTACCCATTGATTCTTGAAGAATATATAACTTATAAATGCCTCATGAAATTAGTTCAACTGTCGTACCCCATCAGAACCCAAAATATAATATTGTTTACTCCATGTTTGTCAACAAAGTAAAAATAAACAAACACTTTATAGCCTCAAAACATGATTAAAACTATCATTGTCATGGATGTCCAGTCCTCTGTCTATGAATTTGAGTGGTTTCTCCAGGCCCATCCCTCAGCTTTTTCAAGAAAGTGGCGGGGAAAATGCTTTGTTATTGTTTCAACTGCTGATTGCCACTTTAAAATAATATTTTAATGGTCCCAGCTACTCAGAATCCTTGGAACGTCCCCCCGTTGAATTTGAAATGTAAAATGGTTAGGTAAGGGTTAAGGTTAGGGTTTAGGGTATGGCTGTCCCAAGGATCCCGGGTAGCACTGGATTAACCAAATGTTTTGCCTAAATCAAACAGAATGGTCATTTTTGGGAACATGCTGACAGAATAACATAGGCCGACTAAATTATTTTCATCCAAGAAAGTTGGTTAAAAGTAATTTAAGTAACTTGTATCTGCTCATGCGTGTTGCCAAAAGGGTCTGATTAAATATCTTGCTTTAAGCAAAAGTAGACATTATTTATTCATTGAATCTTAACCGTATCTTTCTCCTATAGCACGTGCCCACATTCCTCAATTGGTGATCTATGCTGCAGCCCTATATTCCTCATGACTGTCATGTCTGGCTGAAGGTCCTGTGGGCTCAGGGAAATGTTTTTTTTTAAAGTTAATCTATTTTTAAGTGCTGCTGTAATTAAAGTAATCAACATGTTATAAAAAGAAAGGGTTTCCTGGTTTGTGAATTAATTAGTGAGTAGGTAGGTACCATAAATCAATGGCTTCTTGGAAATAATTGTGTATATTACAGATTATGGGTATATGATTGATGTATTTCACTGGGCTGAGGTAATTTCTAATCCTACCTGAATGTATTCCCATGTGTATCAGAGTGAAACCCTGCCTGTATTCCCTCAAACACTTACGGTTATGCTGCAAGAAAACAATGTCATGTGTATGCTGCAAGAAAAAATAAAGAATTGTGTGTACTCAACAAAACCAGTGTGAACAAACAACTATACTGAATTATTAACATGCTTTCTTGCTCTCCAGGAAGGCTGTTTCCAGGAAACCAGTTGTTGGTTGTCTTCTCTTGAGCCACATGCAGACATTTTCTTTTTCATTATTTGCACACAAGAAAAGACAAAACAATGCCAGTTTTAAAAGACAAGTGCAGGAGAGGTAAAAGAAAATAAACCGAGCATCTTGTAAAGGAACCTTTAAAAAATATTGAAAAATGAAAATGTATATCCTGATTATTAAAACACAGGATTTACACCAATACAAATAAAAGATTTAGGTCAAATGCTTAATCAACAGTGACAGATACTGTAGGCAGACAATTATTGGGATGAGTCATTGTATGAATGTCCAGTTGATATTTGTTTTATTTTGTATTTGAAGGACTTGACGTTTCAGTTCGAGGTGGTCTGGGAGAAAGTTCTTTAAGTGATGCAAAATTGACCCAATCTTGTACGGAGAAAAAGTGGTGTCTGGAGCAATGTTCCCTCCAAATTGTCACGGCACTGAGCAAATTTCAGGTCTGCTGAGCGTAAACTTGAACGTTGTGAAAATTCTCTGCAACTTCCAGAGCGTGTTTACTGTGAACACCAAGGCTGTAAACACAAGCACCTTTGGAAGCGATGACAGCATTGTCTTCTTGGGTATGACGCTACAAGTTTGGCACACCTGTATTTGGGGAGTTTCTCCCATTCTTCTCTACAGATCTTCTCAAAGTCTGCCAGGTTGGATGGGGAGCGTTGCTGCACAGCTATTTTCAGGTCTCTCCAGAGATGTTAGATCAGGTTCAAGTCAGGGTTCTGACTGGGCCACTCAAGTACATTCATAGACTTGTCCCGAAGCCACTCCTGCCCTGTGTTGGCTGTGTGCTTAGGGTCATTGTCCTGTGGGAAGGTTAACCTTTGCCCCAGTCTGAGGTCCTGAGCGCTCTGGAGCAGGTTTTCATCAAGGATCTCTCTGTACTTTGCTCTGTTCATCTTTGCCTCAATCCTAAATAGTCTCCCAGGCCCTGCCCCTGAAAAACATCCCCACAGCACGATGCTGCCACAACAATGCTTCACCGTAGGGATGGTGCCAGGTTTCCTCTAGACGTGACGCTTGGCATTCAGGCCAAAGAGTTTAATCCTGTTTCATCAGAATCGTGTTTCTCATGGTCTGACAGTGTGTAGGTCCCTTTAGGCAAACCTCAAGCACGCTGTCATGTGCCTTTTACTGAGGAGCGGCTTCTGTCTGTTCACTCTACCATAAAGACCTGATTGGTGGAGTCCTGCAGAGATGGTTGTCCTTCTGGAAGGTTCTCCCATCTCCACAGAGAAACTCTAGAGCTCTGTCAGAGTGACCATTGGGTTTTTGGTCACCTGACACAATCCTGTCTTGGAGCTCTATGGACAATTCCTTCAACAGTCAACTGTGGGACTTTTGTGACGACCCTCCCACTCTTGTCTGCCGTAGTCTGTCTTTGTTCTTGTTTCCTTATTAGGATGCCGGTGGGCGGAGTGCAGAGGGTCGTCAGCTACATGGGAAACACCTGGGCCAGGTGACTCCCAGGATAAATAGACCTCTTCCACATTCATGGAGGAGACTCTCTCCATGCAGACACCTTTGTAGATTGTGTTGTGGTTCTTGGTGGCCTTTTGTTTGTTTGCTTTGGCACCTTTCAACACCCTGCTTTATCACATTCATGCATGCAAAACACTCACTTACACTACTGATTACTGATTACACACACCATTGTATATTATACTTAGTTATTTAGTTAATAAATATGTTTTGCTACTCCTTATCTCCACGTTGTCTCCCTTTGTTACGGGCTTTGAGTCGGTTCGTGACAAGTGGGGGCTCATCCGGGATATTTGAACTATTGTTTTGGGAGACCGTGAAGGTGAATATTTTGTTTGAGTTTGATAGGCCCAGTATTGGTTGCCTTTGTTGTTTGGTTTGTGTGCTGTGTTGGAGAGTATAATGGTTAGTTTCCAGGCCCTGCCTAGCCTGAACTCTTGTTCTACTTTCTGTTGGGACGTCAGTCTGAGGTGAGTAATCTGCTGTGTACCTCGGTGGGAGATTTGGGTAGGGTAGTGGAACTTGCTACCCGGAGCTATAGCCTTTTTCCCCTGATAGGTTTAGCGACGTGTTTAATTTTTGGAATATGTTGGGCATGGTTAATGTTTGTTATTTTTGTGTGGTGTCTGTGGACTGAGCAGTTGTCTGGGGCACATCCGTGGCTTGGTGGAATTTGCCAGCATGCTGGGGAGTTCTATTTCCTTGCCAGCGGGCTACAGTGCGTAATTCCCACCGCAAATCTGCACGAAGACTAGGGTTGAGTTATTGTAGGTTTTGGGGAAGCTCCGTATCTCATCTCTCTTCTGTGGTGCTCAGGGTGATTGTCAATTCTCGGGTTGTGGTCTGGTGTGCTCAGCAGAAGGGAAGAGCGAGAATTTTTTTGTGTGATTATGGCGTCTTATGTAGATAAGTTTATTCGCTCTCCATCAGAGGAATTGTTAGATTTAGGTATGAAAGAACAGCTGTTAAAGGTCGCGGAACACTACAAGGTTGAGATTAGTGATAAACGTCTAAAGAATTATATTAGGTTGATATTGAAGGCCAATCTGATGGAGAGTGGTATTCTTGAAGTTACCACCGGGCCAGCCTCTGCTGAGGATTTGTCATCTCCCATAATGTTACAATGGCCATTCCATCGGTTAGTCCTAGTAGCCTTCTTTTTGAACAGCAGAAAGAACTGCTTTTGTTACAGCTGGAGCATGATCGTGAGAAGCGAGAGCATGATCGGCAGCATGATCGTGAGAAGCTAGAGCATGATCGTGTAAAATATGAAAAGGAATTGGCATTTAAACAAGATATGGAGCGTGCTAAAATCAAGTTGCAACAAGAACGTATAGAGTTGGTTAGGGAAGGAAAGATCTCAGGGGAGAGTTTGTTTTGGGAAGGTGACCCAGATTTACCTAGGGGTAGTTCCGCTTTTGGTCGTGCCCAGAGACATTTGATATTGTTGGGAACTTACGGTTATTGCCTCGGTTTAATGAAAGGGACCCCGAGACATTCTTTTCGTTGTTTGAGCCGGGTTGCTGACGCTAGAGTTGGCCTGATTCTGACCGCACTTTAATGTTGCAGTGTGTGCTGACTGGTAAAGCGCAGGAAGCATATTCAGCTCTTAGTGTACACGACAGTGCCAGTTATGATAAAGTTAAAACAGCTGTGTTACAGATTTATGAATTGGTCCCTGAGGCTTACACGCCAACGATTTATAACTTTAAAAGGGATGATAACCAGACTCATGTTGAGTTTGCGCGACAGTTATCTTTACAGTTTAATCGCTGGTGTTCCGCCTCTGCAGTTGTGACTTTCCAAGGGCTGTGTGATCTGATTATGTTAGAGCAATTTAAGGACACAATTCTGATCGTCCACGTATATTAATGAACAGAAAGTAAAGAAGGTTGCTGAAGCTGCGGTTTTGGCGGACGAGTATGTGTTGACTCACAAAAGTGTCTTTGCAGAGCCCCGTATTCGGAAAGAGTGGGGCGTTCGGATAGATTTGGGCTTCGCTCACCGAGATACTTTGGTTCTCGGGCAGAGTTCTATTCAACTAGGGTTGAACCTGACTCCCATGGTAAAGCTGACTTTGGGCAGGAGTGTCACTACTGTCAAGGTTCAGGTCATTGGAAAAACGAATGTCCACTTCTCAGGTCAAGGGGTGCTTACGCTAAATCTAAGCCTACTGCGTTAGCTGCACCTGTTCCACATCAGTTTATTCATGACTCATTACCTCAGGCCCAGGAGAATGTGAAAGTCCATATTGATCCAGACTATTTACCTTTCATTACGGAAGGTTTTGTGTCTATGTTAGGAAGTAAAGACCTTGTGCCAGTGAAGATCCTGAGAGACACAGGTGCCTCTGAATCATTTGTGTTGGAGTCTGTGTTACCCTTTTCTGCTGAGACTGATTTAGTGTTCTAATTAGGGAATAGGTTTGAACACTCTGTCAGTTCCATTGCATAAACTGATGTTGGATTGTGGGCTGGTGAAGGGTGAAGTTGTTGTGGGTGTGCGTCCTTCGTTGCCTATTGAGGGTATCGATGTTATCCTTGGGAATAACTTGGCTGGTGAGCGTGTATGGCCTGTCGTGTTTCCATCTCCAGTGGTTTCCACTAAGCCGTCATTTGTTGGGATTCCTGATGAGTGTACAGAGTTTCCCAGAGGTGTTCTCTGCGTGTGCAGTGACACGTTCTATGAGCCGTGGCGAACTGGTCACTGCGCCGACTAATGATAATAATACAAAGTATGTCACTGTTTTCCCTGTTATCCCGTTATCTGTAACCCGCTCAGATCTAATCAATGCGCAACGGGATGACCCCACGTTGGAAGAGTTGCGTGATCAAATTGTGCCTATAGAACAGTTGGGAGATGTCGCCCATGGCTATTTTCTCCAAGAGGATGTCCTGATGAGAAAGTGGGTGTCTCATGATAGTGTTTTTCTGGGGGAGGCAATTAGTCAGGTTGTTGTACCAGTTAAGCTTCATGAGTTGGTGTTGGAAACTTCTCACAGCGACGTTGCTGGACATATGGGGGTGAGGAAAACCTACAATCGCATATTAAGACATTTCTTTTGGCCTAGATTAAAGAGGGATGTTTCTGATTTTATCAACTTGTCACACCTGTCAATTAACTGGTAAGCCTAATCAAGCTATTAAAACAGTACCATTGTTTCCTATTCCTGTACTCAGCCAACCTTTTGAGTATCTGATTATTGACTGTGTGGGTCCTCTGCCTCGTTCTAAAAAGGGTAGCAGTTACCTGTTCACTGTGATGTGTCAGACCACTAGGTTTCCTGCTGCCTATCCTCTCCGATCTATCACGACTAAATCGGTGTTAAAAGCTTTGATTCAGTTTCTCTCATTGTTTGGAATCCCAAAGGTCATTCAGAGTGATCAAGGATCTAATTTTACCTCTAATCTGTTTGGTCAGGTTCTTCAACAGCTCCATATTAAACACAATTTGTCTAGCGCCTATCACGCGCAAAGTCAAGGAGCACTGGAACGTTTCCATCAAACACTTAAGTCTTTGTTGAGAGCTTATTGTACTGAGATGGATAAGGATTGGGAGGAGGGGTTGCCTTGTTTACGGTTAGCCGCTAGGGAAGTTTCACAGGAGAGCACAGGTTTCAGTCCAAATGACCTTGTGTTTGGACATAGGGTGCGTGGACTTTTATCTGTTCTCCAGGATGACTGGAAGTTTCCCGAGCCTCCTCAGTCCCTGTTATCATATGTGTGTGATTTCCGGCGACGGCTGTACGCCGCTGGTGAAATGGCTAAAGAGAAGTTATCATCTTCACAGGAGAGGATGAAGGGCATATTTGATCGCCGAACTGAGCCTCGTCACTGTAGTCCAGGTGACCAGGTTCTTGCTCTGCTGCCAATTGTTGGTTCTCCTTTTCAAGCCAAGTTTCAAGGTCCATATACAGTGGTGCGCCAGTACACTGAGCAAAATTATCTAGTTGCCACTCCAGAACGGAGGAAAGCACACCAGCTGTGCCATGTAAATCTGTTAAAACCCTATTATGCACGTTCCTCTGAGACTGAACAGTGGGATTCTACAGAGGACGGTAAACCTGTTCTTTGGCTGATACCGTTGTTTCCTTGGGTTCTTGTCGTATAGATCTGTGCATGAGGAGGAAGATGTTCCTGGTCCTGACGATTGTATATTGCAGGGTAGATTGAAAAATTCAGAAACACTGGATATTTTAGACAGTCTTCTCACTCACCTACCTGTTGATGGGCGGAAAGAGATGGTTGGTCTGATTCAGAGATTTCCAGGTTTGTTTTCTGATACACCTACACGTACAAACTTAATAGAACATGATATTGACATTGGAGGTGCTGACCCCATTCGTCAGCGGTTCTATAGAGTTTCTTCAGAGAAACTACGTTGTCTGGATGCTGAGGTCAAGTACATGCTGGAGAGTAAGATAGCAGAGCCTTCTTTCTCCAGTTGGGCTTCTCCCTGTATCTTGATCAGGAAACCGGATGGAACAAACCGTTTTTGTACGGACTACCGTAAGGTAAACAGTGTCACAAAGCCAGATTCATTTCCTCTTCCTCGGATGGAGGACTGTGTTGATCAAGTCTGTGCAGCTAAGTTTGTGAGCAAATTTGACCTGTTAAAAGGCTATTGGCAGGTGCCACTGACGAGTAGGGCACGTGAAATCTATGAATCGTTGGAAGTGACTATGAATCGTTGTAAAAATTAAGAAGGACCCTGATGTTCTTTTCGTTGGAGCTTGTAGCTGTTGGTCTTTTGTGCCATGTTCCTGAATGTTTACGTGACTGACCATTGTTTCGGGTTGTCATGTTCTATCTTTCCTGTCTGTTCCCTCCTGGTCTTGTGTTCTTCTTTCCTCTTAAAATATTGCTTCCTATGCATAAAGGTTGCTGAGGTCTGGGGAGGAGGAGGTTGGTTGGTGCAGGTGGTGTGAACACATAACCCCTCGTCAATTTGGGACGCAGAGGCCTGTGTCAATTTGGGACGCAGGGGCCTGTGTCAATTTGGGACGCGGGAGGCTGGTATGTTGTTCCGGGGTCCTTGTTGGTCCCCGGTTTTATGGGGGGGAATGTGACGACCCTCCCACTCTTGTCTGCCGTAGTCTGTCTTTGTTCTTGTTTCCTTATTAGGATGCCGGTGGGCGGAGTGCAGAGGGTCGTCAGCTACATGGGAAACACCTGGGCCAGGTGACTCCCAGGATAAATAGACCTCTTCCACATTCATGGAGGAGACTCTCTCCATGCAGACACCTTTGTAGATTGTGTTGTGGTTCTTGGTGGCCGTTTGTTTGCTTTGGCACCTTTCAACACCCTGCTTTATCACATTCATGCATGCAAAACACTCACTTACACTACTGATTACTGATTACACACACCATTGTATATTATACTTAGTTATTTAGTTAATAAATATATGTTTTGCTACTCCTTATCTCCACGTTGTCTCCCTTTGTTACGGGCTTTGAGTCGGTTCGTGACACTTTATATAGACAGCTGTGTGCCTTTTTCAAATCATGTTGAATCAATTGAATTTACCACAGGTGGACTCCAAGTTGTAGAAAGATCTCAAGGATGATCAATGGAAACAGGATGCACATGAGTCTCATAGCGAAGAGTCTGAACTTACAGTACCAGTCAAACGTTTGGACACATCTACTCATTCAAGGGTTTTTCTTAATTGTAGAATAGTGAAGTAATAAAAACTATGAAATAACAGATCATGTAGTAACCAAAAAAGTTTAACACATCAAAATATATTTTATCTTTTAGATTCTTCAATGTAGCCACCCTTTGCCTTGATGTTAGCTTTGTACACTCCTGGCATTCTCTCAACCAGTTTCATCTGGAATGCTTTTCCAATAGTCTCGAAGGAGTTCCCACATTATGCTGAGCACTTGTTGGCTGCTTTTCCTTCACTCTGCATTCCAACTCATCCCAAACTATCTCGAATTGGGTTGAGATCTGGTGATTTGTTGAGGCCAGGTCATCTGATGCAGCACTCCATCACTCTACGTATTGGTCAAATAGCCCTTACACAGCCTGGAGGTGTGTTGGGTCATTGTCCTGTTGAAAAACAAATGATAGTGGGACTAAGTGCAAACCAGATGGGATGGTGCATCGCTGCAGAATGTTGTGGTAGCCATGCTGGATGTCATGGTGAAAGCACCAATTTGTAAGTCGCTCTGGATAAGAGCGTCTGCTAAATGACTTAAATGTAAATGTAAATGCTAGTTTCGTGTGATTTGAATTCTAAAATCAGTGTTACCAGCAAAGCACCCCCACACCATCACACCTCCTCCATGCTTCACGGTGGGAACCACACATGCGGCAATAATCCGTTCACCTACTCTGCGTCTAACAAAGACACAGCGGCTGGAACCAAAACTCTCGATTTCCCACTGGTCTAATGTCCAGTGCTCGTGTTCCTTGACACAAGCAAGTCTTCTTATTGATGTCCTTTAGTAGTGGTTTCTTTGCAGAAATTCAACCATGAAGGCCTGATTCACGCAGTCTCCTCTGAACAGTTGATGTTGATGTCTGTTACTTGAACGCATTTATTTGGGCTGCATTTTCTGAGGTTTGTAACTAATGAACTTATCCTCTGCAGCAGAGGTAACTCTGGGTCTTCCTTTCCTGTGGCGGTCCTTATAAGAGCCAGTTTCATCTTAGCGCTTGATGGTTTTTGCAACTGCACTTAAAAACGTTCATAGTTCTTGAACTTTTCCGTATTGACTGACCTTCATTTCTTAAAGTAATGATGTCTTTTCTCTTTGCATATTTGAACTGTTCTTGCCATAATATGGACTTGGTATTTTTCCAAATAGGGCTGTCTTCTGTATATCCCCCTCCCCTACATTGTCACAACACAACTGATGGGCTCAAACGCATTAAGGACAGAATTCCAAAAAATCGACTTAAAAAGGCACACCTGTAAAATTGAAATGCATTCCAAGTGACTACCTCATGAAGCTGGTTGAGAGAATGCCAAGAGTGTGCAAAGCTGTCAAATGCAAAGGGTAGCTACTTTGAAGAATGTCAAATATATATTTTTTTGTTTGTTTAATGTGTTATTTCATAGGTTTGATGTCTTCACTTTTATTATACAATGTAGAAAATAGAAATAAATTATGCAAAATCCTTGAATGAGTAGGTTTCCAAACGTTTGACTGGTACTGAACGTAAATAAGGTATACGTTTTTTTTGTGTGTAAAAATGCAAACATTTCTTAACCTGTTTTCGCTTTGTCATTATGGGGTATTGTGTGTAAATTGCTGGGGGAAAAAAACATTTTTGAATAAGGCAAAATGTGGAAAAAGTCAAGGGGTCTGAACTTTCCAAAGGCACTGTAGTCCTACCAGAGTGGCTTACCCTAAAAAACGCATCCCATAACAATATAACATGGAAATAGCTGTTCTATCATTCAGGCTACAGTAGCAGCCAATGTGTGGTGTTTAATGTAGGCCTACATTCCGTGAGACTTTTGAAAAAACATGCATGGCTTGATATTAACCTGTTTATCCACCTGGCCTTCAGACACAGATGTGACAGAAAATTACGTTGTGGTGTTTGATGAACGAAACTACTTAAAACAAATAAAATGTATAATTTTTCCCTGTCACGTTCGTGACCAAGATGTAGCGTGGTATGTTTTCATCCTTTATTTTGGAATGGAAAACTTAAAACAACAAAACAAATGAAACGTGACGCTACTATAATGCTCACAGGCAACTATACATAGACAAGAACGCACAATGGCTACCGAAATATGAGCCCCAATCAGAGACAACGATTAACAGCTGCCTCTGATTGCGAACCATACTAGGCCAACAGAAATATAATTCACCTAGATAACCCACCCTTAAATCACACCCCGACCTAACCAACAGAAAATAAAAGCTCTATAGGCAGGGCGTGACAGTACCCATCAAAACTATGAAATAACACATATGGAATCATGTAGTAACCAAAAGTGTTATAAAAAATGTTTTAATTTGTTTATTTGAGATTCTTCAAATAGCCATTCTTTACCTTGATGACAGATTTGCACACTCTTGGCAATCACTCAACTAGATTCATGAGGTAGTCACCTGGAATGCATTTCAATTAGCAATTTCTTTCCTTTTAATGTGTTTGAGCCAATCTGTTGTGTTGTGACAAGTTAGGGGTGGTAACAGAAGATAGCCCTATTTGGAAAAAGACCAAGTCCACATTATGGCAAGAACAGCTCAAATATGCAAAGAGAAACGATAGTCCATTACTTTAAGATCAGTCAATAACTTTGAAAGTTTCTTCAAGTGCAGTCACAAAAATCATCAAACGCTATGATGAAACTGCCTCTCATGAGGACCACCACAGGAAAGGAAGACCCAGAGTTACCTCTGCTGCAGAGGGTAAGTTTATTAGAGTTACCAGACTCAGAAATTGCAGCCCAAATAAATGCTTCCGAGTTGGAGTAAAAGACCTATCTCAAAATCGACTGTTCACAGGAGACTGTATAAATCAGGCCTTTCATAGTCGAATTGTGCAAAAAAAAACACTACTAAAGGACACTAATGAGAAGAAGAGACTTGCCTGGGCCAAGAAACACGAGCAATGGACATTAGACTGGTGGAAGTTTGTTGTTTGGTCTGGAGTCCAAACTGGAGAAAGCACAAACCACTAAGCGCAAACCCATCTGTTTGAGCTTAGTGGGACTATCATTTGTTTTTCAACAGGACAATGACCCAACACAACTCCAGGTTGTGTAAGGGCTATTTTACCAAGAAGGAGAGTGGAGTACTGCATCAAATGACCTGGCCTCCACAATCCACCGACCTCAACCAAATTGAGATGGTTTGGGATGAGTCGGACCGCAGAGTGAAGGAAAAGCAGCCAACAAGTGCTCAGCATACGTGGGAACTCCTTCAAGACTGTTGGAAAAGGATTCCATGTGAAGCTGATTGAGAGAATGCCAAGAGCGTGCCTAGCAGTCATCAAGGTAAAGGGCTATTTGAAGAATCTCAAATATTAAATATATTTTGATTTGTTTAATAGTTTTTTGGTTACTACATGATTCCATGTGTTATTTCATAGTTTTGATGTCTTCACTACCATTCTACAATGTAGAAAATAGTAAAAATAAAGAAACCCTTGAATGAATAGGTGTTCTAAAACATGACGGGTATATTATATTGTATCGGCGTCAGCCTATTAGAAGACTTGGAGGCATGGCTGGTTAGGGGTGTGACAGATTGTCATGCCAGTTACTGTGTTATGTTGTGTTCTGTCATTAAATGTTAAGCTTGTACACTTCCAGTTCTTCAGTCTTAATGAGACTGACATTAGTGCATGTGATACCAAAGAATCTACTAAATGGTCATTAAGACAGTCACCATTTCGTTGCTATATTATTTCGCTTTTTTGTTACATACATTTCAATTAAAAAAATATATCTTACAAAGACGTACAGTTAAATGCATGTTGGAATACGTTATACAACACATTTCCAAATAAATGTTATAATATATTTACCATATTTCGAGAAAAACATGTGAAAATATATTCTAAAATACATTCGTTAATGTATTTCAGAATGAATTTGAAAAGGCATTAAATACATTTTCCGATGCATTTGACATATATTTTGATTTTAGTATAACTTCCAGATTTAGGATCATTTCACTTCAACAAATGTAATTGCATAACATCTAAATCCTATACAAAAGCACACAATCTATAGCAATAGATATGTTGGGGAAAAAAACATGCCTATGACAGCTTTCTTTGAAGAAATGTAAATCTTACATTTTAAGTCAGGTGCACCACTTTTACAAGTTTGTTTTATGTACAGCTTTGCAGAAATCCAGCTCAACCCTCGCACATTTCTTGAAAACAATTGTGTAAAGCATAGGTGGAAGACAAGATGAAAATACATTTTTTTAAACGGGAGTAAGCCAGAGAATGCGACCTTGCTCCTCAAACACTCCAGCTATAGAGCAGAATTGAGCATCCTGCATACTAGCTGTGAATAACAAGTTGTTGTGGTAGGTGGGATATGAGAAGTGCACCGCAGGAACTCACTTTGTTAGTCAGGCGAAGAATAGTTCAACTAAAGGGTCCTTTTCAAACTTGGAACATACATTTGTGGTTGTACAGCTTATACTTGGGCCTGTACACCTTGAGTTGCAATTATCTCTAATTTTGCCAAATACAGGAGGTTTCACAGAGCCTTGACTTTTCAACAATATTCACAAAACAAAGCTTTCTGATAAATGTTTGAGAAATGTAATAATTGGCAATATATGAATAATGAAAGAATGAATCTCAAAATTAAATATCATACTAGGCAAGTAAAGTCTAAAGTGTTGCACATTCTAATACAGAAGCAGGATATTCTTAACGGATTAAAGGTCAAATGCAGATGTTTTTATCTTAACATAAAATCATTTCTGGGTAACAATTAAGCACCTTACTGTTTTTGTGGGTTTTTTTTACTAACAAAAATAGTTTCTCAGCAAAACGTAATTTCTCAAGTGAGAATTTTGCTAGGACTGTCGAAGTGGTCTGCGAGAGGGGCCTTATTGGACAAGCCTAATGGGAGGGATAATGTATGTAACATGAAAAATGGCAGTTATTAGAAGGACTATTTGAAAACACCACCTGAAATGTCAGCCTGATTTGGTGGGATGGATTTTGGGCCTTCCGTGGTGACATCACCATGCGGTAAATTAGTTAATAGACCAAAATAAAAATGTCAAACCTCTCTGCCAATAACAGCTCATTTTTAGTGTTCCCCTTCCCACTCAGCTCTAACCTAACGTAGCAGGCGTAAAAGAAAAGCCTGAAACTAGATCCCCTACATCCTGGTCTTGACGAGAAGAAAAAAACCTGTAGGGGGAAGTTCTCTTCTGCACTGTTCAACCAATCCAGTAAATGTGGAGGAGTTAAGATGGAGTGTCACCTTGTTAACGTTCAAAAGCGGAAGTCACGTTGCAGGCTGTCTTTCCATTTCCCATGAAAATCTGGTTGTTGGGGACTCGGCAGAGGCTACTCAGACTACTCCCTAACAGTCATAGCAAAATTCTTGCTTGAGAAATTGCTCTTTACTAAGAACACATTTTTGTTTGTTTTTGACCATTTTAATTACAAAGACCTGTAAGATATTAGGTTTTATGTTATTCAGACTCTTTGGCCTTTCACACTTAAGAAATATTTCCGCAAGGTGAAAAGACTATGTAGCATTGGGCTGCAGGTGTTAGGAGAAGTGAGGTTTCAGACTGAGCCTCTGCAGAGACTGTCACTTACAATGCCTGGAGTGACTAAACAGTGGATCTAAGCTCCTACTGGTGAGAGTAAAAAGGGCATCTCACTCTCTCGTGGCTAGGGGGGAATAACCACTTGCCAAACCATCCGGTGGTTCATTGGTAGAGGTAGCTGGAAGAATAACACTTTGATCAACTGAACATAAACTTTCTTAATTGGAAGAGCATAACATCTTTTAAGTGCTTAACAGATATTTTTCATCTACGTTGTGTGAGTCTTCCTTTCAGAATGAGAGGCTGGAGTGTAACAATACTCTTTGTGTCATTGTGGTTGGACTCCTACATGGATGGAACAAGTCTATTGTTCTGCCCAAACAAAGACTCCCGTTGTTCAATGAGTTAGTTCTTGCCATGGTCTTACCATGTACTGTAGCAGTCATTAACATCAATGAACAGTGTTGTAAATTCTCCCAAAATAGCAATGTAATGACAACTGCCAATTTCACTCGTTTTTTACTTACATGAACATATCTTTAGTTGGAATATCTTACATTTTTTTACAAGTCAATACAAAGGTAAGGAGAGACAGTTGTGTGCAACAAGTCAGTTGTTGCCAACATTTTTTGCATGCAAACCTTAGGCATGTGGTCAGGGGGGATAGTAAGCACTGTTAGAGTGGATGTGGCCGTCTGGATCCTGTGGTCGTCTAATGCCTCCCTGTCAGCGTTCTGTGTCAAGGGCTCCATATCATTGTCAGGGGGGTAATCTGAGGTATCTAGCAGTGGATGCCCAGGAATTGAACATGATTGGGTGGGAAATAAAATGGATGATCGGTAAATCATCTAGTTTGACAGCAAACTGGCATTTCACAACTAGAACTTCACAATTGTCAAGACGAGTCCATGTCTCACTTCATCTGTTGTCTAGATCCAGATTTACCCCTTAATTTATTTAATTTTAAATTGAACCTTTATTTAACCAGGGAAGTCAGTTAAGTACAAATTCTTATTTACAATAACGGCCTACCCCAGGCCAATTGTGCGCCACCCTATGGGACTCCCAATCACAGCCGGGTGTGATGCAGCCTGGATTCGAACCAGGGATGCCTCGCCTTAGATCGCTGCGCCACTCGGGAGCCCTAATCCCAAAATTAATGGGAAAGAGGCACTGAAAAAAAATTGGAAATTTGACAGTAGGTATCTTTTTGATTAATCTGGGGTTGAAGGATACTATTGCTGCATCTAAACAACAGATGGGGTGGGTCACGGCTTCAACTTGGCATTACACCACTTCTGAGCATGGAACACTTCTGACAAACTTTTGAATTGAACAATCCAGTTAAGGTCATTTGATAAGGGGCCAACAAGAGCATATAGATGCAGGATCTTAATTTGAGACAGTTTGCTACAGCAGGAGAATAATCCTTCAGCAACTGGAAATGTGAATTACAGTATTATGTGGATTATATCTAATGGATGTTGTAATGGTTGATACATTTTTCATAAGTGAAAATCAAGTCTGAAATTTCAAACTGCAAATTACAAACTTCAGAAACCTTTTTAAACCTAAAATACACTACAACTTTTACACTTCCTGTTATCCCGCAACAGGGCGATCAAATGAAGATCCTACATCTGTATGGGACACTATGCGATGACTCTGACAAGTTTCAAAGATTGCATCAGAAACTCTTTCAAGGATCTTTCAAAAAATATGATTGGTCTGTCCTCCCTTCGCCTCCTTATCTCGACTGATTGGAAAAGACTTGACCAGGTGAAAACCAGCCTAATGATGAGCTTCCACCAGCTGGATTTTCCCAGGTCAGTTTGTCAGACAGTGCTGATAAAGGAGAGGGGAGTGTAGAAAGGGCGTGTTTTTTAGACCCCTGAGAAAGCATCTTGCTTACCGTCATGCTATTTTTCACCACTTGAAGTGCATGGCTTTTAAACGAGGTCTCCGGTTCTTGTTCAAAAAAATGACCAATTAAGGACAGTCTCCAGATCTGGCTGAGAAGAACCAAAGACATTAACAATCATGAAGACCATAACGCAGGGTTTCCCAAACTCGGTTCTTGGGACCCCAATGGGTGCACGTTTTGTTTTTTTGAATAATCCACTAATCGTCCATCTTTGAATCAGCTTGTAGTGTTAGGGCAAAAACCAAAAGGACCGAGTTCGGGAAACGCTGCCATAACCTATAGATGGAGAGAATGTTCTGAAAAAACAAGACATAATATTGAGTCATTTTAAAAAGACAATACCCAACCTAGGATTCTATTCTGCCTCACTTTAATTTTGCCAACACAATTATACCTTGAGCCATTGGAGTGGCAAACTCCAACCCACCACTCCGTTTCCTTTAGAGACCACAGTCTCAATCCTTTTGGACAGGCTACAGTCCACAGCGTGAGCCGGACCTGGCTGCTGGGCTTTGGGTTGCTGGCGTCCTTCCTCCTGGTCAACAAGCTGCCAGCTCATGAGAATGTCTGTCTCCGTGGTTACAGCAACAGCGCTTTCCTGCTGGGCCCGGCAGGCATCGAGGCACGGGATGGCCTTCTCCCTCATGACTTTCATCTTGATGCAGCTCCCAGTATTCCTCAGGGCAGTGACAGCTTCGTGGTGGCTGACCACTTGCATGTCCAGGCCGTTGACCTGGATGGACAAGTGACACATTATACAGTTGGACACCAGCAAAAGTAGAAGCAGGGGTCGGGGTGGGAAATAAACGCTATCGCCTCAAAGTATTTATTCACTGAAAAAAAACAGGTGTATTTGTAGGCCCGCAATAGATTATTCAGAGCCACATTTGGTCTAAGAGTTTGAGATTTCATTTTCAGTGCAGTGCAAATGATGAAAGGACAACTCTTTGACCAATATCACTCATATTGATATTTACCATAGATATAGATATTTTTGAATACTTGTTTTTAAGAGAGAAATATTTGTTTCTACTAACCAGCATAACTCCTTTGTAGCTGTAACCTCTGCAGACCACAGTTTATACATGTGTCTGTCTAATGCCGCTCCCCTCTGGCCAGGAGGTGAATTGCAATGGGCCTGGTATAGGGGGAATGTACACCGTTGATTTATAAACAGGCTGAAACTACAGGGCCTACAACATGGGAGGATATTTGGGTCCAACCTCCAGCAATGTGGACCCCCGCCTTTTCCCATGGCGCTCCTCTCGACACATTGGAAATAAAGATGCTTTGAAAAGGGAATACACTATAGTAAAAGTGGGCTACAATAACTGGAAGGTAATGGCGAACTCGACCAAGAGAATTGTTTTAATCAGCTGTGGTTTCTCTTCACAGCCAATACTCTGATCTGAATTTGAATCTGTCTGCATCTGAAATATGTCAGCTGAGCACTAACACTGAACTGAAATATCAACTGCCTAGGTAAATATTTAGCTATATTACTGCTGGAAACATTCCTGCCATTTATAAATGCCACTCCACAGATATGATTATTATTAGCTACCCTTATCATGCAAGAGGTGTGGTGCTCCGATTGGGGTTGCAACAGTGCTGCATCAAGTCTGACAGCTCTGCTGCTCCTGAGACGAGGCTCACCTGGTCATGCTCCTTGTAAGGCAAAAAGCCCACCCCTCCTGCAATGCTGATTCCTAGCCCCTTTGGGGGCAGTCTAGGAAGTGGGGGAAAACACACAGCGCAAATGAGCCTATTTCTCAGCAGAGCTACCTACAGAAAGAACTTGGCCTGCATACAGAAAGAAAAGTTAGAGTATATCTCTACCACAGAGAGCAGAATGCTTCTATTCTATGCGACTTCCATTGTAGCACTAATAGGAATTGACGTTGTTGACATGAATATACAGTGCATTAGGAAAGTATTCAGACCCCTTGACTTTTTCCACATTTTGTTACGTTAAAGCCATATTTGAAATGTTTTTTTGTAAATGTGATATTTCTGTTTTGTAAAATAAATTTGCTAAAATTTCTAAGAACATGTTTTTGCTTTGTCATTATGGGGTGTTGTGAGAACTATTTAATACATTTTAGAATAAGGCTGTAATGTAACAAAATGTGGAAAAAGTCAAGGGGTCTGAATACTTTCCGAATGCACTGTATTATAAGGTGTGCAGATTTACTCTTAAGGGCACTTTGGAGGTGACCGATTCGTGTGAGGAGGTTCTGTCAGCAGCCCCAGCTTGGACCAGTTTCCCGGAGGTAGCGAGGCTTTCAGGGCTATGTGGGGCGACTGGACCCTGCATGCTGAGCTCTGCAGTTTCCTGTCCTCCCGGATGTCTCCTTTGTGGTGACATAACCTACAGGGCATCCCCTCTCAGAGAGAGAGAGAGAGACAGCACCTTCAGTACAGGTTTAGAGCTCAGCTGAATGAAGTTGAAACCCTTCTTGCTACAGCACAATCCATTAAAGGCTACATCTGAGAAAGGAGGCTCCTCCTTTACTCCTTTGAAAATAATCTGGGGAAAGGACCTTGGTCTGACTATCAGTGATGAGTTATGGGCGGAGGTTTGCGACAGGGTATACTTCTCCTCTACTAATGTAAAAAATGAAAGAATCTAATTACACCCCAATGAGACTCCATAGAATGAAGAGACATTTCTCGTAACTGTAAAACATGTACCTCTGAAAGTGGAACCTATATGCATGTATTTTGGAGTTGTAGAGAGATTGCCGGATTTTGCAAATCTATACATACTGCTGCACAGAAAATACTAGATGTACAGTTTGATATGACCCTGCGTGTCTATCTTCTTAATGCCCAGCAGGACTTTGTTCTTGATCCTGGCAGAGAAAATGTTTTTATGACTATCACATATTTTGCTAAGAAATGTATTATTTTATTGTGGGCTTCTAATACTTCTCCTACATTTAAAATGTGGATTGACCAGATTGTTGACTTTCTTCCTCTTGAAAAGCTCACTTATGACCTCCGCAAGAGACAGCCCAAGTTTGATAGACTCTGGTCTCCACTGCTCAACTATATTTCAAATTGGACAGAGTGAATGGGGTGATTAGGGAAATGAGCACATGTTGTGTAAGGTGCTGTAAAAATAAATTAGCTGAGACAACAAGCAAATAAGGCTGGAAAAAGCTACTAAGAACCTTGATAGTGCTGCTGCAAGGTTCTTTTTTTACATTTATTTGTAATTATTTTTATTTTTAAGTCTGTCACATCAGTGAAAGTGGAATGTGCTTTGTTGGTTGATTGAAAAAGAAAGAAAAACACCCAATACATGGGACATAGTAAAAGTGAGACATCAATGCTAAGTAAAGCAAGACAGATAAGTTAAACAGAAGAGCAGGCTCACGTCTTCAAGCTGTTCCTCCATCTGCTCAGCATCCTTCTCTGGACTGGAGTCCCCTCACGCTGTCGTAGACTGGGAACAGGTTGAGGCCCCCATGCAGGAGCTTCTTGGAGGCTGCCACCCAGCGCAGGCCAGAGATGGGCCAGTTGTGGCTACTGCTGCGACTGGAGGACGCGTTAGCCTGAGCATTTCTACACCCCTGGAGTCAGAAAAGATCCCGCATAACTACCGACGTTATGATTACTCAAGTCTACAATGTTTGCCGATTGGAGTCCAATTGTGAATCGGAGCTGAATTTTCTGATTGATAGACTTCATGGTTAAATCGAGAAATTAATCTCCTTTTAAATTGTATCTCTTTTTTTGTCATCTCATTTTAAATCGACTAGTGCACAGTTCTAGACTAAGGAAGGCACCTTAACAAATGAAACATTTGTACATACCTGTCAGCAACAATTCGCTCTGAGAGCATGCTTACAAGCTGCGTTTTCTTATCTTATTCTTAAATTCATAAGCAGAAATGTGTGTGGGCCAAAAATCTGTTTCATATTGTGCATTCCAATTGCTCTTCAAAAATATATAAACCCACCAGTTATTGCACAATAAGAATACAAAGCCAGGGTGAATCTTGATGCACATTACATGAACAACAATTTAACCCAGAAAAGTGAATTGTTAGATTATGTATTGTTAAGCAACAATAATTTACATTGGATTGTGATCTACATCAAATGTACCACTACAGCATTGTCCCTTATAATGCTCCAATCAAATATGTCTTTCTGAAGGATTAAAGTGGTCCATGGAACCTCAGTACCATGAACTCAGTATGTACGCACTAATGCCTGAAGAGGAATGTGATGTCATTTAGCAGTACACATAATTAGTATGAGATCTTCTGAAATTATCTGCAGATGCTAAACCCATCTTATTACCAGACGGTATATCAGTATTCACTTTGGATGAATGCTAACTTTGTTTCCCAGTCCCAATTAATTTATGCATTCTTGTTAAGTCCACCTGATAACTGCGTGCTCATGCAATTTAGTGCTAGTCACGACAGCCCCAAGCCTTCACATATTTATCAGAAATTATTGTATTTAATTTCCGAGAGGTTTCAGAGGCAAAGCAACACGTCCACCATTGCCAATGTTCTGCCCAAGGAGATAGTGGAGCAGTCTAAAGGACTGAATAAATTAGAAGTCTACTGGCACGGCAGGAAATGGTGAGGAGCACCGCCTTTCCAGGAATGAAGATATCAGAGAGAAAGTTCCTTTGGGAGATATACACACTTCCTTTACAAAATGGATGAGAAGGAAAAGTAGTAAGCTACACAATTCCATTGGTTATCTACAAAGGACCAGACCACTTCAGAACCAGGGTGACATAATTGAAAATCATTCAAACAGTACCAGGGATGTACAGTCGTGGCCAGAAGTTTTGAGAATAACACAAATATTCATTTTCACAAAGTCTGCTGCCTCAGTTTGTATGATGTCAACTTGCATATACTCCAGAATGTTATGAAGAGTGATCAGATGAAATGCAATTAATTGCAAAGTCCCTCTTTGCCATGCAAATGAACTGAATCCCCAAAAAACATTTCCACTGCATTTCAGCCCTGCCACAAAAGGACCAGCTGACATCATGTCAGTGATTCTCTCGTTAACACAGGTGTGAGTGTTGACGAGGACAAGGCTGGAGATCACTCTGTCATGCTGATTGAGTTTTAATAACAGACTGGAAGCTTCAAAAGGAGGGTGGGCCTTGGAATCATTGTTCTTCCTCTGTCAACCATGGTTACTTGCAAGGAAACACGTGCCGTCATCATTGCTTTGCACAAAAAGGGCTTTACAGTCAAGGATATTTCTGCCAGTAAAATTGCACCTAAACCAATCATTTATCAGATCATCAAGAACTTCAAGGAGAGCGGTTCAATTTTTGTAAAGAAGGCTTCAGGGCGACCAAGAAGTCCAGCAAGCGCCAGGACCGTCTCCTAAAGTTGATTCACCTGCAGGATCGGGGCACCACCAGTCCAGAGCTTGCTCAGGAATGGCAGCAGGCAGGTGTGAGTGCATCTGCACGCACAGTGAGGTGAAGACTTTTGGAGGATGGCCTGGTGTCAAGAAGGGCAGCAAAGAAGCCACTTCTCTCCAGGAAAAACATTAGGGACAGACTCATATTCTGCAAAAGGTACAGGGATTGGACTGCTGAGGACTGGGGTATAGTCATTTTCTCTGATGAATCCCCTTTCCGATTGTTTGGGGCATCCAGAAAAAAGCTTGTCCGGAGAAGACAAGGTGAGCTCTACCATCAGTCCTGTGTCATGCCAACAGTAAAGCATCCTGAGACCATTCATGTTTGGGGTTGCTTCTCTGCCAAGGGAGGGGGCTCACTCACAATTTTGTCTAAGAGCACAGCCATGAATAAAGAATGGTACCAACACATCCTCCGAGAGCAACTTCTCCCAACCATCCAGGAACAGTTTGGTGACGAACAATGCCTTTTCCAGCATGATGGAGCACCTTGACATAAAGCAAAAGTGATGCCTAAGTGGCTTGGGGAACAAAACATCGATATTTTGAGTCCTTGGCCAGGAAACTCCACAGACCTTTAATCCCATTGAGTACTTGTGGTCAATCCTCAAGAGGCGGGTGGACAAACAAAACCCCACAAACTCCAAGCATTGATTATGCAATAATGGGCTGCCATTAGTGAGGATGTGGCCCAGAAGTTAATTGATAGCATTCCAGGGCGGATTGCAGAGGTCTTGAGAAAGAAGGGTCAACACTGCAAATATTCACTCTTTGCATCAACTTCATGTAATTGTCAATAAATGCCTTTTACACTTATGAAATGCTTGTAATTATACTTCAATATTCCATAGTAACATCTGACAAAAATATCTAAAGACACAGGCAGCAGACTTCGTGAAAATTAATATTTGTGTCATTCTCAAAACTTTTGTAGGCCTCCTTGCTCGCACATGCTTTTTCAGTTCTGCCCACACATTTTCTATAGGATTGAGGTCAGGGCTTTGTGATGGCCACTCCAATACCCTGAATTTGTTGTCCTTAAGCCATTTTGCCACAACTTCGGAATTATGCTTGGGGTCATTGTCCATTTGAAAGACCCATTTGCGACCAAGCTTTAACTTACTGACTGATGTCTTGAGATGTTGCTTCAATATATCCACATCATTTTCAATTCCTCATGAAGCCATCTATTTTGTGAAGTGCACCAGTCCCTCCTGCTGTCAAGTTCGTCTTAACGAGGAGACCAAGGCGCAGCGTGATTGGAATACATTCTTCTTTTACCAAAACGAAGAACACTAAATAAACAACTAAATGAACGTGAAGCTATATACAACTAGTGCTGACATGCAACTACACATAGACAATAACCCACAAAACCAAAATGGAAATGGCAACCTAAATAGGATCCCGAATCAGAGACAACGATAAACAGCTGTCTCTGATTGGGAACCAATTCAGGCCGCCATTAGACCTACATTTATTTATGCTGCATTAGTTTATGTGTCGGGGGGCTAGGGTCAGTTTGTTATATTTGGAGTACTTCTCCTGTCCTATTCGGTGTCCTGTGTGAATCTAAGTGTGCGTTCTCTAATTCTCTCCTTCTCTCTTTCTTTCTCTCTCTCGGAGGACCTGAGCCCTAGGACCATGCCCCAGGACTACCTGACATGATGACTCCTTGCTGTCCCCAGTCCACCTGGCCATGCTGCTGCTCCAGTTTCAACTGGCCTGGGCCCTAGGACCATGTCCCAGGACTACCTGACATGATGACTCCTTGCTGTCCCCAGTCCACCTGGCCATGCTGCTGCTCCAGTTTCAACTGTTCTGCCTTACTATTATTCAACCATGCTGGTCATTTATGAACATTTGAACATCTTGGCCACGTTCTGTTATAATCTCCACCCGGCACAGCCAGAAGAGGACTGGCCACCCCACATATGCTCTCTCTAATTCTCTCTTTCTTTCTCTCTCTCTGAGGACCTGAGCCCTAGGACCGTGCCCCAGGACTACCTGACATGATGACTCCTTGCTGTCCCCAGTCCACCTGACTGTGCTGCTGCTCCAGTTTCAACTGTTCTGCCTTATTATTATTCGACCATGCTGGTCATTTATGAACATTTGAACATCTTGGTCATGTTCTGTTATAATCTCTACCCGGCACAGCCAGAAGAGGACTGGCCACCCCACATAGCCTGGTTCCTCTCTAGGTTTCTTCCTAGGTTTTGGCCTTTCTAGGGAGTTTTTCCTAGCCACCGTGCTTTTACACCTGCATTGTTTGCTGTTTGGGGTTTTAGGCTGGGTTTCTGTACAGCACTTTGAGATATCAGCTGATGTACGAAGGGCTATATAAATAAATTTGATTTGATTTGAAATTTGATTTGATTTACTTAGACAATACCAAAACCCCATAGATATACAAAAAACCCTAGACAAGTCAAAAACACACATTCCACCCTCGTGACACCCTGACCTAACCAAAATAAAGAAAACAAAGATAACTAAGGTCAGGGCGTGACACCTGCAGCAAAGCACCATGATGCTGCCACCCCCGTGCTTCACTGTTGGGATGGTGTTCCTTGGCTTGCAAGCCTCCCCCTTTTCCCTCCAAACATGACAATGGTCATTATGGCCAAACAGTTCTATTTTTGTTTCATCAGACCAGAGGACATTTCTCCAAAAAGTACGATCTTTGTCCCCATGTGCAGTTGCAGTGTCTTCTTCCTTGCTGAGCGGCCTTTCAGGTTATGTCGCTATAGGACTCGTTTTACTGTGGATATAGATACTTTTGTACCTGTTTCCCCCAGCATCATCACAAGGTCCTTTGCTCTTGTTCTGAGATTGATTTGCATCTTTCACACCATCATCTCTAGGAGACAGAACGCGTCTCCTTCCTGAGCGGTATGACGGCTACGTGGTCCCGTGGTGTTTACACTTGCGTACTATTGTTTGTACAGATGAACATGGTACATTCAGGCATTTGGAAATTGCTCCCAAGGATGAACCTTGTGGTCTACAAATATTTTTCTGAGGTCTTGGCTGATTTCTTTTGATTTTCCTATGATGTCAAGCAAAGAGGCACTGAGTTTGAAGGTAGGCCTTGACATACATCCACAGGTATATCTCCAATTGACCCAAATGATGTCAATTAGCCTATCAGAAACTTCTAAAGATGCACTCACACCTGCCTGCTGCCATTTCTGAGCAAGCTCTGTACTGGTGGTGCCCCGATCCCGCAGCTGAATCAACTTTAGGATACGGTTGTGGCGCTTGCTGGACTTTCTTGGGCGCCCTGAAGCTTTCTTCACAACATTTGAACCACTCTCCTTGAAGTTCTTGACGATCCGATAAATTATTGATTTAGGTGCAATCTTACTGGCAGCAATATCCTTGACTGTAAGAACAATGACTCCAAGCCCCACCCTCCTTTTGAAGCTTCCAGACGGTTATTCGAACTCAATCAGCATGACATAGTGATCTCCAGCCTTGTCCTCGTCAACACTCACGCCTGTGTTATTGAGAGAATCACTGACATGATGTCAGCTGGTCCTTTTGTGGCAGGGCTGAAATGAAGTGGAAATGGTTCTTTGGGATTCAGGTCATTTGCATGGCAAAGAGGGACTTTGTAATCTGATCACTTTTCATAACATTCTGGAGTATATGTCAATTTCCATCATACAAACTGAGGCAGCAGACTTTGTGAAAATGAATATTTGTGTCATTCTCAACTTTTGGCCAGGACTGTATTTGGCTAAGGTATATGTAAACTTCCAACTGCAACTGTATACTTTGGTTGCACAAGCCCAAATTAAATCAGTGTTGGGTAAGCTACACTGATGCTCAATTGCATTGTATTAACACAATATAAAACACTTGAGATAAGCCCATGGAATTCAAACTCAGAATGTAACATTGATTCAAGTGCATACCTATCTTCTCCATTCAAGACAGTGTTTTATACTACAGTGCATTTGGAAAGAATTCAGACCCTGTGACTTTTTCCACAATGTTACATTACAGCCTTATTCTACAATTGATTAAATAGTTTTTTCTCAATCCACACACAATACCTTATAATACGAAGCAAAAACAGTTTTAAAAAATTGTGCACAGCTATTTTCAGGTCTCTCCAGAGATGTTTGAACGTATTCACGTCTGGGCTCCAGCTGGGCCACTCAAGGACATACAGAGACTTGTCCCGAAACCACTCCTGCGTTGTCATGGCTGTGTGCTTAGTCATTGCCCTGTTGGAAGGTTAACCTTTTCCCCAATCTGAGGTCCTGAGCGCTCTGGAACAGGTTTTCATCAAGGATCTCTCCCTACTTTGCTTTGTTCATCTTTCACTCGATCCTGAGTCTCCCAGTCCCTGCTGCTGAAAAACATCCCCACAACATGCTGCCACCACCATGCTTCACATAGGGATGGTGCCTGATTTCTACCAGACGTGATGCTTGGCATTCAGGCCAAATAGTTCAATTTTGCTTTCATCAGACCAGAGAATAATGTTTCTCATGGTCAGAGTCCTTTAGGTGCCTTTTGGCGAACTCCAAGCGGGCTGTCATGTGCCTTTTACTGAGGAATGGCTTCCGCCTGGCCACCCTATTATAAAGGCCTGATTGGTTGAGTGCTGCAGAGATGGTTGTCCTTCTGGAAGGTACTCCCATCTCCACAGAGGAACTCTGTCAGAGAGCCCATCGGGTTCTTGGTCACCTCCCTGACCAAGGCCCTTATCCCCCGATTGCCCAGTTTGGCCGGGCGGCCAGCGCTAGGAGTCTTGGTGGTTCCAAACTTCTTCCACTTAAGAATGATGGAGGCCACTGTGTTCTTGGGGACCTTCAATGCTGCAAACATTTTTTGGTACACTTCCCCGGATCTGTGTCTAGACACAATCCTGTCTCGGAGCTCTATGGACAATTCCTTCAACTTCATGGCTTGGTTTTTGCGCTGACATGCACTGTCAACTGTGGGACCTTATATTGACAGGTGTGTGCCTTTCCAAAACATTTCCAATCAATTGAATTTACCACAAGTGGATGGAAACAGGATGCACCGGAGCTCAATTTCAAGTCTCATAGCAAAGGGTCTGAATATTTATGTAAATAAGGTTTCTGTTCTACATTTGCAAACATTTCTAAAAACCTGTTTTCGCGGTCATTGAAGAGGGAAAAAAATAATTTAATACATTTTTGAATAAGGCTGTAACATAACAAAATGTGGAAAAAGTCAAGGGCTCGGAATGCATTCCAAATGCATTGTATACACACACACACACACACACACACACACACACACACATCATCATCATGCAATAAAAGTCTGGATAGACAGAACAGGAGAATAATGGGTGAGGGGAAAGTACTGATGTTATCAATGACCACCCTGATGAGTACTTATCAAATGGGCGATGACAAAACAAAGTAGGAGCGATTTCCTTTAAAGTGTCATCTAATCCAATTAACGGCAAATACACATTTTATTGCATGGCGTTTATGATTTGACATGGTGAAAACTTAAAGGTCTAAAGGCTGAAACACTAAAGACCTAACGGACAACAAAAACTAAAAACGTGAAATAACGAATCATGTTTCGTTTTAAACCCCTTTAATTCTATCAGTGAGTAAAAGGCATCCAAATCTGTAGGCTCAGTGTCCGTGCCTATTTGAGATTGTGTTTATGTGCAGCTTGATAACTAAAGAAAATCATTTAAAAATAAAGATAAAACAAATGTATATGTTCCTCCTGGTAATACAACAAACAAAAAACTAAAATCATTGTTATCGTATACCATTTGAACAACAAATTGTTTTTATTAAGACACAAAAAAACTAAGTGTATGAGTTCATGCTTAAACTGCATTTTCCAAACGGTTTCACCATGGTCCTCATTTCCTTTTGCGTGGAATGAAATTGGCCATTGAAAGTCCAATGCACATGTGTTAAAAGACGTTGAAAAATTCTGCAGTTTCCGATAAAGTATTTACATTTTAGTCATTGAGCAGATGCTCTTATCCAGAGTGACTTAGAGGACCAATTAGGGTTAAGCGCCTTGCTCAAGGTCACCGATTTTTTTGGTTTGTTCCTTAGTCGACTCAGGGATTCAAATCAGCAACCCTTCGGTTACTGGCCCAACACTTAACCGCTACGCTACCTGCCGCCCAGTATCTACTTAAGAAAACATTTCAAAGCAGTGAAGCGCAATAAAAGAAAGTAAGACAGCCCTGTCACTTCCACTCAATCTGTTGTGGTTAAGGTACACGTTGCTCACTGCATTAGCCCTTAATTACAAAACATGTCTATATCAAAATTTGTTTAGGATTTGATTAAGAAGATAAACAATGGCATAGAAAAGAGTCGAGGCCGTCTATTCACCCAAAGTCAATTACGATAAGACATTAGCAACTGCATTTTTGTTCATTTCTTTACTTAAAAGGAAATAAAATACGTACAAAGTAATAACGTTTAGAACAATTCTGCCATAGATTAAGAAACTTGCTATACATTGTTTTAATTTACACCATCTGAGCTGCCAAAAAGTATAAAATTATCAATATTCACAAAATGACTATACAGTAATCCTTAAATCAGTTGGTCAAGTATCCCGAAATTTTCAACAACAAAAAATTCACCCAGTGTTCTAAAAAAACAAAACAAATATAATATTTATGAAGATGTCAACAATATTTAACATACTAAAGACTTACAGTAGTGCAACTACCTATTGTCCATTTAAAAAGAAATGTAGAAATAAATCTTTAAAAAGCAACATTTTTCAAATGTCTTTGAAAAGGACCACACCTGTGCAGATTATTGCTATGTTAAAAAATATAGCACAACAGTTTAAAAAGAAGGCACATGGGCCCTGGTAGTCTGAGCCAGATACCATGGTGTGTATTGGAGATGAAGTAAGGTACTGGACAAAAGGATCACAGCAGAGTCCCAGGGTTGAGCCGCAGGAGGGCTAGGTAGGGAGGCCGCAGGAGGGGTTTGTGGGATTAAAGTAGGTTCTGGTGGTGGTGCAGAAGAACATGGCGAGAGACACAGGAGATCAGAATGTTTCTGAGGTAGAAGTCACACAGACGTGGTGACTGTAGTGTTATTGACCTCGTTTTTGTTGGAATCCAGAGCTTTGGCAGCGTTCAGGTCGTTGCGGAGGTTCTCCACCGCTTTCTTCATAGTCTTTAACTCACCTGGGTGAGGAGTGGCTTGTCGCATCAGCCTTCCCTGTAGGAGGAGACAGAGGAACAGTGAAGATGGCCAGATTCTACAACAGGTATCTCATTATGCATTTGGAAAGTATTCAGACCCCTTGATTTTTCCCCCACATTTTGTAAGGTTACAGCCTTATTCTAAAATGGATTACATAAAAATAAATCCTCAATCTACACACACACACACACACAATACCCCATAATGACAAAGTGAACACAGGTTTTTAGAAATGTTTGCAAATTTAATAAAAATAATGCATCATATTGCCTTAATAGCAACATACAGTGCATTCTGAAAGTACACAGACCCATCGAGTTAGTGGAACAAACCTTTAATTCATGGCCACTTGCGCAACTGGGCCAGGGGAGCTTTAATTAGGTCAGGTGGAAATGTCCGACATATCTCAACTCCATAAAAAGGAACAAATCGCCATCGCTAGATCTCGCCGCTTTCTCTTCCTTAACTTCATCTAATCCAGAAGTTCTGTGCGTACATGAATCCACGTAAGTCCAACGAATCTGTTACCTTTCATCTGAACTATCTGTTGCGATCGGGAGAGTGGGCCATCAGTTATTGTTTATAGTTATGAGCGCGGCTTGGAGCTCACGCTTCAAACCTATTGTGTAATGTGAATGGTCAATGATCACGGCCCTACGGATCATCACAGGCCAATTATGCCATCGATATATGGTTTCATATGTAATGAAATTACATGTACACATGAAGACACTTGAAAGGGTGAAATATGAAACGTCATTGTTTGCTGAACTGATCGATTCTGATAAACTAATGGGGATCACCCCCCCCCCCTTAAAAGACTTAGATGCACTATTGTAAAGTGGCTGTTCCACTGGATGTCATAAGGTGAAAGCACCAATTTGTAAGTCGCTCTGGATAAGAGCGTCTGCTAAATGACTTAAATGTAAATGTAATTATAGATTAATAAACAGTGATCGGTTATTCATTCTTCTCATGATTATGATAAATAGTTAAGCCTAAATGACTCTAGGATGATTCCTATTGACTTAATGAACTGGATTGCTGAATTCCCTAATTATGTTAATAATGAATGATTGTTATGTGTGATTATGGATTTGATTGGATACCTGTTATTCTGTTTCCTTTGTTATGTAGCACAGACTACTCCGTAAATATACCGCTTTATGGTTAAAGGAATTCCTGCCTCAGGATCATCCATTCCTCTGTCACCTGACACGTGACCACCTGTTCACCTTTACTGTCAGTCATCCTACCTGTCCAGCTACCCACACAGATTCCACTAATCTTTCGAGCCGAATGATGACTGAACCAAAGACCGGTGAAAAGGAAATGGAGGAGGAGAAGGAAGAATTGTCTCCACTGGAAGGAAGGAGAGAGGAGGAAAGAGCAGCTGAGGGAAAGGTCTTGGAACAAAGAAAAGATCTAGGAGCTGAGCCTAAAGCAACAAAGGCTTCATCCTCAACCACCAGCAGCACCAGAAGAACCAGGCAAGCAACTTGGTTATCTTAAGGATTATGTGGTTGAGTTTCCCACACCAAAGGGCAAACCCACCAGAGCTCAAAGTGGGGCTGGATCAACTGTACGTTTCAGCCATCAACCATCCCCTCCGTGCCAAGGACCGGAAACTGCTTTGGGACGGAAAAGTGGTCTACAGGAAGAACGACAGGCTGATGAACGATGTCACCTATTGGATGTGCAGGCCCGTAGAGCTCTACAGGAACGGGAATTCATTGCCAAGGACCTGGCACAGCAGCGACGGTACCGTCAAGCAAGAAGGGAATTGGCCGGACGTCCAGCTCTAGGAAGAGTCTTGGTGATTCCAAACTTATTCCATTTAAGGATGAGGCCACTGATCTTGAGGATCTTCAATGCTGCAGAAATGTTTTGCCACCCTTCCCTAGATCTGTGCTTCGACACAATCCTGTATCTGAGCTCTACGGACAATTCCTTTGATTTCATGGCTTGGTTTTTTCTCTGACATGCACTGTCAACTGCGGGACCTTATATAGACAGGTGTGTTTCTTCCCAAATCATGTCCAATCAATTGAATTTACCACAGGTAGACTCTAATCAAGTTGTAGAAACATCTGAAGGATGATCAATGGAAACAGGTTGCACCTGAGCTCAATTTCGAGTCTCATGGCAAAGGGTCTGAATGGTTTTGATTTGAAATACATTTGCAAAAATTTCTGAAAAACTGTTTCTTTGTCATGATGGGGTGATGTGTGTAGATTTGGGGATTTGTATTTATTTATTCAATTTTAGAATAAGGCTGTAACGTAACAAAATGTGGAATAAGTCTAGCAGTCTGAGTACTTTCCGAAGGCACTGTATATAATGTTATTTTTTGCCATCAATTTTTAGGGGCATGGACTCTACAAGGTGTCTAGGGCGTTCCACGGGGATGCTGCCCATGTTGACTATTGCTTCCCAAAGTTGTGTCAAGTTGGCTGGATGTCCTTTGGATGGCAGCCCATTCTTGATACACACAGGAAATTGTTGAGCGTGAAAAACCCAGGAGCATTGCAGTTCTTGACACAAACCAGCGCGCCTGGCATCTACTACCGTACCCCGTTCAAAGCCCCTTAAATATTTTGTCTTGACCTTTCACCCTCTGAATAGCACACATACACAATCAAAAGTCTCAAATCGTTATTTAACCCGTCTCCTCCCCTTCAGCTACACTGATTTTAAGTGGATTTAACAAGTGACATCAATAAGGAATAAAAGCTTTTATTTGGAGTCACCAGGTCTTGGAAAGAGCAGCTGTTCTTAATGTTTTGTATACTCAATGTACACTTGGACATAATTCAAAAGATCTAAAAGATGAAACGTAGTTTTCAACCAGTTAAGGGACTCAATGACTATAGCTTTATATTAGTTGAACATTAATTCAAGCGGCATCTCTTTCTTTGTTTAGTAATTGGCGCCCCGCCAGTTTTGACATTTCAAACGACCCGTGAGTGGTGACAGTTTTGAATTTTCAAACGACCTCTGTCTTTTCTACCCCATCGCCTCCTGTCATTCCCCTTCACACGCTCCTCTCCACACACACTTCTCGTCCTTCCTCTTACCTTTTCATCATCCTCATCATCGTCATCATCCAGGAAGTGGATGGCACTGATCCTCTTCATGGCCTTGTCGCCCCAGGTGTCATCCACCATGTCATTCACCAGGCTCTCCAGAGCACCACAGCGAGCAAGGTTGTCTGAGCCTAAAACAGGATACATTAAATATGTTGTGAAAGGAAATTAATAATTGACATCTTAAGCAATAATTTGCTTTTCAAAATTATGCTTAAATGCATGCATGAAAGGCCTGTGAAAACTACCACATACGGACAATGGTAGCCTTAATTCAACAGATTCAAATGTATACGTTTAGTATGACGTGTTCTCATTCTGCAACACCCCCAGATTGGTTCTCTCAATCATGTCAGTGAAGAGGAGCTGTCCCATGACACAGTGCTGAGAGTGTGTGCAGCTTGTGACACAATGCTCATAAATGAGAGCTTGGAACCGGGTAGATCAGATTCAAATCCCAGTTTAGTCACAAGCTGAAAGCTAAACACCCCCCCAACTCAAGCTCACAGACTTGACCTTCAAAGTCTTAGATCCTCATCTGCTGCTCAGCAAATGAACAAAGGGTTACAGAAATGAACATAAACACTTAGTCCTCTCATTCTGAGAGAAATCAGGGATTACTAAAGGAGGATGGTCATAACAAGGAGCACACGCTGTAGTCATTCAATGAATCAAATCAGACACATGACATATGGGTTCTGCAACCAGGTTGTGGAGTTTGAGATTTTATTTTTTATCCAATCAACAATTGGATCAGGCCTAGATTATTCCAGGACTCAGCTGAGTGAGCGAGCAAGCGTCTCCTTGCTTCACCTCACCCAGCAGGCTTTTACTGGCTGCAGGCCAGTCAGGAGTTAAGCCTCTTTAGCTATCCAATCCACTGGAGTAACAAAAAAACACACAAAAAACAGCAAAGGAGCAGGCCTGGCACTCGGGTGGGGTTGGGAGGGGGTTAGAGCATATGCCCAGATCCAGAACAGTTACAGGTAGAGCTCAGTTACAGAGACTCTGGGTTGGCGCCCAGGCTGTCTCGCAGCCGGCCACGAACGGGAGGTCCGTGGGGTGACGCACAATTGGCCTAGCGTCGTCCGGGTTAGGGAGGGTTTTGCCGGTAGGGATATCTTTGTCTCATCGCGCACCAGCGACTCCTGTGGCGGGCCGGGCGCAGTGCGCGCCAACCAAGGTATCCAGGTGCATGGTGTTTCCTCCGACACATTGGTGCGGCTGCATTACGGGTTGGAGGCGCGCTGTGTTAAGCAGTGCGGCTTGGTTGGGTTGTGTTTCTGAGGACGCATTGCTTTCGACCTTAGTCTCTCCCGAGCCCGTACGGGAGTTGTAGCGATGAGACAAGATAGTAACTACTAACAATTGGATACCACAAAATTTGGGAGAAAAAGCACCACCAGAACCTACTTTAATCCCCAAAAATGTATAACTTAATAATTAAATTGGATGTAATAAATGTATCACAAGTCACTTTAAACAATGACACATGTATATACTGTACTCTATACCATCTACTGCATCTTGCCTAAGCCGCACGGCCATCGCTCATCCAGATATTTATATGTACACATTCATCCCTTTACACTTGTGTTTAAGGTGGTTGTGAAATTGTTAGATTACTTGTTAGATATTACTGCACGGTAGGAACTAGAAGCACAAGCATTTCGCTACTCTCACATCAACATCTGCTAACCATGTGTATGTGCTAACCATGTGCATTTGATTTGATTTTTGACTTCTGGGTTAAGCGGGAGGGCATTAAGAAACGCGGTTTGGCAGGTCATGTTTCAGAAGACGCATGCCTCTACCTTCGCTGCAGCTCCCCAGCTGGCTCAGGAAGCAATAAAAGATCGAAATCGGGAAGAAAAAAGGAGGGTAAAATAGATCATTCATATATACACATATAATGTGTGTGTGTGTGTGTGTGTGTGTGTGTGTGTGTGTGTGTGTGTGTGTGTGTGTATATATATATATATATACACATACACACAGTTAGTCTGAAGTTGACATACACCTTATACATTTAAACTCAGTTTATCACAATCCCTGACATTTAATCCTAGGAAAAAATCCCTGTCTTAGGTTAGTTAGGAGAACCACTATTTAAAAAATGTGAAATATCAGAATAATAGTAGAGAGAATGATTTATTTCAGCTTTTATTTATTTCATCCCATTCCCAGTGGGTCAGAAGTTTACATACCCTCAATTAGTATTTGGTAGCATTGCCTTTAAATTGTTTAACTTGGGTCAAATATGTTGGGTAGCCTTCCACAAGCTTCCCACAATAAGTTGGGTGAATTTTGGCCCATTCCTCCTGACAGAGCTGGTGTAACTGAGTCAGGTTTGTAGGCCTCCTTGCTCGCACACACTTTTTCAATTCTGCCCACAAATGTTCTATGGGATTGAGGTGATGGCCACTCCAATACCTTGACTTTGTTGTCCTTATGCCATTTTGACACAACTTCGGAAGTATTCTTGGGGGTCATTGTCCATTTGGAAGACCCCATTTGCGACCAATCTTTAACTTCCTGACTGATGTCTTGAGATGTTGCTTCAATATATCCATATCATTTTCCTGCCTCAGGATGACATCTATTTTGTGAAGTGCACCAGTCCCTCCTGCAGCAAAGCAGGACATGATGCTGCCACCCTCCGTTCTTCACGGTTGGGATGGTGTTCTTCGGCTTGCAAGCCTCCCCCTTTCGCTCCAAACATAATGATGGTCATTATGGCCAAACAGTTATATTTTTCTTTCATCAGACCAGAGGACATTTCTCCAAGAAGTATGATCTTTGTCCCCATGTGCAGTTGCAACCCGTAGTCTGGCTTTTTTAATGGCGGTTTTTGAGTCGTGGCTTCTTCCTTGCTGAGCGGCCTTTCAGGTTATGTTGATATAGGACTCATTTTACTGTGGCTATAGATACTTTTGTACCGGTTTCCTCCAGCATCTTCAACAGGTCCTTTGCTGTTGTTCTGGGATTGATTTGCACTTTCCGCACCAGTGGTGTTTATACTTGCGTACTATTGTTTGTACAGATGAAGGTGGTACCTTCAGGCGTTTGGAAATTGCTCCCAAGGATGAAGCAGACTTGGAGGTCTACAATTTCTTTGCTGAGGTCTTGGCTGATTTCTTTTGATTTTCCCATGCTGTCAAGCAAAGATGCACTGAGTTTGAAGGTAGGCCTTGAAATACATCCACCGGTACCATTTTCTGGAATTTTCCAAGCTGTGGCACAGTCAACTTAGTGTATGTAAACTTCTGATCCACTGGAATTGTGACAGTGAATTATAAGTGAAATAATCTGTCTAAACAATTGTTGGAAAAATTACTTGTGTCATGCACAAAGTAGATGTCAAAACCGATTTGCCAAAACTATAATTTGTTAACAAGAAACTTGGAGTGGTTGAAAAACAAGTTAATGACTCCAACCGTGTGTATATATATATATTTTTAAATTAAGACAAATTATAAAGTTGTCAACTATATGATCTGGTCATTATTCAGCTAACAAGCCAAAAACATTGTTTAGAATGTTGCTTTTAGTTGCCTGGTTTTCTGTATTGACATAAATACATTTTAAAACAGGTGCATTTAAATGGTGTTCAAATACACTAGTTACACTATTTTGCTGATATGCAGCCTGTAGTTTGTGTTGATTCTTTTTCATAACTACAAGTTTGTTGGACGACAATAGAATGTTAATGTCGTCGGTGCAACTGTCATAGTGTAAACCAACCTTTAGTCTTGAGATCTTTGGTTGTTTAGTACATGGCCTCCATGCGACTCCTTAAAGAGATGGGTGGGGCTAAGGCTTAAGAGGGTGTGAACAATGTTGAATGGGTATAGACAAAGCGGAACTTGACAGTAGGTTTACCAAAACTTTCGAAGGCCATTTTCTCAAGTGAGGTTACAAGTATATCAACTTACAAAGCAGAATTACTTCCCCATTGTTCCTCAACTGTAGTGTATGATACCATTTAAGCGCCGAGTCTCTACTTTTATTCAATGAAACAACAAAAATCTTTTTAAAAAACAATACAATTTTGCTACATAAGACCGAATCGAGCCGCTCGGTTTTTATTATGCTTTGCTGTTCGTAAAGCTAGCGTAGCTAACAAATTGTCAGCCAACATAACTTATAACATAACTTATTTGAAAAGTCATTACTTTATTACATTGCAGAACATAGCTAAAGCTAAGAATTTGTATCCGCTCTCAGACTTCGGATGTATATTTTACGCCATTTTCTTCAAATCTAAAGAATTGCCTTTTGGGGCCTAAAAAGCAAGGAAACAGTGGCCACTGCTCGTATACTTCATATTTTGTTGACTGTAGTACGACATCCAGAAACTTTTGGCATACTAACCATAGCCATACTATGACCAATAAGCATACTTCATGTGAGGTAAATTGAGTATGAATATTCATACTAACCATACATGAACAAAACTAGGCTACTGTGGATAGCTAGCTAAATGGTGGTATACAAGCTGAGGTTAATCAATAAATGCAAACCGATATTTTGATTAGTTAGGTAGCTAGCTAATGTTTGCTTGCTTATCCGAAGTCCAGCAGCTAACGTTAGCCTTATTAGCTAGCTAACACCAGTCAGCTGAAAGCTAGCGAACAGGCGAAGAAAGGTACTAAGGTAGATGGTTATGGAAGTTTTTTTACACACATTACAACCATAAGCTAGCTAGCTAGCTAGCTGACCTTAACAAAGAAACTAAAATTAGCTAAATTGTCCCCAAACCAGGATTACTAAAGGTGTGGTATATGGCCAATATACCACGGCTAAGGGCATCGTGGTGTGTGTGGGGGAGGGGTCAATGCAAATAGTCAGGGTTTCCATTTGATTAATTGTTCATCAGTCTTATGGCTTGGGGGTAAAAGATGTTAAGGAGCCGTTTGGTCTGATTTTTTTGGGGGGGCCTTCCTCTGACACCGCCTAGTATATAGGTCCTGGGTGGCAGGTAGCTTGGCCCAAATTTCTAAGTGACCCCTAACTTTTGAGCGGTAGTGTATGTACAGTCACTGTGGGGGGGGACGTCGTCGATGCACTTACTGATGAAGACAGTCACCTGAGGTAGTATACTCAATGCCATTGGATGAATCCCGGAACATATTCCAATCTGTGCTAGCAAAACAGTCCTGTAGCGTAGCACTTCTGTATTGAGCGAGTAACTGGTACTTCCTGCTTTAGTTTTCGCTTGTAAGCAGGAATCCCAAGAAAAGAATTATGGTCAGATTTGCCAAGGGAGGGAGAGCTTTGTATGTGTCTCTGTGTGTGGAGTAAAGGTGGTCTAGAGGTTGTTGTTTTTCTCCTCTGGTTGCACATGTGACATGCTGGTAGAATTTAGGTAAAACGGATTTAAGATTGCCTGCATTAAAGTCACCGGCCACTAGGAGCGCCACTTCTGGATGAGCATTTTCTTGTTTGCTTTACGACCTTATCCAGCTCATTGAGTGCTGTCTTAGTGCCAGCATCGGTTTGTTGTGTTAAATAGACAGCTACGAATATAAACTCAGCAAAAATAGAAACATCCCTTTTTCAGGACCCGGTCTTTCAAAGATAATTCGTAAAATCCAAATAACTTGACAGATCTTCATTGTAAAGGGTTTAAACACTTCCCATGCTTGTTCAATGAACCGTAAACAATTAATGAACATGCACCTGTGGAACGGTCGTTAAGACCTAACAGCTTACAGACGGTAGGCAATTAAGGTCATAGTTATGAAAACTTAGGACACTAAAAAGGCCTTTCTGCTGACTTTGAAAAACACCAAAAGAAAGATGCCCAGGGTCTCTGCTCATCTTTGTGAACATGCTTAGGCATGCTGCAAGGCATGAGGACTGCAGATGTGGCCAGGGCAATACATTGAAATGTCCGTACTGTGAGGCGCCTAAGACAGCGCTACATAGAGAGACAGGATGGACAGCTGATCATCCTCGCCGTGGCAGACCATGTGTAACAACACCTGCACAGGATTGGTACATCCGAACATCACACCTGCGGGACAGGTACAGCATGGCAACAACTGCCCGAGTTACACCAGGAATGCACAATCCCTCCATCAGTGCTCAGACTGTCTGCAATAGGCTGAGAGAGGCTGGACTGAGGGCTTGTAGACCAGTTGTAAGGCAGGTCCTCACCAGACATCACCGGCAACAACGTCACCTATAGACACAAACCCACTGTCTCTGGACTAGACAGGACTGGCAAAAAGTGATCTTCACTGACGAGTCGCAGTTTTGTCTCACCAGGGTTGATGGTCGGATTCGCGTTTATGGAACGAAGGAATGAGCGTTACACCGAGGCCTGTACTCTGGAGCGGGATCAATTTGTAGGTGGAGGGTCCGTCATGGTCTGGGGCGGTGTGTCACAGCATAATCGGCCTGAGCTTGTTGTCATTGCAGGCAATCTCAACGCTGTGCGTTACAGGGAAGACATCCTCCTCCCTCATGTGGTACCCTTCCTGCAGGTTTATCCATAACCCTTCAGCATGACAATGCCACCAGCCATACTGCTCGTTCTGTGCATGATTTCCTGCAAGACAGGAATGTCAATGTTCTGCCATGACCAGTGAAGAGCCCGGATCTCATTCCCATTGAGCACGTCTGGGACCTGTTGGATCGGAGGGCTCGGGCCATTTCCCCCCAGAAATGTCCGGGAACTTGCAGGTGCCTTGGTGGAAGAGTAAAGTAACATCTCACAGAACTGGCACATTTAGTTCAGTCCATGAGGAGGAGATGCACTGCAGTACTTAATGCAGCTGGTGGCCACACCAGATACTGACTGTTACTTTTGACCCCTGCTTTGTTCAGGGACACATTATTCCATTTCTGTTAGTCACATGTCTGTGGAACTTGTTTAGTTTATGTCTCAGTTGTTGAATCTTGTTATGTTCATACAAATATTTACACGTGAAGTTTGCTGAAAATAAACGCAGCTGACAGTGAGGACATTTCCTTTTTTGCTGAGTTTATATAAGAACTCTTGTTACAGCTTATCATGAGGTACTCTACCTCAGGTGAGCTATACCTCAAGACTTCTTTAATATTAGACATTGCGCACTAGCTGTTATTGACAAAAATACCCACACCCCCGCCCCTCGTTTTACCAGATGTAGCTGCTCTGTCCTGCCGATGCACGGAAAACCCAGACAGACCGAGGGTAAGTAATCTTGCACGAGCCTTGGATTGTGCGAGGTGGAAAGACTCATGGGAGATGGGCTACAGAAACAGGAGCCTAAGGCAGCTATATGTACAAGTCACCCCCTGGACAGGACCCTTGTCTATAGCAGGCCTTACCCCTAATCTACCTCCTTAATGCTGAGTGCCAAGCAGATACACATCAGGTCACATTTTTCACAGGTCTTTGGTGACTCGGCCAGGGATTGAACTCCAAACTTTCCAATCTCAGGGCGGACACAAACTACAAGGCTACTGAGATGGAAGACAACGAGAAGACCTTACCTTTACTCTCTGGTTCTAAAGGCTGCTGGGGCAGGAGAACACAGGTGAGCACCTTTTCCCCAGACTCTGGGTCTATGTCATTCTGGAAGGTGAGCAGAGGCTGCGACTGGTTCTCTGACAGCCACAGGGCCTTGAGTCGCAGCGCAGTCAGAGAAATGGGTAGGTGGAGCAATCTGGAGAGAGATGACATGGTATAGACAGGCTTCAGAAGAATATTGCAAAATGTTTTGTGAACCTGATTGATTTGTGGACAGCTAAGAACAAGTCTATTGGTGTCAAATATTATGATTTATTGTGAGCACCAGTCACATCTAAAAGCTTTACTGGGTCTGGTGTATATTCAAATGTGAATATTGTATATGATTAAAAAGGTTAATAAAGTGGCATTGAATGTTAATGTAGCCTACCTATTTCCGGAGACATCGAACACATGCAGCTCTGAGGCCTGAGAGATCTCAGAGGGAATCCTTGTAAGCCTGTTCTCTCGTACACAGAAAACATTCAGGCTGCTGCAACCTCCAATCTTGATTTGGGTAGGAAAGACATACAAGCAAGACGTGAAAACAGTGCGTTTAGTCTTTAGTTCACCCACACAATTGCATATTTGTTCCGTGTTCTGAGGCACACAGACATCTTGCAGGGAGGAAGAGGGAAAAAAGCTTTGGTTAGAACAATTTACGTAAAATAAAAAAATCTAAAAAGTTACATTTTTACTTTACCATTACAAAACCACAGAAAAATATGATATGCGAGTGTGTGTATACCTTCATTGTTCAAAATATCCATTTAGTGTATTGGGCATAGAAAGGTAAACCATTCAGAGCATTTGGGAGCTTTGCCATAGAAATGGGCATATTTAAAATCCTGTGTAGCTTAGTTGGTAGAGCATGGCACTCGCAATGCCAGGATTGTGGGTTCGATTCCCACAGGGGACTAGTATAACAATTAAAAATAGGAAAGTTGCTCTGGATAAGGGTGTCTGTCTGCTAAATTACTCAAATGTATTGAACGGCTAAGGTGTTTGGCAGATTAGGAGCCAAAATTAGCTGCAATTACTAGTGTGTTAAAGTAGGGACCTGATGGGCCAGCTAAAGTTCTGTAGTAAGACTAATCTACTAACTAAATCAGTCAGTGGCCAGACAGACTTGAACAGGAACCAAATACAGTAATGGAGTCTCATCATGTTAAAAGGATCTGGCTAAGCTGAAGCCCTCACTGGAGTAAATAAGAGTTCAAGACGAGGGAAGAAGAGAAGTCCAAATACCAACAGGAATCCCAGTTAGTAGGCTACGAAGTAAACTACTCAAAGTCTAGCTATTGCCTCAGAAGTAGGCTATACAAAGGACTACATGCATGGGCCTACGCTCAAACATCAATACCAGATACATTGTTTGTCTATGGAGATCTTCTTAAGTAAATATGAATATTGTTAAAATATTTGCATTAAAATGGAAATAAGCTAATATCAGCCTTTGATACTTTGAGCCAATTATCAATGAGTCATAAATATTTATTTAAAATCAACCACATACCTAACACCACAGTATTGTGGTAAACAAGTGCTTGTCTGGTACCAGGACTACAGTTAACATTAGAAACGTCATGCAGCATTCACGGTTTGAGACAATAAAACAATGACACTATCAATTCATTATCTGGGCCAAGTGCTGTGGACTCACACACTGAACTGTTTGCGTGACTGAGACACAGGGGCATTGTATAATCACTAAAGGGCCTTTCAGATAAAGATTTAACCAGAGGGAGCTTGCTTTCTCTCCAACAGACAAGAGGCTAGAATAAACACAGCACTCGGAGAATAAACCGTAGCTGAACACACCAGAGAACTGCAGAAGATAATAGAAAATAAATGGATGGGGGGGGGCTGCATATTTTGTCTGGAAAAACAGTGTGTTTGCTGTCTGCGCTCGAATCTCCTGGAAACAAAAGATAGCATGCCACCAGCCTAGGAGCTAAAATCATGCAGCTGCTACTGTATAGACAGTCACATGCCAGGAATGATGAGTGGCACAGCCATGTCTTAGGTGAAGACAGTCACAGTGGGAGATAGCCTTTGTGAAAGAGTTCTCCGGGGCGATTTGATAATCGACATTGGTCTGCATAGTACCACAGTGGCATTCTGTATGCTTCTACTGAATGAGATTCAGTTCACAGAAACTGGATTTCCTGGTTAGCAGGTATGAGGATTAGCATTTCGCAATCCCCACTAAAATCAGAAGGGGTCAAATCTAGTGCAGATAAGTTCTGCATGCAAATCACAGTGATTACTGGGGGATGCACTAACCAGATTACACTTACTCATGACTGAAGCTTCTATGATTTTACATCATTGATCCGAGCAGCAGGGTAAATCATGGAGGCAAAATGAGATGCGATCAAGGTTTACATCAGCCTTTTTCTGAGCATGTTCAGACTGAGCATGCACAAGCATTTTGCTTAGGGTAAAATGGTTAGCTTAGCATTACATGCAAATAGACAGTTCCCTCACATTTAGTACCGACGCATTAAACCCCTCCACCCCCCCCCCCCCACCCCCACCACAAAAGTCAATTTCCTGTGTCTACATTGAAGACAAACTGGTGGGTGTGTGTGTGGGGGGGGGGGGGGGGGGGTTATTTCTACAGCAGAGCTAGGAAACAAGTTCTGTCAATTGGAGAAAGTGACCGTTTGAAATCATTTTAAAAAGTACCTCACAGCAGCAAGGGGACAGATTGTTTTTTGATCCAGTCTAAACAGTGCACTCCTTCATATAATACAAGGATTGTGTTGTAAATCAATGTACTGTGGAGCGACTTCACAAATGTGATAAATATGGTAAAATCACAAAGGAAGATGGAGTCAAACTTCGAGCCATTAAACAAGCCCTTATTTTATCACAGAAAGAAACAAAGGAAGAGGAGTCATGTCCTCGTAACATAAAGCATTTACAAGATAAAGATATCTAAGCCCATAATATAGTAGACTATGAACTGTGGTGCCCTTTGAAACAACAAGTCTCAACAAGTCTCACAATGCTTATTTGCTTCAAACTACTACATGTGGAAAGACCATAGCATACCTCTTTTGGTAATGATGCTAATCGGTTTCTGTCACAGTTGAAGTTGGAGAGTCTCTTTAGTTTTCCAATACTTCTTGGCACACTCTAAAGAGGGAAACAACCAGTAAGAAATAACTACATTTTGCACATACAGTAATGGCAGTGACACTTGACTGGCATGTGGCCCAGCATGGGGATTACTTACACAGTCCTCCTGTCAGGATGAAATAAACAAATCTAATTGTTGGTGCCAAAGTGAGGATAAGTCCCTGGCGCACACTTAGATGTTTTTAGCCTCTTAGGAAGTGAAGACTAAGGGCATGATGAAGGTCAAAGGTTACAAGATTATAGGAGATGCATCCCTTCAGAAGGAAAACGAAATTGTGTCATGCTGTACTGTAGATTCTAAGGTCTTTCCAAGGACAGAAGAGCACAGCCATCATAGGTGGGTAATTACTACTGTAGAAATCAACAGTAGCTAAAGAGAACAATGTTCTGACCTTGTTAGCACATAAATTAAACTGCTTGACGTTGGATGAAACCGTTGTCTTTTGCTTTCGATTACATAACAGAAAAGTAATTGGGTCATTACTTAATTGGGTCAAACCTGCCCTCACAACAGTATGTATATATGAGGAACTACAGTGCTATCAAAAACACACCTGTAACTGATTCTCTGTGAGCATCAGTTCAGTGAGACTCTCACAGTTGCCAATGCTCTCTGGCAGCTGGGCAAGACGATTCTGGTCTGCTTTCAATATAGACAGTCGCCTTAGTTTTCCTGCAAAACAAAAAGCCTTACTTACTGTGATGCAGACATATACATGAGGGTAGTCAGGATAGCATGGGAATCATTATAATTCACGAAACATGTTAATTGGCACCAATACCTATGGCTAACAAAACAATATACACTGCTCCAAAAAATAAAGGGAACACTAAAATAACACATCCTAGATCTGAATGAAATATATTTATTAAATACTTTTTTCTTTACATAGTTGAATGTGCTGACAACAAAATCATACAAAAATTATCAATGGAAATCAAATCTATCAACCCATGGAGGTCTGATTTGGAGTCACACTCAAAATTAAAGTGGAAAACCACACTACAGGCTGATCCAACTGATGTAATGTCCTTAAAACAAGTCAAAATGAGGCTCAGTAGTGTGTGTGGCCTCCACGTTTCTGTATGACCTCCCTACAATGCCTGGGCATGCTCCTGATGAGGTGGCGGATGGTCTCCTGAGGGATCTCCTCCCAGACCTGGCCTAAAGCATCGGCCAATTCCTGGACAGTCTGTGGTGCAACGTGGCATTGGTGGATGGAGCGAGACATGATGTCCCAGATGTGCTCAATTGGATTCAGGGCTGGGGAACGGACGGGCCAGTCCATAGCATCAATGCCTTCCTCTTGCAGGAACTGCTGACACACTCCAGCCACATGAGGTCTAGCATTGTCTTGCATTAGGAGGAACCCAGGGCCAACCGCACCAGCATATGGTCTCACAAGGGGTCTGAGGATCTCATCTCGGTACCTAATGGCAGTCAGGCTACCTCTGGCGAGCACATGGAGGGCTGTGCGGCCCCCCAAAGAAATGCCACCCCACACCATGACTGACCCACCGCCAAACCGGTCATGCTGGAGGATGTTGCAGGCAGCAGAACGTTCTCCACGGCGTCTCCAGACTCTGTCACGTCTGTCACGTGCTCAGTGTGAACCTGCTTTCATCTGTGAAGAGCACAGGGTGCCAGTGGCGAATTTGCCAATCTTGGTGTTCTCTGGCAAATGCCAAACATCCAGCACGGTGTTGGGCTGTAAGCACAACCCCCACCTGTGGACGTCAGGCCCTCATACCACCCTCATGGAGTCTGTGTCTGACCGTTTGAGCAGACACATGCACATTTGTGGCCTGCTGGAGGTCATTTTGCAGGGCCCTGGCAGTGTTCCTCCTGTTCCTCCTTGCACAAAGGCGGAGGTAGCGGTCCTGCTGCTGGGTTGTTGCCCTCCTACGGCCTCCACCTCTCCTGATGTACTGGCCTGTCTCCTGGTAGCGCCTCCATGCTCTGGACACTACGCTGAAAAACACAGCAAACCTTCTTGCCACAGCTCGCATTGATGTGCCATCCTGGATGAGCTGCACTACCTGAGCCACTTGTGTGGGTTGTAGACTCAGTCTCATGCTACCACTAGAGTGAAAGCACCGCCAGCATTCAAAAGTGACCAAAACATCAGCCAGGAAGCATAGGAACTGAGAAGTGGTCTTTGGTCACCACCTGCAGAACGACTCCTCTTGCTAATTGCCTATAAATTCCACCTGTTGTCTATTCCATTTGCACAACAGCATGTGAAATGTATTGTCAATCAGTGTTGCTTCCTAAGTGGACAGTTTGATTTCACAGAAGTGTGATTGACTTGGAGTTACATTGTCTTGTTTAAGTGTTCCCTTTATTTTTTTGAGCAGTGTATCACAGTCTAATAAAACATAACATTTTGTGATTCCATGCAACACGACCAGAGAGGTCAATGTTTGTATCTCAGTCTTCTTATTGGGATTTTTTTTATAAATATTTGTATTTTAAATCAAATAATGCTAAATGGATTTAATTATTACATGTTCCATTCTATTGTACCCTAGGGCCACATCACCTGTGATAAGTCAGGTCTGTTACCAAATGTGGACTCCATGTGGTTAACCTTTTTGATAAAACTACGCAATATATTTTAATCTGTTCAGATTACCTTCCCATTTATGCTCAGTTTACACTGATGTTGATCCCAGTTTTGACTCAATCAATATCAGCATGGATCAACATTCACAAATGCAAAGCAGCACACGCACGTCTCAAAGACACTATGGTGGTGTAGAGTAACAGCGTCCTGACCTATGCCCTCTGGCAGAGCATCGATGAGGTTCTGAGACACCAGCAGGTCAGTTAGGGAGACCAGGCCGCCGATCTCTTCTGGAAGGTGCTCCAGTTTGTTCTCCGATACATCTAGACACAGGAGGCTTTTCATGCTGCCTATCTCCTACGGGTTGAACACACTTCAATTATAAATGCATATCCCAGTCCGTGTTAGCCCTTAACAATAATGGTGCATCTCGTGACTGTTATATCAACACAAGTCGCAATATTAATTTAGTTTAAGCACATCCAATGTTTTAAAATGGGTGGGAGCCTTTTACCTTTTGGGAAATCAAACCATATTCTACAAGTTCGTTCAACTGTAATATTAAGACATTAAAAATATATATATATTAGTGCAAACATCTTAAAAATATCTTACTGCAGGTATTTCAGCCAACTGGTTTCCGTCCAGCCACAAGTTCTTCAAGCTGACAAGACAGCCTATTGTTTCAGGCTGCGTGGGAGGAAGGATTTTGGAGGCAGAGGAGATAGCGAGAGCGTGAGAGTGAGGAAATAATTATACACAGGTGACTGAGGCAAATGTAAACTAGACTGGAAGAATTTCAACCATGTGTAAACTGTCATTCCCTAGCCTGATCTGGTTTCAGTTCATCTCTCAGAAAGTGTCTCTCCATATCAGAGTTACCTTTGCATAAACATTAAACCTGACATTGTTGTGAGACTATAAACTACAAAAATAAATGGCCCTGTCACACTACCCCTTCAGAATGACAAGACGGAGGAATCTTTATCAGTACTCCCAATTATGTTTCACATAACAAGAAAAGTGTTGAGTGAGATTTGAGTGCTGCCCATTCTACACACGTTTAGCACATTGTTTACTTCAGTGTGAATGTTCTCCCCACGAGATCAAGGTTACGTGCAAACAAGTCAGATCAACTTACCAAATTGTAAATTTCATTGTTCCCCAGATCAAGTTCCTCAAGTCTGTGAAGTAGCGATAGTGACCTGTGGAATGCACCAGAGGGGTAGGAAATATCCTAAAACATCACATACTGTGTAGGCCCAAACTCACCACACACACAGATGGCTGTACATTTGAGCTACTTCTCGGTCTGTTTCACTGCGGTTTCACTTTAACCATGTGCGAGTGAAAATGTATTGGCCATAGACCAAGCAGTGAGACGGTTAGATAGTCAGCGAGAGACTTGTGCCAACATAAATTGACAGGGTTCTCCCCAAAGAATGTAAGCGAGGCGTGGCCCCCCCCAACAAATATATATATATATATTTTCTCACTTTATTTCTCATCAGAGAAGGTACATTGTTTCTCTAGATAGCAGGAAATGGAAGTTACAGGTGTTTAAAAAAGCTCAAATGTGTAAATCCAAAGGGGGGCACTGCCGGCCGTACTCAACACCACCTGGTTTCACAATCCGGGGGAGAACCCAGGTAGAACATTGAAGAGTTGTCTGTCTTCAGCCAAAGAGCACACTGCGCTCTACGTCACCTCTAAAGTCTAAATATAATCTTTTATATAAATGTCTGTCATGTGAAACGCATACGGCTTCATTTACAGTCTAATTGGCTACATGCTTGTAATGTAGTCATACAGACCCAACTTCATTACATCCCTTTTCAGGGGAATGGGTGCCACTCTCAGAGTGTTTGTGGAACACAGATGTCTGGGGGGGTTGGGAGCAGGGCAAAATAAGAATTTCAGTCTCTGACAGACTAAAAAAGTAGGCCTAGTCGTCTTGTGCCTTCAATTAATATTTGCCCTGGAACAAAGTATTTCCAGTGCATTCTGAAAGTATTCAGACCCCTTCAATTTTCCCACATTTTGTTACATTACAGCCTTATTCTAAAATGGATTAAATTACTTTTCCCCCCCTCATTAATCTACACACAACACCCCATAATGACTACCCAATAATGACAAAGCGAACAGGTTTTTAGAATTTTCAGCAAATAAAAAAAACAAAAATACCTCATTTACATAACTATTCAGACACCTTGCTATGAGACTCGAAAATGAGCTCAGGTACATCCTGTTTCCATTGATCATCCTTGAGGTGTTTCTACAACTTGATTGGAGTCCACTTGTGGTAAATTCAATTGATTGGACATGAATTGGAAAGGCACACACCTGTCTATATAAGGTCCCTGCAAAGGTCCTATAAGGTCAAAGCAAAAACCAAGCCATGAGGTCGAAATAACTGTCCGTAGAGCCCCGAGACACAATTATTTCAAGGCACAGATCTGGGGAAGGGTACCAAGAACATTCTGCAGCATTGAAGGTCCAAGAACACAGTGGCCTTCATCATTCTGAAAGCAAAGAAGTTTGGAACCACCAAGACTCTTCCTACAGCTGGCCGCCTGGCCAAACTGAGCAATCGGGGGAGAAGGGCCTTGGTCAGGGAGGTGACCAAGAGAGAACCTTCCAGAAGGTCAGCCATCTCTGCAGCCCTCCAACAATCAGGCTTTATGGTTGTGGCCAAACAGAAGCCAGACACATGACAGCACACTTGGAGTTTGCCAAAAAGCACCTAAAGGACTCTGACCATGAGAAACAGCATTCTCTGGTCTGATAAAAGCATGATTAAACTCTTTGGCTTGAATGCCAAGCGTCACATCTGGAGGAAACATGGCACCATCGCTATGGTGAATCATGGTGGTGGCAGCATCATGCTGTGGGGATGTTTTTCCAGCAGCAGGGACTGGGAGACTAGTCAGGATCGAGGGAAAGATGAACGGAGCAAAGTACAGAGATCCTTGATAAAGTCCTGAGCACTCTGGAACAGGTTCTCAGACTGGGGCAAAGGTTCACCTAACAGGACATCGACCCTAAGCACACAGCCAAGACAAATGCAGGAGTGGCTTCGGGATAAGTCTCTGAATGTCCTTGAGTGGCCCAGCCAGAGCCCGGACATGAACCCGATCGAACATCTCTGGAGAGACCTGAAAATAGCTGTGCAGCGATGCTCCCCATCCAACCTGACAGCACTTGAGAGGATCTGCAGAGAATAATGGGAGAAACTCTCCAAAAACAGGTGTGCTAGGCTTGTAGCGTCATACTCAAGAAAACTTGAGGCTGTAATCGCTGCCTTTTGTTTTTTGCTAACATTTCTAAAAACCTGTTTTTTGGATGTCATTATGGTGTCGTGTGTAGATTGAGGGGGGAAAAAACTAACAATTTAAACCATTTTACAATAAGGCTGTAATGTAACAAAATGGCAAAAAAGTGAAGGGGTCTGAATACTTTCTGAATGCACTGGGTCTAGGGAAGTACTTACTCTGGTAAATACGTTAGCAGGTTCTCTCTGAGTTCCAGTGACACCAAGTTGGAGAGGCTGTGGAGAGAGACAAAAGAGAAGTGGCTATTTGTTGTTCGTGATAATCTGGTACGATAACAAACCATAGAGGGGGAAAAAAAGCACTTATATTTGTCCTTTTTATGAAGATTACTTGAAGCCATCTCCGACAGTCTCTGAAATCCAAGAATTAAGTCTTTCAGGAGAACGAATACCAACTAAAATAATGGCTGAGGTAATATCTTTGATCCCCAATGAAAGGGAACCATGGAGCGCAGGTAGAAAAATAATAATAAGTATGCACAATCTGTAACTAAATATTTCTTGCCATATTTGCTTCCATCTGATCGTGACCTATAAGAAAGGTATTCAAATAATTACAGCACTTTTGATTCCAGCTGACAGTGGGTGGTAAAGTGATGCGACTCACTCCTGCAGGTCTCTGGAGATATGGCTTGGACATCGTCAGTGGTCTAATTGCATCAGTTAAATGAAGCAGAGGAATCTCTAAATCTTGTGGACTGGAACATTAAAGCCAGAAATCAATCGTGGCTTATTGTGAATCAAATGGCACAAAAAGTAATCAATCTATATAAAGTGTGGTCTTAACTTGATTGACACAACGCTACGATTGAAGTCTTAGCATTTGTTATGACTTCCGGATTCAAAAGTACAGCTAAAAAAATATATTTAAAACAAAGTGTACTTTAAGTCCATGTCAAGACTGTCCATTTAGACCTAGTTAAAGAATAGAACATGAATAAACCAATGACACAGTAGGGCACTCTAAAAACATGTTTTATCTTTTTGATAAACTGGCGTGTCCATGTACACTCTCTACATAATGGTGAGTGTTTAGAGGTAATGTTCTCAGTGTTGGTTGTTATTACTTTCATTTGAAACGAGACAATTAAATTACCATTAGGTTATGATAAAATCAGTGCTTCATTTGAGCTGGGTCCTGCCGGAACGCTCGAATAAAAGCACATTCTAATAAAAGCGATCAGAGTTCATTTCAAAGCGTAGATTTTCAGCACTTGCCTGATATTCTAAGAATTTATTCAGGTTGGGGCAGCCCAGCTTTATGGTTTGCGCAACATTGTAGCCTAGAGATCAACCCGTGGCTGTAGCTGCAGTGAGAGAGAATAATGCCTGTATCTCTCATAGAACTAGAATAAGAGTCACCTTCGATAATCTCTCTCCACTCTGCTAGACATGAGCCTGCAACTCATCTCGCCAGTGTTGCGCTTCATTTATTTCCTCATAACCGCGGGAAGGGGGCTGCTGCAGCACCCCTGAACAATTTAAATACATTTGCGAAAGTAAGAATTACAGGTGTCTGTTCAGAAAGAAATGAACTAATTCAGAATACTACACCAGGAGCAGGCATATCCATTTTGCCACAGATGATCAATAGCCTATTTTTTTTTATTATTAATTGCCTAGCTGTGGATTGTGTGTAGCCCAAACAAAAAGACATAGCCTACAGTCTGAAATACACAGTAAATCTGTCAGTGAACAGCATCCAGCCAAAACAGGCATTGCGCAATATTTCTACTGCAATAGTGGAAAAACACAGGTTGAAAAGCAAATGGCTCCTGCTGAAAAGAGAAGACTAGTTCTGTCTGCTGTAGGCTACCAACATGTTTTATTAACTTCCAAATAGGCCTATTAAGCAAACAGCATTGTTTTACAAAGTAAGACAAGACAGGCTTGTGGCATGAGCACATCGCCTAGGCTATTTATGGATTCAAGATTATGTCATTTTTATTGAGCTCAGATTCTCAGTGTCAAAAGAGCCGGTCATTTCGGTCATTTGTGCTGTATTTAAAAATATTATACTAAAGACTCCAGTCATGTAAAGTGACCTGGAACTGCATGAAATGAATTTATAAAAAGGTCACATTCTTCTCTGGACCTTAGGCTACAAAGATATTTCCCCATGTGTGCAACGCAAACGCCTCTACTGTACTGCTCTATTCCACTATGCAAACGCCTCTACTGTACTGCTCTATTCCACTATGCAAACGCCTCTACTGTACTGCTCTATTCCACTATGCAAACGCCTCTACTGTACTGCTCTATTCCACTATGCAAACGCCTCTACTGTACTGCTCTATTCCACTATGCAAATGTGATATGCATACAATGCTTTATTTTAAATGGGATTTTCTTTTCATGCGTTCCAGTACCTCAGAGCCCCCCCAGGTCAACCCCCGTCTCACTCTTACTTTGTTTTTCCAGTGACAGTATAATGAAATAAAATCCTAAAGTAGTTTTTGGAGGGAGGGAGGCAGCAAATCCTTTAACAAGTAATACAATTTGAATGGTCTACTGGCTCGGGAGCTTTTAATCGAAACAGGACAGTTGACAGTCTGGTCTCTGAATAACATTAATAAATGGGAGTAAAACAAATAAATGTGAGCCATGAAGTCTCAAACGACAGGATAAACAGAGTAGAATTCTTCTTAATCTATGCGGAATCTCTCCTGAATGACAGGCTAACCCTCTGCAGTGACTAACCCGACTGGGTCTTTCTAGATTCCCCCCGTCACAACGGGAGGTTACTGGGCCAGATTAAAAGGACAGAGAGAAATCTCTTCTAGCTCTGATGCTTGCCGTTTTAGCCCTAGCATTTCAGATGACCCAGGAGAGCCAACCAAACCACTCACAACATGCTGCAAGAGGTGCAACTTAACATTCACTAGGCTGTACATTAAGTTGCCACAGAGCCAGCCAGCTGACTAATACCATGTTGAGTTGATAAGGTGTCAGTGCCATTCACCCCTGTGACGGGGAGCTGCATGCGGTGTTGAGCCACACTAACTTGTTTTTAATCGTGTTCTAGTTCTCAGTCATTAACTCCCCTAGTTGTGAGGGCAGATCCTGACAGGCACTGACTCATTGAGTTATATAAGTCTGATAGATACAGGATCTTAATTTGACCCCTACTGTCGTGGCAAAATAATCCTGCAGCAACAACGTTAATCAATAATGTTGCTTGATCAGTGGTTAGGCTATTATCTGGTCAAAATTAGACAACATGCGATGCAGGAAAATTCTCAGCAACAAAAGAGTAATCAAATTAAGATCTAACATCTGTATGGTACACATGCCTTTGGCGGAGGTAGAATCCTATGCCATCGGGAGGTAGACGAAATAGCTCTGAAAACTGATCTGTTATCCCTGAGCCCTCTAAACCACTCTGCATGAGGGTCGGATCCAGTGGAAAGCCAATAGAGAAATCTGTCAAATCTACTGGGAAAGTAAGAGCATAGATCAATGGCTCAAATGCAACACTGATATGGTATATCAATGCTGGATGATTTCCAGCGTGGGTTATCCAAAAGTAGCTACTCCAGTGGTGTCTCGGTGAGAGGTTAGCTGGCCACATTCATAATCGTCATTTTAGAAACATGGTACTAAAATCTTGTGTAATTGCATCAGATGCTCGATTAAGTTCTGGGGGCAGATGTGTTGAAAAGACGAGGAGAGGAAGCAGAGCGTCAGCCCCCTCTCTCTGAAGTTAGTCAATGGGACAAATATCCCCTTTGGAAATTCAAAAGATGTGAAATTGTGATTTGTTTAAATGATCAGTGATGAAAAATCTGAACGAAGGTTCTCAGTTGTCACATCCTACAATCTGTTGACAGACAGTACGATACCATTTATGTTGCATGAGCCTGTCCGAGAGATCAACAGCGGTGTAGACAAGTGTTTTTTCTATAAATCCATAAAGCCTACACCTTTTGAGTACAACCTCATGTGGTGATGTAATTTCAGTCCTCCACAGCTAGATGAGTGAGTGAATGGGTGAACAATCAATATCTGGGCTAATGCTCTCCATTTATTCACAAGTAGGTCCGTCTTAACATTAACTGTCACGGAGCGCTTACTAGGTCACCATGGTAACGCAGATGACAACAGATTTAATAGGACTTAATCGAGCTGAGCGCAATGAGTGTAACATTACTTAAAGTCTATAATCTAGACCTACTAATCACAGAGCCAGAAAACCAAGACTGAATCATTCTGCAAAATACCATCTGTGTATTAATCATGTAAGGCTATGCTACATACAGTAATCCCCAATTTACAGCAATATGTCAAATCAAAACAGAGCTTTGTTTAGTTTTACACTAGTTGCTCCATGCTATATTAAGCCTTTATCTGAAGGGAGAGAGCGCTGGCATTCGTCTGCAAGTGAAACATCAAGGAACATGGCACGCTGGAGAAAATGACACAGGAAATTAACGGGGCCGCTGGGGATAGAGGACAGGAAAGAAGCAGAATCTGCTGATACATTTACAGGGTGAGTTTTATCTGCCATAAATCCAATAACACCATTCTTGTCCCTTTGTGAAATTATATACTGAATCCTCATAAAAATGACCAAAACATTATTTTAAATATTATTAATATAAAAAAGATGATTCTGTATGAAAAGGACTATGAATTAAATGTTGTTGTTTTTTTAGACTAAAAGGATGAGGTACTTACTTTCCAATGTTTTCAGGAAGAATCTGCAACGAAATGTCATTGATGGAAAGGCAAGTTAAATTCCGGAGCTCTGGAAAACTCTCAGGCAATCTGGAAAAACAAGAGGCATTCAAATATAAATCAGATTCTTGCGAGATGATAATAAATGGATGCAGATTCTTGAAAATCTATGGATCTGACTGTATTAATAGGCAATAAGGAAACATCCAGAAAATATACTATAAAGCTGACATAGGCCAACTACTTTCCTCTCTGACAGGAAAGTGTCTGATCAACAGGAACTAACTTTTTCTTTCCATTTGATATATTATGGTTTTAAGCCTTCATGACCTGATTCACACCTATCTAAAAAGTTGTCACCCAGAGATATACATTTTCTACATTTTAGTCATTTATCCACAGTGACTTACAGGAGCAATTAGGGTTAAGTGCCTTGCTCAAGGGCACATTGACAGACTTTACACTTAGTCGGCTCAGGGATTCAAAGCAGCAACTTTTCAATTACTGGCCAAAAGCTCTTAACTACCTAGCTACCTGCCGCCCACTCATATTTACAATGGTGACCCAGAGACAATCTCCGACACACAATGCTACTGTCAGTGTGGGAGAGTGAAAGTTTTATTTGTGGGTTGTAATGCCTGGCCACATTTCATTCCAAATCACAACGCTTAAACATGTTGTATCATCTGCAGGTCAGTCACAGAGTGCCAGCTATATATTATCTTCCTCGGGAACTGAGTAAAGCTTTCTAACAAGAACATCTAGGCCCTTCAAACTCAACTCTGAACCTCGAAGCCAGTTCCACTGCATTTTCCCCCATTGTTATCCTCTGATCAGGGACTGATTTAGGTAGGTAGGTGATTTATCAGGTAGAACAGAAAACTAGCAGGCTCCGGATCTCGTAGGGTAATAGTTGAATACCCCTGATCTAGGCCATATGTACATTACCAATGTGTAGCTAATCACACAGCCCAGTGCATGGCCAGTCCCAAACTGAACCATATGGCATTGTGGCTTTGCCTCCATTGGGGGTGCAAATTAAACAGACCTCACCATGAGACCAGAGGACGCTGGTGGGAGGTGTTATAGGGGGACTACAACGAGCCTGTCCTCCTATAGCTCTTCCCACCAGCCTCCTCTGCATGAGACAGCTGACAGGAAAACTGGGGGGGAATATATCCCATACAATTATATTCATTAACTTAAATGACTAGTTCATGCTAATTGAACAATATTTTAGTTCAATGCCGTCAGATAGGCTAGTTAAAGCAACAAATGAATGCTGTCTGAAGACGTACCTACATAAAAAAAGTTTGTCCATTTTCCTTCCAGTATAGTTCTTATTTACAACGGTCTGCTAAGTGTTCAAACGATTGTTACCTTGTTGACGTTGTCATGCAGTTCCTACATACAGCCTACTATAGTGCTACTACACCGCTGTACTGTCCGGCTTGTTATCCTTCCCATTAGCTAAACATTTATGGAGACATGAATTCAAAGTTCAGTTACCTTGTTAATGGGTTTCCACTAAAGTCTGCTACTTGGAGAGCTTTACAATAAGAAATGGTCTCTGGAATTTCTATGATGTCTATGAGGGAGGAAAGAACTTCATGTTAGAAACATCTTGATCAACACCCTGTAAATGGTATTGGGAAACAACACACTAAACCCTGGCATAAAATGAAGACCGGTTTTGTTAGCCAGGCCTAAGATTTCTTGGCCAAACTATAACGTGCCTCAGTCAAGATTACAACATAGTTCAGAACGTCCATCCAATGAGGCATTCCACTTAAAGCTAGTGATCCAGAAACAACGTTAATAAATATCCATAAAGGAGAAAGGTCTATTTAGAATCACCACAAAATGAGTATGGTTGTGGCGCCAAACATAGAGCTGCATGTGAAACTGCCATTTGAACTTCTATAAATCAACATAATTAGCATTCTGGATTTTGTCCTACTGGGAAGCTCTGCGATGGCAGCTCTCTTTGAGAAATGTTAAGTCCAGAAGTTATGGGAGAAACCATACCAATGTGGCTCTGAAAATATGTTGGGTCTGTACAGTGAAGGGGATTGATAGCACTGAATGGTGGTTTGAGCTACTTCTATTGCTTGTCCAGCATTTATTGCATTTTCTAACAAAGAGCCTAGTCATAAATGAAGCATTATCAAAATAAGCAGGCAGTTTAAAATGTCTTCATTCATAGCACCAGTGGTTGAGTCAATGAGAGTTTAGGCCTGTTTGGTAGGGCTGAAAATCCCACCAACCAAGTGTTTATAGTAGGAATGTGACAAGTGTAAAAAAAAACATTTAAACTACCATTTATTGTTTAAACAATAGGAAATACAAATCTTCAAATTACATGAATTCACAATTCAGATATGGTCCTGCTTGTGACCGCCAGGTGGCAATGCAGTTCAATCAACCACAGACCTGGCTGGCTACCAGACGGTCGCCACTATTTCTTCAATTTCTCTTCTTAAAATGTGGTTTTAAACGTAACCTTAACCACACCGCTACCCTTTTGGTTCGTTGCAGCGATGTATGACAGCGTGTTCATAGACGTCCAACAATCTGTTCTGCCACGTATGGTGTTTAAGAGCTTTGTAGGGCTATTTGCAGAGCAATCATTGTATAATTTATCCATCTGGGCCGTCACGGTTTTTCAGCATTACATCTTGTAATCTGGTTCTAGACATGCCATTAGGGAAACATTGAAGCCGAAGTCCTCTACCATAGACAAATGGCTGCATATCAACTGCAATCAGCACTGCAATTCTGACTCCGTCCCTTATCCCACTGCTGCCAGCAACGGGTTGGGTTTCACGGTGCCACCCATTCAGCATTGCACCTGTACTCCCACTGTAGCTCAATTCCAACTTGCAAAGTTTGCATTTCACAACCTTCTCATTTAACGTCTCAAAGTATTGCCATATAGGACTTTGCTACTGTCGTTTTCCGGTCTCACTCGCTAACATTTTTTCAACTGTTAACGAGGATGACGTGCGGAGCTCTTTATATTCATGGCAAATAATTTGACAGATGCATATCTCCTCCTACTAACGTTACAGCATTGTTGCATTAGGTGTTTATTTAAAGGTGCAATAATGCAGAAATCGAGCAGCCATTTCCTAAAATTCAAACAGTTCTCTAAATTTCAGTTTGTTACAAAACAATCAATGTACCATCTAAACCACTGAAATATTTTGAATACCCCAAAATATTGTATTTTCAGCTCTTTCTATCTGGTGTACAAAACCGAAAGCAAAAGACGCAAAAACAAAACTTAAGACTGGAAGAATAGAAGTAGTGCACATAGAACATCTACTACTTCTTAGACTTGCTTTCAATGAGAATAACAGATTCATAACTCATATTTCTACGTCAATTTAGTTGGGTCGCCCAAAAATACACATATTTTAGTTTCAATTACTTTTATTTAACCTGTTTGTTAGTGGTAATTTTGATAACTGCACTGTGATTTACATTTTTTTTTATACAAAGTTAAAAACACTTTATTTTTTAATATTATTTTTTATGTTAACGATCCCAATTTAGTTTAAACGTCACACCCCTAGTTTAGAGCAGTGGTTCTCTTCTCACCATTACGAGAGACATCAAGTTCTACCAGCTGCATGAAGTTGGCTATCTCTGGAGGAAGCCTCTGGATCTCGTTGTCACTCAGGCCCAGCTTTCGTAGCTTTACCAGCTGAAAAAATGGCTGAAAAAGACAACACACATCAGATTAGCAGTAGGCCTACAGTCGACATGGACATAGGAAACATTCAGTGTGAACAAACACGATACAACATGGTGATCATTAGTTTGTCCCATCCTGAAAATGTGATGCAACAGTAGTACGTTGATAAAACAAAACATTTTCCAGATTGAACCGAATTAAAATGTTGAGTGAGTCTTAAAAACAGGTTGTAGGCTAACCATACTTGTCTACAAATCAACTCAGTAAATAAGTTTAAAACCAGCAAAAAAGTAAAGCAATTAGGCCTAAGAGTGGTGGTCAGTGGCCTGGGAAATATTGTTCAGTTCGTACCCAGTTCTCTGATGTAATCATCCATTCTTCTGGATGATGACCTACTTGGATGGTGTCTTATCCTGACACTGCCAGGCACTCCAAGTCAACATGCAATTTAAACATCTCCGTTTCATAGATATAAAAATTACACCCCCAAAAAGACCCTTTTCAAAAACAGACAATTTCAAGAACACTATGTAAGATGGTTGGAAACGCTTCTAATCGGAACAATGTCCTGCACAAGTCTCACTATAGGTCTCCACTAATAACTGAAAGCGAGATCACAATCTTCATTGTCTTTTCACAGAAGTCGTGAGGGAATTATATATATAGCCCTCCACTTTAATTGAATTATGAATAATAGGCTACTGGTATTAAAAAAAAATCTCAGATGAAGTAGGCCTATTTTAAGGACAAGTAGTCTACTTTGATTGCAAACCCAAGGCAATCAGTGATGACAGTGAACAGGACTCCAATTAGCATTTAAGAGCACACTCAATCTAGGCTTCCACCTTTGACATATTCTACCTACATTTTCCTGTTCACAATACCGCATTTTTCTATGTCCACAACAAACCTAGCCTAATCATAACTGGACTGAAAACAGGTATTCATGGGACGGAGACACAGACAGACACACCCGGACAAGACAGCACTAGATTCAACTAACACAGGTTTCATCTCATGTTTGTCGTGACCTGAAACAACCTTATGACCAGACAGAGAGAGGAGCATACAAGCCTCTATTCTGTTCATTATAAATATAGACTAGGCCTTGGTCTGTTCTAATGTCCCAACAACAAGTTGAATCAGCCGTTCCAGAGTACAATGTCAGAAACAGGAACGGCAGGTTAGGCTTTCATTCACCCCCCACGGCACGCCCCCAACTCATCCTATAGGCTAGAAGTACTGCTGTACATACCATTTTCTATTCATATTATTGTCCATAAAAAACACAAACAATGAACAAAAATATTAAAACGCAACATGTAACAATTTCAAATATTTTACTGAGTTACAGTTCATTTAAGGAAATCAGTCAATTTAAATAAATTCATAGGGCCAAACTGGGTGCAGCCAGGGGCAGGCATAGGCCCACCCACTGGGGAGCCAGGCCCACCCACTGGGGAGTTTTTCCCCACGAAAGGACTTTATACACAACACTCATCCCCCCTCAGACGATCCCACAGGTGAAGAAACCGGATGCAGAGATCCATGGCTGGCGTGGTTACATGTGGTCTATGGTTGAGAGGCCAGTTGGACATCCCTCAAAACTAGAGACGTGGCATTGTGTTGTGTGATAAAACTGGCTTTTTATTGTCCCCAGCACAAGATGCACCTGTGGAATGATCATGCTGTTCAATCTGCTTCTTGATATGCCACACCTGTCAAGTGGATGGATTATTTTTGGCAAAAGAGAAATGCTCACGAACAGGGCTGAAAACACATTTGTGCATAAAATGAAAGAAATAAGCTTTTTGTGCATTTTTTTTTATTTCAGCACATGAAACATGGGACCAACACTTTATATGTTGAGTTTATATTTTTGTTGTGTGTATATTTATATTTCAGATAGATATTGCTCATCCTGATATCTTTATTTTGGGGATTTGTGTATCGTTTGGTATTACTGTACTGTTGGGGTTAGGAACCAGCATTTCACTGCACCTCCGATAACATCTGCAAAATATACATGTACAAAACAAATAAAATTAGAATGATTTGATTGGCACCATGAAAACTAAAATAATATACCGTTCCCCACTCTAACCCAAATATTGACTTATCCTAAATTCAACTGAGGTGTATCCTAATGACTCCCACAAACTAAACTTTCAATTTGTCTCTATACCAGTGTCTTTACAAAAGGAAAGGCTCCTGTTTAAAAATAGATAAATATCAACTAAATAAAAATCTAGTAGACAACAGAGTTGAACTCCTCAGCTTGAACAGCATAGCAGGGTTAGAGGGATCTGTTAATTTGGTCTGTTTGAGATAGCCTATTTCATGATTTAAGCTGTTCTTTAGATTTAAGTTCAGTGTCCATCTTGTACCTTGCACAGGACATTACCCAAAGCCAAAGGTATTAGCTTGAAAACTGAAAAAAAATAGCCTACAATTAGCCTAGTTTAACCCAGGCATATTCCCTGTGGCCTAGCTCAAAGGTTCTCTAAACTAAACTGAACAAGCCTGATTAAGACCATTCAAAGTCAGATGCTCAAGGACGACTTGTTCAAACAGAAGCCAAAATTCATTATCTTAACCTAACAAACTACCGGTACCGACTCTGTCTAGCCTATATAAATGAGGGGCCCCAAGAGGTTAAACAAACCAGAATGGCTAGGGGTAAAGGGGTTTGTCAAACATTCCAAGCCATTTGACGTGGTTACTTTCTACAACATCTTTCATAGTTTTCAAGGGGAAATTATCACATATATCAGGGTTCCCAACTATCGGCACCCCAAATTCTGAGCAAAAAAAAAATATATTGTTTTTTGGGGGGGGGGCAGAAGACTAAAAACACCTGCAAATCAGCTCAGTGATTTTCCTTTTGGAAATCTGTTCCAAAGTGTTCCCATGCATAAAACAGATATGTGATCATATATAAATGTAAGCAAGGTTTGAAATTATTATGTTTAAGTTAAATATCTGTTTGGATTTCTTTTGGTCAATTTGCAGTCTACCATCCACTCCAAAAAAATGTTTTATACAATTTAACAAATGTCCAGCAGCTAAATTGAGTTGATAATCTCTGCCCTAGATGAAGACATTACGGTGTGGTCTATGAGGACTAAAGGTGTCAGCATGTTTAAGTTTAGCCGGCGGCTAGCTGAAGTATAGCCGAAACAGAACGAGTGTCCTCGCATACTCTTAAAAGACCTTGTGCATTTTATCGTTTTTCAAGCAAATAGTACTGTTTGAACATTGAGACACCAAAGCCAGTATACACTTCCTCAAAATAGTCAGAATTAATCTTAGATATCTGTCATTAATTAGATTTCTTGCGGTATCTCAAACAGACCAAATTATGACGTTTTTGCAAAATTGTGTGACTAAGATGTTTGGTGCAGTATTTCTCAAATGAAAAAATGTGAATGAAAACGACTCTTCTCTTGTTGAATGACAAAATACTTAATTGAAGAATCCCTACAGTTGACCAATCACAAACGAAGGGGCGTAGACGTCAGCTCCCGAACTTCGGCTGACCTCGAGAAAAACTAGCGTGCCTGAACAGCCGGAAAAAAACGTACCAACGTCCAAAACGGGGAGAAAAAAACCCGTCACAAATTCTAGTCATAAGTGACCGACCGGCTCGATCTCATGTAGCAAAATTTGAAATGGTGTATTTTACATTCGATAAAAGCAGACTCAGAGCTAGAAAATGGCATATCATACACTACAGTTTAGGAAAAATATGAAAGTAATTCTGCTTTGAAAGTTGATATACTTGTAACCGCACTTGAGAAAATGGCCCTTGAATGTTTTGGTAAACCTACTGGCAAGCTCCGCTTTGTCTACACCCAGACAACATTGTTCACACCCTCTTAAGCCTTAGCCCTGCCCATCTATTTAAGGATTCACATGTGAGGCCATGTACTAAACAACCAAAGATTTCAAGACTAAAGGCTGGTTTATACTACGGGTGTATTTGTAAATTCATTCTGGAGTGCCAGAGTGTGCCGTGGGCGTTCATAAACTCAGAGGGTTGTCAGTTTGTCCATTCGTAAATTCAGAGCATTTAGCTCTCAGAGCACACATTGGACGTTCTGGCTGAGAAGTAGGGTTGATCCAAGCGTTCTGACCTAACAGCAGCAGTCAGGCTCCCAAGCTAACGTTGACTAGCTACTTCCAGACACATGAGAGAACAGCTCACTGACCATTTTAAGACATAGCTAGCTAAATAATTAACCATAAACTCAATGTTACTACCCTGCATGAATCTGCAGGTAGCTAACCAACCAGGTTCAATGTTAGCTAGCTAGCTAACATTAGACCCAGGGTTGACCAACCCCTTCCTGGAGATCTACTGTCCTGGAGGTTCAGTCCAACCCTAAATTAGCATATCTGATTCAGCTAGTTAAGGCATTGTTGTGCAGCTAACTAGTAGAATCAGGTGTTTTAACTTCTTGGCGCACCCATCCCGTTAGTGGGATCATTTGTCAACATCCGCTGAACTGCAGAGCGCCAAATTCAAATTAAATTACTAAAAATATTTAATTTTCATTAAAATCACAAGTGCAATATAGCAAAACACAGTTTAGCTTGTTAATCCACCTGGCGTGTCAGATTTCAAAAAAGCTTTACAGCAAAAGCTATCCAAGCATTTGTTAGGACATCTCTCTCAGCAGACAAAACTTTACAAACAGCTAGCAGCCAAGTAGATTAGTCGCGAAAGTCAGAAAAGCAATAAAATTAATCGCTTACCTTTGATCTTCTGATGTTTGCACTCACGAGACTCCCAGTTACACAATAAATGTTCCTTTTGTTCCATAAGGATTATTTTTTATCGGAAATACCTCCATTTGGTTGGCGCGTTTTGTTCAGAAATCCACAGGCTCGAGCAGTCACGACGGGGCAGACAAATTCCAAATAGTATCCGTAAAGTTCGTAGAAACATGTCAAACGTTTTTTATAATCAATCCTCAGGTTCTTTTTACAATAAATAATCGATAACATTTCAACCGGACCGTAGCTTTTTCAATAGAGGAGAGAGAGAAAATGTCTGCTCCAAGCTGTTGCGCGTGTAAAACTCTGCTGGCACCCAGCCATCCACTGACGCGATGTGATCGTTCTCGCCCACTGCAGGAGAGCCATTTGAAAATGGTCCAATTCACTCACTTATCAAGAGAACATCCCCGGTCATCCCTTCTGCCTCTGATTTGGCGGACTCACGAAACACAAAATGCTTATTTTGTCAAATATGTCTGAGTGTTGGAGTGTGCCCCTGGCTATCCAGAAAAAAAAATAAAAGTAGACATATTGTGCCGTCTGGTTTGCTTAATAAAACTAATTTAATACTTAAGTACATTTTAGCAATTTTATGTACTTTGGATATTTAACTAAATTAAACCAAATACTTTTAGACTTTCCGCAACATCCGCACTGAGCTAAAGGGTAGAGCTGCCGCTTTCAAGGAGCGGGACTAACCCGGAAGCTTATAAGAAATCTCGCTTGGCTCTCCGACGAACCATCAAAACAGGCAAAGCGTCAATACAGGAATAAGATTGAATCGTACTGCTCCAACGCTCGTCGGATGTGGCAGGGCTTGCAAACTATTAGACTGCAAAGGGAAGCACAGGTGTGAGCTGCTCAGTGACACGAGCCTACCAGACGAGCAAAAATACTTCTACGCTCGCTTCAAGGCAAGCAACACTGAAGCATGCATGAGAGCATCAGCTGTTATGGACGACTGTGTGATCACGCTCTCCGTAGCCGATGTGAGTAAGACCTTTAAAACAGGTCAAGATTCACAAGGCCGCAGTGCCAGATGGATTCCCAGGACGTGTACTCTGAGCATGCGCTGACCAACTGGCAAATGTCTTCACTGACATTTTCAACCTGTCCCTGACTGTCTAATATCAACATGTTTCAGGCAGACCACCCTGTGCCCAAGAAAAAGAAGGTGACCTACCTAAATGACTACCAACCCGTAGCACTCACGTCTGTAGCCATGAAGTGCTTTGAAAGGCTGGTCATGGCTCACATCAACACAATTATCCCAGAAACCCTAGAACCACTCCAATTTGCATACCACCCCAACATATCCACAGATGATGCAATCTCTATTGCGATCCATACTGCCATTTCCCATCTGGACAAAAGGAACACTTATGTGAGAATGCTTATCATTGACTACAGCTCAGGGTTCAACACCATAGTGCCCTCAAAGCTCATCACTAAGCTAAGGACCCTGGGACTAAACACCTCCCTCTGCACCTGGATCCTGGACTTCCTGTCAGGCCGCCTCCAGGTGGTAAGGGTAGGTAACAACATCCGCCACGCTGATCCTCAACACTGGGACTTCACAGGGGTGCGTGGTCAGTCCCCTCCTGTACTCCCTGTTCACTCATTACTGCATGGCCAAGCACGACTCCAACACCATCATTAAGTTTGCTGACGATACCAGTGGTAGGCTTGATCACCGACATTCATGAGACAGCCTTTAGGGAGAAGGTCAGAGACTTCACCTACTTGTACATATTACCTCAATTACCTAGACTAACCTGTGCCCCCGCACATTGACTCAGTACCCTTGTATATATGGGTGACTTTCACTTGAGTCATTTTCTATTAAGGTATCTTTACTTTTACTCAAGTGTGACAATTGAGTACTTTTCCCACCACTGCTCTCCTGTAAAGTAGTGATGTGCAAAATACACCAAGTTTCCTGAAACAAGTCACATTTGAATTAACTCTTTCGAACTGTTTCAGCTGGGAAGCATGCGGATGCCTTAAGACTACTAATTTGATGCCTGTGTTGCTAAGTTGACAACACCTAGGCTAGCCTACATCGTAAACGCTAAAAATTGGACGAGAAGAACCGTTTTGATTAGGACTGGCTTTGGTATATTAGGCGAAGTTAACACATCTGTAAATACTTAACAAAGACAATGGCAAACTTCAAAGGTGATGCTAGGCCTAGAGCTTGACAGAACAAAGGAGGACTCATGTTGCGCCATAACACCCTGATACTGACTGCACCTTTGTTAACAACTTCCTTGTTTTCATGGCTCAATGTGAGGAAGAGCAGACCTGCTGGCTGTCAGACATGACTAACCTAGCACAGAAGGCGGCATCTTATCGCTCAACAAACTAGGTGGCTTCTTATACTAGGCTCCTATGCCCTTTAGTCTACTGAGGTTAGACTAAATTCCACATTGGTGATTGGGACTTTTGAATAGCCTAGGCCACCCTATGCCAAATGTGTGGAAATAAATGTAGAGGGGGTGGGGAAATAAAGCTATAACCTATTAATTTGTCAAATTTTCACCTCTTCAAATAAGCATTTCTGAAAATGTCATGTCTTATGGCATCTCTTTATAATCAAAATCCCAAACTATCAATTTCTACTGATATCTAGACGAGCCTAATGCAGAATGATCAACATCTCAAAATGAGATGTGGTAGGCTTGTGCTGTGGTTAGGTGAACAGCTCCCTTTTTCCTGTAGTTCCTACTATTTAGGCTAAGTGAAGTTGTAAAAGTAAAATAGCCTAGGACAGGGCCGAGTTTGGGAAATTATGGCCTAGGCTATAGGCAACAGATATACTCACAGGACTTGGAGAGATCACTATCTCTATTGACAATGGCACAGCTAGTTCTACAAGTTAGGCTAGCCTGCAAGTATATGCAGTTAGACATCCCTTGCTTGATTCCTCAACGAAAGGAACACCTGATAAATCTAGGCTACTTCTTGTCCAATCATTCACTACCTGACCATTTGCTATCCCCCCCCAAAAAATCAGAGATTTATTTAACCACTAATAAACTAACACAAATCTCCTGGCAATTGTAGTGCACCAAACGGTTAATTTCTCTATAGACGAGTTCCTCGCCAACACTCATGAGAAAGTGATGGAAAAGAGGAAAAACAGGAACGTGGCCAACTCACTCCCGTTTCATGTTTCCACAAGTTGATAAAAAGCCCAGTCTGCATTTTCTCTGCAATGACTCCTTTTCAAGAAGAAAAATGTATCACACTATTATGTAGACTATATAGAAAGCTATATGATACGTTAAATCAGAATTTTATTTAATTAACTAGGCAAGTCAGTTAAGAACAAATTCTTATTTATAATGACAGCCTTCCCCGCACAAACCCGGACGATGCTTGACCAATTGTACACCGATCTATGGGAATCCCAATCACGGCCGGAGGTGATACAGCCTGGATGATCCCAATTTATCCAATCGAGAACTTCTCAAGATACAGATGAAGAAATCAAAGAGCCTACGCCAGCCTTTTCCTCAACTCATTAACTTGAAACAGACAGACTAAATTCTTCATGCTGTACCATTGTCACGACAACCCAATGGTGAACACACTCATACTATAGGCCTGTCTAGTGTTAAGGCAAGTGTTACATCACCTTGGTAGCAAATCTGATGAGACCACACAATGAGCAGAGCACAGTACAACAGTTACCTGGATAATCTATTCTGTTGGACTCATCTAGAGTTCATTTAGCTAGCCTAGATGGTATTAGTTGCATGTGAAGGAACACGAACAATGGTTGTGGTCCATCTTACTGCATGGAATGCAATGTAAGGGCGTAACCCTCTTCCCCGCAAACACTCGCACAAAGAAATGACATGCAAACTTAGAGAATGATGACTGGGATGAAAATGCATGTTTGCTGAATACATTGCTTTCCAGAAACTATTCAAGTTTGACAATCCTGTTTGTCATGGATGACTCATGGTGGTGTATGGTGGTGTATGCTAAATGGGTCAACTTTGAGCACCTCTATCTCCTGAATGTTCTGGCACTGTGACCTGAATTTCAGGTCCAAAGTCACTGTCTGACCACTTTTACGATGGGCAAATATGTTATGGGAGGTTTCGATCAAATCAAAAGGGGTGCGGCCAAAAAGGTTTGGATTTTTTTTTTGTTTAATGGAACGAGCCCTTTATCTTTCAAATCGATTTATTTAGTTTGTTATGTAGCTAGGCTATTCAATAAAGACGTTCGTAGCCAACTAGTCTTCCCCATAATAAAGATTAAATTGGCAGTAGAAATTGTAACTTTTTGGAGCAGCAGAGGTGTTGCAGTTTGCCAAATAATAGGGCGCGCATCATTTCAAAACAGTCCCAAACATGGGAAATTAATACGACATGCGGGTGTCCTCTGTCCAGGGTCTTGGCGAGAAGGGATTGTCATTTTAACGTCAGATTTGACTTTTCGTAGCAGGTTGGGATGTCACCCAGTAGGTTAGAATAATTAGGTTATGGTTAGCTCAACCGTAACCCAAAAAATATATACTTCTGATGTTCATTTGACAAAAGCTGTAAAGCGGAATAAGGTACTGCATCTCAGTGTTAGAGGCGTCATTACCCGGGTTCGAGTCCAGGCTGTATCACAACCTGCCGTGATAGAGTCCCATGGGGCGGCGCAGAGTCGTCCGGGTTTGGCCGTAATTGTAAATAAGAATTTGTTCTTAACTGACTTGCCGAATTAAATAAAAGGTTAAATTAATTTTTTTAAATTGTTTTAAGATCTCTGCCCGGTCCAGACGAATAGCAATATTGTATAATGATTATGTCCCCATGAAATGAAATAATGTACCCAAGTCACCTGTTCAAACTGTAAGTTGTTATTTTCCATGGATAAATAACTCGTCATTGATTACATTTAATGTACAACTATTTTTTTCCTGACATGACACCACGTAACATTACATCTCATCAGTGAACTATGCATAATACAGTTTTAGTTAAGCCAGCTAGCAAACACATTCTGCTTACCTTGGGCAGGTCGCGGAGTTGGTTAGCGTCCAGCAAAAGCTCCTCCAAACTCCGACTGTAGCGGTAGATCTCATCCGGGACGTACAACAGAGAGCAGTGCCGCTTATCGATCACTTCAACATGACGGTTGCACCGCCACAGAGGTATACAGTGAAACATCACCGGGTGATGGCAAAATCCGTTCTTAACAAATATCCCGAATAGACGTCCAATTAAAGAAACGGAAGGCGCAACTGAATACAGCCACCTAGCTACTAGATTGTTTGCCAAACACTTTCTTGCAGTTGGTCGAACGAATTTCCAAAGCAAACATCTTAACCACCTCCCCCAGGCGTAAATAAATACCAATGGGCACCATGGAATAAAAACGGTGTCTGGCGCTCTCACATTCAATACTTTTGTAGGCTTGGTTTTTTATTCTTTACTCACGTCGCCTCTGGAATGTTAGTTTTTCTAATCGGCTCCCGAAAACGAACACATCTCTGTTTAGGTCTTATTTCGTGTAGCCTACTGATTTCGTTGTCCCAGAGTTATTTTCCCCTCAGACCAGTGGTGTACTCATTCGGCAGATTCTGTTGCCAAATGTTTCTTAAACGGAAGCAAACGAAACGACATGGGCGGGACTTACCTGAATTAGTCCAATAGAAACTCTTGTTTTAGTTGCAAAACGTTTCTGCAAATGTTTGGACAAATGATTACACCCCTGTTTCTGACCCGGAACATTCACTCCCTCGTTTCAATCTGACGTCACCATTCCTAACTGCTCCTCCCTTTGTATTTCACTCACACCCTCTGGAAAAGTAGAAGCAAGAGAGAGGATCGCGATTGAATCAGTTGCCTTTCTTCAGTTGACCTACTGTACCTCAGCTCAGTGTTATTTTAGCCTGAAATATCCTAGTTTTGTCTAGTTTTGTGTACTCTGTTCTTAAAACAGTTTATTCTGGGAGTTATGCTCCCGAGTGGTGTAGTGGTCAAAGGCACTGGATCTCAGTGCAAGAGGCGTCACTACAGTCCCTGGTTTGAATCCAGGCTGTGTTTGAGAGTCCCATAGGGCAGCGCACAATTGGCCCAGCATCGTCCGGGGTTGGTAGTCATTGTAAATAAGAATTTGTTCTTAACTTACTTGCCTAGTTGTTGGTTCAATTTAAAAACATACACACACTTTAGAGTAGGTAACATACAAACAAGATTGACACCCGGATTTGTTTTTTTTTGTAAGTCAAATATGAATCTGTCTTTATGGGGCAGCTGTCAGAAATGTACATGTAAATCTGGGGTGCGTTCAGTTTGGTTCAACGTTTACTACGTTGCATTAGTTTGTAGCCTACTGAACACTTTCCAAGAACAGTGCACAGTTCAACAGCCTTTGAGGTAGGCCTGTTTTCTCCCATTTGGCTATATCAATATGGGTGTGACCATTAGATATCGCAAAACTCATACACAATCGCCCTCTGGGCCACCATAACCACACAGTTATTTACGACCAGTAAAGATCAGTACAGTACCGGTTCTGTTGAATTAAACCGTTGAACACAGTTGTCATACTGAATGCACCATTGATGTAGGTCCATCCACCAAAAAGCAATGAATACAAATATAGAACCCATTTTCAAAATAGTGAGGGCGTACAGTCTGAACTCAAGTCATCGATTGCCTTAGTAATTCAGGATTAATCCATCTTCACTTGATGAACATCTAGGTCAGCGGGTCTCAACCCTGGGGTAACTCTACTAGTACCTGGCATACCCACAGATGGTACTTGGGAAGACTCATAAGAACATGGGCATTGGGATCAGTTGGTGGGATATTTTGGGTAGAGCCAAATGTGTTGTGTACAGCACATGTCAAACGCATTCCACAGAGGGCCGATTGTCTGCAGGTACATTCTTCCCTTGTACTTGATGAATAAAGGTCACTAATTAATAAGGAACTCCGCTCTTAATTTCCAGGTATTCATTTAAAGGAAAAACCAAAATCCAGCAGATACAAGGCCTTCATGGAATGAGTTTGACACCTGTGTCCAGTAACCAAAAATGTTGACAACCACTGCTCGATGGTGAAAAAAAAAATGATTTGTTGATAATATGGGCATAACACTTGCATTTTCTTCTCTTATCCACTAAGAGGCACTAGAACATACTAAATGACAACACTAGCCCCCTGAAAATAACAGGCATGCAGGTATCTGCCAAAATAATGTTAACACTTGCGTAAATGAGGGATACAATGTATATTGAACGCAGGCGGTTCCACAAGGGTGTGGTTCCTGAATTAAGCAATTACCATGCTTAGGGTCATGTTTAAAATAGCTGGGCAGGCAATTAAAGTATTTTTGCTACCATGGCTATGCCACCATCAGAAGACTATGCCCCCTCCACAGGGAACAAATGGTCACAGAATGGTTTGATGAGCATGTAAACCATATGCCATTGTCATCTCAGTCACCAGATCAACCCAATTGAACACTTATGGGAGAATCTGGAGCTGGGCCTGAGACAGCGTTTCCCACCATCAACAGAACACCCAATGGAATTTCTCACAGCAGAATGGTGTGGGATCCTTCCAGTAGAGTCCCAGACTCTGGCTCGTTGTAGCCCAACGCTCTATTAAGACACCGTTGGGGTTTCCTTTATTTTGGCAGTTAGCGCCATGTCCACAAATAGATGAAAGGCCAAAAACAATGCATGGTTTTCATCATATTTAATAGTGCAATTCAGTGTTTGACAATATGAACAAACAAATAACATTGACACATACCCAACATTCAAATGCAGCAATTGTTTTACAAGCAGCATGGGCAAAAAACCTCATACAAAGACGTCCCGGCCCAATAGCTACACTGAGTATACAAAACATTAAGAACACACCTTCCTAATATTGAGTTGCACACCCCCCACCCCTCAGAACAGCCTTAATTCGTCAGGAATGGACTTTACAAAGTGTCGAAAGCATTCCACAATTGTCAAGTTGGCTGGATGTCGTACAGTTATTGCCAATTCTCCCTCTGAATGCCACACATACACAAGCCATGTCTCAAGGCTTAAAAATCCTTCTTTAGCCCATCTCCTCCCTCTCATCTACACTGATTGAAGTGAATTTAACAAGTGACATCAATAAGGGATCATAGCTTTCACTTGGATTCAACTGGTCAGTCTCATGGAAACAGCAGGTGTCCTTAATGTTTTGTATACTCAGTGTATAGTTACAGCTCCAATTTGGTCTCAAAAAGTAAAGTAGGCCAAGAAAGGGACATTTGGCCTGGAATGAATAGTGCAAAGGCATGAAGTGGAATCAATGCACCTGTATCCACAAGTTTCCAGCAGTCCATCCATCCTCTTAGGGCCTTCATCTACGCCCCATCGTTTTAAAGGCCTTCAGAGACTTTGCCATCATAGGTGCCACCCCTCAAGAGAAAGAAGAAGTAGAACATTCGCAACTTGGCCATAGCCTGGTGTAATAAGCCTCATCTGTGTATTTCACAGTAAAAACAATGGTTAACTCTGATCAAGCTGGTTCCACAGGCTAATTTGATCGGTCTAGGATTATGAACGGCCAGACTGATGTTGATTTCTATATTTGATCTTCACAAGTACACCTGTATACCATTGTCATGGGGTGTATTCATTAAGAAATGTTAACAGAATCAGCGTAAACAGCGTAAACTGATCTGAATTTGTCCAGTAGAAACTCTTGTTTTGCTTCCGTTTGGTTCATAAAGAGTTAACAGTTTCCGTAATGAATACACCAAGTCTTTGTAGGACAAAACGCATTTCTGAATCGAATGAAAGATGCTGGTATATTTCAAGGAAAACAAATAAATGTAATGTAGCCATTGTGAACAGGCCATTTCTACTCCTACACAAAGTAATTCAGCAGAGTATTGATGTAATCCAACAGTCAAACTCACTTCTCACAAATCCCCCACTTTGTGGGAATGCAGACCTTTATCACCTGCTGGTTAAAATGTAATCCTGCATTAAGGCACAAGCATTGACTTCTACTAGAAGTTGCTGGCCTACGACAGCTGCATGCACAAAATGGGAGAAGTACAATTTGATCCACGTATATTACCATTAGTCTCACAAAAGGAATCAGTCCCTGGAGTAAAAAGTTAGAAATAATGTCAATACAATTACACTGTTCATGAATCAGTAGTGAAGTACTGTTAACCCATTAGGTGCCAAGTGATTCTACTTACGTGTTTTTTTGCGGGAATCTTGTCCTTGGCTTGTCCCAGAGACAGTGGTGCTTGGCCTAGGAGGTTCAACATAGCAGGGTCTGGCTCTGTTTTCCTGGGCCTTGACACTGAGAAGGAGAGGGGCAGTGCACAGTGTTAAGATCATGGCGTCTACATTACGGTTACATCCCAATTGCATACACACACAAAAATGATTTAATAACACTGTTAGAGAAACTGTAAACCATACTCCGACAGAAAGGGTTTAACAAACATGTTGGAGTTTGAACAAATCCATTTTTTTAAATGGTTTAAATAGCATCAGTTCAAAAGCGCCACCAGAAATGTCTAAAACCATTTGTTGTATTGATACTGCCAAATGTATTGAGTCAAGTCTAGTGAACAATGTCTATTACAATGATTTGTTGCAGTGGAAAACTGAGGACAAGCAGAATGAAACCAGTTTATCCGGCACTACCACGATCTTAACAGCCAGGTTATGGCTCTGTTTAGCAACCGTTGCTGGTTATTTTCATTTGGGGGAGTAGAGCGTAGACCATGGGAACAAATAAACACTGTCCATGGTCAGGTGATTGAGCTACCAATGAAAGTACAATGACATGAGTCAACCATTGAGTAGTAGAATGTCAACCATGTCTTATGATCCTCTAGTGCATACATTAGGCTCAGTATTGAGTTGTTACCCATCTTATGAAATTATATTAGGAAAACATTACAGTTCATCAAGATATTGATTAAAATTAATTTCAGTTCAAATTCTAAATTATTCAAAGAATAGCAACTCCATAAGATGTATGATTGTCATACTTGGAGCAAGAATAATGTATTTTCTGGCATATACATTTGTAAGTAGGCATCTTTGTCACCATGGTCAATATGAGAATGACAGGATGGTGGGGACAGACCTGGGCCTGTCTAGTGGGTGAGGCGGCAGTACGACACCAGTAGGTCCATTGTTCTCCTGCTGGATTCGTGGATGTCTTGCAGTTCCATGGATCTCTTGCTGAATTCTCACATTTCTAGGCGGCTTGGCAACAGAGTTAATAAACGCCATTTTCACCTGCCGACCTGGGAGTGGGAGAAAGAGGGAAGAAATTACATTTTAGAAGACAAATTCTTATTCCACAACTAGTATTAGTGAAAAGACCTACAGTAAGTAAATATGCCAACTGTGTGGAGTCTATAAGATATGATTGGAGACAAACCAAAGATGTTTGACCCAATAATAAAAATACAACCATTTACACATTAAGGAATAATTGCACTATAGCATTGAGTTTACTGTTAGAAATGGGGAGATATGGATTTGACAGAACCCCAGTCAGTGATGGGAAAGGCTTTATTCTACATAATCTCCAGCCCTACAAGGCCAGCAGAGGCCATGACAGATTGACAAGGTTTAGATTTAACCCCGTAGCCAGTCGCCCTTTAGATCTATTCATAGCCTCTGTTGGTCGGGGGACAGATGGCCAGGTCGACATTAACCCAGTGCCTGGTCAGCATTAAGGGGTAGTCTTGCTCAGATCACTTCAAAACAACTGGGCCAACTGTTGCTCAGTCCCTTTCAACCCAAGACCAGAGTTTGTAAAGTGGAGGATCTCAGTTTAAAAGGTAGCATAACTTGACGTCAGAGCATGAGCACTGTCCAAAGGCTGAATGGTAAGACATCTAGGGTTACTTTTTGACCCGTCCAAGAACTTGAATGTCAAGGATTTCCTGTGAATGATGTGAAGCAATACAAAAACATGATGAAATAGCAAACCTTTGGGTTTTCCTGAATGGGCAGAGACTATGGTTTTAGTCAGTCTTTGGAGCTTCCTCTCCCTTTCCTCAGATAGCCTCATATGCATCTCTCTCCAGGACTCGTACTCCTCTAGATGGGCATTCCTGAAGTCCCGCTGACAGTGCTTCTCCCATAAGTGATCAGTCAATCCAACATACATCTGTCAGAGAGCATAGATGGTTTAGCTGACAACTTCACGAAAACGATGTGCACGATTCAATGGGGCAGAAGTCCTGTGATTCTGGATGGCCAGATAGCTAGCAACAATGAGAAGCTGCCATGTGGGGAATCGTAGGTGGCTCGTGTCAGCTTGTTCTTGATACTATGTCTTGTTGAGGTGTTGACTAATGTCATGTCTATGCTAATTTGGCAAAACAAATTGCTAGCTAGCCAACCAACAACGATAAATGTATTTGAGAGAAGCACTCATTGTGCAAATGTATTTAAACATTGAAATATAGTTTACATGTTGTAAATAATCTAAGCCAACCAAGTCTGTTTTGTCCCATAGTTGCGTGCGCGTCAGTTCTTGCTAAACAACCAACCCGTCTATTGGTTGATCAGTGAAAATGGCAAATCTGCTCACAGTACCCATATTTCTTGCCAAACCTTACAAATCTAAGCCATCAGTACTCACAGCTATGAAGTGTCAAATTGGTGTAAGAATATTATTTTTATACCAAGTTGCCATGGTGAAGCCATATTACCTATGCAGCACTATCAGACATACAGGAAGTACTTGCAGGTTGGCACTCAGGGGTAAAGTGATGGGAGGCCTGTCCAGCGGTAACCCTTGCAGGCACAACACTTAAATCAGGCCTCCTCAAAATCAACTTAAGAATGGGATTCTTACCGGGTTGCACTCTTCAATACGAAACAGCTGATCAGGTGTACAGCGCTCTAGTACTGGCTCAAGGATTTCAAATGGGACCCCTCCGATCTCATAGAGCACTAAGAAAAGATCAGAGCGTTAACATTCTCTCCATCCAAAGGACAGCCTGCGTAAGAGTGTTGAGGTTCCCTGCCTGGGCCATACTCACAGTCAATGTTGTTCTGCAGTGCCCGGATACATTGCTGGTACAAGGACATCATGGCTGGGAGAAAGGCGGACTTCACACCAGAATAGACCTGCATCTTCCGGTTGAGTCTTTGACCAGTGAAGACCGGGCCCTCAGAGACCAAGACTTTAGATTTCTCTTCCACTGAAACAAATTACACCCACCCCGAAAATACTTTATTTGATCATTAATTCAACAGGGAGTCCCATTGAGACCAAGGTCTAACAAGGGAGCCCAGCATTTTACATAGCAAGATAAAATAGGATTCAAGTCATGACATGCAACTACATTTTCAGTGGAGTTAGATTAAGTTTGTAAAGCTTGCTCAATCACAAACCCTTGGGGGAAAAAAAACACAGTTTACACTCACTTTTCCTGTCGTAGTAGTTGAAGTTGGAGAGCTCGTCATATTCGGGTAGAAATGTTGGCAATGGAATATTAAGCAAGTCCATCACAGACCCCTTCATAGCCTTAAAAAGGATGTCTTCGATCAATGCAACATTGTTGAATCAGAATGTCACCTCAAAACATTTATGAAAATATTTACAATGCATTACAACTCCATGCCAAATGTACCTTTTTAGGCAGTGAAAAATCTGCAGTCGCCGCAGGTAACTGCTTATTGGTTTTCGTGCTGGGTGTCTTCACAACCTTTACTTCTTTTTCAACAGTCTTAAGTTTCTTAGGTGTTTTTTTACTGTCAGATTTTTTCTTCCTCTTAGGCGTGTTGATGTCATAGCTCAAGAAAGACTCAAAAGACATGGAGGGCACCTCGACGTCATCGCCATTCGGCTTGTCCTCAATCGCCATTTTCTCTTTGGTCTTTGATTTTCCCTCTTGTTTAGCCTTTTTGTCTTCATGGCAGACTTGATTTCTTTCACTTGGTTTCCGCCTCTCTCCATTACAACCTAGGGAGTCACTCACTTTTTTGTTGTCTTGGTCATTGGATTTGTCAATAACTGTCCATTTTTTATCAGGTTTAGATTTTGATGACTCGTCGCTGGATGGTTTAGGACACGGCAGTGTTTTTCTATTGGAGTCTCTCCTTATCCCACATTTCCCTCCGTTATCTGAATTGTTGTTAGATTCTTCCCTGGAAATCGACTTGGCTTTCTTGTGGCTGGTCTTAAATGAAAATGTTGTGTTTGGCAGCAAAACATTTTCATCTTCAGAATTTCTACTCATATTACTTTTTTTTCCAGTAACCATTAAACACTCTCGTGTCCCCTTCTGTTTTTTCCCCTCATCCTTGTCCTTCTTCCAAGTACGCTTGTTTTCCTTCTCACTTTTAAAATGATCATTTTTCAATTCACTTGAGTCTTCATCTACTTCCTGTAAATGAGACATCGCTGCAGTACCTTGGTTTTTGTCTTCAGTTTTCAAATGCTCATCTTTGGAAGTTCCTTGGTTTTTGTATTCAGTTTTCAAATGCTCATCTTTGGAAGTACCTTGGTTTTTGTATTCAGTTTCCAAACTTTCTTCATTTCTGTCAGTTTTCAAATGCTCTTTTTCTGAAGTGCCTTTGTTTTTCTCATCAGTTTTCAAATGGACCCCTCTTGAAGTAGGACCATCTTGGTTGTCCTCATCGGTTTTTAAACGCTCATCTTCTGAAGTATTTTGACTTCGGTCCTCTATTTTTGAGCATGCCTCTTTTGAACGGTTTTGAATCTCTGCATCGGTTACCAAAAGCTTGCTCTGCGAAGCTTCCTCCTTCTCTGTATGGCTGTATGAGGGAGAAATTCAAACACTCTAGTAATGAACACTGGACAATCATTCAAATTATTCGAAAGCAAGTGTGCTAAGTACAATACCTCACGGTTTCTTTAGGAACCAATTTCTTCCAGTGACTGACCAATAGCCTAACAGCTTCTCCTGCATCCCCATGCTTGCGCAAAGAGTTTACAGCTTTGCCGATTCCAGTCTCCTAATCATAATCAAGACAAAAATACATGAAATTGAGTACAAATGGGCACAGGCAAACCACAACTCTTCATGCAACACACACACAATTTTAAGTATAGGAGTGTCTTACTGCAAGAATGTCTAGGGTTATATCCAACTCCCTTAGTTTCTTTAAGATTTTCAGGACCTGTAAGATAAACAGATGGCTATGCATAAACCAAAGACTGTAGATGGTATACATTTTCAGTTTACATTAGGATGCAAACATAGTGCCCATTTCCAAACATTTGTACTAAACTGTCCTTGCACGATTAGAACGCCTAACATGTTTATCATGAACAACTACCACATGGGGGGGATCATGTTTATCATGAACAACTACCACAGGGGGGGATCATGTTTATCATGAACAACTACCACAGGGGGGGATCATGTTTATCATGAACAACTACCACAGGGGGGATCATGTTTATCATGAACAACTACCACAGGGGTGGGATCATGTTTATCATGAACAACTACCACAGGGGGATCATGTTTATCATGAACAACTACCACAGGGGGATCATGTTTATCATGAACAACTACCACAGGGGGATCATGCAGAGTTTGTATGAAAAAATAAATGTTTTTTTTTTAAAGTTAACGTAATCTGAAACAGCAACGGGAACTAATGGACAGACATGCACAATATGGTAATCCTCGTTTCAGTTCACTAGAAAGCAGTGCTTGATTTGTACATGAGCGCACCAGAGTAGAGTACCGGCACCTAAAATGTTCTACTGCTTGAGGTCCTGTTCCTCTTAATTATTGTGGTGCTCCTGCACCTACATAGAAACAGTAACAGCACCCAAAGTGAATACCTGATCCTATTTCAGTTTGAGTCAAGTACTCCTAGACAATCCCCTCCCAGCTTGCCTGCATCCACATCAGTTGTAAAAATGTGGCTGCCTACAGTATGTAGCCTACTGCATGTGTGCAGCAGAGGCCTCACATCCAACCCAGAAACAAGGTATTCACGTGACAGGTGGCAAACGTTTCATCTGTATTCATAATTCTCTCAAACATAACTATTCCAGTAAGTGTTTATTCCAGGAGGTGTTTCAGCAACTCAGCGCCGAGTTGACAGACAGCAGCCACAAATTGGGCAACTGGCTGGGTTGCTAATTATAGCGCCAGAGCACTTCATTCCCCCCAACAATCTTCCCCACTCCACACTGGTTGACAAGACGGGAAGCATTTTATGTCAAATGTGACTTTTCGTAGAAGGTTGTTAATTGTGTTAAGGTAAGGAAATGGGTAAACTAAACCCCCCTCCCCCTCCAAAAAAGAAAAATCAACGCGACGTCACTTTGATATTAGCTGCAGCACTTCCTGCCATAACCCTCCTCACGCCTAACCCAATATGAAGTTGTTGCACACATGCTCAGACAACGCATCACCAGCAGCATATACTTAGTCACAAGAGTCCCATGTTGTTAAAGTTGTTCATAAACTCTTCCAAACATGAATGTGTCAAACAAAACACGCATTTAATGAATTGATTTGGGGGAGCAGCTCTGCTGACATTGAATATGTTTAAATAGACCACGTGACTTATTTTGTAAACCTCAGTGCTTCCATCACTAGCCTACCGTACAATAATTGTGATTCAGTCGAGAAGGCTATCGAATTTGAACCATTGGTGTTAATCTATTTATTACTGTCCAGGTAGAGTAATTGTAAAATAAATAACCGGCGTAAAACTACAAGCAATTACACTAGTGCGTCTAAAATACCTTCTTTGATTCTGTCGTTTCTTTGAGCTGAAGTTTTAACTGCAGCACTTTCTTCGACACGTCAAGTGCGTCCATCACGTTGGCTCACGTGCATTCATTGACCCGAAAGCGCTACTGCGCCACAGTCACGTTATATAAGGGGCGGTGTCAAAGTGTTTTTTATTAAAGAGGTATGTCCAATTATACAAATATCAATTAGTGAACGTGAGCAGATGTCAGTGTCACTGTAAAAGACCCCTCTACATCAAACCATCCCAAAAATCCTTTAGTATACAAATGAGCTGATGAAATGATGTGGTCCTAAGTCACAAATGACACATCCATAAGACACATTAGACATCACAGTTGTCTGAGAATCTTCATTCTCATGATAATATTTTTTCTCCATTTGCAATCGGAACTTTATCACTAGTCGAATGAATCACCAGATAATTATGATGTCTATTTGAGTTATTACATTGGGTTGACAATTAGGCCCTACCCATAATAATCAAGCCAGAGAGATGGATTTGAATGTAGCCTATGCTATATGACAAGTTAAAACCCTGACCTGTTCACCGGACGTGCTATCTGTCCCAAACCTGCAGTTTTCAACTCTCTATAGACAGCAGGAGAGGTAGAGATACTCTCAATGATCGGCTATGAAAAGCCAACTGACATTTACTCCTGAGGTGTTGACCTGTTGCACCCTCGACAACAACTTATTATTTGACCCTGCTGGTCATCTATGAACATTTGAACATCTTGGCCATGTTCTGTTATAATTTCCACCTGGCACATCCAGAAGAGGACTGGCCACCCCTCAGAGCCTGGTTCCTCTCTAGGTTTCTTCCTAGGTTCTGGCCTTTCTAGGGAGTTTTTCCTAGTCACCGTGCTTCTACACCTGCATTGCTTGCTGTTTGATGTTTTAGGCTGGGTTTCTGTACAGCACATTGTGACATCAGCTGATGTAAGAAGGGCTTTATAAATACATTTAATTGAATTTGATTGAAGTTATTCAGGGTGATCCCAGCTACCATATTACAAGTCAGTAGACTAGTATTGTGTCCCCCTCACACGTATTGGGCAATACTTCCATTCGCATGCTCAGAGGAGGAGTTTACTCCACTTTTCTGGCACTGTTGAGTATAACCAGTCTCTATTGCCCACTATCTGAAGGTGCAAGTCTTTTTTCACCTGCTTCTCATCTCTTTGGTAAGTAAGCCACGTTTTGGCCATATTATTCCTATGTTTGTAATGTCTTTGTGTCTGTCTGTCAATTACAAAAGTTGCCTAAATGTTTGTTAACATGTTTGGTTTGATTTTGGCACAGTGACACAATACAGTAACCTAATGTGTAGGTTTGACACCATAGTTTTATTGTCAGTTTATTTCCATCAGATTTCAAATTAACTAGGAAAGTTTTTACAAAAGGCTGATTATTTTTTAGGCTATAATTATAGATCTGTTGACTTTCTGGATAATGTTTTGGATTTTTCTTTCAACTTTCAGTTTCTTTACATTTATAATTTCTACAAAGGTGAATTATTTAATTGATTAGTTGATCATTGGGCCTTCTTTTTTTAAATCTTCAGAATTAACTGAACTTTTTAGAAGGACATTTGGCTAGGTCCTCCTGACACAAGTCTATAAAAGGAACGTCATGGGTGAGCTATCCAGCGTTGCTATTCCTGGTCACAGAACTGATACATCGCGACAGATGCAGATAGCGGAATGTTTATTCGCTGACTTGCGCTACAGCATTATTCTGGAATAGGCCAACTATATGTAATTTTAACTCATTTGATGGAGAAAAAAATGGTAGTCTATTGTAATGATGTTTACGTTGATTATGTCTAACAACATTGCTTTGAATTGATATCAAATTTTAATGTAAAAAAATGCAAGTAGGATAGAATGGGCCTTCATACTGTTAGAGAATGTAATACCCTTGTCACAATCGTTTCCAAATGTATATTAAAATACATGTAAAAAATACAACGGTTTATATTTTCATTAAGGTGTTGAACTTTGGTTGCAACTTTCAAATATCAAAATAACAGTATAAATGCAAAGAAATGATTGTGTTTTCTTCAGACAGCCTCACTTGTTCACACTGTATTCAGCCACTTTGTCAATTATTCCACAACATACATTGCCAAATGGCCGCAGCAACGTATATAACATGCCTAGATGCAGGACTCATAAAAAAAAGGCCTACTTATAACCACAAATACAAGTAAAGCTGTAATGATTATGATATTACACATTTGAATTTGACAATATTTTGTGTGACAATATTTCACTCAACTGTACATCTGTCAGTTTTGTCATAAATGTATTAGTTGCCATATGGTGTTGTGATTGTTTTTTCATTTCAACAGGTTGCTCTTGCTCTGACATATTCTTATTTTCCTTCAAGTAGGTCTGGGCTGTGTCCATCTGTTGCAGCCATGGCACCCAAAAAAAACAAGACTGCCAAAAAGAACAAAGGGGATAACAATGACATTACTATAATGGTCGAGGATAGCCCGATCAAAAACATTAACGGGCTGAACACCTTGTTGGAGGGAGGAAACAGCTTCACCTGCATCTCAAGTGAAGTCACTGACCCTGTCTATGCTCCTAACCTCCTGGAAGGTCTTTGTACCATGAGGCAGGACAGTTTCCTCTGCGACCTGACCGTCTCTACAAAGTCAAAGTCCTTTGATGTCCATAAAGTTGTCATGGCCTCCTGCAGTGAGTACATTCAGAATATCCTGAAGAAGGATTCCGCCCTCACGAAGATCGACTTGAATGACCTTTCACCCACAGGCCTGGCCACTGCCATCACATACGCCTACTCAGGTAAACTAACCCTGTCATTGTACAGCATTGGCAGCACCATTGCAGCAGCCATGTTGTTGAAGATCAACACCCTGGTGAAGATGTGCAGCGACTTCCTCATGCAGGAGCTCAGCGTGGAGAACTGCATGTACGTGGCCAACATTGCCGACACCTACGGCCTCAAAGAAACCAAAGAAGCCGCCCAGAAGTTCATGAGGGGGAACTTTATCGAGTTCTCTGAGATGGAACAGTTCCGGAAGCTCACCTACGAGCAGATCAATGACTTCCTCAGTGATGACTCCCTGCAATTGCCCTCTGAGATTACAGCCTTCCAGATAGCCATGAAGTGGTTGGACTTCGATGAGAAGAGACTGAAATACGCCCCAGATCTTCTGACCAACATTCGCTTTGGCACCATCTCAGCTATGGACCTGGTCAATCATGTCCAGAATGTGCCCAGAATGATGCAGGACCCCGAGTGCCATCGTCTCCTGGTGGACGCCATGAATTACCACCTGTTGCCTTACCAGCAGAACATTTTGCAGTCCCGCAGAACAAAGGTACGTGGTGGCCTCCGTGTCATGCTGACAGTGGGTGGACGACCAGCTTTGGCGGAAAAATCTCTCAGCAAAGAGGTTCTCTACAGGGATGAGGATGACGTATGGAATAGGCTGACAGAGATGCCAGCCAAGAGCTTCAATCAGTGTGTGGCAGTCCTGGATGGCTTCCTTTATGTTGCTGGTGGTGAAGACCAGAATGATGCCAGGAACCAGGCGAAACATGCTGTCAGCAACTTCTGCAGGTGAACATTTGATTCTGTATGAGCTTATTCTATTGTAAATGTATCCTTTCTGCTCTTATAGTATGGCTGATATTACACAGACCATGACCAGATATTGTACTGTACATTCAAATAATAATTTGTATCTAATAACGTCTTTGTCCATTAGGTATGATCCTCGTTTCAACACCTGGATTCATTTGACCAACATGATCCAGAAGCGCACCCACTTCAGTCTCAACACCTTCAATGGTCTCTTGTTCGCTATTGGAGGTCGTAACTCTGATGGATGCCAAGCTTCAATGGAGTGCTACGTGCCTTCCTCCAACCAATGGCAGATGAAAACCCCCATGGAGATCCCCCGGTGCTGCCACGCCAGCTCTGTCATTGATGGCAAGATCCTTGTTAGTGGTGGTTACATCAACAACGCGTACTCCAGGGCTGTGTGCAGCTATAACCCTTCCACTGATATGTGGCAGGATAAGAACAGTTTGAGCTCCCCTAGAGGCTGGCATTCCACTGCTACAGTCGGAGACCGGGCTTATGTGATTGGTGGCAGCCAGCTGGGTGGTCGTGGAGAGAGGGTGGATGTCTTGGCTGTTGAGTGTTTCAACCCTCACAATGGACAGTGGAGCTACTCTGCCCCGCTAAACACAGGAGTGAGCACTGCTGGTATAGTCAGCATGAATAATAAGATCTATCTCCTTGGAGGCTGGAACGAGATTGAGAAGAGGTACAAGAAATGCATCCAGGTGTATAACCCTGACCTCAATGTATGGACTGAGGATGATGAGTTGCCAGAGGCTACAGTTGGCATCTCATGCTGTGTCCTTACCATACCCACACGCAAAACACGAGAGTCCAGGGCCAGCTCTGTTTCATCTGCACCAGTCAGCATATAGAGTCTGGCAGGTTGTTTGATGTAGTCTGCCAGAGGACCAAAAATCCTCGAGCCAGTCCAATTCAGAAAATCCTTTATGCAGAAAGTGATCATCCCTCTTTGAGTAAAAAAAAACAACTGATAACCTACAAATGTCACACACACACATCTAATTTGGAATTGAATCAGATATATTCAAATTGTTTTTTATACGTTTTATGAAGGATGGAATTTCTTCCAAATTAAGGCAAATCATAAAATTGTTATGTGCGACATCAATTCAGGAAGTTGTTTTGTGTTGTGAGACAAATTTAAATATTTTATTATCAAGGGAAACATTTCTTTCCTTTTGGGGCCAATTCAGCCGTAATAGTTGAATCAGCCCTACTCTCCCTAGACCACAGATTTTATTCCCAATATTAAACTTATTTGGTGTTGTGCTAATAGTAACTACATTATTTGTACAATACACATAAACATGCCTATATGGTGAACCCTTGTTATGTCACTATCATTACTTTCCAGTGACATAAAGCTAAATACACTGTATATAGTATAATCAACGACTGGACATATGATGATGATGGAAGACCATTGACTTAAATCCTCATATACAGCAGTGGAGGCTGCTGAGGAGAGGACAGCTCATAAAAATGGCTGGAATCCATGGAATGGCATCAAACACATGGTAAACCACAACAATTCAGGCGCCACCAACCTCCTGTGATATACAGGTATACAACTGTGATTAACATTTACAGGGACGTTTAAAAAAAAATGTAAACTCATATTCATCATCTCCAGCACCACCCCAACATACAACATATGTAAATGAGGGCGTGTTTCTATGTAGATGGAGAAAGACGAGTGTTTCCACAGACATCATCGGTTTGCATCCAGTATGTTGATGTTGTGGTGCTGCTAGAGATCATACATTTCCCTTTGAAATCTTCAGATGTCAATGCAGAAGATAAACTAATTACTAAGCATTCTTTGTTGCTGAAATATGATATTGTTGCTTCAAGGAGTAGACGCTGCTGGTTTCTTGTTTGTTTTCTTTAACACACTATACACTACAGTCATGTGAATTGTATGTACTGTCCTGACTCAGAAGAAGCTGTTGGGAAAATGTGGTTATGATGACATTGGTAATATTTGTTTTGTAAAAAGAGTGAATACTGGAAAATACAGCTATTAGCCTGAGCTGTTAAGGGTGTGGGCACTCTGCAACAGTGCCTCCTAATTTCCCTGACAGCTCATGATTTATTTTGTTCTTATATTAAACATTTTTAAAAAGTTGTGTTTGACATATAACTGAAATTGTTTAAGAGGTGGATGGTTCTAATTTTCACTTGTAGGTGAAGCTGGATTGATTAGTCTCACACATACCATAAGGCAATACACCAGTATAAAAAAAATCCTACATATATAGTCTGAATTGGTCTTTTCCTGTAATTTATGCAAAGCTATATTTTACAATCATATATGCAAACACTTTTTCACTTTTTGGCATAAATTCTCATATTTTTACGGGGCCACAGAAGCATTTTGCTTTACGATTTTGGCTAGAAAACTATCATGTTTTCCTGCCAAAAGTTTATTACTAGAGCAGGGGGCAAAACGACAGGTCAAGGGCAGGCAGAGGTCAGTAAACCAGATCAGAGTCCATAAGGTACAGAACAGCAGGCAGGCTCAGGGTCAGGCAGAGGTCAGTAAACCAGATCAGAGTCCATAAGGTACAGAACGGCAGGCAGGCTCAGGGTCAGGGCAGGCAGAATTGTTAAAACCGGAAAAACAGACAATAGAAAAGACAGGAGCAAGGGGAAAACCGCTGGTAGGCTTGACGAACAAAACAATCCGGCAACAGACAAACAGAGAACACACTGGGGATAACGAGAAAGATGTGCAACACCTGGAGGGGGTGGAGACAAGCACAAAGACAGGTGAAACAATTCAGGGTGTGACAAAAAAGTCACTCATCAATCAGTATATCAATCAGTATATCAACTGTACTTGAGTTGTTGTTTTAGTTTACCCTGTACAATGGAACCAATGGAGTAGTCTAATTGAAGGAGTGAGATAAATGAAGCACACCTTAAACACTAAGTTCACATGACATGCATTTGACCCATGTCTGCTGAACATGTATGAGCTTACCTTGCTTTAGTGCAGTAAATCCAGTGGCTGTGAGACACATTTGCCTATGAATACTATAGATGAGATAAAGCCACCTGTATGTGAGTCACCCTGTTTCATGGTCTATGAGTCATAGTTGTTGAATCATTGTGACTATCAGGTTCAAACAGAAGACAGCAGAAGACTACAGAGGGCGTCATTTTCAGTCCTCTCCACAGTGCCGAAATGTACAAACGTTTTTGTCCTATAACTTGCAGCATACAGTTTAAGTCAGAAGTTTACATACACCTTAGCCAAATACATTTAAACTCAGTTTTTCACAATTCCTAACATTTAATCCTCATAAAAATTCCCTGTCTTAGGTCAGTTAGGATCACCACTTTATTTTAAGAATGTGAAATGTCAGAATAATAGTAGAGAGAATGATTTATTTCAGCTTTTATTTCTTTCATCACATTCCCAGTGGGTCAGCAGTTTACATACACTCAATTAGTATTTGGTAGCATTGCCTTTAAATTGTTTAACTTGGGTCAAACGTTTCGGGTAGCCTACCCCAAGCTTCCCACAATAAGTTGGGTGAATTTTGGCCCATTCCTCCTGACAGAGCCGGTTTAACGTAGTCAGGTTTGTAGGCCTCCTTGCTCACACACGCTTTTTCAGTTCTGCCCACACATTTTCTATAGGATTGAGGTCAGGGCTTTGTGATGGCCACTCCAATACCTTGACTTTGTTGTCCTTAAGCCATTTTGGAAGTATGCCACTTTGGAAGTATGCTTGGGGTCATTGTCCATTTGGAAGAACCATTTGCAACCAAGCTTTAACTTCCTGACTGATGTCTTGAGATATTGCTTCAATATATCCACATAATTTTCCTACCTCATGATGCCATCTATTTTGTGAAGTGCACCAGTCCCTGCTGCAGCAAAGTACCCCCCACAACATGATGCTGCCACCCCCGTGCTTCACGGTTGGCATGGTGTTCTTCGGCTTGCAAGCCTCCCCCTTTTTCCTCCAAACATAACGATGGTCATTACGATCAAACAGGTCTATTTTTGTTTCATCAGACCGGAGAACATTTCTCCAAAAAGTTTGATCTTTGTCCCCAAGTGCAGTTGCAAACCGTAGTCTGGCTTTTCATGGCGGTTTTGGAGCAGTGGCTTCTTCCTTGCTGAGTGGCCTTTCAGGTTATGTCGATATAGGACTCGTTTTACTGTGGATATAGATACGTTTGTACCCGTTTCCTCCATCATCTTCACAAGGTCCTTTGCTGTTGTTCTGGGATTGATTTCCAATTTTCGCACCAAAGTATGTTAATCTCTAGGAGACAGAACGCGTCTCCTTCCTGAACGGTTTGACGGCTGCATGGTCCCATGGGGTTTATACTTACGTACTATTGTTTGTACAGATGAACGTGGTACCTTCAGGTGTTTGGAAATTGCTCCCAAGGATGAACCAGTCTTGTGGAGGTCTACACATTTTTTTTCTGAGGTTTTGGCTGATTTCCTTTGATTTTCCCATGATATCAAGCAAAGAGGCACTGAGTTTGAAAGTAGGCCTTGAAAGTCATCCACAGGTACACCTCCAATTGACTCAAAGCTTCTAAAGCTTCTAAAGCCATGACATAATTTTCAGAGAAGAGAGAGGAAGAGAGGATGAGAGAGGTAGAGAGGAAGAGAGAGGTAGAGAGGGAGAGAGGTAGAGAGGGAGAGATAAGGAGAGAGGATGAGAGAGGTAGAGAGGAAGAGAGAGGAAGAGTGAGGACAAGAGGAAGAGAGAGGAAGAGGAGAGGAAGCGATAGGTAGAGAGGAAGAAAGAGGAAGAGAGAGGTAGAGAGGGAGATAAGAAGAGAGAGGAAGAGAGGAAGAGAGACAAAGATAGAGGTAGGAAGGGAGAGGAAGAGAGAGGAAGAGAGGACGAGAGGGGAAGAGAGAGGAAGAGAGAGGTAGAGAGGAAGAGAGGGGAAGAGAGAGGAGGAGAGAGGTAGAGAGGAAGATAAGAAGAGAGAGGAAGAGAGGAAGAGAGACAAAGATAGAGGTAGGAAGGGAGAGGTAGAGGAAGAGAGAGGAAGAGAGAGGAAGAGAGGAAGAGAGGACGAGCGAGGAAGAGAGGAAGAGAGGAAGAGAGAGAGGTAGAGGAAGAGAGAGGTAGAGGAAGAGAGAGGAAGAGAGAGGAAGAGAGGAAGAGAGAGGTAGAGGAAGAGAGAGGAAGAGAGAGGTAGAGGAAGAGAGAGGAAGAGAAAGATAGAGAGGAAGAGAGAGGAAGAGAGAGGTAGAAGAAGAGAGAGGAGGAGAGAGGAAGAGAGGAAGAGAGAGGAAGATAAAGATAGAGAGGAAGAGAGGAAGAGAGAGGAAGAGAGGGGAAGAAATCTGGAGGATCATGAGAGAGTACCAAAGAGAATAGTAGAATTCCTCAAATAGACAAGCACCTCTTTTATCTCAGATTTTTCTGAACTAATAATCTCTGTATGCCCCACCCTCTCCAACACTGTAATTCTGGGAGATTTTAACATCCATGTTGACTAACCCAAGTGCTCTATGGCTGCTGACTTCCTTAACTGGGCTGGCTAAACCTGTCTTTGCAGACGGTATTGGAGCATCGGGTCACAGACCACCAGGCTCAGAGACAGCTTTTACCTACAAGCCATCAGACTGCTGAACACCTGAGCTAAGACGACCACCTGTACATCAACAGTCTCCTTGTACTGACTCTTCGCACCTTAGTACACATGCACTCGCCCATACATTCACTCACACATATGCACAAACACATACACACATACAGACACTCATGCACACACTCACACCCACTATAACTAGTATAGTAGGCATTGGAATGAATGTACAGTATATTGTATAACAGTCAGGTTATTGTAACAGTTATTGAACAAGACAGTTAACCCACTGTTCCCCGGTAGGACGTCATTGAAAATAAGAATTTGTACTCAACTGACTTGCCTAGTTAAATAAAGGTAAAATAAAAATAACTTTTTTGGCAATGTAATCACTGTAATCAATGTAATCAATGTAATCACAGTAATAACTAACCAGCAGTGGCGGATTTAGGTATGGGCGGCACGAGGCGCCCGCACAAAAAAAATTGGAACGGTGACATTTGTGCGATCGCTCATTTGCACGTCACATCAATGATATCATGTCACCGTGTGAGACTGTGGGTCAATTAACCTTGTCGGAGTGGGCGCCCTGATTCTAGGTTGTGAGCTAGGCAGGCTACTGCCTGGGAAGGTCTCACACTCAGAAGTACAAGATGGGGAGGGGCGGGGGGAGGTAGACCTCAGGTCTCCCCACTGGAAGCCTGAGGTAGGGGGAGCGGTGAAATCTATCAAATATAACGCACCTCTAACTTTGTACAGTACTGATGCAATTAGTAAAATCAGTCACACTATCAAATGCTACCAAATAAACCACAATTCCTTCATAATACTGTGAATATATAGTTTCACACACATAGCTTTTGTGATATATTGAGTCTTTTGGGGTGTCTTATGCCTAGAATTAGCCATGGAGGTTGTATGGTTTATTTGGTTCCTTCTCTGAAAGTTTGATAAATTGTGCATAATGACATGCATATTTAATTGCGCAACAAACACATTTTGAGTGTCAGACTCATATAATGTTTTTCAATGCACATTCAGGGGCACTTCTGAAATAATTTGGAGCACCCTCTGGCACTGGCCAGGATGAGGAGCCATCAACCTCCTCAGCCACACAGGCGTCTCCACAAATGTTGTCTGAGCCTGAGGATGAAGAGCCATTTTCTTCCACTTCCCCCCAGCAGGATTCTTCAGGTGTGTTTGTGGGCAAACGCATGTGCGTGTGTGTGTGTGTGTGTGTGTGTGTGTGTGTGTGTGTGTGTGTGTGTGTGTGTGGGTACACGCACATGTGTTTATGTGTGCATCCCTGCATAAGATAAACAAAATAAATAATTTCCCTTTTCCAAAGTTTTAAGTTTCCATATTGTAGGTAACAAGGATTTTATTATTACTGGGTATGTGGGATGTTCCATCACTATAAATGCTGTGAATAACTTGTGTAAACTAATGCCCATGTGCTCTCCATTAGAAATGCCTGTAGCAGCATCCCCACCAGACCCTGCTGCTGAGGATGAACCACTGTCTACAGACCCTGCTGCTGAGGATGAACCACTGTCTACAGACCCTGCTGCTGAGGATGAACCACTGTCTACAGACCCTGCTGTTGAGGATGAACCACTGTCTACAGACCTTGCTGCTGAGGATGAACCACTGTCTACAGACCCTGCTGCTAGTTGCAGAGGACCTAGTGAGGTACCACCTAACTTAGTTTTCCAAAGGAATGACAGTGATGGAAGAAGTTGCCACCACCAGAATTTCATGAAGACCTTGGTGAGTGGTGAAAAAATCCCTAGAAGTTAGTTGGTATATTCTGAAAGAAACAACAGCCTCTTCTGCTTCTGCTGTAAACGATTTTCAAATAAGAAAATTAACTTAGCATACTCAGGACTGACAGACTGGAAACATGCAAGTTCTTTGCTGACTTCACGCGACAGCAGTCACAAACACCAAAACTGCATGAAAACATGGAAAGAACTGGCAAACCTTCCAAAGTCTCTCCAATGAGGAGCTGACAGAACAATGTTAGGCCCTTAGTGTGACACTGCACTATAAAGAACACTCAGACTCGGATGGCAGAGAGCTTGCACAGGAACTGAAGAACTTGCCTGACTTGCCATCAAAGACGATGACCCTGCTTGAGCTGCTGATATTTATACAAGAAAGGGAGCTCTCAGAAATGTATCCAAATTTGTGGATTGCTCTCAGAATTAGTCTTACTCTTCAATAATCAGGTTCTCCTCTTTGTAAGTGTGTTACTTTATTTGTGTGATATAGGATTTGTGCAATTTAGTTTTATTTGCGTGTTTTTTGTTAGCAATAGGGTAATGGTGTAATAATTTGTATTTATATACTACAATTAGTTTGTCTTTGTCTTTGTTGCTTCTTTTTGATATTTATGAGTGTAATGATGTGCGCTGAGAGTCGGGAAGCAAGTTCAGGGAATGAGTGTTAATACAAAACAAGAAACATGCAGTTTATTAGGTTACAGATACATTCAATTATGATGAACTTCACAGGGTGGTAAAAGTGCACGTGATGAGCTTGATTCTTCTTTGCAATAAATACACAGGGTCTTATTCTGGTGACATGATGATCGACGCTTGGCTGCCGTTTGACAAATCTTCTCCATAATAATCTCATCATGTGAGAATGAGAATCGCAGAATGGTGAAATTACTAACTGACTAGAGTTGACTGTGTGATATTAGGTTGCTCCTTGTGTAAATATTTTCCTTCTGGATTTGAATCAACTACCGTGTGGATTTGAATCAACTGTGAATGAACTAGCCTACCCGCACGGTTTCTGTGAGCTGTTGGCTAGAGTGCAAATGCCAAGATGAGTAGGCACATTCGCTATATAACGCACGTTTTTTTGTGAATATCTGTAGAGTTGAAAATGCGATGGAAACACATTGAACATAAATTGTTTATTTGGTACATGACAATTTAAAGGAAACATGTTGTGTGCACTACGTCATCACCTAATGATTTTTATCTGCCACAAGTCAGTTTGGTGGAAACACCACTGGAGAGAAAAGGCGCATATTTTCCTTAAACGGATTATTCAATATGCGCATGAAAATCTGTCGCCAATTGGATGGAAAAGTATCGACTGTTTAAAAAAAAACACCCTATCCTAAAGCAATGTAGCAGATGTGGAACTCACTCCTCAGCGTGAAGTGTCCCCACTTGCGCTGAATCAGGAGGGAGCAAGCACTGTTTCGTTTACCTTCGCCTAAAGATACTAGGTTTCAACTGCCAATCCAGTAGCAGTTAGGAGCTATAGTTAGCTTTGATTGGTCAATCAAAAGACGAGTATTTGCATAAAGTCACGATTTTCCCAATCTAAGTCCGGCCCTCTTCACGCTCTCTCACCTATGTTTGCATCGCCCCACTTCGCTTCTCATTGCTTTTCTTTAATTGAAAATGAATGTCTTCCGTTGTTTCTTCGCCCGACATTGTCCCCAGTTGACACCGGCCCTTAGCCCAACTCCAACTTTACTTGCATTCCTCCGGGCTGGCATCTCAACACAATGTATTAATTACACTCTGACTAAGTGGTGATATAGAAACAGATAGTAGACCAATCCTGATGTTTTCTTACAGTTTATTAGGCTACAGTTTTTTAATATTTTTAAATATGAATTTTACAGAGTGGCGCACGGTGTGGTGTCAGCCACATAGATCTCAACACATTTATTCCTGGGCAATAGGGTAGGCTACTCATTCTATTATGCCAAACTATGACTTTGGCATAACGCCAAGTTGTGCAAAAATGGGAAACTAGGTGAAAGACCAGCACTGTACGTACAATCACTTGCATTGTCATCGTTACAATATTTTCATTTTTTTTAGACACACCTTATGGTGCTTTCAAGACAACTGTGAACTCGGAAATAACCGAGGTCAAATCATAATTTAACCTTTATTTAACTAGGCAAGTCAGTTAAGAACAAAGTCGTATTTACAATGATGGAGCTCTACAAAATCGGAGCTATACAAAGATGCTCGAGTTTCCAACTTGGAATCCCGAGTTGAATGACCATCAAAAGAAGTTCTTAGTTGGTGGAGCTAGTTTTTCCCCCAGTTCCCAGTTGTTTTGAACGCGGCAGTAAAGTAGACTTTATGCCTACTGGTTTGAGGGAGGAGGGAAAGACTGCTGAGTCACAATGACGCGTCCCCCCGTTGTGGTTTAAGTAATTGACAACGTCATAGATGTACAGATTGCTATAACATATAATGTAGTTAGCTGATGTGTAAAATATCTCTCCGGGCGTTGTAAGATCTGTCAGACAAAGCATAGGAAACCTCTGAGCGGACAAACGCGCCCACAGTCACACGTGTTCAGTCACTGTGAGTGTGAAGAGTACAAGGAAGGAAATTTTGTTCACTCGGTGTTGCACACTGAAACAGAGGATTCTTGGCTAGTCGCGTGAATTGACCGGTCCTCACTATATAGAAGTGATTCCATCAAGGAACATATATTTAGGTGTAGGTGCTGAATTAGATAGGTATTGCTGGGGGGACAACCTTGGCATTATTATTGGCGCTTGGGACATTGTGTCAGCGGGTAATTTTAATAGCTTGCTAGCTCGCTAGATAACAAGAGATGTGTGAAGGCCTCCCTTGTTGGCTAGCTAATAAGTATCCAGCGTTACAGTTAAAATAGCAAGACCATTGTTGGTTTGGCTCAAGTTCTGTTTTGTTGACAGTAGCTACGTCGCTGAACTTGGATAACACGTTAGCGAGCAAAAATTATAGATAGCTAAACAAAATAGCAAACGCCAGTCTCGCTGTCGGTGCCGAACGCTTGCGATATGGGCTTGCTGTCAAAAGGGTCACCGCTCAACTGGGAAGAAACCAAAAAGTATGCAGACCATGTTCGGAAACATGGCATCGTTCAGTTTCTCAACATTTATAACAAGGTGAAAGAACGACAGAAAGATGTCTTATTATGGGGCGATGAGGTAAGGGTGTCGTATTGCTTAACCTTTGCATAACATGCTTTAAAAAAAAACACTTTTGCATAACAAAAAATGTACATGCGATCCACACAAATGGCATTGTCAGTTAGTCTGCTCTATCACCAGTTAAGTGAAGTTGTAACTATGTTGCCAACTTCGGTTGTGCAGATGAAAGACTAACCGAATTGCAACAAAGTGTAACAAGTGTTTTAGGCTACATCATGTCGTCAGGATAGTAGTTGTAGCGAATGCTTAGATGTTTATACTCCGTCCATAAACAATGAACCCATTCAAAGCATCTGACCATTACATAACTGTTTTAGATCTAGACATCTTGAATCAGTAACTGATGTGTTATTCAGTTACTTAGGCCATTGAACCGTTTATATTGTTGCTAGGAGCGGCAGGTAGCCGAGCGGTTATTACGTTGTGCCGGTAATCGAAAGGTGGCTGGTTTGAATACCTCCTATGTGCTCTTGAGAAAGGCACTTAACCCGAATGTGCTCCAGAGGAGAACCATACAAGTGTGGCTGACCCCGTAAAACAACAACCTATCAATTCGCTGTATGTGAAATATTTTATTAAAAAATAATAATATTATTTATACAATTGTTTACATTTCATGAGAACCGATGCATACTTAATACAAACGTGTTAAAAAATCTCTAATCGAAAAATGGTTTGGTAAGTAAATGTCTAAAACTGAATAAATGTGCTTATTTATCATAACTTGGTTTGCACCTATTGAGACATTTTATTTTTGAGAGATTTCTTATCTAAGCTTTATATGCTACTAAACATGTTCAAAGGTTGTCCCTTAACATGCATCTGGCATGTAGATAGGTTGTTTAAAAAAAGTGACACATAGCATCTAGATGTAGTCTATGTGATTTCTGTCTGTGCTGCCTTCAGTGTGCCTCAATTTCATGTGGAATGTTGTTGTTACAGATTAATCCCTCTTTCAGACAGGGGGATTACAGGGTAGTAGAGTCAAAGTCAAGGAAACATAATTGATGAATTGGAATGGATGTGATGGCGCCCGTTTTGATCTTGGGAAGTATGGATCAAGGCTTTGGGTCTACACAGTGACGCACATTGGAAAGAAAGGTGGTGTTTGGAGACATGGTCTGCACCATTCTGGTCTAATGAACAAGCTTCATGGCTGATAATCTTGCATTGTCATTGGAGAATAGAAAAAACTGTTTTGCGATTTAGGCCACACCATCCTATTGATGTTGAATGCCTCTGTGGTGTCTTGTCTCATATGTCAACATGTGCAGTAGGCCTAACTGATTTCAACATGAAAGGCATTGAATTTGCACACTGTTTTTATGGTTCGAAATACAAATGTATGTATAAAAAAAATATATATATATATATAATGTATTTTTGCCCTTTTAGGTGGAATACATGTTGATCGAAATGGATGAGAAAAATGGAAAGGTTCGTCTTGTTCTCAATGGTGGGGAGGTTTTGGAAACCCTTCAAGACAAAGGAGAAAAGACCAACCCCAAGTAAGTCATCTTTAAATCTGTTTAGAAAATGACCAGGTTGTGTTGTGTGTGAAACAGGCTGTTATGTATCGGCCTTTCTTATGCAAACTCATTTGGGTGGTTTACACTGCAGGCACTAAAGACGGCTTCTGTCGCTCAATAAAGCTACATTCCATTAGCCTGTTCTGCAACTTTTGAATTTAAAAAAATGCAAAAAAGTGGCACTTCCCTCATGGGTCATGCAAAAGCTCCTTTACAAGTTTGCAACTTCAGCATTAGTTTTACATGTTTTGTTTTCTTGAACTACTACCTTACAAATTGCACTGGTGTTCAACCTGCCGCTCTACCCTGGGCTACTAAATTTCTTTAACATGGGTTAAAAAGCCTTCATCTCTATTTGATGTGAATGTTTTTGTACAAGCCTCACTGTAGTAGTCTGCTTGCTAACTGTCCATGACGTGCTGAACCTGTGAAGCTGACTTAACCCAGGGGAATTGTAACTATAGCTGTAGCATTCCTCATTACTGCCTCTCTGTTGCACATATTGAAGAGCACGCCCCTGTAGCACAAATGCATTGCCCACAGCATTTTCCATCCGCTGAGATGGTGTCTCACATCTGATTTAAAAAAAAAAAAAAACATGTTTACTTTAATGTGAAAGATTGGCATAATACAATTGACTCTGTCGGACAGAGACCTTGTTTTGTTAGACAACATTATTCAATGGCTTCTAGAAATGGAAGTTTGCTTATTAAAATATATATTGCATTGTTTTTCCTTGTAGCCATCCTACCCTTTGGAGGCCAGAGTATGGCAGCTACATGATCGAAGGGACTCCGGGGCAGCCCTACGGTGGGACGATGTCAGAGTTCAACACGGTGGAGGACAACATGGGGAAGAGGAGGCGAGAGGCCTCATCTGTGCTGAATAAGAATGAAACGCTTGCCACCATCACGTCATTCCCAAGGTAGTTAACTACCTATTGTCACTCACTAAATCACTTGAAACGGTTAGATTTTATTTATAGTACCTTAACATTAATGTTATTCTTGTAACATTGGTTTTAGGTTAGGCTGCCCAGGCTTCACACAGCCAGAATACAAGCCAACACCTGTTGAAAAGGGAGTGTCAAAATCACTGTTCTTCCCAGATGAAGCCATAAACCAACACCCAAGATTCAGGTATTCTTGAATAATATATATTCGAAATACGGGTGGTCCCAGGTATCGAAGCCACTATCCTGGCGTTGCAAGCACCATGCTCTACCAACTGTTTTATAGAGGTTGCTATGGTATTAAGTTTGTCACAGGTATTTGCACTATTTTGTGTCACTGCATGATATGTGACATTTGAGATCTTTATTTGCATCCCATTTAACAAAGTATGTTGTGAATGTTTTTTCAGCACCCTGACCAGAAACATTCGTCACAGAAGAGGAGAGAAGGTGGTGATCAACGTACCCAGTAAGTATAAATCAGAACAGATCTTCACCATTTGCACTCAATAATTACACCTTTCAGTCAAATACATTTCGTCACATTTTATTTTCAGTGGTCAAATTTAGGCCACATTTACAATTTAGTAATTTAACAGATGCTCGTATCCAGAGCGACTTACAGGAGCAATTTGGATTAAGGGCCTTGTTCAAGGGGACCTAGTCTGCTCGAGGATTTGAACAAGTGACCTTTCGGTTACTAGCCCAATGCTTTTAACCGCTAGGCTACCCATCGCCCAAAATGTGGCGCAACATTTTTTTATTAGTTGAAATAACTTGCTTATCAGTATCTACTTTCCTTTGTGCTTCTTTCTCCTTGTTAGTCTTTAAAGACAAATACACCCCATCTCCATTTGTGGAGAAGTTTCCGGAAGACGATGGGGAGGCTGCCAGGGCAGCTCTACCTGATCACATCTACATGGATGCCATGGGATTTGGAATGGGCAACTGCTGTCTTCAGGTATACACAACACATTATAGAACTATAACCCTGGTATACTTATGTTAATTTACTAGACTAGAGAATATTTTTGAAGTCATGGACATGTTTTATATAAACAGGTTGAGTAATCTTTAACTTGAACCCTTTTTATAATGTTTTTCCAGGTGACATTCCAAGCTTGCAGCATTGAAGAGGCGAGGTACCTTTATGACCAACTAGCAACATTCTGCCCTATAATGGTAAGATTTTCTTAGAAAACATACAGGAAAAAGTATTAATTGCCTCAATGGTAATAAAAAAAATCAAAGGTGTCGTAAACAGCTTTGGTTAACCACATTTTTGAATCCTTACAGTATTCAATAACGCTTAGATTTTTTCGAGTGCCTTTTCTGTGGTGGAAACTGGAACGCTAACTGCTGATCTGTTTATAGATGGCCCTCAGTGCTGCTTCGCCGTTCTACAGAGGCTATGTGTCAGACATTGATTGTCGCTGGGGAGTTATTTCTGCCTCGGTAGATGACAGGACCGGGGAAGAGAGGGGGCTGGAGGTGAGCAGATGAATCAGGAAAAACAGGCTCCTAATTAAAGAAACACGAGCCAGCCAAACAAGGCCCTGTTGCTAGTTGCTTCAGCGGGTTGAATGGAAGACTCCGATCGTGTCAGGCTCAGACAGGCATTATTCATTTCTCTGTTGATTTCCTGGTGTTCAATTATGTTAGCCAGAACAGGTTTTCAGTTATTTGTTTGCTTTGTTCCTTGAAATGTCGAGGTTTTTCAGACTTCTCTTTCAATGTGCATGGAAATGTGTTTTCTTTGCAGCCTTTGAAAACCAACAAATTTCGAATCTTGAAATCCAGATATGATTCAATCGACAGCTACCTCTCCAGCTGTGGCGATAGGTACAATGACATAGATCTGACAATAGACGAGGAGATCAACAAACAGCTGCTGGATGCAGGTAAAGAACTTTGTAACAATGACGTGAGTATTAGATTCTAGATGGTGTATAGAAATAATAAAATATGATGAAGGATAAGTAACTGGTGAAAAAGACTCTTATGTATTTTTCAAGCAATGGAACTGTTTGTTATTGTACAATGTGTTTATTCGTATTTTAATCATTAAACCTATAGAGAAGTGATCAAAATCTGTGTTTGTAGGGATCGACAAACTGCTGGCCCAACACATAGCCCATCTCTTCATTCGGGATCCGCTCTCACTATTTGAAGAGAAAATTTACTTGGATGATGAAAACGAGTCTGATCACTTTGAGGTAAAAATGATACCCACCCAATACTGACTTATAGTGACTACATGACTGTTTGCGACGAGACCAATACCTGTGATTTTATAAGGAGGCATTTTAGTTGATATAATCACATTTGTCTGTCTTGTAGAATCTGCAGTCAACCAACTGGCAGACAATGAGGTTCAAACCTCCTCCTCCAAACTCGGACATCGGATGGCGAGTTGAGTTCCGTCCCATGGAGGTAACATAAGCCTTGCAATCTTGTGTGTTAATAGAGTTGTATGTCATTTGGATATTTACCTGAAATACACATTGTTTTAAGTAACTATTGTTTCAAGTAAATACTTGCAAAAAGGATTTACATGTACTGTTTCTTAACCAGTTTTGTACAATGTTTGTACTGTAGAAATATTGAGTGCCTGTTTTCGTTTGTTCCAGGTGCAACTTACCGATTTTGAAAACTCTGCATTCGTTGTTTTCATCGTCCTTCTCACCAGGGTTATACTGTCCTATAAACTGGACTTTCTCATCCCCTTGTCAAAGGTGAGATCAGCTGTTCTTCTGATATACTTTTAATTAGCTGAATTTTAGGAAATTCTAGTGCATGTAGGGTAATGATATACCATTTATGCGTTCTGTTTTCTATCAAAAGGTTGACGAAAACATGAAAGCTGCCCAGAAAATAAATGCAGTCCAAGAGGGCATGTTTTACTTCCGGAAGGACATCTATAAAGGTGAGAGGATACGAGTCCGATTCCAGTGTTTTGAAACCTGGTCGGGGAGCGTTTTGGCAAAATGCCTGAACAGGTTGATGCTAAAGCTTCTCTTGCGTCCTCCCATAGGCTGCAACCCTGCCCTCGATAGCTCCTCATCGGCTGCCCAGAATGGCTTGGACAGTGAGGGTGACAATGAGTACACACTGATGAGCATTGACACAATCATCAATGGAAAGGTGCTTATTAAAGATGCGGTATAAAGGTTTTGGATCATGTCAACCAGTAGTACAAAGTCATCCATTTTGTATGGTATGTCACGTCCTGGGGGGAAAAAAGCATATCCTATGATGTGTTACAAATTCCAATTTGTACAATTTGTTATTAATTTGTAAGTGGTTAAGATCATGTTCAATCTCTTTTAATAATATCATTAAATATATATTTCTATTGCACGCTTTACTTTAAACCATAAGTTGTTGTTTGTTATCATTTAGGAAGGAATTTTTCAAGGGTTGATACCAATCCTCAACTGCTACCTAGAAAACATGGAGGTGGATGTTGATACAAGATGCACCATCCTGAACTACCTGAAGCTCATCAAGAGACGTGCCTCCGGTATATTTAGCAAATGAACACTGACAATTTGACTCTGGATTGGGTAACAGGGTTTTGTGAGGTATTGTTGTGGGCTTTCCACATCATTGGTGGAGATTAGCAAAAGCATGCGGCATTCCAGTAGTAGAAGGCACATGTTGCTCCCTGACACTGTCAACAAGGTTTTGATAACGCTTTGGCTGCATTGAGACAGGCAGCCCAATGCTGAACTTTTTTTTCCCTTCACTAATTGATCCTTTGAAACATCAGGTCTTTTCACATCAGATCTTTTTCAGAGCAAATCTGATTGATCAAATTACCATTTTGGTGAGAGAAAAAAAGTGTAGAATTGGGCTGCCTGTCTAAACGCAGCCTTAGTGCTTTACAGTGTTGAATCTGAACTCAAGTCACATTAACAATTTAATGTACAGGGTTATAAATGCCAAACATACACTTGTTTATGTATCTTAATTATCAACAGAAAAAATAAACATGATGTTTTCTCACATTGTTCTTGTTGCTGATGTAGGTGAACTGATGACCATGGCTAAATGGATGAGGGAGTTTGTGGACAAGCACCCCCAATACAAGCAAGACAGTGTCATAACTGACAGAATCAACTACGACCTACTCCGCAAGTGTGACAGCATCACAAAAGGAGAGGAGCGATGCCCAGAACTTATTGGTGACCCAGTCAATCGGGGCAAATGAACTTACTGTCACAGCTGTAATCAATTAATTAATGTGTTGTCCATCATTGATATTCATTAGCATGAAAAAGACCAAATATCTGTCTGGACAAAGTGGTCCAAACAAATGAAGTTTTAATGGAGAATATAGTGTGCATTGCGATGGTCAAGCGGGTGTATTGCATTTGTATATACAGTATCAGATTTGTACAATTCGAAAATTATTTTAATAAGTAAAATTCAATCGGATGTGTGATAGCAATTGGATATGTAATTTGATATCCTGTGTTCATGCTAACAAAGTCTGAGTGTGAAATTATGTAAATGCAGCAAACAAAGTTGTAGACTAGATTAATTTGAATCTTTAAGTCTACTGTAAATACTGAACTTTGATCTGCTCTACAAACATTTAACAAGGGTTATTTCATTTCCGAATATGGTATATATCTGCATTATCTGTCAAATGATTTGGCCTTTTAATGTGAGAAGTGTCAAGTGAAAGTGTTTGATTTGCTGTGATATAGTAGAATCTTAAACTATTAAAGGAGTCTTGCATTGAAGTGAATGTGAATGTTTGATTGGAATGTTATGTCTCAATCAATAAATCTGTGTACAGCACTGACTAAGCATAGTATTTTGCTTAGTTACATTTACATTTAAGTCATTTAGCAGACGCTCTTATCCAGAGCGACTTACAAATTGGGTTCTATGTTATGCTCTTCAACCGATTGTTGCCTGCGCGACTAGCATCTTTACTCTGGACGGTTCTGACTTAGAATATGTGGACAACTACAAATACCTAGGTGTCTGGTTAGACTAAACTCTCCAGACTCACATTAAGCATCTCCAATCCAAAGTTAAATCTAGAATTGGCTTCTTATTTCACAACAAAGCCTCCTTCACTCGTGCTGCCAAACATACCCTTGTAAAACTGACTATCCCACTGATCCTTGAAAATGGAAATGTCATTTACAAAATAGCCTCCAACACTCTACTCGGGAAACTGGATGTTGTCTATCACAGTGCCATCCATTTAGCCACCAAAGCCCCATATACTACCCACCACTGCGACCTGTATGCTCTCATTGACTGGCCCTCACTACATATTCGTCACCAAACCCACTGGCTCCAGGTCATCAATAAGTCTTTGCTAGGTAAAGCCCTGCCTTATCTCAACCCACTGGTCACCATAGCAACACCCACCCGTAGCACGCGCTCCAGTAGGTATATTTCACTGGTCACCCCCAAAGCCAACACTTCCTTTGGCTGCCAATGACTAGAACGAATTGCAAAAATCACTGAAGCTGGAGTCATATCTCACTCTAACTTTAAGCATCAGCTGTCAGAGCAGCTTACAGATCACTGTACTTGTACGCAGCCAATCTGTAAATAGTACACCCAACTACCTCATCCCCATATTGTTATTTATCTTCTTGCTCTTTTGCACCCCAGTATCTCGACATGCACATCATCTGCACATCTATCACTCCAGTGTTAATGCTACATTTGAATTATTTCGCCTCTGGCATATTTATTGCCTTTACCTCCCTACTCTTCTACATTTGCACACACACTACATAGATTTGTCTAATGTGTTATTGACTGTACATTTGTTTGTGTAACTCTGTGTTTGTGTTGCACTACCTTGCTTTATCTTGGCCAGGTCACAGTTGTAAATGAGAACTTGTTCTCAACTGGCCTACCTGGTTAAATAAAGGTGAAAAAAATTAAATAATAATCTCTGGATAATATGCTCAATGTGGAGTGAGACCTTTAGTCCACTAGAGGCTGCCGGTGACATATACATAATGTACATGACTGTAATGTGGCCAAATGGACAATATGGGAAAGGAAAGTTGGACAGTTGTACAACTGAATGCCTTCAACTGATATGTGTCTTCCGCATTTAACCCAACCCCTCTGAATCAGAGAGGTGTGGGGATCGACTTATTAATCAACATCCACGTCTTTGGCGCACGGGGAACAGTGAGTTAACTGTCTTGCTCTGGGGCAAAACAACAGATTTTTACCTTGTCAGCTTGGGAATTCAATCCAGCAACCTTTCGGTTACTGGCCCAACGCTCTAACCACCTGCTGCCCCATTATGGAGATGTGTTCATGTGGAGCTTTATGGCAATCTTTTCCACGTAAACCTATTTGATGATAGATGAACATATTAAGGATGGATGCATTAACAATAGAGTCCATTTACATCAGGGGTGGAAAACACATTCCATGGAGGGCCTAGTGTCTGCAGGTTTTCCTTTTTCCTTTCAACCTGGTGGGGGCAGTTCCTTACTAATTAGTGACCATCAAATCAAGTACACGAGTGGTGCATGAACCTGCAGACACTCGGCCCTCCATGGAATACATTTGACAGCTGGTGATTTACATAGTACCTCCAAGGGAACCTCACGTACATAACAAATCAGTGCGAATGTAAAGAACTGATGGTGTTCCAAGCTCTAAAAATGTAGGCCTACACTTGGCTAGTGTCAAAAATGCCAACCTATTAATTGGATTAGTCTTGTTCAGCAAGTCATCCTAGCATAGTGCCAATGTTCAACTTTATCACCATCTGACCAAGGCCATATTTTTCCTTACCAAAATGTTCAAAGATGCTGACATGTATTGTAAGGCACGCAGTTCAAACTGTTTTCAGGCATTGAAGTCTCCACCGAGTAGGCTAGCTAGGCTATGGTTTGTTGCAGCAATTGGACAGTTGTACATTTGATGTGTATAAGCCATATATATAAAACATGCAGTTTGAAAAGAAAAATGTATTTCTGTTTAGTTGCCTACACTCTAGAGTTTTACATTCTGCCTCACTATAAGACAACACATACCGCGATGTGGTGATACTGATGGATTGCTGAGACTGGATGTCTGTTTACATAGTAGGTTAGGAGAATTAACATGGCAGGTTAAGATAATTAACGTAGCAGGTTAGGAGAATGAGGTTAAGGTTAGCAAAAGGGTTAGGGTTAGGCTTAGCTAAAATGCCATGTTGTCAACAACTCTTATCCCCGAAGCGACAACTAGATGGCGCTGTACTAGTATCCACAACCGTACAGACCATCCGTCTCAAAAATCCATCAGTATCATAACACAGGTTACTGAGCTCTGCTCTGTGTAGCCATGTGAGTGATGCAGTGATTTGATTGGTCTCCACTGACGAGAAATGAATGGGGTGACATCGGCTTGCTAACTGATTTATTAACTGGTTGTGAGTAATGCACTGATTTGATTGGTCTCTCCACTGATGCGAAATGAATGGGGTGACATCCGCTTGCTTTTACGGACTTGCTATTTGGGACGCGTTCAGCAGGGTTGAAGGTTTTGGAACGTTCAGATAGAAATAGGCTAAACTATAGCTCAAACATGCCTCTCGGGCGTATATAAGGAATCGCATCGGCTCTAGTCATGACATTTCTATCTGCAACGTTCGAGAACGTTTGGCAACTGAACATGGCCTAGGTTGAAGTTATACACGTGCCGCGTTCAACCAGTTAGCAAGTCAGAAATTCCCGTGAACGCAGCATTGGGGCATAGGCCATTGGGCACGTTTTCTTGTCACTTTTTCTAAATCCAGCATGTCACCTATACTATAGGCTACGAATAAAATCTCACGAGTAACCTTGTCTCGACTACAATGTACATCCCGGGTGTCTGTAGCCCAGGCAAAATGTAAAAGAGCGCACAAATGTTATTAAGCACATTGGCTAAAAGAGAATAGCTCTTTGGCATATGTAAATGCGCAGTTGTGCATTTAAAACTTGCCTCTACAACCAAGATTTTCACTACTCAGCAAACCATGCAGTTTATTATGCTACAGATTAAATAATGCTAAACTTTACAGGGTGGAGACACTGCACGGTGATGAGTTTGATGCTCATTTCCAATAAATGATGATCAATGCTTGACCGCTCTATAATAATCTCATCATGTAGCTACCCGCACAGTTTACCAGCACTGTATCTACACGCTGTTGGCTAGAGCGCACATGACAAAACCAGAGTAGGCACATTTGCTATTTAATGCAACAGTTTTTGTCACAAAACAATTGGTAGAGTTCAAAATGCCATAAACACATTGAATTTAAGAGAAACGGTACATGTTGTGTGCACTATGTCATCACGCACTGATTTTTATTTGCAACAAGTCGGTTTGGTGGGAAAACAATTGGTAGGAAAATGCCCATATTTTGTTTATGCCGGTTGTAAAATATTCACATGAAAATCTGTCGCCAATTGAATGGAAACCTAGTTTAAATGGGACGCCAAAATCAGCAAACGGTCAAATCACATTCTGGATGATGATCACTGCCAATGAGGTAGGCCATTCGGGTGGCTGATAGCCAATTATCTACCATCTGAAGATGATAGCCTAATAGCTAGATCTCGTCACTTATGACGCTCAGGACAATTTGCCATATAGACTGAGTTCATGTGTTTCTCCCGCTGTTTCCACTGACCGACGAGGCTGCACGTTTGTGCTTTGGGACCTGGGCAGGCAAGATTACGCATCCTCCAGAGGTACGTTTTATGAGCTAGAATGTGGTTGGAAATAAGATAGTCTTAGTTTTTTTTTGTTGAGTTGTGGAAATGCTATAACAGTATTTAGCATACATAATTGATATACTTGATAATCTACTTTTAGCAGCGATTTCATACTAGTTCATGTCTCGCTAGCTAGATCATGTATGCAGGCTATGTAAAACAATTGATCCTGAATCGGTGACCTCTGTGACGCGAACGATTGCGATTGTTTTTTGCGATGTGTGTGCGATAAGAGTTGGGCTAATGATTTAGACATTTTACTTTTCGCTAAAGACGTAATTATAATATAGGATTTGTCTACAAGACTAAACTTGGACAGTAGCCTAGTGTCATAGCCAGCATCCTGATCCAGCACAGCAGCCATGAGCTATCTAACTTTCCTGCTATATATAATAAATTGTAGCGCTATTTGGCTATGATGCTCTCTCTCTCTCTCTTTTGTTTTTTTTGCATTGTTTTTATTAGAAAACTTTAACGACATGTTTATGTGCTGGTTAGATCTGATCAAAGGACACTATTTTGAGACAAGTCAGTTATAACTACAAGTCATCACTCACAATAAAGAGAAGTAATTGACCTCTATTGACCCAGAAATGATCTGGGTCAATAGAATAATGTAAATGTTTATGTTTGTATTTCTGTGCGTTTGGGACTGCTTGAGCAGATACTTCATCTACTTAATAATTATAAAGGAAATATCTGAATAATAAAAAATATCAGCGTTCTTAACATAGTTGGGGTCAATTCAATTTCAATTCAGGAAGTACACTGAAATTCTCTTCAATGCTTTTCCATGAGGAAAATTTGGAATTAGAATTTTGTTTACATTCATAATTAACTGGAATGAACTATTGCATTGGGCCAATAGTCAGGATTATAGCTCAAGCCTTAACCTTCTGAATGAACTTTATAGCCTGCCTAAGCTGTAACAAGACCGGCATCTTTGCATGTTCCTTCAGTCCGAAAGTTGTTTTATTGTGAAGTCATCGTGACAATGATTGTACCTCTGCTACAATGAACCAAGCTTTGATTTCCCTTCAGCTGCTTTATGGAATTAAACAGACATACATATTTTGTCAACACAGTTAAGCTGATTTGCGCCGTCATTCAACAACAGTGCTGCTTGAATATGGTATTTTTTTAAATATCTAAATCAGGGTTCCCCAGCAGGCCGATTTTGGGCCGCAGGTGATTTTATTTAGCCCCCCAAGTTTCTGAGCAAAAAAAATATATAGATATTGTGAGTGATGACTTGTAATAATATATATATTTAAAAATGATTTTATTGTTGGACATAAAAGACTGTAAAAACACCAGCAAATCAGCTCCAAGTGATTTTAATTTTGGAAATATTATATCCGTTAGGGCTCCTTGCGGTCAATTTGCAGTTGACTAATTATTTGCAATTATGTTTTCCGACCCCCTGTCCATCCGCTCAAGAACAAATCGTCCCCCGGCTGAATCTAGTTGATGACCCCTTACCTAAGTGGTAGTAGTTTACCATACATTTCAGTCTACCAGAGTGTGTAATGTAACTATGGCTCTGGTGATAAGCTGCAATGTGTGACTGTAGGTACTCTCTCATCTGTCTATTCAGGTTAGAAATGGAGACTTTTAATCATAAACTAAACACGTACATAGACTCATGGATGGGTCCCAGAGGTAAGTGTTATTACTGTTGCATTACTGTAGATTAAATGACAGTATAATAATTATCATATGAATAAATGCTTAGTTATGGACTATTGACATAGAATGATTTATCACCATATATCTCCTCACAAAATGTTTGCCTTATGTGTTAATACATGGTCCTCCAGTGGAATGCACCAGGTCTTTTTGCATCTCCATGATTCTAGCATAACCTTTCCAGGAGTTAAACAAACATGCTTCGGTAGTCACTGCCAATTCTCACTCAAACTGTGTTGTGTTCTCTTGCCCTCTCCAAGCAATATGCCTGCCCTGCAGTGTAGCTAGAGATGTAGGATCTTAATTTGATCACTTTTCTGTTGCTGATGAGCTTTGTGATTTACAGAATTTCACTGAAATCCCACACTAACACACGGTTATATAAACACTATTGCACTTTTCATGTAGCCTACTTATGGCCAGCTAATAGCCTAACCACCGATCAAGCAACATTATATACTAAATCTTGAAATCCTGTTAATGCAGGATTATTTTGCTGTTGAACAACATAGGTCAAATTAAGATCCTACATCTGTGCCCCTCTCTACGCTCAGTGCTATCGCACTGGTTCAGGGGATACAGTAAATATGGGAATAAGGTTCCGAAAAAAAGGGAACATTCTACTGTATGTTGTAATACCAGGCTGTTGTCTGTCTATGTATTTCAGATGAACGGGTACAGGGATGGCTGCTGCTAGACAACTACCCTCCAACCTTTGCACTAACACTCATGTACTTGCTGATCGTATGGCTGGGGCCCAAGTACATGAGACACAGACAGCCGGTTTCTTGCCAGGGCCTCCTGGTGCTCTACAATCTGGCCCTCACTCTATTATCTTTCTATATGTTCTATGAGGTAGGCAGGCTGCACCTGAAGGTGGTGTTGGTATCATCGCAGTGCAACACTGCTGGCAGATGAGGGGAAGTGAGAGGATCGGGTGACTGGTAGAAGTGGCTAAAGGACTCTGTGAGGATGAGGGAAACTGTGATCTTTGATTCGGATTAGACACAAATGGCGTCTTGCACTGATGCCACCCCGGGACACAGTGCTGTGGGGGAGTGAGTGGGGCACAGCTGGTCTCTGACAGGATCGTTGTTAACACAAACAAATCTCTCACCCAACCTCAACACAACCCTCAATTGTTTTCTGAAAACCTGCTACTATTATTAGAATGTTTGAAGTTGCAATGTCTAATTCTGAAATTGTTGACAGTATATACTGATGAACTGTCTGTATCCTCAGTGGATATCTAGGCTAGTAGTTGATAGCATTATCCCTAATTATTGTATAGCGTCATGAGACTGGAGAGAGAGTGAGCTGACAATGCTTTCTGTAGTGTAATCAGTTGTGGTAGTAAATATGTCAACATAGTGTAATATATATATACATATAGTGTAATATGACATTATTTAAATGTCATGAGCTAGTTATGCGGATCCCGAGGGACAAAGTCTTCTCCACGCACCTGTAAGTCTAAAGTCTTTTCTGTTCTCACCACCCTGGCCAAATGGGCTCAATTCGGTCTGCATTGCATAACCCCTCAAAACCCCTGCATAACCCCATGCTGTGTAAATCATTAAACTCGCCCGTTCTGACTCTACCCTTGCTTTAGGGTGAACTTTTAGCCCTCATAAATCAATGCCACACGATTCCAATTAAAGTACAAAGCAGTTGCTTGCTGTTATCCCATACGGCACATATATAAATTGTATATAAATTGCATAAATTGCATTTTAAAAATGTTATTGGTGTGACATGTGTTTTAAATAGCCATACTGAAGAGCAAAATAACCAAGGGCATCGGCCTGGGGTTTGTAGGTTCCTTAAGTTACTGTGGGATGCAAGCTGGCCACAATAAAGGCTTTAGGTTTAGAAACAGATCCTGAGCTCACTCTGCCTTTTAGATAGGCAATATCGATTGGAATGCGCTGGATCTTAAGCTAATTAAAACAGTTTTTTTTCTGCAGGAAACGGCGTCTTCGCCAATATCACGAATCAGCCCTGTTCCGCCCAAATCTATATGGACATTTGGATCTTGTGACACTTTGTTTTGAGTTACATAATATGAATAAAGACGATTTAGTAGTAGTGTATTAGTAATAAATAGTGTATTATAACTTAAGGGACATAGCCTAGCCTGCAGCATATTGTTGTTAATAATCGTGCTGTTAAAACACAGTAAAAATGCTGCAGCACATTTAAAACAACAAAAGGCATGACAATGACAGTAGTATTGTTGAATGATTAGACTCTCTCTGTAGAGACTTTTGGGTTGTTTTTCAATGAGTCCTCTGCATGTTTCGGGATTACCCAGTTCAGTGGCGCACAACATCTGCCAATCCCAGGCCTGTCCTTGTTCTGCTTTCATCCCCATGGGCACATGCAGGGCAGTCACTCTCCTGGTGCCACAATCATCGGATAATGACACTGTATGTCTCGAAGTCATCAACCTAATTAGATCCCTGCTTTGCACTGCTTTTTGCCATCCTGTTCTGGAATGGGTCCTGTCTCGAGTCAAATGCACTAAAATCCTGTGGGAAAGCTTAATATTCCTCAGAATCATGTTTTTTTCAGTAGAACATAACCAGGGGGGCAATTCTGACCATGGGTTCTGCTCTGAGTTTGATGTCATATTTTGAGCACAAAACACTTGAAGCTGAACCTAAATCTTGTTATGTCTTTAGATGCTTTACATTTAACTCCTTGTTTTTGTCAGTTATTCAAGGCAGTGGTGGATAAAGGCAGAGCTATTTCCATAGCTATGCCAAATGAGATGAAACGTGTGAACAAGGGCTCTATTTAAAACGGTGACATCACTGTCCTGCTCAATAACAAACAAATACAGGGACCCAATGTTGCAGTGGCAACAAAAAGAATAATGATATTATCGCTGGTTAAGGAGACTAAATGGAGAGGACAGACTCTGGGATATAATATTGTCCACTACTTCCACTCCTGCAGCAAGTATGTGAAGCTAGCATCCTAAATGCCAATGTAAACAGTTTTACAATCAGCTTTTGGGTGGGAGAAAGCAAATTGATGTTGCAGGTGATTTAAAATTTGAATCTTGTGACACTTGCAGTACAATAATGATATACATTTGATATTACAAGGGTAGTGCAGTATTTGGGTGATTAAAGTTGTTTGAAGATGTCAAAGACATGGCAGTCTGTGTTTCTACATCACCTTGCGGTCTGTCTCCAGATGGTGTCTGCTGTGTGGCAAGGAGGTTATAACTTCTACTGCCAAGACACACACAGTGCGGGAGAAACAGATACCAAGGTAAGACGGTCTTACTCAATATGTCACCCCTCTGTTCACGTATATAGAATTTTATATAAAACAATCTGTGTTAGGTTCAAAATATGGACTGTATATGGGGTAACAAATGCATCGTCACCAGACACCAGCTGGACTTCACCCTGTCACTCATTCCCTTGATGATATTTACAGATCAATATATACTTTGTTCACTCCAGTTATTTTTGTCATGGTGGCTACCAATTCTATTGGTACAATTTATGTCAGACAGTACCTGCAAATCCTAACAGATAAGCCACAGAGTCAGACAGCCAGTCTATTTAATCTGTACTGCTGTGTCATCAGTAGTTACTCTCTGTAATGTCCCTTGGGAACATTGAACACTGAGAGGAAACTTGTTCTCACTGAAATGTGCGATTGGATTGCAGTTCTGCGCTGATTAAAACATGTGTAAGAGTCCCTGCTGTTACAGAAGTGAATTAACTTATTTTTCACTTTGTCCTTAATAGATATTTCATAGGTCTGTATGTGCAGATGATCATCTTTGTCTCTCAAAACATGTAACCTTTTTGGTCAAATTATTTGCACTGGCCAGTCCTCATTAGGTCAAATACAAATCTGTCGATATATGCCTCTCAGGGGGAACATTGAGTATGTCCTTGCAGGAAAGGGAACGACTAGAAAATACATTGTATTGCTTGAAAGCTTGACTCTTCTTCTTATATATTTTTTCTCGTCTCAGATCATAAATGTGCTGTGGTGGTACTACTTCTCCAAGGTCATAGAGTTTATGGACACCTTCTTCTTCATCCTACGGAAGAACAACCACCAGATCACGTTTCTGCACATCTACCACCACGCTAGCATGCTCAACATCTGGTGGTTCGTCATGAACTGGGTGCCCTGTGGTCACTGTGAGTGTTTTAACTCAAAATTCCCTTTCTATCCTCAACACTGTGGTCACTGAGTGTTTTCAAATCAAATCAAATTTTATTGGTCACATACACATGGTTAGCAGATGTTAATGCGAGTGTAGCGAAATGCTTGTGCTTCTAGTTCCGGCAGTGCAGTAATATCTAACAAGTAATCTAACAAATTCACAAGGACTACCTTATACACACAAATGTAAAGGGATGAATAAGAATATGTACATATACATATATGGATGAGCAATGGCCGTGTGGCATAGGCAAGATGCAGTAGATGGTATAGAATATAGTATATACGGCAGGGTAGCCTAGTGGTTAGAGCGTTGGACTAGTAACCGTAAGGTTGCGAGTTCAAACCCCCGAGCTGACAAGGTACAAATCTGTCGTTCTGCCCCTGAACAGGCAGTTAACCCACTGTTCCCAGGCCGTCATTGAAAATAAGAATTTGTTCTTAACTGACTTGCCTGGTTAAATAAAGGTAAAATAAAATCAAAATAAATATACAGTTGAAGTCGGAAGTACACTTAGGTGGGAGTCATTAAAACTCCTTGTTAACAAACTACAGTTTTGGCAAGTCGGTTAAGACATCTACTTTGTGCATGACACAAGTCATTTTTCAGACAATTGTTTGCAGACACAGAGATTTATAAGTGAAATAATCTATCACAATTCCAGTGGGTCAGAAGTTTACATACACTAAGTTGACTGTGCCTTTAAACAGCTTGGAAAATTCCAGAAAATGATGTCATGGCCTTAGAAGCTTCTGTTAAGCTAATTGACATCATTTGAGTCAATTGGAGGTGTACCTGTGGATGTATTTCAAGGCCTACCTTCAAACTCAGTGTCTTTTTGCTTGACATCGTGGGAAAGTCAAAAGAAATCAGCCAAAAAATTGTAGACCTCCACAAGTCTGGTTCATCCTTGGGACAAACAATAGTACGCGAGTATAAACACCATGGGACCACGCAGCCGTCATACCGCTCAGGAAGGAGGCACGTTCTGTCTCCTAGAGATGAAGGTACTTTTGTGCGAAAAGTGCAAATCAATCCCAGAACAACAGCAAAGGACCTTGTGAAGATGCTGGAGGAAACAGGTACAAAGTATCTACAGTGGGGAGAACAAGTATTTGATACACTGCCGATTTTGCAGGTTTTCCTGCGACGCAGTGCCCTAGACCACTGCGCCACCCCGGAGGCCCTCCTTTGTTTTGTTGACATTGCGTGAGAGGTTATATTCCTGACACCACACTCCGAGGGCCCTCACCTCCTGCCTGTAGGCCGTCTCGTCGTTGTTGGTAATAAGGACTACCGCTATAGTGTCATCTGCAAACTTGATGATTGAGTTGGAGGCTTGCATGGCCACACGGTCATGGGTGAACAGGGAGTACAGGAGGGGGCTGTGCCGAATACAACAGGCATTTCACCTTACTGTGAAATGCTTACTTACAAGCCCTTAACCAACAATGCAGTTGAAGAAATATACTTTTATTTACTAAATAAACTAAAGTTTAAAAAAAAAAATCTAATCAAATCAAGAAGTAACACAAGAAAATGACATAACAATAACGAGGCTATATACAGGTGGTACCGGTACTGAGCCACAGAACCCTCTGGACAAGTTTTTCATGCAACCCAAAAGGGTTTTTACCTTGGAACCAATAAGGGCTCTTCAAAGGATTATCCTATGGGGACCGCCAAATAACCCTTTTAGGTTCTTGAAAGCACCTTTTTTCCCCCCGAAGAGTGTACTGTATGTTATCTTTTTAAGTAGCTATACAGGTGTTATAGATGACATGTTTGTCTTGAATTGATTCTGTGACTGAGATACTTTCAAATCAATTTGATCCGTTGTTAAATGGTAAAGAAATGAAGTGTGAATTGAACCTACTGCTATTTCAGGACTGCACAGCATGCAGTGATATACCATACACTCACCTCCTAATTGCTTTACACTGACAGTGTGGCACACTGTGTCCTAGAACAGGCCACTGACCTATGTCTTCCAGCTCGCTGTGTTTTACAGTGGACTCTCTGAGAATGAACACCTCAGCTGCTTTCCACTGTATGCCATTGACGCGGCTATTTCTTACTATTATAAAACAGCAAGAATTGTAATTTTGTATTTCACTGATGTCTCTGACCCTGCTACGGTACTCTAGATGATTCATCCACCCCCTCTCTCCTGTCTCCTCCTCAGCCTACTTTGGTGCCTCCCTCAACAGCTTCATCCATGTCCTGATGTACTCTTACTATGGGCTCTCTGCTGTCCCGGCCATACGGCCCTATCTATGGTGGAAGAGATATATCACACAAGGCCAGCTGGTGAGCCTGCATGTCCCTGTTTCAAACCTCAGAGATGTCATTTCACATCCATAGTTATCAACCATAGTGGAGGCTGCCGAGGGGAGAACGGCTCATAATGTCCGGAATGGAGCAAATGGAATGGCAAACACCTGGTAACCCTGTATTTGATACCATTCCACTCCGGTCATTCCCACAAGCCTGTTCTCCCCAATTAAGGTGCCACCAACTTCTTGTGTCATCCAGGGTATAGCTCAGCCAATCTCAGGGTTTTAGTGAATGTGACAAAGGCCCAATGAGATGAAACAAAAACATGAACCATTGGTATAGATTGAAAGTGCAATATTTCCCCCATCCATTTATCCATTTAAGGTATTCTGTAGGCCTTGGATCAATGGTATTTATTTATGCATACTGTGTGTGCGTGCATGTGTGCATTGATGTTGACTTAGTTTACAAACAATTAATGACATTTTTGTCTCATTCCTCTATAGATTCAATTCTTTTTGACCGTGTCCCAGACCATCTGTGCAGTCATTTGGCCATGTGGTTTCCCCAGAAGCTGGCTGTTTTTCCAAATATTCTATATGGCCTCGCTTATTGCCCTTTTCTCAAACTTCTACATTCAGGTGAGCAAGTATAAAACTCTTGCATTAATTAGACAGTATTTCAATTCATTATGGTGTTAAGTATTTTACACTGGTGGTGACGGGGTTAAATAAAACCGTGCATTGTCTACAGTAGTGTTCTTCAGAATTTGAGATCATCCTAATGTGTTGACTTCTTCCCTCTGTTTTTTAGACTTACAAGAAACACCGTGTTTCACAAAAGAAGGCGTATCACCAGAATGGCTCTGTTGATTCGCTGAATGGCCATGTGAATGGGGTGACACCCACGGAAACCATTACACACAGGAAAGTGCGGGCGGACTGAAGCTTGAATAACCTCTCAATCCTAACTTTTGTGCATATCTACTATGTATGTAATATTGCTAGGAGCGATGTAGGATTTCTTATGAAGAAATGTATTAGAAGAGCATAGCTAGTTTATTCACAATATAAGAAAAGCCATGTTAATCTGAAAGGGATTCCTAACGTTTTGCACACCGCTGTCTGTTACTATTCATATTGAATCTAAGTTATTTACAGTTAAGTAACAAGGATAGCAGAGGAAGCACAGTAAAGAACAGCCCCAGATACCCACTTCCTTTTAATGCTGCACAAGATTTTCGACAATGTCTGGTGGGACATCGCTTTATTAAGCAACCTGGACCCATACAGAAATAACAATGTTTTTCCATGTTTTAATTCACAACATATGCACTTGTCTACATGCTAGATTGTGTCCTGATTGGACAAATCAGGACAAAATCTATTTTGGGGTTTCCCTTGCATAGAGACAAGGCTGTCGGAGTCAAATGTGTCCACTGAGTAACTTTAGAGAGGTTCACCTTCATTGCTTGCATTGTAAAGTTTAGTTTAAAACCAGTTGCAATAATAGATTTGTCTATTGTCTGTATCAGTCAAACAGGTTTGAAAAGCATTTGTCCGTCAAATGGCACTGATCAGAACAATATTTTATGTGAACAAGAAATACTATAAATTCAGTTTTATTTTAGTTCTTGCTTTAGATAATGCTGTTGTTGTAGCAATAGTTTACATACAAGGACATTTTATGAGAGCCCTAATCTCTTGTGGACAGATGCAGGTAACATAAATCGAGCATCTGACGCAATTGTGCAATTTTAGTTCTGGGTGTCCGTGACTATTCCTCTACAGTAGCAATTTAGTTTCTATCTAATCTTTTCCCAGTTGGAATATTTATTTCCTACTTTATTGCAACACGTTATACAACAAAAAGCTAAAATCACACTGATAGTGTCATGGATTGTGTTAAAAATAGATGAAGTGTGTTGAAATAGTTCAATGTGTCTACTCAACCCTCAGAATTCAGCCCCATATGATATTAATGTATCCATACATGACTGTAAATCACTTTGTATAACAGCGTCTGCTAAATGGCTTATTATTATATGACATATATTCTCATTATCTCTCTGAACCCAAAGTCACCATTTTACTGTTATATGTGCTGAGAATGTCAACCTCATCTCCATGGAATGCAGAAAACAATTAATACAATTATAAACCAAACTTAAACTCTGTATCATATTTAATATAGTTTACATATATGTGCTGTGTTTTAAACCCATTCCTCCCTCTTACACTAGTGTTTCCCTCATTAGATTGAATCAGGATAAAAGTTACATCAAGCCTTGATGTGACTATTGTGTTTTCTCCAAAGCGTTGCCTTAATAGATGTTGCTACCTATATGTTTAACTTGTTCCCTTCGTTATGGAATTGTATTATAGTCCATGTATGCCTTAATTATGAAATACAGGGGCCAAATCGCCAACTTCTGTTGTAGAGATGTGTCTCGCTTTGAAAGCCATTTAAAGCGCTTATCTATGGCTGGGTTTACACATACAGTCCAATGCAGATTTTTTTCTTCACTAATTGGTCTTTTGACCAATCAGATCAGCTCAGAAGTAGATCTGATGTGAAAAGATCTGATATGATTGGTCAAAAGACCAATTAGTGAACAAACATATCAGAATTGGGTTGCCTGTTTAAACGCAACCTAAATCAACTGAAGGATGTAATCTACTGTTGAAATATGGTGAGATGAATGGTGTAATAAACTGTTGTAAATGTGGCTGGATGAATGATGTAGTTCTGGGTGTCCTTTGAAATGTGGTCAGATTAATTATGTAATCAACTGTTGTAAATGTGGTCAGATGAATGATGTCATCAACTGTTGAAATGTGGTCAGATGAATGATGTAATCAACTTTTGAAATGTGGTCAGATGAATGATGTAATCAACTTTTGTAAATGTGGTCAGATGAATTATGTCATCAACTGTTGAAATGTGGTCAGATGAATGCCGTTTTGAGAGAGAAACAGCAGGACACAACATTATTATGTCCTCACAATCTGTGAATAGACTGCAAAATCAGATTTGTATCCACAGTAATCTGTAGAAATGTACTCAGCTTTCAAACAATGCAAGTGAAGCCAGCCTCGAAGCTGTTGCATTTGTAATGTCACTGAGATTGGAATTAATAAAAGCATTCATGCTTCATCTAGATCTCCCATGGTGTATTTCAGGCATCATTCTAGAATCTAGATGGAGCACTCTGATCAAGCCACAGCCATTACTGCTTCCTCATTAGCATCATCACCCTCAGGGCACATTGCAATTATCACTTACACGGATATTCCCTAGCTACAGTATCTCTCGCTTCTTATTATTAAGCCAGCTATTTTACAGTAAGCTTATTTATATTATAGATATAAATCATTTTAAAGTGTGTGTTCAGTTATGCACCCCATAAGTAATCATTTCAAGCTTGTGGGGATTGTTATTTCACCAATCTGATGATTTCTTCCTCTGTTGTATGTTCATTTTCCCTGGTTGGTGAACAAAAGTATCACATGGGGAATACTCTGTTTTCAATCAACAGACTTTGATCCATAGGTTATAATCATGACATTGAAGAGCATGAAAACATGACAGTGCTTATGAGGACACACCCTAACATGATACCTAGACAACTATCAAAGGTCATGTGAAAGATCAGATTTCACCATTATCATGAGAGGAAAGCTAATTTTAAATTGCATTTTTGCATTCAATTTCATTTAGATACATTTTGCTAAATAGAACCTTTAATACGATAAGGTAGTGATGCAACGCAGCAAGCTTCCAATCATCATATTTTGTAATCCGATACAAATTTAATGTAGTAGATCAAATATTTTTCTAATCCGTTTCAGCTTTTCAGCCCTGGGTTCCTAGAATATGTAATAGGTGGATTATGTGTGCCTGGGATTTTTTTTCTTGTGTTGGGTATGGGGCAGTGTTGTATTATGATTGGGGTTGTGTAAGAACTCTATCAGAGTTGTGTTTTGGTTGTTGGTGTGTGTGCATGCTTTATAGTCACAGATGACAGCAAGGTTTACATTTCAGTTTGCTGCACGGATTCCATTTCCTGAATTGTAAAAGCTAGTGAACTACTGTACCAAAGTAGGCCACATGTTTTCACTGCACCAGGCAGCTACAACCACCGAAAAATGTAATTTAATTCAAAACTTCAATTTATAGTGTAATATATTATCCCAGATGCTTTGACCAGTCAAATGCAATGCTTAGTACACTACTGTAGAGTGTGTCCCCTCTCATCTGAAATCTGACAAGAAAAACAACTACGTAGTTCCCACATGTGTTTATTCCAGTTGATCTCCCAGATGGGAGAAAATAGCTTACTACAGAATTAACAAAAATGTGAAAACATTAATTGTTGGGAACAGGTGAAAAACATCCTACTAATGCCATTTTATGTCATCATTCTGGACATCGATCCAGTCTTTAAAAGAAGGAATGATTTTTGTTTTCTGTGACAGCCAAAAACATAATGGCTGTGAGACCCACTCACACCATAAGATTAGAAGCAGATGCAGTTGATTGGTATACATACATTCATTAAAAAACATTTCAGCCACAAACCAACAGGAAGAGAGTTATGCATTTAGTCTAGGTGATGTGTAAACTCTGTCTCGGCTGCCCTACAATGGGCGTTCAGAAAATGCTGTGTAGCTCTTCACGCGTGCAAAGTAAAAGGATGCGTACATCTGGTCCAAGTCGAAGGCAGTGACAACTGTCTCGCCGGTGGATCTGCAGGAAAAAGTCAACATTAATATAACATTTTATGTCCCCAATAATTTTTCTCTTGCAATGACATTCATAGACTGAATGCTGTCAAAATCAAAACCCTGAATAACCAGTGTATTACCTGTAGGTGATGTGGCAGGAATGGTGGATCCAATTCAGCTTGTTGAAGCTCTGGCGCCCCCCGGAGGACAACTGCAGTCCCACATGAAAGCTGTGTTCTGTCTCGGGCGCCGCTGGGTTCCGCCGGCAGAACCGAGAGATTCTCTGGTACTCTGCCACCTTCTGTCAAGAGAACACACACAGGGAGTCAGAACTGGACAGCCAAATCACTTTTCAATCATCTGTGGACGATGACACGGGTCTAAGAAGTCTGAAAGTGTTAACAATTTGGTCATTTGTAATTTTCTCCTTGTATTATGTGTCCTGCACTGCACCAGTTGACCCAGTTAATGTGTGAGGAAACTGCCTATCTTGTTGGGTTTAAGTTATAACAGGAATGGAAAATATGCTAATAACTTTCCACATCAAGTTATCCCTGTCCAATGCTGTTATCACCTCTTCTTTTCTCTTGGAGACAACAACAAAGACTTTGGTTTGATTGTCTGTGTCCTGCGACAGACGATAATGACCACACATAATGGACTCCACCCTGTGTAAAGGGAAAATTAAAGCCATTAATGTTACAAATCAAATCGTTTTGACAAAAAACGAACTATTATTGTCCTGAAATGTTACACTGTCGTCCAAGTCTGGAGTGTATGTTGTGTTCTAAAGACCTGGTGTTCCTGCTACGTAGACGGGGAACAGTGACCAGTGGGTCCTCAGGTGTGGTCAGCATCATGACTTGGCCATCAGGGAAAAAACGCAGATATCTGGGGACACAAACAGTACACCTAGTCTCATCTGACTGCATGATAGATCATTAGCATATCACAACAAGGAAACCAGTGACTGACTGAGGACCCTACCTGTAGTACTCCACTTGGTGCCAAGCCCTATAGAATCCATCAAGGGACTCCTCTCCCTGACGGATGTATGCCGTCTTGCTGATGTAAACACCTTCAAAATCAACATTGAAAAACCAGATTGAATTTACCAAATAAAACAATCTAGTTTTAGCTATGCAACTTATGCTAGACATGCCAACTGTGCATTGGTATTGAGGAAATAGACAAGTCTATGAAACAATCCCACTTATCTTAGAAGAGATTTTCTTTCTCTAAGAAAGATAAATAACTAATGTTCCTTAAATGTTTACCATCAAAGCGCACACGTGGCCTCTCAAGAAACATCTCCCTCCAGGAGTTGAAGGGCACCAGTTTGGTACAGCTCCGGCCCCACGCTCTCAGACAGGCCGAACGCCAAATCTCTGGGTCCCTGAGGAAATATCAACACCGAGGGGAAATAATCATCTCTGTTCCATTTGAAAAACCAATATGTCATTTAGGAGCCTGTTTTGATCCAGTGTAAGGACCAGTCATTCACAGCACTGGCATGAATTAAAATGAATCCAAGCCATGTTCATTGAAAATATGATGGATTTGTATAGTCTATGGTCTGACCTAGCACAAATGTAGAAGCCTCTACAGACTAAGGAGAGCTGCTCCAGGGCACGCAGGTCCAGATCACGGGACACAACCCAACGGAAGATGTACATCAAGACCTCTGGGGGCAGGGCTGGGGACAGAAACCAGATCGTAAATACAGTATAATAATAGAGTAGTGCCAATCTAATATGCTTCCAGACAGCGGTTTATTGAGACGTTTCCATCCTGACCCAAGATCCCAGTGGGATTGAAACACTGAAGACCCGTGTGTCTTAATAAACCACTGTGGGAGCATATTATGGGAGTTGCCAACATGACTTTTTACATGTTATTCATGTCTTCTGTCTAGGACCGGAATTGTGGTGGTCTTTGTAGCTCAGTTGGTAGAGCATGGCACTTGTAATGCCAGGGTAGTGGGTTCGATTCCCAGTACCACCCATTCGTAAAATGTATGCACGCATGACTAAGTTGCTTTGGATAAAGTCATCTGCTAAATGGCATATATTATTATTGCCTGAGCTCTCCCTACCTGAGATGTGCATCTGAGCCATATCCACCTCAGGAACACATATCTTCAGAGAGTTGTCTTGCAGAGTGAGCTGCTGATGGAAGTAGGCCAATAGATCCTCTATTTCACCATCCATGTCATTCTCATTGCTAGGAAACAGATATGCAGTGTCACACATGGTAGGACTTGTATGGAACAGAGGAGTGACAAGGAGTTCAGATGGCGCACACTTTCAATGTGTACGGTATTCAATGTAGTGTTACAAATTGCCAAAAGTATTAAGATAAAAAGACTTACCCGCCATCTGGATCAGGGGAACGACTGTAGTTGATTTTGAACTCAATGTCAGGCACAATCTGCATTGCCCTGCGATAGTACTTAATTGCTGTAAATTAGGGCAGGAAACGGGTTTAGCTGTGCTTTTATGTAAAAACATTATTCCCAATCCCAACTACAGTCACACAAGAATCCCATTCAAGTCATGGTACTGATATTAGTATTTTTGCCGCATCATTTTATAAATCATCAATAAAATACTTTGTTGAGCTTCACAATCAATTTTAGATACATACTATGATCATTAGCACATCACATAGAAACCAGTGAGTGACTGAGGCCCCTACCTGTAGTCAAGCCATATAGAATCCATCAAGGGACTCCTTTAGACATGACACACAAAAAAATTATATCAGTTCCATGACTTGAATGAGTTTTGCCACATTACTAAACTAAACCAAAGCATGGATTGCTGTCATACCTTGTCCATAGACTGCTTAGAGGGCAAGGAAACCAATGTGTCACTTTGTAATTGGGTGAACCATCCCTTTAAAAGGTCCATAATTTTAACCATACTGAGACAAAATACTAATTTTCAAAAGTGAGTGCTATTTTGCTTTTCCCAACTTGTCTCACAGACATGCATACCTTCATAAACAGCTCCATTCTCTTCTTCCTCAACAGCTTTAAGGAACAACTCTCTGGCCTAAGACAAAGAAGCAAAATATGGTAACGATAGTGAAGACAACTATTAGCATGCAGTCAAATCTGTTGTAAAACTACTATTCTAAATGGCTGACTTTTTCCTCCCGGGCCAGTTCCTGTTTTCTTTTCAAGTCTGCAGCTCTCGACGACAGTCCTCGGTTCCCCCCATTGGACGCAGAGTTGGGCTTCAGTTCAGACATCCACTGAGCCCTGAACACATTGAGCTCCACCTAGACATATGGACAATGATGTACAAGTGACATGAAGCGTTTTCTTATTGCCTGGGTCAAGTAGTGAGTAGTCTAGTAAATTCAGCCTGCTCTGAGGTTACCCCAGTGGGCAGGTGAAAACAAGAAAGCATTCCAGTAGCCTAAAACAGATCTTTCTAGTTCCTCCCCATTGTTTAAATAAAATACTGACAATTGATGGAAATCCGGCAAGTTAAGGCCTGCTTTTTTTTATACTGAGAACAACCAAAACACAAGGAACTCCAGTACTGATCTTTCTGATTCCTCCCCTATGTGTAGGTGAATAGCAGCCAATATAATATAGCACTTCTGCATGTAAAAAGCTTGTCAAATTTCTCAGGGCAAGTGATCATAATCTTCAGCCAACCCCAAAAAATACACCTGGTGCCTTTAAGACTTTAATGTGTACACACACAAAATGACAAAGCATGAGCTACAACACTACATTCTGTCAGCTCTGTTAATCATAACTGAGTGCATGGCTGCTATCATGAAAAAAAAAAAAGTCAATATGGATTTCTACATTTAAAGACTTCATTATCATGCAATCCTGAGACGTAACAATAACTGTATAGACTTTGTATTGTGGGGTTCCCAAGTGGCGCTGCGGTCTAGGGCACTGCATCTCAGCAGTGCCCAACCTGGTTCAATTCCGGTCTGTATCACAACCGGCCGTGATTGGGAGTCCCATAGGGCAGCGCACAAATGGCCCAGCATCATCCGGGTTAGGGTTTGGCCGGGGTAGCTCGTCATTGTAAATAAGAAGTTGTTCTTAACTGACTTGCCTAGTTAAATAATGGCTAAATAAATAACAATTCAAAATAAGTAATCTTACGTGGAGGTTTGCATCATCAGTACTTCCATTCTCTCCATCTTGATCTTCTACAATGCCAAGAGAGTTGATAACGCTTTCAGCCTGGGCAGAAAAAAAATGTTTTGTTAAAATAACTAGGCCTAAACATGGCAGAGAATCACAAACAAATGTCTAACAAATAGGGTTGAAATAAATCAGCAAATATTTAAGTCATTAACCAAATGCAAGCTTTGTTTATGGGAGTAATGTGGTTGGACAGAAAGACAAGCACAACAAATATTCAAGGAGGATGGGATCACGGTTGAAGTTACTTCGAGGTGTAGCATGCACAATGTGCACACGTTAAGTAGAACACGTAGCTAACTGGAGACGAACTGCATTGGCTTTTGCCTCTGCCCGGCAAGGCACTAATTTAACGTTACCTAAACATGTGACAAACAGGAAGCAATTATGGTTTAGCACGCCACATTGCCTGAATGTACTTTTCAGACAGTTAGCTTGTCTATTCATCTTTAATGTATCAATACATTAACTACCAGTAGCTACCTAGTTAGCAAACGTTAACTAGTTCGTATCATTGTGGGACTCCCGAGTGGCGCAGCGGTCTAAAGCACTGCATCTCAGTGCTTGAGGCGTCACTACAGACCCTGGTTAGATTCCAGGCTGTATCACAACCGGCCGTGATTGGGAGTCCTATTGGGCAGCGCACAATTGGCCCAGCATCGTCCGTGTTAGGCCGTCATTGTAAATAAGAAGTTGTTCTTAACTGACTTGCCTAGTTAAAAAGTGACATGTTTTACATGCATGTTTACGACTACGGGACACGTCATGCAACCACCAGCAGTAGGCGTGAGTGACCATACTTCCTAGCTAACGTTAGCTAGCTAGCTCGACAACAAGTAGCCGTGTGCAAGGATTAGCCTAAAAAACAAACGACATTGAGCTACCATTATGGCTTATCTGTAAGCTCTTCTGTTGTCCGTAAACGTTTTCAGGAAAGGGTCTACAGATCACGGTCAGAAAAACGGACAACACAACGTGGAAATTTGAGGGATCGCAGAAATGCAGCCATTTCGACGACGTGCTGACGACTGTGTGTAGCGAGAAAGTCACTTACAACGGTGTGTGGGCGTGACGTCAATACACCACGTGACTAACTATTATGCACTATATCAGCACTCTTATCACAGAAGTTTTTACCTTTCTGCTTGTTGTAGGCTAATACATGTAGGCTAGTACATGGGCCACACAAACAAGTATCATCCTTCCTTGATTAGCATATTTTGCTAAAATCGTTCCATCCTAGAGTGATCCTGATTCCCGACTGTACCATGTAGGGGGCGTTATTGTTATGAAAGAGAAAGTCAGGGTACATCTCAATATAGTCTGAATTGGAATCTTCTCTTCTCACAACTTGGAAAAACAGGACTGGTTAAAGCAATATGGTTAGGAATTAGCTTTACCTGTTCAGTGCAGAAAATTAAGAAGCCACTTTATGCTATTTTTTTAACCTTTATTTAACCAGGCAAGTCAGTTAAGAACAAATTCTTATTTTCAATGACAGCCTAGGAACAGTGGATTAACTGCCTGTTCAGGGGCAGAACGACGGATTTATACTTTGTCAGCTCGGGGGTTTGAACTTGCAACCTTCCGATTACTAGTCCAATGCTCTAATCACTAGGCTACCCTGTGAGATGTACCCAAATGTTTTATTTGATTAAACTTCATAACATTAAAAAAAAGTGGTACCCTCACCTCTGTCCCACCCTAAAAGCAGCCAATCACACACTCCCAGCATACAGCACAAGTCAAACGTTTGGATACACATACTCATTCAAGGGTTTTTATTTAATTTGACTATTTTCTACATTATAGAATAGTAGTGACGAAATCAAAACTACGAAATAACACATATGGAATCATGAAGTAACCAAAAAAGTATTAAACCAATCAAAATATATTTATATTTTAGATTCTTCCAAGTAGCTACCCTTTGCCTTGATGACAGCTTTGCACACTCTTGGCATTATCTCAACCAGCTTCACCTGGAATGCTTTTCTAACAGTCTTGAGGGACTGAGCACTTGTTAGCTGCTTTTCCTTCACTCTGTGGTCCAACTCATCCTAAACCATATCAATTGGGTTGAGGTCGGTGGATTGTGGAAGCCAGGTCTTCTGATGCAGCACACCATCACTCTCATTCTTGGTCAAATCGTCCCTTACACTGCCTGAGGGTGTGTTGGGTCGTTGTCCTGTTGATAAACAAATTATAATCCCACTGAGCCCAAACCAGATGGGATGGCGTGTCGCTGCAGAATGCTGTGGTAGCCATGCTGGTTAAGTGTCCCTTGAATTGTAAATAAATCACTGACAGTGTCACCAGCAAAGCACTCCCACACCTTCTCATTCATGCTTCCTGGTGGGAACCACACATGCAGAGATCATCCTTTCACCTACTTTGCATCTCACAAAGACACGGAGGTTGAACAAAAAATCTCAAATTTGGACTCATCAGACCAAAGGATAGATTTCCATCAGTCTAATGTCCATTGTTCATGTTTCTTGGCCCAAGCAAGTCTCTTCTTATTATTGGTGTCCTTTAGTAGTGGTTTCTTTGCAGAAATTCAACCATCAAGGCCTGATTCACGCAGTCTCCTCTGAACAGTTGATGTTGAGATGTGTCTGTTACCTGAACTCTGTGAAGCATTTATTTGGGCTGCAATTCCTGAGGCTTGTAACTCTAATGAACTTATCCTCTGCAACAGAGGTAACTCTGAGTCTTCCTTTCCTGTGGCAGTCCTCATGAGAGCCAGTTTCATCATAGTGCTTGATGGTTTTTGCAACTGCACTTGAAGAAACTTTCAAAGTTCTTGAAATTTTCCGTATTGACTGACCGTCATGTCTTAAAGTAATGATGGACTGTCGTTTCTCTTTGCTTATTTGAGCTGTTCTTGCAATAATATGGACTTGGTCTTTTACCAAATAGGGCTATCTTCTGTATACCCCCTACCTTTTCACAACACAACTGATTGGCTCAAACGCATTAAGAAGGAAAGAAATTCCACAAATAAACTTTTAACAAGGCACACCTATTAATTGAAATGCATTTCAGCTGGTTGAGAGAATGAATGCCAAGAGTGTGCAAAGCTGTCATCAAGGCAAAGGGTGACTACTTTGAAGAATCTCAAATATAAAATATATTGTGATTCGTTTAGGGGGAGGGGGTAGAAAAAGGAAAGGTCACCTGGACCCAAGCAGGGAGGGTGGGTTGGCAGCTACAAAAGCTTGGTGAAGCTTGCTAACTGTGAAGCTGCTGAAGAGGCTAACGTTAGTCAACTCCAACTGACGCAACATAACAATATGACATGGCAATATGTGTTGAAGATTGGGTTGGTGTCAGGTCAAATGATTTATATATACACTAGATTGCTCCCAGAGGGCACTGTTCTGAAGCCTCCACACCTCCATCTTGGCACTCCCTCACGGTGTAAAAAATATTTTGGAAGCTATAGAAATGCATTTATTAATGTCTACATTTGTTTTTGCCACCTTGATTCTATTTCAGACACCTTAATGCATACTTTTAAAATATATTATGTGAGATAAACAGAAAAATAAAAGATTAAAAAGTATATAAAACATTTTATTTAAAGTATAGTTTTTTGAAAGTTCTGTTACTGTCCCCACTACAAAAAAAATGTATCTTAAATACATGTTATTTTGTTCTTGAAACATTTAATGAAATACCGTAGAATTCCATTTATTGCTATGGAGGACTGCTCCTTCTGGGGAGTGCCAAAATGGCCGAACAGTGGCTGGAATTCCAACTCGGGACTCTTTCTAGAGCTCCGGCTTTCAAACCACTGACGTCATGAATTGGCCATATATTTTTCCTAGTTCCCAGTTCTTTTGAACATGGCATAAACCCAGGATTGCATATGCTATTGTCACGTTCAGATCGATTTCGCAGTCGTATTTTTCTGAGTTCCCAGTTGTTTTGAACGCACTGAAGTCAGACATTTCCGAGTTCCCAGTTCCGAGTTCTTTTGAACGCGGCATTATATAAATCATTGGTCAAAGCAGAGATGATACACTTTGTACGCAGGCTTGGTCAGATGTGGTAAGAACACCAAGTCCAGTAGATGGCGGTAATGTGACATAACATTGGTTGCCAACCTCCGTCAAACACCACTGATGTAGAATTACGCAAATCTGCGACGCCCTTGGTCGCGCAGCTGTGATTTATTGTGATGGGCCTGGAGGTAATGTGAGTGAGTGTGCTCGACTCTATACAACTAGTTTATTGGTGTTGTCTTCAAATGTCCGTTATTCGAGTTGAAACGGATTGGGTGGGTGTCTTTTGAACTATTTTGACTTTGCTTTTTGTCATTATTATCAGCAGAAGTCAAAGATTGATCGTGTGTCTAGCTAACGTTAACCTTAGCTCGACTGCAACATCTGTTTCTCGTTGCATGACATTCTGGTCAGAAATCTTACCAGACAGTTTTTACTCTTAAAATCGTATGCATGCCTGCCCTGTAGGTAACGTTTGCTAGGTAGCTAGTAATGAAATAGGCTAAAACAGTCTGACTACTGTCTGTTGAAGGTCTAGTCAGAAGATAATTTGCATGAAATTAGAAACCATCTGTCTCAGATTCCTTGTATTGTCTGGAAACGGAAAAATAAGTGTATATTTCTCCCCTGTGATTGGTTCTATGGCTTCCTCTAATGACACCCCACCCCTTCCCATCCCTTTTCCTCAGGAGGAGGCAAGAAGCCCATGACAACATGAGTCCTCCAGCTGTGCCTGTGGTCCACTGTTGTTGTCACAGGAACATCTGGTTACACTCAACTGCTGCAGGAGGCTGCCAGCCTACCACCTCTGTGTTCCTTCAACCTACCACCTCTCTGTGTTCCTTCAGCACGTATTGATCTGATCTGCTCCTGGGCGATGGTGAGGAGAGGGGAGCACCATGAATAGATACACTACGCTCAGGCAGCTCGGGGATGGCACCTACGGCTCAGTCATCCTCGGCCGCAGCCTGGAATCAGGAGAACTGGTCGCAATTAAGAAGTGAGTGGAGGTCACATTGTCATAGCATTGTTAGTATGAAAAAAAGAAGGCTGTGATCTCTGTGTGCAATTGCAGTCCCACCTTTTGAAGGGTTGGTGTATAGTGTAGGTTACATATTATCCTCTGGTACCTAAATTTGAATGGCTTCAACTTACAAGTTGTTGTAGCTGCTAAGCCGTGTAGTAAAATTAGCTGCCAGTGCCTGTGGGATTCGCTAGGAATGGCATTAGCCGGTGGCCAATCCCACGCGTGGTTAAGCTGACAGCTGTCTAGGCAGATGTCGACGAATGAAAGTGCACGGATGACTGACAAGCCCACCTATTTGGCTGATTTGAAAAAAAGGCATCTGTTGGTGAGTACCTTTGGGCAGGATCATAAAAACGTCTGGCTTCTAGTTATAACTTTGACAGGAAGTATGTGGGGGGTTCGGCAGCCACAGACTAGTTGCATAAATGTATGATGTTGGTGGCTTCGCTCTCTTGAGATTGAAATGGACAGGGCCTCTGCCTGTTATAAACCTGCTCTTTTCAATCATACATTTTATACGTATTCATCAAACTTCTTATATCAATGAAAAGAGTCCCAATATGTTTTAAAATAAAAAGTATGATCTATGATATGTTGGTCCTTTAATTCAGTTACGCTGAAATGATTACATATTTGTTTCAGAATGAAGAGAAAATTCTACTCATGGGAGGAATGTATGAATCTTCGTGAGGTCATAGTAAGTTCTCCTTCCCAGATATGATGCTTGTGGGTAAAATGCTCCACCTATTGCAGTGTTTCCCCTAGGATTTTGTCCAGCAGTGGTGGAAAGGGAGGCACTGCACCACACCGGTATAGGGCAGCCTAAAGAATACAGCCTATGCTTTCAGTTGTTGTCTACTGTTTCACCTCTACTCAGAACCACAGAAACCAACACAAAGAATCTAGAAGGTGACTCTTGTGTGTACTGTCTTTGGATTTTAACTCTCTAGTTCCTCACTCAGACCCAGACATTCATTCTTTGCCGAGAGCTTGAATCCAAAGGAGTGTAGCAGCATTCTAGAAGAAAACCAGCCCTCCAGGGATCTTGGTTAGAATGTCAGCTGTAAATAGCATGTGCCACCACCAAGACCCATAACGACTTTCCCCTCTACTCAAAACTATGGCATGGTGCCTCCATTTACCTCCATACTTTTCAGTGCATGGGAAAACTTCACCTGCATTTACTATGATCTGCTCTAGTTTTCTTTATTACACCTGAGTTATAAAGCATAAAGAAATCCCTAAAGGCTGCACCTTAAGAAATACCAGTTGTTCCCCACACTGTACCCAAGATGATATACAGTTTATTCATGCTTTGATTGTCAATCAATGTTTTTATTTTGAACTAATGCGTATTTGTTGTATGCCGGTTTTAAGGGTCAGATCTTCTGTCTTACCTTTTTATGTTTCTAAGTCTGGAGGCCCGACAGCAGCTTAATTGGGGAGAATGGGCTCGTGTTAATGGCTGGAGCGGAATTATTGGAATGGTATCAAATACATCAAACAAATGGTTTCCAGGTGGTTGATGCCATTCCATTTGCGCCGTTTCAGCCATTGTTATGAGCTGTGCTCCCCTCAGCAGCATCCTGTGGTATCGAAGTCTGGCCATGATGGAGTGTTGCAGAGCTGTTTTTGATGATTTACAGATTGAGGTTATTTCCCTCATGCTTTGTCTTGATTGCTAAGGTACCATCTAATTTGTTCACTCCTTTCAGTCCTTGAAGAAACTCAACCACGCGAATGTGGTCAAACTCAAGGAGGTTATACGGGAAAATGACCACTTGTACTTTGTGTTTGAATACATGAAGGAGAACTTGTATCAACTAATGAAAGACCGGTAAATATAGCTTTTTTTAAATTCACATAGCCTATATTTAGGCTATTTGAAATGGGTTTAGTGCTTTGGGGATAATTGTCAGTAGGTCAAAATCATAGCTCATATATTGTTATCTGTATCATGTTACAGGTCTCGGCTGTTCCCTGAATCTGCTGTGCGAAATATTATGTTCCAGATACTGCAGGGATTATCTTTTATTCATAAGCATGGTATGATTAGAATGATACACTAGCACTTTTTGCTAATGCTTTTTACTTGTTACTTTGTATGCTCACTGTATGATTTTCCCCCTAGGATTCTTTCACAGGGATATGAAACCTGAGAATCTTCTGTGCATGGGACCAGAGCTTGTGAAAATAGCTGACTTTGGGCTTGCCCGTGAGATAAGATCTCGGCCGCCATACACAGATTATGTTTCAACAAGATGGTTAGTTTTGTTACCTCCATATGATGGGTTTATGTGTCACTAACCACATTTCTATCCACAACTTTTATACGAGTGAAGTCATACTGTATATAAAAAAGAAATCACGCCATTTGAGATGATTTAAATGCTTACAGATCATTTGAGATGGCGTGATTTAAATGCTTACAGATCATTTGAGACGGCGTGATTTAAATGCTTACAGATCATTTGAGACAGCGTGATTTAAATGCTTACAGATCATTTGAGATGGCGTGATTTAAATGCTTACAGACCATTTGAGATGGCGTGATTTAAATGCTTACAGATCATTTGAGATGGCGTGATTTAAATGCTTACAGATCATTTGAGATGGCGTGATTTAAATGCTTACAGATCATTTGAGATGGCGTGATTTAAATGCTTACAGACCATTTGAGATGGCGTGATTCAAATGCTTACAGACCATTTGAGATGGCGTGATTTAAATGCTTACAGATCATTTGAGATGGCGTGATTTAAATGCTTACAGATCATTTGAGACGGCGTGATTTAAATGCTTACAGATCATTTGAGACGGCGTGATTTAAATGCTTACAGATCATTTGTTAATTCGACATGGTGGGATATATTTGTGTCGGTAAAGTTAATAATGCGAGAAATGGCCTTGGAAACGCCTTTATGCACAAATATTGATATAATAACCATCATATGTCGTGGAATTTCAGTACTGAGAGAGACTTAGTCATTTCTTCAAACAATCATCTTATTGCAATAATGAAACTGTCAACTCAACAGTCTTGACTGTTAGGCTGAGAGCCTACCCTTTACAGACCATGCTGTTCCTTATATACCTTGTACCAAGATTGCTTAGTCATAGCTGGTTCAACCCACCCCCCCCATATAGATAAGCCACTTTGGGTTCATCCTATGGTCATCTGCCTCTGGTGCTGTCTCCCAGATGCCAGGAAGATTGGGACTACTGAGGCCTTTGCTCCGTTCCTCCAGGCTCTCTCGATCTCGGTGACACCCACCGCATCTTATCTATGGAATGCCATCTGTAGGTTTTTACTTAGCCATCACTTAATCAGTTGCCAGCCCCAGCTTCAAAACACTCCTCTCAGTTCACTCAGGATGAAGGAAATATCTTACTACAATATTAGTTAAGTAAATCATTTCTAACTATTAATCTCAAACAAATAAGGTGAAAACATAATTTTTCCCTCACACATATCAAAGTAAACTTTGAGTCACTCGATGATATGGTATGTAGTCTACTTCTCCCACTACGACTTTGGAAACCATGCAGTTTATAAGGCTACAGATGAAATCAGTTATGATGAACTTCACAGGGTGGTGAAAGTGCAGAGTGATGAGCTTGATGCTGCTTTCCAATAAATATTGAGGGTCTTATTCTGGTGACATGATGATCGATGCTTGAATGCCATTTGACAAATAAGTTCTTTTTTTTTCGCTCTTATCCATAATCTCATCATACACAGTAGGCCAGCCTACCCGTACCGTATCTGTGAGCTGTTGGCTAGAGCACATGTGCCAAGCCCAGGGTAGACACATTTGCTATTTAATGTAACACCTTTTGTGACAAAACTATTGATAGAGTTGAAAGTCCAATGGAAACACTTTGAACTTTAGATTTTGATCCGGTACATAAAAACATAAGCATTTTGTGTGCACTACGTCATCACATACGTCAGTTTGGTGGAAACACCACTGGTGGGAAAATGCACATATTTTCAATGCGAATTTTAGAATCTTCGCCAATTGGATGGAAACCTAACTACTGACACCATATTTAGTTATATCTGAATTCATTTTTCAAATTTTCTGTCAATTTGTGACATGAAACCTCTTTTATTTCTCTCATCATGGGGAGCATCAACCAGCCTATAAAGCCCTTCTCCCTTCCCTGTGGTGTCTTCCAGGTACAGAGCTCCAGAGGTGTTGCTGAGGTCCACCTCGTACAGCTCTCCCATAGACCAGTGGGCTGTGGGCTGCATCATGGCAGAGCTTTACACCCTCAGGCCTCTGTTCCCTGGCTCCAGTGAAGTGGACACCATCTTCAAAATCTGCCAAGTCCTGGGAACTCCAATGAAGGTAGCCTTGTTCTCCAGGGCTGTTAGATCCAGAATGTCAGCCAAAAGCAAGCTATACTGTCCTCGCATCATCATGTAAAATGTCTTGTGGTGGTGTTAAATACACAAATCAAACCTCACTGAAGATGTGATCAGTCTTGTGTAATGTGCTTTTGAAATGACAAACTTCACAGATTATTTGTCATAACATCTAAAAAAAATGGTTACATCTATCTATTTTATTACTATATGGTAAAATAAGCAGGTCAATAATCATTGTGTTGGATCCACTTCTTCTAGAATGACTGGCTGGAGGGCTTCCAGTTGTCAGCAGCCATGAATTTCCGCTGGCCCCAGTGTGTCCCCAGTAATCTGAGCAGTCTGATCCCCAACGCCAGTACTGAGGCCATCCAACTGATGAGAGACTTACTCCAGTGGGACCCTAAGAAGAGGCCAGCCTCTGCCCATGTAGCAAACCCTGGCTTGGGCATATCTGTTATAATCTAGGCTAAAATAAATGTTTAGAATGAATCCTTAGAATAGTTATTTTACCATCCACCGATAGAATGGTGAATACTGAAATAATTATTAGATTTAAAGCTATGTAAGCTTGTACATTGCTAAACAGGTTAGATATTCTAACATTTTAATGGCATGTTAACTGATTAATATGTCCTGCTTTGGGATCCTTCAAAGCCAATCAATTATTTTATTCTCCATTTGCAGGCCCTCAGGTACTCCTACTTCTACGTGGGTCAGGCGTTGGGCACTCCTCAGCAGATCCTGGAGCAGGGCAGGCCTCAGCCAGGTCCCCTACCTCCACAGCCACCACAACCATTACAGCAGCCCCTGCAGCAGCTACAACCACTGCTGCTGCTCAAGCCAGTGCCCCCTCCCCAGCCAGCGCCCCCAAATCAGCATTTCACCTCGTCCAGGCCCCTGCAACAGATCCATCCAGCCCCAGTCTCAGCCCCCACCCCAGTTCCATCGTACCAGAGGCACTCAAAGCTGTTGCGAGAGCAGCCCAACCGCATGGTGAAGCAGGAGGAGACTGAGATGGTCCCACAGACCCGCTTAACTTACATTGTTGACAAGAGCTTGCAGAGCCAGGTGAGTTTTCAGTCACCAACCAGGGCTTCTTGAGCACGGCAAGCATTCATCAGTGTAATGTCATTAAATGTTAGAATACCTTGTTAAATGAATACAAAATTAAATGGAAAGTTGATGAATTCTTCATAAATGTAATTGAACTGTTTTTCTTCTTTCTCTCTCTCCATAGAGATTGTTAATACACCATTTCCTTTTTTTTTTTACAGTTGACCCAGGAGGCTGAGAATGCCAACTTCTTAAGCTATCAGACGAAACCTAAGGGTGGAGGACGCCGGCGATGGGGCCATGGCACAGGCCTCCTAAAGGGTGACGAGTGGGATGACTTTGAGGACACGGAGCTGACCTCACTAAGTTTTCTGGGCAAAACAAACTTTCCTACAGAAAAACGAAGAGAGGAGACGTTGAGCAGGTGAGATTGTCTCCCTGTGTTATCCCAGTGACCTGAGTAAACCTGTGTTATCCCAGTGACCTGCTTTAACCTGCATTATCCCAGTGACCTGTGCGTTATCAGTCTGATCTTTTCAGATAAGGGCTTTATGTATTTCTGTTATGCCTTTCAGGTACGGAAATGTTTTGGATTTTAGCAGCCCCAAAGTTAAGGGGCAGGTGACGACAGGTGACGATGCACCTTTGAATCTGAACAAGGCCATGTCCTACCAGGAGCCTTCAAGGACAGCCTCTGCCAAACAGTATTACTTGAAGCAGTCAAGATATCTACCAGGTAGAAAATACAAAAACCTTACCTTTCTTCCAAGTGGATATTTTTAACAAGGCACTTTCAGTTATTGCCAATGTACACTACTGTTCAAAAGTTTGGGGTCACTTAGAAATGTTCTTGTTTTTGAAAGAACCATGGACCATTCTGTCCATTTAAAATAACATCAAATTGATCAGAAATACAGTGTAGACATTGTAGTAAATTACTATTGTAGCTGGAAATGGCTGATAAAAAAAAATATATATATATATATATATATTTAAAAAAAAAAAAATGTATATCCACATAGGAGTACAGAGGCCCATTATCAGCAACCATCACTCCTGTCTTCCAATGGCACGTTGTGTTAGCTAATCCCAAGTTTCATTTTAAAAGGCTAATTGATCATTAGACAAACCTTTTTCAATTATGTTAGCACAGCTGAAAACTGTTGTGCTGATTTTAAAGAAGCAATGAAATTGGCCTTTAGACTAGTTGAGTATCTGGAGCATCAGCATTTGTGGATTCGATTACAGGCTCAAAATGGCCAGAAACAAAGATATTTCTTCTGAAACTAATCAGTCTATTTTTGTTCTGAGAAATGAAGGCTATTTCATGCAAGAAATTGCCAATAAAGAAGATCTCGTACAATGCTGTGTACCACTCCCTTCACAGAACAGCGTAAACTGTCTCTAACCAGAATAGAAAGAGGAGTGGGAGGCCCCGGTGCACAACTGAGCAAGAAGACAAGTACATTAGATGGTCTAGTTTGAGAAACAGATGCCTCACAAGTCATCAACTGGCAGCTTCATTAAATAGTACCCACAAAACACCAGTCTCAACGTCAACAGTGAAGAGGCGACTCCGGGATGCTGGCCTTCTAGGCAGAGTTGCAAAGAAAAAGCCATATCCCAGACTGGCCGATAAAAATAAAAGATTAAGATGAGCAAAAGAACAGACTGGGAGATTGGAAAACAGTGTTATGGACAGATTAATTTAAGATTGAGGTTCACAAAGAAGAACATTGTTGAGACGCAAATGCTCGAGGAGTGCTTGACGCCATCTGTCAAGCATGGTGGAGGCAATATGATGGTCTGGGGGTGCTTTGGTGGTGGTAAAGTGGGAGATTTGTACAGGGTAAAAGGGATCTTGAAGAAGGAAGGCTGTCACTCCATTTTGCAACGCCATGCCATACCCTGTGGACGGTGCTTAATTGGAGACAATTTCCTCTTACAACAGAACAATGATCCAATGCACAGCTCCAAACTATGCAAGAACTATTTAGGGAAGAAGCCGTCAGCTGGTAATTCTGTCTATAATGGAGTGGCCAGCACAGTCACCGGATCTCAACCCAATTAAGCTGTTGTGGGAGCAGCTTGACCGTATGGTAAGTGCCCATCAGGCCAAGCCAATCCAACTTGTGGGAGGTGCTTCAGGAAGCATGGAGTGAAATCTCTTCAGATTACCTCAATGAATTGACAACTAGAATGACAAAAGTCTGCAAGGCTGTAATTGCTGCAAATGGAGGATTCTTTGATGAAAGCTATGTTTGAAGGACACAATTAGTATTTCAATTAAGAATCATTATTTATAACCTTGTCAACATCCTGACTATATTTCTTATTCATTTTGCAACACATTTCATGTATGTTTCCATGGAAAACAAGGACATTTCTAAGTGACCCCAAATGTTTGAACGGTAGTTTATATCATAAAATGAGGTCACTAATCGGCATTGAGCCTTCTTTGTCAGTAAACTTTGAACTTGATGTAACTGCCATTTTTCTACCAAATCAGAGCCATAAGCATATGCACATGCTCTGATATAGAATGCCTAATGGTTTTCAAACCTGGATGAAACCACATTCTTTTCAGCACCTGATTATCAATGATCATCATCTCAGGAGTGGCTATGTTGCTGAGTCATGATGATGTAGTCTTGTTGAACCACAAGGGGCAGCTTGTTGCAATGGAAATGACATATCAAACTCTATTTCCTAATCTATCCCATCTAACCCTGCAGGTTTAAGTACTAAAAAGAATATGGCAATAAATTCCAACTACAGTGAAAGCAACCTCTGGGGCAGCAAAATTCCTGTTGGAGGAACACTTCCTAACCGAGGCACTCATGGTAATGATTTGTGTTGGGACCAATGTCCTGCATGTTTATCACCTGTCACTCTACTACACTAGTGAGAGGGCTGTGTGGTATAAGCTAGGGTGATGTCTCTGTGGTGTGTGCTAACAGTATTACATGTAAGGTACATTTCCTGTTATCTTTGATGGCCCAATCACAGGTTCAAATACTCTTCCAAGTGGATATGTACCGAACTATTACAAAAAAGAGGTTGGCTCTGCCGGCCAAAGAGTGCAACTCGCACCTATAGGGGACTCAACAGCATCAAGTGAGTGATCTATAGGGGACTCGACAGCATCAAGTGAGTGATCTATAGGGGACTCGACAGCATCAAGTGAGTGATCTATAGGGGACTCGACAGCATCAAGTGAGTGATCTATAGGGGACTCGACAGCATCAAGTGAGTGATCTATAGGGGACTCGACAGCATCAAGTGAGGGACCTATAGGGGACTGGACAGCATCAAGTGAGGGACCTATAGAGGACTGGACAGCATCAAGTGAGGGACCTATAGAGGACTGGACAGCATCAAGTGAGGGACCTATAGGGGACTGGACAGCATCAAGTGAGGGACCTATAGAGGACTGGACAGCATCAAGTGAGGGACCTATAGAGGACTGGACAGCATCAAGTGAGGGACCTATAGAGGACTGGACAGCATCAAGTGAGGGACCTATAGGGGACTGGACAGCATCAAGTGAGGGATCTTTTGTAGTCTCGATGCACAGTTGGCAATCCAGGCTAGGTGCTGTGTAGTAATGTAATTCTATTATAAGGTAATAATGTGGCTTGTCTCTGCTGTCACAGATTATGCAACCTGGAGGTCGTCTAGCAGAAGTCAGATGGGTGCCTCGTCCTATGTGCCGTCACCCACCAAGACTACGCCTGGCCTACGGTCTCGCCCCCCAGCACAGGCCATCCATGGGCGCACAGACTGGACTGCCAAATATGGACACCGCTAGTGGCCTCTTTGGGACACTTGTGTTATTTCAGTACTTCAGATTAGTCTTTTCCCTATAAAAGGAAAAATGTATGTTTTCATATCAAAGTATGTACATGTTATACAGCAATAACCTTGGTTTTGTATTAATCTGTGTCTATTGTTCAATGTACAACTTTTTCAGTGTGTGTATGTATTATATGGATAAATGACCTCTGCAAAATGTTGGTGTCGTCACATTTTGTTCAGTGACAAATTCCATACCATTTTTTTGTTTATTGCGTAGCATAACTTTCTCAACCCCTTCTTAAAATGTTTGTTCCATAGATTTTGTAAAACGTCCCCACGATCCAGTCTTTATGCATTTTATATTGCAAATATCACTGTGATATTTTGGCCAACACTGTTTTTCTGTTGCCAATTTGTCTTTATTTTTTTTACATGTTTTTCTTGGTGCTTTCTTTCATGAGACATTCTGGAATACAGGAAACACTTGTATCTTGATCATTTTTATATTTTATTCATTGTTTTTTTTCTCTAAATCAATAACTCTGTGCTTTATTTTAATCAGAATTGATGACACAATTGGCTTTAGTGTTCTCTTTCTTTGTAATGAATTGTGTGGCTCTCAAAAAAAATTATTGAGAGATTGTACGTTGACTTGGTTTATCTGCTGGGCCAAATTGTAAAAACATTACATGTATAACTGCCAGTTACCAAATGCCATTGCTAACTTTTTATTTATGTGGTATTGTAATGACCATTTCATTAACAACAGTTAATAAACTCATTGGTGTGTATATCGTCTGATTTAGTAAAAATCTTATTTACAATGAAGGCCTTCTGGGTCGTTGTGGGTTAACTGCCCAGGAGAAGAACAATAGATTTTTACCTTGTCAGCTCTGGGTTTTGATCCAGCTAACTGGTTAATAACCAAAAGTTAAAGAAATCACTTTTTTTTTTCAAAAGAAGGCAGACTGCCACGTGCAGTGCCTCATTTGGATGTGTCTGAAGTCTTGGAGCTTGACTTCCCTACGTTTCTCCTACAAATGGGCCTTGAGCTTGTTTGGAGGTTCTAGCAGGGAGTGCAGCTACGCGTATACCAACGATGCTCGTCCGGGAAACTCGTCCTCTTCCACCGAGCGCGGGGCTTCGGGAGGGACGCACATGGAGCGGTGAGGGAGGAAGGGGACACCCGCCTAGCCAGCCAGATCAGCCGAATCAACCCTAGCGATCAATGGGGTGACAGATGTCGCAGCCAGATCGCCCTCACATCCGCAGAAAAGGAGTGGCTCGTCGGTTTATATATCAAGAAAGAGTCATACGATTTGCAGTTACGGTTTGTATTATTTTTGTGGGTCGTATTTTAAAATACTGTTGTCTGTTATGACATCTTCTGTAAGAGGGAGTCGGAGAATATGTGATTTGCCTTCTAATATGTTTGTTTTACAACGCATTTGTTATTTTACCCATGATGCCTTGCAGACATGAAAATCTCCAACTCAACTCTCATGTCGGTCATATGACACAGTGCTTGAGGTTCACTTCTTCGTTAGAAGCGTTTCGTAACTTTGTAAATTAACTTATTCGGAGTTCACACACACATAACAGGTGCATACTTGTCTCTCGATATATAAGGTCAGTATTACTTCTTAGACTTATCTAGAAATTATTGGTTGATAATTACACAGACAACCGCATGTTTTGTATGCTTTTGTTTTTCAGCTTTATTTTCGTGTATGTTTCAGTGTTCTAGTTTCAGAGTAGTCTGTTCACAATGTACAGTAAAGTATTTGACAGGCATGCATGCACCAAATCTATTGCAATGCATCTAGCGCAACAATGCTGAATTTGCACACACGTGAAAGCGTAATGGAATGTGGTTATTTCTTTCCTACAGTAAACTTCAATTTCACCATGTCTGGAAAAGTGGTGTTGACTTATTTCAACGGGAGGGGCAGAATGGAGTCAATTCGATGGCTTTTAGCAGTTGCTGGAGTTGAGGTACGTAGGCTGAGCAAATAAAACACATGAGTTGAAATAGTGGCTAGACAAACATGTGATGCCCACAGATAGATCACTGAACTGGATGTTCTGTCATAATTAAAATGTACATTTTATGTCCACAGTTTGAAGAAGTGAATATAACAAAGCGTCAGGAATATGTAAAACTGTTGAGTGGTAAGTTTTGGTCACAATGGTAAATAGAAATCTGATAACATGCTCATTGTTTTGAAGGGTGTTTCATTGTTTAACCTTCTTTTTTTAAAGATGGAGCACTCATGTTTGAGCAGGTTCCCTTGGTGGAAATGGATGGAATGAAGCTGGTTCAAACCAAGGCTATCCTGAACTACATAGCAGGGAAATACAATCTCTATGGGAAAGACTTAAAAGAACGAGTCATGTATGTATGACATTTTTTTATGATTGAATTCTAACATTTATTTACTTGTTTGGTTGTATTGCAGAGACATAAGTGAAGCTGTTTGTATAAAAAAATGAGGGAAATCTGCTATGATTTCAAAGGGTTTGGTTTTCATTTACTTTTAGGATTGACATGTATGCTGAGGGCGTGCAGGACTTGATGCAAATGATGATGGCTTTGCCCTTCATGCCGCCTGACACCAAGGAAACTAAACTGGAGGAGATAGAGAGGAAAGCAACAAGCCGTTACCTCCCTGTGTTCGAGAAGGTACTGTATGATTTGGGCCTTGGCCAGATGGGAAGAGTAGAGCTCACTAAGGGGAGGAAATCTAATCTAAGCTATTATATTAGCATAACAATTGCAACATACCATGTTTGCTAAGGCAACAGAAAAGAAGGTTGGCACGTTTGTACAAGTTGTATTGTATAAAGAGGCTGTGCTTGTGATTTTCTCACAGGCGCTAATTGGCTCCCAGTACCTGGTGGGTTTTCAGTTGAGCTGTGCTGATGTCCAGCTACTTGAAACCACCTTGATGTTGGAGGAGAAATTTCCAACAATTCTTTCCAAATTCCCTGCTGTTAAGGTAAAGTTGATTACAAATGTATTTTGTTCTTGACAAAATAATCATTAGTCAAATCATCTTGTTTCATTTGAGTCTCATCAAAACATGTTAGAGGTTGACATAACCCCAGTAGCATATGAATATCACATACCAGCTCCACAGCACATTTGTTAGATATCAGTATACAATATGACTGGCCATACCGGTTCAAATGTACTGCTACAAAACCCTGGGTGTGTCTCAATAATCTCTCCTCTCTCATGAAGTCTACACTCTTTCAGTACTTCCCACAAATCTCAAAGCATTGTATTAGTGGAGGCATATTTCTTTTACCAGTAATTGCCTTTCAAATCAGTGAATGGGAGAAAAACAAGTGCACACCCTGGGAGGAAGGATAGATGATTAGGACATATTACACAGCAGATTTAAAAGAAGGGTAAAAAGATCCATGGATACTTCAGTTGATTCATTCTTGATTGGGTGTGACTGGTTTTCTTTTCAGGCTTTTCAAGGGAAGATGAAAAGCCTACCAGCCATTCACAAGTTCCTGCAGCCAGGCAGCAAGAGGAAGCCTCAACCAGATGACGTATATGTAAAGACTGTGTGTGAGGTGTTAGACTTAAAGCTCTGATTCTCGTCTAAACATCAAGTAAAATTGACTTTAAAGAGTTGAAGCTAATATAATATATTACCTATACATTGTTCCATATTGTCATTCCAAGTCATAATGTCCTGTAAAATGCTGTGGAGAAATTATGACATAAGCTTATGAATTGTTTAACCCTGGCAATATGAGTGTGGTGTATTGTTTGCAAAATTGTTTTAGAACTAGTTCCCTTTGTGCTCACAAGAAGTTTCCGGCAATACCCAAGAGAGAACCTTGATTTACTTGGGTGAACGCCCAGAAATAGCCTCTAAGAATTTTATCAGGAGCAGGTGTCTTGTTACACATTCTCTTTTGTACCCAAAACTCCTCGTGCTGAGGATGAATCGTGTCTGTGTGAGTTGTGTGTATCCTAGTATAAAAGGTGCCTGGGGACAGTCCCCTCGTAGAGCTTCTGACCAACCTGTACTGAGTGTGCAGAGTTTGTTGTAACCTTTCCACTGGCGTGACTCTTAATAAAGTTAATTTACTAATTGACTTGAGTCCTTCATGGTAATTTCTATTACAATGTGTAAGGACAATTGTTTAACGAGCACAAGTATTTGTTTTCCAATAATGTGCACAAAGAAAAAGGCTGTTGAACAAACAAAATATTTGTTGTAACTAAACCCTCTGTGTCTGTTGTGAGTTTTCCATCATTGCTAGAGGATATTTACTGTCATGCAACTGAATATGATTATGTAAAACTACTGAAAGGTTAGTAGTCAAACCTGCAATGCTATAAAATGTATTGTGTACGAGTAGTAAATGTCATTGTATTTCTGTTCCCATATCCATTGAACAAATCATAGCCTGTGTGCTTATAACCAGTAGTAAATTTAATTGTTCAACAAAAAGTGCTCCTTTGTTCTTACAATGACTGAGTGAATAGTTATTGTAAGACTGTACTTCATTCAACTTAAACAATTTCCGATGAGACAACATAACTATTCAAGGAAGTACAGTGGCTTGCGAAAGTATTCACCTCCTTGGCATGTTTCCTATTTTGTTGCCTTACAACCTGGAATTCGAATGGATTTTTGGGGGGGTTTGTATCATTTGATTTACACAACATGCCTACCACTTTGAAGATGCACCATTGTTTTTGTGAAACAAAACTTGAGCGTGCATAACTGTTCACCCCCCAAGTCAATACTTTGTATAGACACCTTTTGCAGCAATTACAGCTGCAAGTCTCTTGGGGCATGTCTCTATAAGCTTAGCACATCTAGCCACTGGGATTTTTGCCCATTCTTCAAGGCAAAACTGCTCCAGCTCCTTCAAGTTGGATGGGTTCCGCTAGTGTACAGCAATCTTTAAGTCATAGCACAGATTCTCAATTGGATTGAGGTCTGGGCTTTCCAAGACGTTGAAATGTTTCCCCTTAAACCACTCAAGTGTTGCTTTAGCAGTATGCTTAGGGTCATTGTCCTGCTGGAAGGTGAACCTCCATCCCAGTCTAGTCTCTGGAAGACAAACAGGTTTCCCTCAAGAATTTCCCTGTATTTAGAGCCATCCATCATTCCTTCAATTCTGACCAGTTTCCCCAGTCCCTGCTGATGAAAAACATCCCCACAGCACGATGCTGCCACCACCATGCTTCACTGTGAGGATGGTGTTCTCGGGGTGATGGGAGGTGTTTGGTTTGCACCAGACATAGCATTTTCCTTGATGGCCAAAAAGCTCAATTTTTAGTCTCATCTGACCAGAGTACCTTCTTCCATATGTTTGGGGAGTCTCCCAGATGCCTTTTGGCAAACACCAAACTTGTTTGCTTTTTTTCCCTTCTTTAAGCAATGGCTTTTTTTCTGTCCATTCTTTGGTAAAGCCCAGCTATGTGGAGTGTACCGCTTAAAGTGGTCCTATGGACAGATACTCCAATCTCCGCTGTGGAGCTTTGCAGCTCCTTCAGGGTTATCTTTGGTCTTTTGTTGCCTCTCTGATTAATGCCCTCCTTGCCTGGTCTGTGAGTTTTGGTGGGCGGCCCTCTCTTGGCAGGTTTGTCATATTCTTTCTGATATTCTTTTATAACTCAACCCTGATCTGTACTTCTCCACAACTTTGTCCCTGACCTGTTTGTAGAGCTCAATGGTCTTCATGGTGCCCCTTGCTTAGTGGTGTTCCAGACTGGGGCCTTTCAGAACATGTTTATATATACTGAGATCATGTGACACTTAGATTGCACACAGGTGGACTTTATTTAACAAATGATGTGACTTCTGAAGGTAATTGGTTGCACCAGATCTTATTTAGGGGCTGCATAGCAAAGGGGTGAATACATATGCACGCACCACTTTTCCATTTGTATTTTTTTTTTAAACAAGTACCTTTTAAAATTTCACTTCATACAATTTGGACTATTTTATGTATGTTCATTACATGAAATCCAAATAGAAATCTATTTAAATTAAAGGTTGTAATGCAACAAAATGGGGAAAGCGCCAAGGGGGATGAATACTTTTGCAAGGCACTGTAACACCCTTTTTACTCAACATTCACATAGCATTTAGTCATTGTGTATGTGCACTCACTGCCCCAGTGCTGCATACTTTAGGAATGACATAAAAGCAGCAATATGATCATAGGTTGCAGGATCAAGTTCTTTAAAGAACGTACAAACATTAAGGATGATTACAATAATACATATAGGCAAGCACAAACAATGTGTAAATGCAAATTCATCCCTTGTGATGACATTTTCCATCTTGCTTTAGTTGGTTGTTGTATTGTTCAAATCACATTACAATCACACTCATGAAGAGAAGACGTAGGACCATCAGCACACTGAGTAAAGAAAACAGATATGATAACTTCATATTGATTGTGCACATTAAATATTTAATTAGAAACATTCCAATACAGGGTCAATTGTAACAGACATCAAAATACAATGAAAATCAGCAAAGAGTTTCATTAACACATTCACCTAACCTCCATATATTTCAAAACCATGCAATAATGGTTATAGTGGACTTGATTTGATTTGATTTAATGGTTATAGTGGACTTTTGATGATTCTCACCTTAGTCCCGCCATGATACCACCTGGAATTATTTTTCCAGATTTCTTGAATCTCATTCCCATTACTATTGTCAGCGCTCCTGAGGCAACTGAGAGAAGAAAAAAAAGATGTATGAAATTCTATATCAAGACATGTCAAGACCTAAAATATACACATCCCAACACGTATACATTCCAGCATAGCAGGCATACTAACCGAGGGAGTAGAAAGTCTTGGTTGGGTCATTTGAAATCATGAAGGCCCCATAGGCGGCTATGCTGCCAAACAATAGCCCAGCTATCAGTGACATGACACTACCTGTAGTAAAAAAAAATAATAATCTGTTACTTGCCATCAGCTTGTTAACAGGGTCAAAGTCAGTAAGACCAAGGAGCTGATTATGATATACTACAGGAACGGGGTCCAAAAACACGTGTGCAGTCGTGAAGAAGGCGCGACAGCGTCTCTTCCCCCTCAGGATGTTGAAAAAGTTAGTCAAATCCTCAAAAAGTTCTACAGCGGTACCATTGAGAGCATTTTGACTGGCTGCATCACTGCCTAGTATGACAATAGCACCGCCCTCGATCGCATGGCGCTACAGAGGATGGTGCGGACAGCCCACCACATCACTGGGGCAGAGCTCCCTGCCATCCTGGACATCTATATCAGGCAGTGTGGAAGGAAGGCCCTGAAAATCGTTAAAGACTCCAACCCCTCAAGCCATAGACTATTTTGTCTGCTTCCGTACGGCAAGCGGTACCGGTGCATCAAGTCTGACACCAACAGGCTCTTGAACAGCTTCTATCTCCAAGCAATAAGACTGATAAAAAGCTAACAAAGTAGCTACACTGATTATCTTTATTTACCTTTTAGTTTTGCACAGGGCCCTTCACACACACACACACTCCATCATCTGCTCACTCACATTATATGCACATACATTTACTGACTCTATACACACTCACATACAAGCTGCTGCTGTCACTGTTTATCTTGTATCCTGTTGCCTAGTCACCTTAACCCTATACATATCTACCTCCCACCACTCCAGTATCCCTGCACATTGTTAATATGGTACTGGAACTGACCATGTACACAGTATAATTACTTAGTTATTGTGTTCTTCATATTTATTCTTCTTTCTGGTGTTTTTTCTAGTATTACACTGTTATTGATTATTGCATTGTTGGGTTTTGAGTTTGCAAGAAAGGTATTTCACTGTACTTATGCAAGTGACATTCAAAACTTGAAACTTGAATGAAACTGTGATAATGACAAATGAATGTAGCTTTATGCATTTTGAACTGCTTGACTAGAAACTCCTACCTTTTTTCTTGTATCCCATGAATCCCCCAAGGACTATGGCTGCAGCGTAGCCAAATCCAAGCCAGTCAATTGCCATTGCAGTGCTGTGGAGCAGGAGTATGGGTAAAGACCAATTCATCTTAGACTACATAGCTAAATGTTACAAGATACTGTAGCTAGATACAATTATGTAGCGAACGGAAACGGACACTTGACAAACACTGACCACTTGAAATATATGCATATAACTCAGATAGGAATATAATGAATTAATTTACCTGGTATTTGCTAATTTAAACGTAAAATAAATGAGTAAAAATGTACGCCTGTTGTCCCAATGGGTTTGTTCGTTTTGCATGCCCCGGTGTCCAGGATGAGTGGAGGTAGTACATCTGCGACCATTCCATTGGTGCTTAGGTTAAATCTTCATCCACCCGGGTACCGGTCCATGCAAAACGAACTCGCCCAGTGGCACTAGGAAGTGTTATGTGAAAGTGCGCATGCGCGTACAAATTACGCGCTCACAACTGCATCACTTCCCTTTCAACCTGTCTTCAATAACCCACTAAAAAATATATAAAAAATAAATTAATGAACAAAAAGAAACCAACAAAGAAAATACCAAACGCTTTTGATTGTCATTCCGTTATTACATAAGTCTCAAAAACACAAATGAACACAAGCATAATTTAATAATTGAACAAGTTTATGGTGTCAGATCAGGTTAAAATGTGGTATAGGTCAAAGTACATTGATGACTAAGGCACTTTTTCTGCACTGCATTAACAACTATTAAAGGATATGCATAAGAGCAGCACAATCTTCTGAACTTTCTTAGCAGTGCATTAGATAATTTGAGAGGAATATTTAGGAAATTAACAAATATAAAATAAAATGTATCTCTTCAATCAACAAATTAACATTTTCATTCTATATTCATAAGATTTTTTGTATCTCTTAAGTGCTGCTGCATTTCAGGAAAGGCATGCACAACTGTTCAAGTAAAGTACAGGATGTCAACAAAACAGTCTGTCCATGTACATACACGACACCACCAGAAGTATGTGGACACCTGCTCGTCGAACATCTCATTTCAAATCATGGACATTGATTTGGATTTGGACCCCCTTTTGCTGCTATAACAGCCTCCACTCTTCTGGGAAGGCTTTCCACTGCGGGGATTTGCTTCCATTCAGCCACAAGCGTTAGTGAGATCGGGCACTGATGTTGGGCGATAAGGCCTGGCTCTCAGTCAGCATTCCAATTCATCCCAAAGGTGTTCGATGGTGTTGAGGTCAGGGATCTGTGTTCTTCCACACCTATCTCGACAAACCATTTCTGTATGGACCTCACTTTGTGCACGAGGGCCTTCCCCAAACTGTTCCCACAAAGTTGGAAGCCCAGAATCATCTAGAATGTCATTGTATGCTGTAGCGTTAAGATTTCCCTTCACTGGAACTAAGGGGCCTAGCCTGAACCATGAAAAATAGCCCCAGACCATTATTCCTCCCCCACCAAACATTATAGTTCTCACTATGAAATTGGGTAGTTAGCGTTCTCCTGGCATCCACCAAACCCAGATTAGTCCTTCGGACTGCCAGATGGTGAAGCGTGATTCATCACACCAGAGAACGCGTTCCCACTACTCCGGAGTCCAGTGGCGGCAAACTTTACTCCACTCCAGCCGACGCTTGGCATTGCGCATGGTGATAGGCTGCTTGGCCATGGAAGCTCCCGATGAAAAGTTATTGTGCTGACGTTGCTTCCAGAGGTAGTTTGGAACTCAGTAGTGAGTGTTGGAACCGAGGACAGAAGATTATTTTACACGCTACAGCACTCTGCGGTCCCGTTCTGTGAGCTTGCGTTGCCTACCACCTCGCGGCTGAGCCGTTGTTGCTCGTAGACATTTCCACTTCACAATAACAGCACTTACAGTTAACCAGAGCAGCTCAAGCAGAGCTGAAATTTGACAAACTGACTTGGTGGAAAGGTGGTGTCCTATGACGGTGCCACGTTGAAAGTCACTGAGCTCTTCAGTATGGGCCAATTCTACTTCCAATGTATGTCTATGGAGATTGGCTGTGTGCTTGATTTTATACACCTGTCAGCAATGGGGTGGCTGAAATAGCCAAATCCACTAATTTGAAGGGGCATCCACATACTTTTGTAGATGTGTATGATAAAACAACTTCAAAGGAAACTGAATTTAAAAGTATACTTGAAACAAACTCCAAAGTGAATAATAAAATACCTTTGGAACAGAGTGGAATAGCAACATCTGTGATTATGAACATTTTATACCATGACATTGGGTAAACATTTTGCACTGTATATGGGTGTGTTTGGTAGCCACAATGTATTTTTTGACCAGTGACATACAAAAGCATTACACATAATAACAGAATAAAAAGACTTGTAGCTTTGAGCCAGAGTATGAAAAACACAACATGGACAATAAACTCTTACTTGATGAAACACCAAGAGGTACTTTATTTACAAAAGGAAATAACTAAAACATATTACTTTTGTTTCTCAAAATCAAAAAAACAATATTCAACCACATACTACTGACACCAAAAGCTCATAACTGAAGACAATTACACCAATAAACTATGCTGTGCAAAACAGTTCCAGTGCTGTCCAGTAGATGGAGTCCCAGTGCAGTCCTCTGGGTGGAAGCTGAGGACTAACTCCTCTGGTAGAAGGCACACATTTCTGGGTTCAATTGGCACAATAGTGTCTACCAGAATTGTTTGATTATTTACAATCAGTTTTTTTTAATCAAGTGACAGAATTAAACAAAATAAATTGAATGAATGAAAGTTCTTAAACTATTGCCATTCCACATTGTTATTAAAGGAAGGATATGTAAATGAGACCTTGGTATGGCAGGTGTAATTACCATGGGCTAATTTAATCCATATTGGAAGACCACTTTAATTATTCAATAAAATAAGAATAGCAAGTGACAACAGTTGAAAAAGTTGTTTTCATTATGAAAAATTATGGACATACAGTATATTACTGTTTTTAGAATAGTTTACGCATATTATACAGTTGACTTTGTAAACAAAGGAATATGAATTCTATATTGTGATACACTACAATTGGCCTTCTCAATATATAGCTATCTCAACCTTTTGTGTAATCTGTAACATGGCAAAGGCAGCATATACAAAAATGACTCTGTAACAAGCTCTTTAGGTCAATTAAAAAATACAATATTGGTTCCTCAGGTACAGCTGACCTGATTACAGATACATTCCTCCAACTAAAACACTTGTTTGATACCCCTGCACTTGTAGAGTTTGGCAACAATTTGTGGAACTTTTGCAAAAACTCAAACGAAGCACATATACAGCAGACACGTTGTAACTGGGCAATAAAAAGGAGAACTTTAAACACATGGCTAAGTAACCATCACTTAGACCTAAACACTCCATCAACCTCAATTATGTATTCATTGGACAATTGAATAAACACTAATCACTCTTTTTTTGCAATGAGTACTTTGTAATTAGTACTGAAAATTAAATCTGCTCTCTAATGCTGGGTTCACATGCTCCTCGGAATAAGAAACTCTAAAGTATGTTACTGGAAAGATCAGAGGACGATGCATGTTATCTCCCCTCTCCTATTTCCTACTTGAACGCTCATTAATAACTTTTTGGATATTGTCAACTCAGAGTTATGAACATTCTGAGAGTTTCTCAGTCCCGAGTTGTTAATAATTCCAAGAGCACATGAACACAGCATATCATCTCAAACAGAGAGCTGAACCTTACCTCTGGTAAACTAATGTTGAAAAGGGATGCTGGACACTGGATATGCAAAAGCACAGAATTTAATTATGTAATAGGCTAAACGGTATAGGGAATAAAATCTGTCTATTCATACTTTATGGCTGAGATAAAAGGGGGAAATTCAAGGAAAGAAATACATACAATATCCCCATTTCAATTTTTCTCACCTTATCTGGTTGCAAGTTGATGCACACAACCATAGAGCAATGAAGCAGCAGCACAAGAAACAAAACCGCTTCTCTATCCACCTCCCTATCTCTCTTCTTACAGCTGTTAGGTAGGCAATGAGCAATGAGCAATCCATTTGGACAGAATTCTAGAAGAACCAAACCTTAACAGCAACAAGTGCTTTGTTTCGAAAAACATACACCCCCTGCCTGATGGGTGAGTGAAAGGGCAAGGTCTTTCCATAGCCATAGCAGACGGCATTGATGACCACCATGAGCATCCTATGGACTAACATTCACCCAGAGCCATCCCAACAGAGTCCCATACACCCAGGTTCGGACATAGAGTTTCCTGCCAGACTCCGTCAACAGCATTGGCAGTGTTAGCCCGCCCAAAAACAGCAGCGATGGCAACGTCTTCGTAATGCTCAGATGGGACCTTTGACCTTCTCCCGGGAATCTGCCTTTTTTGTCTGGATCCTCAGACTCATAGAAAGTAGTCAACATCCTGTGGCGAAAAAGAGAAGGATCCCTTTAGAGTTAAAGCATATCCCGAGCTCATGTCTAATCAGCCAATCATGAGAATTTATAACTGTGATTGTTAGTAAGTTGTAGGGTTGCAAAATTCCAGTAACCTTACCCAAAATTCCCAGGTTTTCCAGTAATTCTGGTGGAAAGATTCCCGTAATTAAGTGAGAATAACCACGAAATCCGGAATCCTCCAACCAGGATTTCTGGAATTATGTAACCCTAGTCAGTGCACACTTCATGTGCAGTGGGGGCATCAACACATTATTAAATTAGTTATCAAAGTAGACTAGCTCCAGCATCCTTAAACCTGATATTGCAGTCCACCATTTGAGTAGTTGAAGTGCTGCCGGAATTTCAGATTAATTTCAGATACATTTTCTTAACATGAACTCAACCTTGGCCTAAATGTGGAATTGGTGCATCGGTCTGTGTCGTAATGTCAGACAGGGTTAGAAAGAGGGTGGTAAGAGGACACTCACTGGTCCTTGATCTCAAATCGCTCGTGCAGCCACCTGCGGAAAAACACAGACTCCGGGGGAATTTCCTTCACGTCCACACGTTCAAAGTGGATGTGAACTTTGGGACATTCCTTACACAGGAATTCTGTCAAACAGAGAAAACATGAATGAGAGAGAAAACATGAATGAGAGACAAAACAACATCAGGAAGACCATAGCAGCCAAAGACCACGTAGCAATCAAATTGTGTTTGTGAATGAGGCACTACGTAGGTCCAGATACAGTATCTTATGGATCTGAACTTCCGTCCTCTAACTCCAAAAACAGGAATTAAGTGACTACAGCTTCCACATAGGTGTGTTTACAAAACACTGTACAATCTGAGCAGGATTTGAATGACCAGCTTTAAAAACTATAGTTTCATCAAAAGCCCTGCCTGCTCTGTTTTTCTTACAGGCCCTCAGATTAGCCTATAGGCCTATTCTTAATCATAGTACCCATTTGGCATTTTCATATGACTCATCCAATCAGGCAGATCTACAAGGGTAAATCAGTGATTAAAATCATTATCCCCCACACTACACTCGTGAGGGCAATTTGTAGAAATGGAGAAACAGCTGGATAGTTTGACAAAAGCCTCCTGAGATATAAGAAAGCCCAAAGACCGCATGTCACGTCACTTGAGCCTCCCCAGAGGGAGAGCACTTATGACAGAAGTCAGCCTTTCCTGTGACCCATTGGAAAACATCCATTACATGGTTGATTTACACTAACTCCTGCCTTGTAAAGAAGGCCAAGATGGCACAGTGATTCTAAAGCGTAGAGCTATTATCTCATGATAGACAAACGCATTACACACCAGCTCTGATTCATATGTCAAATTTCTTGAGAATTGATTTGACAAGAATGAATGCTCGGATGGTCTTCAATTCCTTGAGCCATTTTGTTCGAAAGTCATGGCGTCATCTGATAAATAGTAGAGGTCCTAACATTTTAAAACCACTATATCAAACATCACTGACATGTTCTGATGTCATGATAATTCCATCAATGCAAGAGGGGTATTATTCTTGAGGACTGGCAGCATTTTAAATCCTGCCACATGAAGGTTAAAAGCCAAGATAAGAGAAAAGTGGAATCCCTGCGCATGTTGTACATAACAAAACAATAACTCTGGTCAGACAGCTTAGCTGAAAGCTCCCATGGAAACATTGACGTTAAAAGTAAGCAAACAGCTGAATCTGGGGCCGTGCATCGAAACATTCCCATGGAATCATTTCAACCAAACCCCCATAACCACTGCATCAGTCATTCAATGGATATTACACTTTATTTCAGTTAATATCAACATGGGTTCACATGATACCTAGGTCGAAAATATGCAGGTTAAGACAAGGGACTGACTGATCAATGCGGAGCATTCGAAAAGAAACACATTCATTGGACCAGCGCTGTTGCAGATATATTGAAAACGTGACCAGCATTGGCTGTAGATAATTTGAAAAACATTTAAATGAAGAGACAGTAAAACAGGTATGCTATCTGTTTGCTGAGTAGTTAGCTGAAATTCACTAAGACTGTGTTTATTTTCCACTTCGATGGCAAACTTTCTGTAGTGCAAACATTCACCTCCAGTCATTTTTGCTCTAAGACTGGTCCAATGAATTTGTTTATTTTCAAACGCTTCTGCATGGAATTATAACATTGTCTTAACCTTTTATTTCAACCTAGCTTGAAACCAGGAATAGCCTGGACACCAGCCAATCAGAGCAAATGCTTGTGTGTTTTATCAATAAGGGTGAAAGATTATGGGTGACAATATTTGCTTTCCAAATTATTTGATACCCATTGAGTTTGGTTGCAAAAAGGTTAACCGTTTCAGTGCGGAAAACATTCCTGGTTTCAGTTCAAACACGGTCCAATCATTTCTTCCCTCAATACAGTCATCTCAATAACATGTGAAATACTGGGAAATTAACAGGAGGTGTACTTAGACAAACATGCTTTTCTATTCTTCCCATGCTGTTTACTACCAGTACATCACTGTTTATTCCTGAAAGCAACAGGATGTTTTCACACCAAAGCTTTTCAAAAACACTTTGGGAACACAGAGGAATCAAAAACACCACAACATAACACGCACTGTTTACAGGAAGCCAACTTATTTTCTGTTTCAATTAGGAGAACAATGTTATACTGATAATGAACTGAGTAACTCCAGTTGCCTGTGGGAATAAAGAGGATTATTGCATGCATCAAAATCCCCCCTTAATACCTGAAAAAACAGAATTATCTGGAACAACCTCATACCTGGCATTGATGGGGCAGGATGTCTTTCATTGCTTGTGCCCAGTGTTCCCTCATACACCACGGTGACATCATACACAGCATCCAGGTGGTCCCTCATGGTTTCTATGGCAACGTGCGAGGCTTTCATTCTTGGGGTCAGAACGTGGTCCAAGACAGCCAGTCCTGAAGGAAATTAATAGGAGAGCATTTGTTCATTTTTTTACATTTACATCTTATCCAAAGACACTTAGAGGAGCAATTAGGGTTCAGTGCCTTGCTCAAGGGCACAGACAGATTTTTCACCTAGTCAGCTCGGGATTCAAACCAGGGACCTTTCAGTTACTGGAGTTTGGTTGCAATGCTCTTAACCACTAGGCTACCTGCCGCTGTTAAATCTCTTGGTTGTGCCAAGTGACATGCAATGTTAATTATAGCAAGTTTCCAATAGCAGTGCTAAACAAGACACTGTTTCTAGTACCAGCATTTCACTTGGATCTTTCAATGAATGCCAAGAAAAAGTATAGTGTCTGGGGAATAAAGACCTCCATTCAAATGATCAGGTCACATAACCTTGACTTGTTCACATAACTGAATGGTAGACAACAGTGGGCAAATTGAATTAGCAACGGTCAAACTATCTCATAATGACGTCTTCCAAATGTCACCGGGTTGTTGTAATCGCTGATCAGAAAGATTGTTGGCTGCATTTGAGACCAGCAATTATCTAAAACCATATATACACGCAATTAATAGGTCATTTAACAGGCCTGTTATTCTCCCCTGATTTAATCTTGATTGTACTCTGTCCAAAGTCCACAGGTTTTTCTTTGGGACCAACTACTACTGCATAACAAATGTGTTGTCCCATCCTGTTGTTGGTAGAATATACGTGGCACCATCACTAGGCGGCTTCCACCCGGTTATGTAACCCTGCACCTTAGAGGCTGCTGCCCCATATACATAGACATGGAATCACTGGCCACTTTAATAATGTTTACATATTTTTGCTTTACTCATCTCATATATACACTGTAATCTATTCTACTGTATTTTAGTCTATGCCACTCCGACATTGCTCATCCTAATATTTATATATTCCTTAATTCCATTCTTTTACTTTTAGGTTGTGTGTATTGTGTATTGTTGTGAATTGTTAGATACTACTGCACTGTTGGTGCTAGAAACACAAGCATTTCACTACACCCGCAATAACATCTGCTAAACATGTATATGACCAATAAAATTTGATTTGGTTCTCTTTTCTCTACTATACCCCCCACCTTACGGGGAGCAGATCATATAGTCATGTGCCAAGCCCAAATCCCTAGAGCGGTTTACTAGGACTTAGAGGGGCAGGTGATATTTCACATTTTGATTTCAGTGACAGATTTTTCAAGTTAAATCTGTAGCTACGCACGCAAAGGACTGCAGTTTTTCAAGTACCACACTGTGTATATGTTACGCTCCATAACATGGTAATATAGCTGTGAGGGCCAAAGCAATTCATTGGGAAATCTGAAATCTGATGGACAAATGTTATAAGTTCAGACAAGGAATTATTCATTTTTATTAATATTCCACTTTAAATATAAAAAAATAAGTATCTTATAGTAAACTATAAGTCTGCTGCCAAACTAATAAATCCTACTTTATTAAACAAAGTGTCTGCCACCAAACTAATACATGCTACTTTATTAAACAAAATGTCTGCTACCAAACTAATATATTCTAATTATTAAACAAAATTTCATATGCACCAGCTTTTAAACCATTAAAATGTGCCCTTGCGAATTAGGTCTAGCAACATTATAAATCACTTATCAGCCAGCAGTAAAATACTTTTGTAATCACAAGTTAATCTTTTGCCCAATTTTTAAGCTACAGCCTCTGGGATATTTCATTAAAGCAGATCACTGGTTGGAGCTGCCAAGCTCTTGGCGCTGTACCAGCAATCCACTGACGATGAGAAAAAAATATAAACCAGCCAGGCGGCTTTTCATTTTGTCTAAGCTTCCACTCTAATGCAGTCAACAAATATTTGGGTCTTGACATTTTTACATAGATGGCAAAAAGTTAGTTGTGGGTAGAATGTATCTGCTGTTATAGTAAATGGATTTTGCTTTCATGCTGCAAATTGTATTAAAAACCTTTGTAGAAGCTGAAGTACCTGTTGCAATGCATTAACATACATACCCCTCATTCATTCTTCATCCCCAAAGCTTTGCTATTAGTCATGCAAGACTACACTCGCTCTAAATCAATAATACTACATTTGAAAGAGTACCTTCTTTAGCGGAAAAAGCCTGACTGTCGCTGATCATCTTCTTGAGTTCAGGATTGTATCGGGTTCCTTCTGGGAAGATGACAAGATACATCTGCACAGAAAACAAAACAAACAGGGATGGAGTTAGGATAAGAAGTCTTACAGGGCAGATCAGCACATCATTGCTCTTAAGATTAGTATACGAGTACAGTTTTACAACAAGTTTACTAGACATCAAGGTACTGACTGGTACCCCTTTCATACATCCCTGTCTACACTCTACATACCCATGGTTACACATCTGAAAACACTGCAACTTGGGTGTCATGTAGACTAGACAAGTCATAAAAGCATGCCAAAACGCTAGCCCAGAGACCAAACAACAAGCTGTGGATCTTAGTGTCCTGGGAAAAAGTTATTTGGCAACAGCTGTCCTTCCTGATATAGACTAGACACAGAAACATTTAAAAGGGACATGTCAGTGACCAAAAAGGCCATTATAAATATTTCAGTTGGTTTCATGTATTTTGTATCTTTTAGAATACCAATGCTCTTTAAAAAAAATGACAATTTGGATAATGTAAGAGCATGAACTGACAGCCCATCAATAGAAGTGACAGTATTAAACATTAGTTTTGTTGGCAGCCATGTAAAAAGTTATAGGCTGCAATGCAAAAAAAACATGCAAATATAATAATTATTATATATATATTTTTTTTAATGGTTTTTGGAAGGAAATAACATTCACAGACAGTTGTCAGTGTGCTCCATAAATACTTACTGGTGTTCCCAACACTGTCTGTGAAGAGAGCTTCTTTTTCATTGCCTTCTCGTCAAACTTTGCACTTCGCTTCACATAGACACCTCCATGCTAAAAAAAAGAAACAGAAAAAATGCACACAAAACAGGCTTAAATGAATCATACCAATAAGCACACATAACATATCTTTGACAGTGCAAAAATCTTTCAGATTTTTTGTGACCAAAGTGTAATAATTTGTTGTTGTTGGGGGGGGTCGTTACAGGTATAGTATTTAAATTAATTTTATTTGATTTATTTAGCCAGGTGGGCAAGTTGAGAACAAGTTCTCATTTACAATTACGACCTGGCCAAGATAAGGCAAAGCAGTTTGACACATACAACACACATGGAGTAAAACAAACAGGAATTGGCTTCAGGGGTGACCAGAGAGATATACCTGCTGGAGCGCGTACTACAGATGGGTGCTGCTAGGGTGACCAGCGAGCTGAGATAAGGGGGGACTTTACCTAGCAGAGTCTTGTAGATGACCTGGAGCCAGTGGGTTTGGCAACGAGTATGAAGCGAGGGCCAGCCAACGAGTGTACAGGTCGCAGTGGTGGGTAGTGTATGGGACTTTGTTTGCAAAATGCATGGCACTGTGATAGACTGCATCCAATTTATTGAGTAGGGTATTGGAACCTATTTTGTAAATGACATCGCCAAAGTCGAGGATCGGTAGGAGGGTCAGTTTTACGAGGGTATGTTTGGCAGCACGATTGAAGGATGCTTCGTTTGCGAAATAGGAAGCCATTCTAGATTTAACTTTGGATTGGAGATGTTTGATGCGAGTCTGGAAGGAGAATTTACAGTCTAACCAGACACCTAGGTATTTGTAGTTGTCCACATATTCTAAGTCAGAATCGTCCAGAGTAGTGATGCTGAACGGGGGGCAGGTGCAGGCAGCGATCGGGTGAAGAGCATGCATTTGGTTTTACTTGCATTTAAGAGCAGTTGGAGGCCACAGAAGGAGAGTTGTATGGCATTGACGCTCGTCTGGAGGGTTGTTAACACAGTGTCCAAAGAATGGCCAGAAGTATACAGAACGGTGTTGTCTGCGTAGAGGTGGATCAGAGACTCACCAGCAGCAAGAGCGACATCATTGATGCATACAGAGAAGAGAGTCGGCCCAAGAATTGAACCTTGTGGCACCCCCATGGAGACTGCCAGAGGCCCAGACAACAGGCCTTCCGATTTGACACACTGAACTCTATCAGAGAAGTAGTTGGTGAACCAGGCGAGGCAATCATTTGAGAAACCAAGGCTGTCGAGTCTGCCGATGAGGATGTGGTGATTGACAGAGTGGAAAGCCTTGGCCAGGTCAATGAATAAAGCTGCACAGTATTGTTTCTTATCGATGGCGGTTAAGATATTGTTTAGGACCTTGAGCGTGGCTGAGGTGCACCCATGACCAGCTCTGAAACGAGATTGGATAGCGGAGAAGGTGCGGTGGGATTCAAAATGGTCGGTAATCTGTTTGTTGACTTGGCTTTCGAAGACCTTAGAAATGCAGGGTAGGATAGATATAAGTCTGCAGTTTGGGTCAAGAGTGTCCCCCCCTTCGAAGAGGGGGATGACCGCAGCTGCTTTCCAATCTTTGGGAATCTCAGACAACACGAAAGAGAGGTTGAACAGGCTAGTAATAGGGGTTGCAACAATTTCGGCAGATAATTTTAGAAAGAAAGGGTCCAGATTGTCTAGCCCGGCTGATTTGTAGGGGTCCAGATTTTACAGCTCTTTCAGAACATCAGCTGACTGGATTTGGGAGAAGGAGAAATGGGGAAGGCATGGGCGAGTTGCTGTTTGGGGGGGGGGGGGGGGGGGTGCAGTGCTGTTGACCGGGGTAGGGGTAGCCAGGTGGAAAAAAGGTTATTGAAATTCTCAATTACAGTGGATTTATCGGTGGTGACAGAGTTTCCTATCCTCCGTACAATGGGCAGCTGGGAGGAGGTGTTCTTATTCTCCATGGACTTTACAGTGTCCCAGAACTTTTCTGAGTTTGTGTTGCAGGAAGCAAATTTCTGCTTGAAAAAGCTTGCCTTGGCTTTTCTAACTGCCTGTGTATATTGGTTTCTAACCTCCCTGAAAAGTTGCATATCACGGGGGCTGTTCGATGAATCTAATTTCATATTCAGTTCATTTATTTTTCATTCATTATTTCACACACACACACAGTACCTGGGGGCTGCCACTCAGATGAAAAAAAAAAAAAAAAAACATTAAAAAGGTACATAACTAAAGTATTCATAAGAAGTAATAAATTCAGTACGTATAGAAAAAAAGACAAAGGCCTACATATTTTACATAAATATATTACCTGAGAGAAATACCATCCGTACAATGGGAGCCACTTCAGACCATCTTTCAGGACATATCTCACATGGCCAAGTGCCTTCTGCCTAATGGCTAACATGTCAGCAATGATCCAGTCCGCTGTATGACAAGACAATGGAAAATAAGGGTTTTAGTCCAACTGCAGTGCAAACCGCAGCGTTCTGATGAAATCCTCCAATTTCACCACATCATATGCTTCTTTTATCTCTAAATGAAGAGAGATGAGTTAGTATAACATATTGTTGAATAGGAAAAGCTCACCTGTGCATTGATGGTTGGAAAGGTAGACCACATTCTCTTTATTCTTTGGTATGTCTCCATAAATAACAATCTAAAGGAGGAAGAATGAGCACTATTTTAGGCCTAAAAGACACCTTAATGGCATAATGAGGAACATCACAAACAAAACGGAAGAAATTTGGGTGGTTGCCAAACTGATAGAATTTGTGCCAACCTTTGTAATTAGACTTTCACCCAGGATTTTGTCGTGGAAAATCCACTTGGCGCTGAGAAATCCAATGGCACACCAGCCATGTCTCAGTTTTTTTGTTTATAAACTGTTATCATCTTAATAGCCTTATACAAGCTGTTAATAATGAATCAAGGGGGTGTCTAAAAACTTTGTCACCTGTTCAAACACCTGAGGCATTGCTGTGCTTCATAAGATAACATGTTTGTAACAGTACAGGACTCCAGGTCTTCAATGGGTCTACTGGTATTCCTACTGTAGGCATATGTGCAATTATATCATTTTGAGAGCCATATTCAAGAACACCCACAATAAATCACAACCAGACTAGGCTCAAATAGAAAACACCAAGATGAACGACAAAAGGGTGGCTGTGAAGTTACCCATTTGACTGATCAGACAAACACTGATAAACCGAGTGGCGCAGTGGTCTAAGGCACTGCATCTCAGCGCTAGAGGCATCACTACATCTGGTCCGATTCCAGGCTGTATCACAACCGGCTGTGATTGGGAGTCCCATAGGGTGGTACACAATTGGCCCAGCGTCGTCCTGGTTAGGCCGGAGTAGGCCGCCATTGTAAATAAGAATTGGTTCTTAACTGACTTGCCCAGTTAAATTAAATAAAAATATTTTTTAAAAACTGATGAAAAAAAACAGCATACCACAGGTAAAACTGGATGCCTTATGCAATGTTCCAGACTCGTATAGGCCTAATATATGCATACAGACCACATTCATTTCTCAGCTTTAAATTAGCCATTATTTTGAGCTCTAGTACTGGCCAAGTAGCCCGGCACTAATGACAACCACACTCTTACTACATACCATTAGACCTAATACTATCTTTCTCTGGTGACATCATGTAATAACATGTCACCATACAAGATACTTCACAAGCTGTAAGTCAGTGTATCCTTAAACTAAGTTAAATGTATGCCTACTCACCTCCACCCCGGTATAGTTTTCAAAGAAAAAGAGGACGAGGCTCTGGTAGATGTTATAGAGGTGGTCGTCCATCCTGCGGAATATTCTTGATGGTAAGAATGCCGAAATCAAGCGACAAGCACCCCATGACAGTATATAAGCCGGAGCTGTGCCTATCATAACCGCTGCAGGAAACCAGTACCGCAACGAGTACGTGTGCACAACAAGGGAGAGCAGCATTCTGTACTGCGTAATAGCTTGTTCAAGTAGCGATAATTAACGTTACAAGATATCGGGTAGCACTTTCACTTCTCTGTTGACCGTTATTTGCACACTGTCAAAGCAGGAGATAGCTAACGCGGTTAGCGGAAGCTTGACAGCCACCCCAAATTATCGCAGTGAGAAGTTGCAAATGTAGAAAAAAAGCATAACGTTATAGTAATACCACATGTCACTGTTATGCATATCGCAAAAGTTCAACGTAACAACAACTAGCAAACGACCTCGAATCTCCAATAGCCACCTAACTTTACCTAGCTAAACGGCTAACGGTAGCTTACGCCACGGCTAGCTACAAGCTTTCGCTAAACACTGCTCAACGGGTCCATAAACCAAAATATTAAACGCTGTCTTACAAAATAACGGTTTAAACTACATTGGTAAATCACAACATGCTCAGAATCTAAGTTCTCCTTGGCCCACAGTTAAGTTAACTTCGATTCAAAAACTGCCTCTACCATGGACTCCATGGTGTAATGGGGCGGAACTCGTAAGCCACTTACCAACATCTTGCAAGCTGATTGGTTTAAAGAAGAGTTCTGAAGTGGTGGTTGCTAAGAGTGGACAGTTGCTAACTTGCTGGTGTCAGTCTGAGGTATTAAACAGCAGTGCCAGGTGCTCGCTGCAGTAAAGCAAGGTCGGCTTAAAATGCTCTGAGTTTGCAAGCTATTTTTGTAGTAGTGTGTGTCTGATATGTGATCTGCAATATATCTTGAAGGTAAATGACCGAGTGAATGTCAAATGGATGAAAGCACTAGTCTGGTCCCTGTATCAGTTTGTTGTTTAATTAACCATCTTTGATGCACAGCAAACTCCAAGTCCAACCTCATATTACTGGGATTTCCATACCAAGAAATATGGAAGTTGCTTTAGGTGTGAGATACAATCGAAAGGAAAAAGGAAGTAAAGTAATGCGGTTGTTTAAAAAGCATAATGAGACTTAGAGTAAAAACTTCACATTTCCCATAAATATTCTAAACCAAAGCTAAACGTTAATACCACACTGTCAAATACAAATCGTATCAAATATACTGTCAGTGGTGGGAAAAGTACCAAATTGTCATACTTGAGTAAAAGTAAAATACTATTTGAATAAAAGTCAAAGTATTTGGTTTTAAATATACTTAAGTATCAAATGTAACGAGTACTTTTGGGTGGTAGGGAAAATGTATGGAGTAAAAAGTACATTATTTTCTTTAGGAATGTAGTGAAGTAAAAGTAAAAGTTGTCAAAAATAAAAATAGTAAAGTACAGATACCCCAAAAATACTTCATAAGTAATACTTTAAAGTATTTTTACCTAAGTACTTTACACCACTGTATGCTGTATAGATGTATCTATTACAGCAGCATGAATCACAAGGAAAAACTATGAATGTAACTTTTTATACTTTTTATACTCAGGGGAATTACCCTGTAAGGACAGGGAGGGGTACGTGTAAATGTTTCTAACAGAAAAAAATATGAGACGCATACAGTATGCATAACCATGGTAGCAATTGAAAAGGGAACAATTTTGAGATAATGGGGGGAAATTATCAGAACAAGTGTGAGGACACAACAGTTCATCTGACAAGGCCAAATCCTAACACTACACTCTTGATTTTATGTGCATTCTACTTGTAGTCTACATGAGTTCTCGAACAGAAATGGGAAATTCACATTTTTACTCACAGGTGTGTGGTTTGCTTGTATGACATCACATCCTGCTTTTGATTTACAGCCCTCACCTTGACAACAGCACAATATGCTAAGGTAACCCAATTTGCGGGAAGGACGGGGGCAACTTGTTGCGGGTGCTACACCTGCTTAGAATGTCTGTCAGTTGAATCCCGCCGTAAAGCAGAGACCCAGAGCCCGCTCTCACATAATGTATAGTATGTTAGTGTTCAGCCACTGTGTTCCCATTGAAGCACTTACCAGTGACCAAATATGCAATTTTCAACCTGTATACGTGATGCAGTGTTAAGGGCTACATATTAATTAACACTAGGCTGACATCTTACCCAGCACCCACTGCTCAGAGAGAATCCTGCTCCCATCTGGTCTCTTGCCTTTGTACTTCCCCATGCAGAGGCCTGCCAGCCGGACCGTTTTGAAGACTGTGCCCCCAAACAGCTCGATAAGCTCCACCAGGCTGTGGGTTGGGGGCTGGGCGTCCCGGGAGACAAACATTGCAGGCTGACCCAGGAACAGGTCCTGCTGGCACTCCCCTGCAGACAGGAGCTGCTTCAGTTTACAGATTTGGGAGGAGAGACATGACAGGGTCTAAGGTGGTATGTATTTTCCCGGAAGGGAGAGTTGTTTGCAGTGAGTTTTTTTTAAAGAGCCCTTAATATAGCTAAAAGAGTAGTTATTCAGCAATGTACATTTTGTATATGTATTGTGTGTTTGGCTGACCATTAGTTGTCACAACCAGTGTGTTGCAGTGTTCTTTTTTCACAAGGAGAGGGCAGAAAAACACCTTGAATTTGTAAACAAGTCTTCCTTTAGCCTATATAGGGATAACCACATTTCATACAAACAGAGCTGCTGTCATCACCTGTATAATCAAATACCCTCCAAAAAGGCTTGACCCCCATCTGACCCCAAATCTCACCCAGTCTAGTGTTTCTCCACTTGAACAATCTACTAACTTGGTATCTTGACAAATGTTGAATTTAAATAAAACATATGTGAAATACAACACGATATGTGAAAGGGATTTGAGGTTTGAATTGAAAATGAACATCTGCCTGCCAGAGTGAACCATAAAACCTCTTAGCAGTAAAATAATGTTAACAGGAGTCATGATGAATGATGATTACATGTGGTTTTTGTAATCTGGGGCCATGCTTATTGATTTGTAATGATTGAAAATATGAACAAGCTAACCACACGGGAAAAAATAAATCCACTCATTTTGTTTACTGCTTTCCATTGTGTCATTTGAGCAATGGATTTAATGTCTTAGGTTTATAACGATGCACATTTTGGGGGTCCGACAAGGGGTAGAACAGGGTACATATTTTAAGCGTAATCTAAAAGGTGATCCCCTACTCAGACCAGGTAGACATTTATATTTCACTATGAGGACACGTTGGTCACCCTGGACTCCAGTCCACATCTCTGTGTAAGCAACAGCCCTTATCCACAGCCTCTAGGGGTGGATGACATTAGCTGACACAGCTCATAGCTTGCAGTTGCGCCGAGTAATACATCAAAGATTCAATAAAATGCCATTCTCTGCACCTGGTTTGACTTCCTTGGGCTGCTGTCCAGGCTGTCCATCCTCATTGCCCGAGAGCACTGAATGAAAACATACAGGCAGTCTTCGCTGACATTGTGCTCCGTCTTAAGACTACAGAGTAGGGTTCTAAGCTACAGGGGATGTTTGGAGTGCTGCTCCAATCTGCTGCTTTATGGATGAGTGCCAGAAAACAGGCTTTACCTTGAATTAGACCTATTGGAAGTTTTTTTTGGTAGGCCATTCTCAGACTTTAAAGCATGTTGGTCCTCCTCTCTACATAGCAGGAGACATTTTATCACTAATACCATATAACATTTTGGTCAAATCGTTCAAAGGGTGAGTGAACGGAGCATTAAAGCACATTGTTCACTTCACGGGGCGTGATACTTGGGGTGGATTAATAATGAAGACATGAGGATTATCAGTGAAAACTGTGTCTTTCATCAGGGAACACTGATTTGAATCAAGTGAAGCATTGATTCTCAAGAGATTTGTGACAAGAGACTTAGGCTACATCTCAAAAGGAGCATTGCAATGGGTTGAATATCAATCAGGAGACATCTCATTATTTGAAGTAGGCTAACTGTGGCATATACAGCTGGCAAAAATTGACACTCAATATAACTTTAAACTCATTAGTCATGCCACAATATTTAGCATAAACCTCCACCCTAAACAAAGTCTGTCTGTGTAAAGTTATTACTCTGAACTAATGTATTGTATTGTCTTTACAGATGTAGGATCTTAGTTGTATCACCCTGTTGTTGCAGGAAATCTCCTGAAAAGCAGAAAATGCTAACTTGAAGTGTATTCAAGGTTCAAAAGGGCTTCTAAAGTTTGTAATTTCCTATTGCTGTAGGATTGTTTTTTTGCTTTGAGAAACGGGTCAAATTAAGATCCTATATATATGTATCAATCTATATTGGAAAATATGGTGTGTGTTGGTGTGTGTGTGTGGGGGGGGGTTGGATTTCTTTCAAATTATGTTCCTTTGGAAATGTAATTCATCTTTACTCTCCTTTTATGACATTTTAAGTTATTCCATGGCTGTCAAAATTTTGGTTGTTGTTAACAAAAATTCAGAAAATGAAACACATCGAGTTTGTGGTTTTTCTAAAATTGGGTTCCAATCTAAAACAGCTGCTTGGCAGATTCTGCGCAGTCAAACCGGTCACAAAAGCAGTCCTCAAAAAAGGTGACGGTTGGGTTTACTTTATGAGAAGGTTAAGCTACAACAGCTGATCAAAATCACAGGTTTGCAGTAACTAGACATTAAATTAAAGTTTTTTAAATCTCATGAGTCAAATAAATGAATGATTATTGAGAGACCAAGAATAATCTTAACAAGTTTCTCTTCTTTCGTCAGCTGGGTCCAACAGAAATTCGATTTACGCTTTGTCCCAACCCCTCCGAAAGACACGCATACAGGTTGGAGAGGATTTTATTGATTTATTTTACCTTTATTTAACTAGGCAAGTCAGTTAAGAACAAATTCTTATTTTCAATGACGGCCTAGGAACAGTGGGTTAACTGCCTGTTCAGGGGCAGAACGACAGATTTGTACCTTGTCAGCTCGGGGGTTTGAACTTGCAACCTTCCGGTTACTAGTCCAACGCTCTAACCACTAGGCTACCCTGCCACACTGAGCGCCCGTGGAGCAGTTATGTGCGTCTTTGAAAATAAGTTGTCTTTAATTATCTTAAAATGTGTCCTAAGAACAAACTCCTATTTCATAAACAATAAAAACCTCTACATTATACACAACTACTATTGGTAGCCTATTGTGTTAATATAGCCTTTTAGCATCCACAAAGGAGCATGAGCGAATTGGGCTTTGATTCACAATTCCGGCATAAAATAGGCTAGGTCATTGTGTGAGTCACTTCCTTCCCCCTGATGAGCTTCCTCCAGACATGAAACGACTGACAGACAATCAGACGGCCACACATCTAATGACTTAGCGATTCAACTGGAACCCATGAACCAACTCCAGTTTTTCTGAAAGCGGCCTTCCTCTGTGGTCATCTGCCTAAAACGTGCTGCATTTCCTTCACATTCTGTTACATCACTTCACTTCCTGTAATTCCGCTCCTTGTGTGTGCTGGGACTTGAGTATGAGTAGAAGACAAATGCAATGCATTGTAACAGAAACTGATGCTTAAAAATACACACAGAATATACCTAAAAAGGTTATATGACCTTTGGAATATTTGTAAAACCGTTGTCTCAAAGTTTAAAAAAAAACTGTCAGTCAAAGAGAGAGACTAGCTGTTTCACCCAGAGGTGGAATATGTAGAGCTTCAGTGTTAAGGGAAATGAAGAATGAAGCTAGTGGAGCAATAGGAAGATGACCATGATGGAGAAACATCCCTGGGGTTTAAGACAAAACATCCTCCAAGCGGATTCACTTCCTTTGTAGACCACCTGCATCGCCCCGTGTGTGATATCAGCGGTTTAATATAGCTCACATCATTAGAATAGACAATGACTTGTAAAACATTTTTACTATTCTTAACAGGCTGGCTCATCTTGAAAATAATAAACATAATACACCATAAGTCATGTTTAAATATTGCTAAATTATTTAAAAGTAATAATCAGCCTTGTGTATAAGCAAATCAGCCTCGCTATTAGTATTTTATGTTTTATGTCTGTTGTCAATAGAAGAGCTCAACTACTGAACTGAACTGCATAGAACTGAGAGGGGCTCTTGTCAGGTTTGTTAATGTGTGACCCTCACTTTGCACTGACCCAACTTGATCTCTCATCCATTCAAACCAAAGGTTAATGTAAACCAGCTATGTTTGCCATGTGTTTCAGTATATGCATGAACAGCATTATATTAATGTCCTACATGTCAAACCACAGGACTTATTTATACATCTAGAACTCCTAAAATGTATCAAGCATGCAAGTAGATGTAGCTGTAGAGACGTCAAAATGGTCATGGTTTTTAATAGCGCTTATGCACCTCCATCATGTCGCGCTCTACTTTACCTGAAAGCCTTGAATAGCAGACCATGTAAGATCTCCCGAGGATGACTGTACACACACACACAACCAAAAATCAACCACTAAGTTAAAACAAAGCACACATTCCAGAGCTCATTGGCACCTTTGAAAATGAGCCAGCATAAAAACAAAAAAAATCCTTGCCCCTCCTTGGAAGACAGTTTACCCAACAACATTTATTGTCTATGTCCCATCCCTATGGTTAAATACGTATCAAACCATGCTCCTGAATAAATTACAATATTTTAGCAGTATGGACAACGGTTTTTTTAATACTATTTGAACCTGTCTGGTTTCAACTGCCTAGGCTACTTGGGACCGTTTTCTCCTCATGATACTCCATGCTAGTCTAAGAAAGGCTTGAGACAGGATGCAGGGATCACAGCCGCCCTGATCTGCAACGCATCCTCTCAAATCAAAGGTGGGAAAATCAAGAGGAGAACGTGGTCTGGCGACAGCCAGGCACCTCTGCAGATTCTAAGTTAACTACAGTACAATAAGCTAATAGTCAGGTAAATTACATTGACTTCAGACATGGCTACTGTGTAGGACTGTGATTATGGTAGTTTCCCAGCTGCCTGTCAACAGCAGCCAAGATCAGAGGTGATAAAGAAAAAAGAAGCGCCTTGAAAAAGGACTAGATGAAGAACCTTTACTACTTCATTCCCACACAGGAAAAAAAACAACAGGGCTCTGTGAAGCCAAGATCAGTTTATTTTAAGTCACATTAATAGAGATTTAGCATCTTATTAAGATGACATGAAGTGGACAGATGAGCTTTATTAATGTCCCCAGAACTTCAGCCAGATACTCTTCTCCCTCTGTAAACATACTGGATCTCACCCCTTCATATGTAACCAAGACCCTGATACAGCCCAGAGTTGGAGAATGACAGGAAATAAGAGCTAATGTTTCTTAAGACAGAGCAAAGAGCTCGGAATGGGATGAGTGACGACAGAGAAATAGTCTCTCTTTCCCGCAACATTCTCATACTTAGACAAATGCTGTGCTTTTGTCGTCAACAGGGGAAAACATATTTACAGTGGGTAGGGATGGATATGGCAATTGCAGACTTTGCTGGAAGAAGGCAGCTGCATCCAGAATAGATGATCGGCCATCGGCTTGTGAGAACACGCAAATATGGTAATTACTTTATACTATCTGCCCATCTGTCTCCCTGACCTGTTCATAAAGCTCTCGATCTCATGCAAACAAGAGGATACGGCGGGAAGTGTTTAATTAGTGCATCTGCTCCTGTGTGTGTGTGTGTGTGTGTGTGTGTGTGTAAGAACGAGTTTCCACATTGCTGCTTCCAGCCCAGCGGCTCTTCACAGTGACTGGCCACAGGGATGTAGTGGGAGGGGCCTTGCTTTCACTCCAATATCTAGCTAATCAGAGGGCCAACTGCAGCTGAAACCAAGAGGCTGGGGGCTTAATGAAAAAGGGGAAGCGTGCAGTCTAGGACTGGGAACCTGCAGGAATGACACCATCCACCCGGTATACCCGCTGACCGTATCCCCTCCTCCTGCCTATAAAAGAACCTGAAGAATTGAAAGAGGACTGTGTGCATTTGGATATTCCAGAGGAAAGAATTACAACAATATTTCCCTTCTAAAAACAAATCCATTGAAAGGCAGTGAGTGACCCAAAAGGAGAATTTTGGATAACAATACAAATGTTTGTTTTAATTCTTAAAATGTTTTATGTTGGCTTACTGGTCTTGAGTGGTTGCTTGGCCCTGGGGACCGGTTACAGGAAAACTACAGACACGACAGCTGTTAAGAGACAATACCAGATCCAGAATGGCCCGTGCAGTTACACCTTTCTGCTGCCTGAGCAGGACAACTGCAGGACCCCTAGCAGCACCTACACCAACCTGGTCCAGAAGGACGATCCGGCAGAGTATGACGAGTCTGCCCAGAGGCTGGAGCAGCTGGAGAACATCATGGAGAACAACACGCAGTGGCTCCTTAAGGTACAGTGTTCTGCTTGACGTCACACAGCTTCTCTACTGGTAGTGCAGGTGTGTGTGTTCAACACGGTCTCACACCCATTCGCATGATATTATACGTTTTTTTATTCTGTCCCTCTATATCTTATGATCTGTTTAATCTCTCCAATTCATTTATGTTACAAATGGTTCCACAAAAATATATGTTATTTGCACTCTTTGGATGAGTGCCCATATTTAAAACATAAGGGACTTGGTTCCGGATACCCCTTTGGGTGCTATGAGCCGTTCAGTGATTAAGCAGTAAATGAATGGTTCTGCTGCTCTGCCACTATGTTTAGGGCTGGCACAATTACCGTATAACTGACGGTCATGGATGAAGAGTCATGAAAATAACCATCATAACCATAACATTTTTAAATCAGCTGATTGAAGACGGGACCGCTGAACATTCCTGCGGTTGAGTCCATTTCAGCTGTACCCTTAACATGAAACTGTCATTCAAATTCTGTTAATGGATGTGGGTCATGCAATGGAATGTATTTGTTATGATATCGAGTTGAATCAACAAATCACAGCATATCATTTTACTTCCTGTTTGCGCCTATGGGTACACTCGCAATGGCCGCCAGTCCACCCATTATGCCATCGTTGACATGAAAAGGGACGCCCGTTATATTCAGTCTATTTCTACGGCAGGAAATGCATAGAAATTAAAAAATATTGCTATTCAAATGGCTATTACGGAGACTGCGGTCATTTGGCTGGCCAATTACAATCATCCAAAATTCCTTGATCGTCACAGCCCTAATTATGTTGTTACGTAAATGTAAGATGATAAAGTTAAGAGACAGTAAGCTTTAGCAGCTTTCGGCATTGACCTCATTATGTATCTTACTGTGCAGAGGTGATGTTATGTAGTATCATGGACTCATTTCAACTCAGGGAAATATTCATATAGGCCAGCTACAGGTTCTGGTTTCCCACTCCGCTCAATATGGCTTACAACAGGGCTCTCCAAACCGGTTCCTGGAGAGCTACCCCTGTATAGGTTTTCAATTCAACCCTAGTTGCAACTAACCCAATTCAGCTTATCAACCAGCTAATTAATAGAATCCAGTGCCCTAGATTAGGGTTGGAGCGAAAACCTACAGGACAGTTGCGCTCCAGGAACAAGGTTGGAGAGCACCGTTTTACAAGTTGTTTTCTATAGGACGGGTTTATTTCCCCCCGTGAGAGAATACAAGAGTATACACTAGGACCAGGACTATATCAGTATCATGATTCTCGTTAGTATCGTGGCAGGAAACTAAACACAAAGCGGATTTGACTTCTTTAGGAAAACAGCCCTAATGTTGGAAACAAACATCATGTTGTCATCCAGAGTCACATTTATATTCCAAGCTATAGCACACAATATTTTACATACAGCAGGTTTTTAAAAGGAACAAATAATTTCAGCCCCCGAAAGATACCAGTATCTTCACAGCCCTAGTGTACACACCAACTTTTCAGTGATGTGCAGGCGCGTTGAACTCCAGTCACTTCCCTTACTGCCAAGATGGCTTTGAAAGACTTCCATTCAGATGCAAAGAATTCTCTGATTCTGATTGAGAGGACTGAACTTGACCTTGTAAAGATGTAGGCAAGTGAATTGTGACATTGTCCTACTATTCGAAGGGGGAATCTTGACATGGATTCAGTCTTGAGCAGTAAGAAAGCGAATGTGAGCCGAAGTAGGAAGAAAGTATCCTGAAAGGCCATAAAACAAAGAAGCGTCCCAGAACAGAAGCAGGGCTGTGGTGGCTCTGTGAGTGGGTGAGAAGGGCCCGAGAAGTGACAAAGCCTCGACACAGGTGCCCAGATGAAGGGTGTGCGCATCCCTTTCAGCACTGCTGAGCCATCACTTGTGAAAGAAACAGAGTGCCTCTGCTTGGGCTGCCTCCATTCTTTCTTCTCTATAGAGTTTGATTAATGAGGAGGTCTATAGAGCTCTGACAAGACAAGCACAACTTCAAAGTCTTAACACACAGCTCACACCTCTCCAAGGAAACAGAGCCTGACCTGAATCACTCCGCCAGCTAGGTCAGCTGCTGCGAAGCGTTAGGGTCCCCAGACCTTTTGTCATTGCTGTTACATCAGAGCCACTGCTTAAGAACACCTCAATTATAAAAATGTAGTCTTTAAAGGATGATGTTTTGAATACGGCACTCAACATAGCTTAAAAATACATTAAGGACAGTGATTGATCTGAAAAGTCAGCTCTCACTCCACTAGAGTTTAAAAGCCTCGAAATGAAGCCATTAAAATAGTGAATCTGTAGTCTTTAGACTCCGTGATAATCCGTCATTCAATTCATTAAGCGTTCACTGCCTCACAGAATTCTATCCTCGAAGGACAGATTTGTTATGCGCAAACATGCTTGTAACTCTGCTAAAATCTCCAATCCAATTGACATGCATGATTTATGCTACACAATAGTCAGAGTTATGTGTGTTCAAGGTTAGGATTTGGCCTAAAGTGACTACTCTGGATGGAAAGGATTAAGAACATTGTCATTAATGTCGGTCATGGAAAGGAAGTCCAGTCTTTAACTGAAATGCAACACATTGGATGTAAAACAAACAAGTGAGCGGAACTAATCTATGGGAAATCTGCAAAGGTTAAGAGACACCTGGTAAAAGTGAGGTCGGCTCAATGCGTCCAGAATTCTAGAGCTATTTTAAAGGAAAAAGTAGACTATGTAATAGGGTTATTTGAAGAGAATTACTAACACTAACACGTAAGAACAAAGCCTTATGCAAAATGTAAGTATCCATTTCCCAAATACATTACTAATAAAATTAAATGTAATTTTTCCTGACACGTCAATTTCACACACTACAGCTTGTGGGAATATTGGCATGATCTGTAATAACAGAGGAAAGGCTCTTCCTCTGTACTGCACCATGTAAGACCCTGAGTCAAGGACAAAGGAAATCACTGTACATCAACTGATGAAATGAACATCTATTGTGAGAGCAGAGGTAATACCTCAAATTATTTCACTGTCCCACTCTGGGGAAAAAAATAGGGAGTCCAGCGGATGGACATAAAAGATATGTCAGTTTGCGGTCACGCTTTTCATGTTAGCGGGGAGGAACAACACGTAAACAGCTGATTAGATTGCCGTCATTGGGAACTTCCCGCTTGCAGTTCCGATGGCACACTCTTCCAGCCTCCACGTGTCTGTGTCCAAGAACACAGCCAATATGGAAGTGGAGAAAGGAAGACCAATTCAAAAATTAGCACTGACCGCTGCACTGTCATTCATTGACATGGGGAAAGGCTAAATATGCTTCCCAGTTTAAACTTAGTCACAATAGTTTAGCTTCTTGGCAGATGGGTATACAACCTAATTGTTCACGCAAACAAAGACCAGAAAAACTAGGTCTACAAGTGCCATGATATCATCTTGCAGTGGAAGACGCTGTGTCGTAGAGGATGCAACTCATCACTCATCATTTCCATCCTGTTTACAAGACTTTCAGGCCTAATTGCCACTCAGGAACTTGATGTAGAAAAGAGCTTTATGATTGGGGTTGTTCTAAATCTGACAGGTGGATACTGAATAGGGGACATAACGCCTATCTAAAGCTTTTATTTTCTCTGAAGACAATGATACCATGTGGGATAGACACTAGAGAAGACAGCTTATTTAGAACTTTTCCACTAGTAGACATTTTACAATTTATTAGTTGTCGCCACGATGACTGAACCTAATTCATGAAAAGGCTCATTCAGAAGTGCAATTTTACAAAAAGAACCTTAGCGGTTGAATATAGCACGTTGACAGGGAATTACAGTGCAGTCCTGATTGATTGTGATACAATTTGATGTAACCAAAAACAACCATATAAAAAATGTGTAGATTTTCAGTTAGATATTAATCTCTAGTATAGTTCAAGTGATGGCATTAATATGAACCAGAAGGGATGCTGGGAAAATATATTCTCAGTCTTCCATTTTTGACCCCAACAGAAGCAAGTGAACTTCCTGCAATTTAAGGCTTCAATATAATGTCAATCTAAACATTAGTCAAAATGCCTGGCCTGTCACTGGATAATTGTCTACATCTACCTCTCAGTCAGACAAGGGGAAAAGCCATGAACTCTATGACAAGGCTGTACTGCTTAAAAGGAGTCATTCTAAAAAGAGAAATAGGCTACACATTCACTGTGACATCCATATGGTAAACCACAGTATCATACCCAATTCATTTGACACAATCACAGTGAACCAATAATACTGATATATCACTTAAACCATCTCACTAACCTGCCTTCGTCAACTCTTATTGATCCTTACTGCAGCTGGAGAACTATATCCAGGAAAGCATGAAGCAGGAGATGGCCCAGATCCAGCAGAATTCTGTCCACAACCACACCGCAGCCATGATAGAGATTGGGGCTAACTTGCTGAGTCAGACCACTGAGCAAACACGGAAACTGACCAACGTAGAGGCGCAGGTGAGGACCTTTTACTTAACAATATTGGTTTTGTGTGTGTGATATATATACATACTGTATACAGGGCTGTGAAATGTATTTGCCGCCTTTCTAATTCTCTACTTCACAGCCCTTCAAACAAAACCTAATATTAGATAACTGGATCCTGAATTAACAAATAATACAACAATTGCATACTTATCTCATTTATTTCATTAAAAAAAAAAGTTGTCACACCCAATGTTTTATTTGATTTTACTTGGCAAGTCAGTTAAGAACAAATTCTTATTTTCAATGGCGTCCTAGGAACAGTGGGTTAACTGCCTTGTTCAGGGGCAGAACGACAGATTTTTTACCTTGTCAGCTCGGGGATTCTATCTTACAACCTTTTGGTTACTAGTCCAACGCTCTAACCACTAGGCTACCTGCTGCCCAAATGCCCCCGTGTGAATGCCCCCTTACACTCAATAACTGGTTGTGTCACCTTTAGCTGCAATGACTCCAACCAAACGCTTCCTGTAGTTGTTGATCAGTCTCACATCGCTAGAATTCATGATTCCTTCTATTAAGGCAAGTCGTCCAAGTCCCGAGGCACCAAAGCATCCCCAAAGTATACATTTTTGTTATTTGTAAAGTCATGTTCCCTTTATCTAATATTAGGTTTTGGTTGAAGATCTGATAACATTCAGTATAAAAAAATATGCAAAAATAGAGAAAATCAGAAATGGTGCAAATACTTTTTCACGGCACTGCATGCTAAATGACTCAACATTCATAACCCAGTAGCCTACATCAAACAATTCAGTGTTTCCCCTATATTCATTTAGCAGCAGCGGGGATAGCTAAATGTTTTCAGTGTAAACTTAAACGACTAAAACCAGACAAAGTATGTAGAAAAGATCATGGAGCTCTATATATCACTAAAATAAAATCACCAAAACAATCACCAAAATAAAAAAAACTGGACAGTCAGGGAGAATGTACAATTCCAAAAATGTCATGGCATGGGGACCCCATTGATTTTCTTATGTTTGAGACACTCCGATAGCATAAGAAAACTGCATAAGGGTTAGGGTTAGGGGTTAGGGCATATGGAAAAGTGTAGAACTGCAGGAAATCAGCTTTAAAACTGCCATTTTTTCTCTGCCCCATGGTTAAAATGTGTAGAAATGTAGGAAATGAGCTCTGTGGCCAAGAGGGGGCCTCTAAAATGTTTGGTCAGAGACACCGCCGTTAGCCCCCCCATGCTAACTTTGCTACCACCGCTGAAAAAAATCCTAGGGGGAAACACTGCAATTAATGACAAAAGTAATCAAATTGCCAATGTATATATATATATTTTAAATTGAATGCTGTCCAACAGGGCCAGGATTATGATTTGCTTTCGAAGGCCATTGACCTTTTGTGAACGAACTACACAGCATTTCCTGTTACTAACGTCATTGTATTCCCACAAGAAAGGGTCTCTCAATTTGTCACAATCAGACATCCGTGTGTTCAAAGTCTCCAACACCAGCTCCAATGGTAGACAGACACATACCCAACATTCATGTAAACAGCAAATTGGCCCAGCTTTTTGCTGAGTTCAGTTCCTCAAACTGGAAAATCAGATGGGGTTTTCTGGACCTAGGATTTCAAAACGTCTAAAGAAATTCATTACATTATAGAGCCACTCTTTCACAGTAGCCTCTACACCCACTGCCCCCTTTCCAATATATTTGTCCTTTATTGGAATTCGATTGTTCAGTTTTTTCCTGTTACAAAACAGATTTCCACAACCATCTACACCCATGCTAATTGTGCTCTAAGAACGTGAAGCGAACCACAAAGTGTTTGCACATGAAGTGAGATAGGACTGTTACAAATTGAGTTTGCACTCCTAGAATTTTTATCAAGTAAAGTGCTACATTTACAAAATACAAATGTCTTGAGGGTGCTGTATTGTAAATGTTTTCAGTCTACTGTGAGTGTGGATAAAAACTAAACTCATGGCAGGGTGTGCACAATTTATTTTCAACTGTAGCTGTTCCAAAAGAATTGCAGTGAACTATGGAGCCGTTTATGAAACAGACTACTCTAGAGAATACAGGGAGATATCAGAATCCATTACATATGACTCATTTGAGATATTTTTCTAGCCAGGAAAAAGACCAATGATTAATTTAGTCATACCACATCCCCAATTGAGAGATTGCCACTTTTAAGTAATCAGTAGTTGAAACAATAGCGAGTCCTCACCATGGTTTCAGTAAAAAGCTAAGGGATGGGGGTGGAGAATTGGAACCACTCAAATTCAGAGATGGAGCTATGAATGCAAGGATCGACTATCCATGATATCAAAATGTGTTATATCGAGGGTTTTTGAATATACAGTGTTTGTTTACATTGACTTTGTTTACACCTTTGTAGTAAAACAAGCTTATATTTTGGGCTCTGATGAGGAATTTACAAGTTCTGTTCTTCAAGAATCAATGGGTACATTTCATTAATGTATAAGTCCAAAAATGTATATACAATGCCGTGAAAAGTATTTGCCCCTTTTCTCATTCTCTATTTTGCACATAACTGACACTGAATGTTATCAGATCTTCAACCAAAACCTAATATTAGATGTGATCAAATAACAGATACTTTCGAGTATGACATGCTTGTTTCAGATCCTGCCACAACATCTCAAATTGGGTTTCGTCTTTGACTAGGCCATTCCAGAACTTTAAATTTGTTGCTTTTCATCCATTCTGATGCAGACGGACTTGTGTGTTTTGGATCATTGTCTTGCTCCATGACCCAGCTATGCTCCAGCTTCAGCTCATGGATGTATGGCCTGGCATTCTCCTTTAGAACTCTTTGATACAGAGGAGAATTCATGGTTCCTTCAAGAAAGGCAAGTCATCCAGGTCCTGAGGCAGCAAAGCATCCCCAAACTATTACAACACTCGATCGAGAGGTTGTGGCAGGACCTGAAACTAGCAGTTCATGCTCAAAACCCCACTAATGTTGCCAAGTTACAGCAGTTCTGGATGGAAGAGTGGGCCAAAATGTATCCACAGGGATGGGAAAGACTGCAAGAAGCATTTGGTTTCAGTCATTGCAGCTAAAGGTGGCACAACCAGTCATTGCAGTTAAAGGTGGCACAACCAGTCATTGCAGCTAAAGGTGGCACAACCAGTCATTGCAGCTAAAGGTGGCACAACCAGTCATTGCAGCTAAAGGTGGCACAACCAGTCATTGCAGTTAAAGGTGGCACAACCAGTCATTGCAGCTAAAGGTGGCACAACCAGTCATTGCAGTTAAAGGTGGCACAACCAGTCATTGCAGCTAAAGGTGGCACAACCAGTCATTGCAGCTAAAGGTGGCACAACCAGTCATTGCAGCTAAAGGTGGCACAACCAGTCATTGCAGTTAAAGGGGACTATTACTTTTTCACACAGGGACATTGGGTGTTGCATAACTTTGTTAATTAAATAAGTATCAACATTGTAATTTGTTCACTCAGGTTTATTTTATATAATATTAGGTCAAGGTTGAAGATCTGATAACATTCAGTGTCAGAAATATTTGTCAAAAATAGGGAAAATCAGAAAGGGGGCAACTACTTTTTCATGGCAAGTTAGCAACTGCTGATTGCCCCTTTAAGGGCAGATTCCGAAAATACAAAACTAAAATTACTTGCGGGAAAACAAAAGCAAATCCCTCAAGATCCTGTGTTCTTAATTTGATTCTTGCCAAATATCTGACATAATGACAACAAGATGATGTTTACTTAATTTAATCTGTAAAGGGCTTGCAGCAATTAATAGCGCAATCTCATCTAACATTTTCTGTGGGAAGTAATTGTCTCTCATCTTTAGGTAATAAATAATACAACTCGGCTCGAACGTCAGCTTCTTGAGAACTTTCTGTCAACGAATAAGTTGGAAAAACAGCTCATTTTCCAAATAAATGAAATAAGCAAGCTGAATGACAAAAACAGGTAAGGATGTTTTGTTGTTTGTAGTAAACTGCAGTCATGCAGGTGCCCAATCTCTAAATCATGCTTTAACTAAAAATGCTACAAATACCAAATAGTAAATATTTAGTCTAATGTTTCCTATATTCTGTGTGAAACACAGTTTTGTAAAACAAACTTCTTGATTAGATAGCTAGTTGCTTGGATTGGAAACCAGGGAAGTTGAGTTGCCATATGTATTGTACAACAGTCCACAACAGTAATAATTGATGGGACAACACCAACATACTAAGTAGTGCTATAAGACCAGTAATGCCCTGCCAGCTCTGTTGCAAATTGCTGAGCGTGTACCCTGCCCTTCCTCCTCCCCAGCTACCTGGAGAAGAGGGTGGGGGAGATGGAGGTGCAGATGCAGGTGGAGCTGGAGCAGCTGAAGGAGAAGAAGGAGCAGCTCTCTACACTTGTACTGAGACAGACTGCCGTCATTGAGGAGCTGGAGAAACAGCTTCTCCGGGCCACCACCAACAGCTCTGCCCTGCAGCGGCAGCAACAGGAGCTACTGGAGACCGTCAACAACCTCATCTACACCATCTCCGTCCCCGCAGGTGGAGGAGGGTGACAGACTCGGGGGAGGGGGGGGAATCAAAACCACTGTTGAAAAGTAAATATATATTTTTATGGAAAAGTAAACTTGATGCAGTATAAATTTGATGTGCTCTCCACTTTCTGCAGTGAACAAGCCTACCATGATGCAGGATACACCGACCACATACCCAGACTGTGCTGCACTCTACAAGTCGGGGAACACAGACAGTGGAGTCTACTCACTGGCCCTTCCCAACACTACACAGGAGATTAAGGTACAATTAAACTCTTATGTTAATATCCATTTGTCCTATGCAACTTATAAGCTGCCTACATTCAGAATAAATGTACAATTACAGTTGAGGTCAGAAGTTTACATACACCTTAGCCAAATATATTTAAACTCAGTTTCACAATTCCTGACATTTAATACTAGTAAAAATTCCCTGTCGTATGTTAGTTAGGATCACCACTTTATTTTAAGAATGTGAAATGTCCGAATACTAGTAGAGAGAATTATTCATTTCAGCTTTCATTTCTTTCATCCCATTCCCAGTGGGTTAGAAGTTTACATACACTCAATTAGTATTTGGTAGCATCGCCTTTAAATTGTTTAACTTGGGTCAAACATTTCAGATAGCCTTCCACAAGCTTCCCTCAATAAGTTGGGTAAATTCTGGCCCATTCCTCCTGACAGAGTTGGTGTAACTGAGTCAGGTTTGTAGGCCTCCTTGCTCGCACACTTTTTCAGTTCTGCCCACAACTTTTCTATAGGATTGAGGTCAGGGCTTTGTGATGGCCACTCCAATACCTTGACTTTGTTGTCCTTAAGCCATTTTGCCACAACTTTGGAAGTATGCTTGGGGTCATTGTCCATTTGGAAGAACCATTTGCAACCAAGCTTTAACTTCCTGACTGATGTCTTGAGATGTTGCTTGAATATATACACAATATTCCTGCCTCATGATGCCATCTATTTTGTGAAGTGCACCAATCCCTCCTGCAGCAAAGCACCCCCACAACATGATGCTGCAACCCCCATGCTTCACGGTTGAGATGGCGTTCTTCGGCTTGCAAGCCTCACCCTTTTTCCTCCAAACATAACGATGGTCATTATGGCCAAACAGTTCTATTTTTGTTGCATCAGACCAGATGACATTTCTCCAAAAAGTACAATCTTTGTCCCCGTAGGCAGTTGCAAACCGTAGTCTGGCCTGTTTATGGCGGTTTTGGAGCAGTGGCTTCCTCCTTGCTGAGCGACCTTTCAGGTTATGTCGATATAGGACTCGTTTTACTTTTATAGATACTTTTGTACCGGTTTCCTCCAGCATCTTCGCAAGGTCCTTTGCTGTTGTTCTGGGATTGATTTGGACTTTTCGCACCAAAGTAAATTCATCTCTAGGAGACAGAACACGTCTCCTTCCTGAGCGGTATGGCAGCTGCGTGGTCCCATGGTGTTTATACTTGTGTACTATTGTTTGTACAGATGAACGTGGTACCTTCAGGCGTTTGGAAATTGCCTCCAGGGATGAATCAGACTTGTGGAGGTCTAAAATTTTTTTTTCTGTGGTCTTGGATTTCTTTTGATTTTCCCATGATGTCAAGCAAGGAGGCACCGAGTTTGAAGGTAGGCCTTGATATACATCCACAGGTACACCTCCAATTGACTCAAATGATGTCAATTAGCTTATCAGAAGCTTCTAAAGCCATGATATCATTTTCTGGAATTTTCCAAGCTGTTTAAAAAGGCACAGTCAACTTCGTGTATGTAAACTTCTGACCCACTGGAATTGTGATAGTGAAATAATCTGTCTGTAAACAATTGTTGGAAAAATGACTTGTGTCATGCACAAAGTAGATGTCTTAAACCGACTTGCCAACACTATAGTTTGTTAACAAGAAATTGGTGGAGTGGTTGAAAAACGAGTTAATGACTCCAACCTAAGTGTACGTAAACTTTCAACCTCAACTGTACATTTAGGCAATAACACCACCACAGCCAATTGTCTTGCAAATGTGTATAACAATCCGTCGGGAATCAAATGTAGCCAATGACGGCACAGCTTTCCTTTAATTCAGAGTCAGTTAAAATGTTCTCTGCCTTTGGTTTGTTTTGTGCATGCCTAAACTTGAGTAGGGGTTCTCCTTAGATACTTTTCATTGGTGAGTTACAACCTGGTAATTACACATCGCTTGTGCTCACAAAACCACCATTGCTTTTAAACTACTGATATGGAACTGTTTTTATTGTTATGTTTGTTGCTGCAGTCTAAACTCCCTCACTGTACTGAAACATCTGAACTTAATATCATTGATACCTGGAGAAAATCTTTGTTTTGTTTGAAGGCTTACTGTGACATGGAGATGGAGGGGGGTGGATGGACAGTACTACAAAAACGATTTGATGGTCATGTTGACTTTCACCGTACGTGGAAAGAGTACAAAATGGTGAGCGCAAGAGGAAATGATCCCAGTCCCACAGCACAAAGCTTAGATAACGCTGGCCAGTAGCAAAAAACAGAACAAACATTATGATCATATTAAAAGTTGAATAATTATGTTGTTATATTCCTTCAAAGGGCTTTGGAAAGCCTTCAGGTGAATACTGGTTGGGAAATGAATTTGTTTCGATACTGACCAATCAGCAACCATACGTCTTGAGAATACAGATGATGGATTGGGAGGATAACTCAGGATTCTCACTATATGACCAGTTCTCTCTCGGCAGTGAAGCAGAAAACTACAGGTATGCCTAGATTTCCCAGGTGTGGTGTTCCAATGCTAGGCTACTTATGTGACGGAAACTATATTGGGGGAGTCTGTGTGTGGAGGACCTTTAAATATAGGTGATCGCTTTTAGTACTTTGCAATGCGGACTGAAACACATTATCATAGCTGTATGACAGAGACAGATTTAGTCTGTTACTCAAGATGTTTTGATGTAGTAATGTTAAAGTAAGCTCTAACAAAATGGTGCATACAAAATGTTCTTTAAAATCAACAAATGACAAACAAAATATTTACCTTGCCTGAAAATATAAATATGTTGGGTGGGCGGTGGGAGGATCAAACACTTGTCACCAGTCCAAAATAAATATTTTGTCATCTGGAAAATGGTCAGGATCTGTGAAACAGAAGACTAAAATGCTTCGGTCTCCTAAACATTCAATCTGCACCCCTAGACATCACCAGTCCCTGCCATTTTCTTTGCTGAACATAAGCTGATTTTAATGAGAGAACTGACACTTCCTCTCTGTTTGAGCATTAGACCTCTACTCAAGCACACTCCTATTAATTCCTTAAGTCTCAAAGTATGACCCTTGACTATTCTAGAACCAGAAATATAAATGATTCCATATAACTTATCTTCATACTGAAATTCAAAGGCCACAAAACAACAGAGGTTAGAAATGACATCAATACCTCATCACCAGCATTGATATTTTCGACAGAATGAATGGGCGGAAGGTAGGCCTAGCGGTTAGAGCATTGAACCAGGAACCGAAATATCACTGGTTCAAATCCCAGAGCCAACTAGGTGTAAAATCTGTCGATGTGCCCTTGAGCAAGGCACTTAACCCTAATTGCTCCAGTAAGTCACTCTGGAAAAGAGCATCTGCTAAATGACTAAAATGTAAAATGTAATGAACAACCAAACCATAACAGGGCCCTTCTGTCAGCAAACCCTACTGCAGCTGTCATGCTTCACTTAACTTGCAAATGACTAGTGTGTAGACATAGCCTATAGTAGGGTTACTCAACTCTTACCCTACAAGGTACAGAGCCTGCTGGTTCTGTTCTACCTGATAGTTCATTGCACACTAAATCAGTCCCTCATTAGAGGGGACCAATGAAAAAATGCAGTGGCACTGGTTTCGTGGTCCATAGTTGAGTTTGGGTGCCGATAGCTTGTCATGGAGCACAAGAAAGGTTCAGAAGTAGTCACGGAAAACCAAGGGATATTCAAACACAGCATCTTGTAAGTTAGTGCTAGCAGAGTAAGGAATCCTTGGCGGACTAAACTTGGGTCTTCCGACGAATGGCAATCATGTACTTCCTCCTCACATTGTATTCCTCTGTTTTCTTTACACAGGATACACCTTAAAGGCTACAGTGGAACAGCAGGCAAAATTAGTAGCCTCGGTCAACCAGGAAGTGATTTCAGCACAAAAGATGCCGACAATGACAGATGTGTTTGCAAATGCTCACAACTGACAACAGGAGGTAAGGAACAGGTTAATATGCCAATCTCCTCGACTTTTCCACCAGCCTTCATTAAGATCAATTATTTCCTCCATTTTCACATTAACCCCCCCCCCCCCCAAGAAGCGTTTGGCACTACCCCCAGAAAAAAAAAAGTTAAAAGACGTCTTGCCTTTTCTTTCTGTCGTGGGGTCAAGGCTCTCAAGCAAAATTAGATATGAGCTGATCAGTGATTAACTCAGTTGGGAATTCAGCCCCTGCAACAGCTGACATTAATAGTCTGGGAACTACGGATTTCCCCCTCCCCCTCTCTCTGAGCTCAGAAGAGAGGTCCTCCTCCATGCCTCTGATTCGTAGACTGCTTTGGGCGCTAGACTTGGAATTGTTCCATGTATCGGGGTCTGCCTACTCTACATGTAAGCTGCTCTCCAAATGATTTCCCCTCCCGAGGTCTCGCATAGAGGAATCCCTATACCTCAGGGAATTGTTGGGGTTAACCAGCTGCATATGAACAAAAATAGGACTAAGATGACAAACACAGGGGGAATGAGCTGCACAACTTGCAGGCCATGTGATATAACAATCCAGACTTTCCCCTTGGAACTCAATGAAACTGAGGGTACAAAACTGTGGGAGTTAATCGTAATGTGAAAATACAAAACGTCAGTGTTAGAAGGAGAAGCGCAACTCATCATTGGGCTCGTTGTCTTATAGACCATGCACATCATGAAAAACCTCAGACTGACAATCTCTTGTTTTCTGATTTTCAAGGCTGGTGGTTTGACGCCTGCGGCCCCTCTAACTTGAACGGAATATTTTTCCAGCACGGCCAGAACTCTAATCGATTCAATGGAATCAAATGGTACTACTGGAAGGGCTCAGGCTACTCACTGAAGTCTACCACAATGATGATCAGACCAGTAGACTTCTGAGGCTGTCCCAGAGACATGCCTCTCACAGACGGACATAGAAAGGAGAGCATTGTCACTCTGGGAAACTACAGACAAGACAGACTGAACTGCTCCATAACAGCAACCTCACCACTTCCAATCATTCCACAAGGAAGGGAACAAATTAACTCGCTCCAACATGTCAGCAAAGAGTTTACTGTTTTGTACAAAATTGACAGGTGAAAACGAGCAGAAGTCAATGAACTGTGTATTTTTAGAAACATATGGGCTTTGGACTGCATAACCAACCAGGACAAGGCAGTCAAAGGATGAAATAGGTATTTATAGCTAACTGGAACTGTGGTAGAGATAACAGTATTGTTTTCTATAACAAGCAATACCAGGGGAAATGTTAGTGTGTGACACAATGCAAGGTTGGCCAAGTACCTTCTGTAATAACGATATTTCACCCCATTACATTTGATACAATGAATTTGAAAATGGTTACATTTTATTTTATATTAAAATTTAAAAATAGGCCTAATACTAAAAGCAAAGAAAACTAGGGTACAAATACACGATCAAATATGAACATAACGCGCTACGGTCATCAGTAATGAATCTACTGGTTTTCTTTCTTAGAGCTTGTACATACTTACATGGTTTAATTTAAAATGTATAGAAGGTCCACAAAATGTATTAAAATCAGATGTGATAACTTTGATTGGGATGTTACTCAAAACATGTAATCAATGTCAATTAACCTATTTATGCACTTGTGTGAATCTATTGCAAGTGTGTTCAACTTTTTCCATGATTACACAATTGACTGAGTAATTAAAACTTCCACATCCTTTGCCTGACTTAGGCTACGTACTCTGTCGTGATTCTAATCTGTATCCAAGGTATCCAGAGAAAGTGGAGCATATCTGCATATATTTATCAACCTAATTTAATTGTTGTACTGTAGAAATGTGATTTATGGTGATAATAATTTATGTAATACATTTTACCCATGCTTCTGTGAACATTTGGGACCAAAACTTTTTCACTTAATTATTCTAAGCGACTGGCGTTATGATTAGAATTAGTGTATTTAGGAATTTTTCTGTGTGGAGTACAATGTCTTGTCAGATTCTGTCACTCCTACGTGACGCTCGTCCCTCAACCGACAGCCGTCGCTCAATCTGATGTGAAACAATGTCGACTATGGATAATGGTTGTCAGAAAGGCAAAGAAATAGACTTCAGAACATCATTCAAATTAAATCTTAAATTCAAGCTACAGTTCTTATGTCTTCATTCTGCTTTAACACAAAAAATTTAAAAAATGTGTTTTAATGTCTGATGTGTCATGCCTATGATGTTTAAAAAATGCCTTCAACTTTCAATTCAGTTAGATTCTTGGACAACGTCAGGCTTTTGCAGGAAGCTATTTACCTCAGCACTACCCACTACTGCACAAGACAGAAATCAGCACAGATTGAGCGTGTCAGGTAAAAATGCTGAAGGCCCCATTCAAATCAAATGACCTGGCTCATCAAGAGCCTTCAGGGAGTGTGGAGATTGTTTTGGCCACCACAACAGAACTGTGTGCGATTTCAAAAGGAAATGTGATGAGACAGTATTCTATAGCAAAACACCCCTTCCCCTTCACAGATGCAGGCCAAAGATTAATGAATGGAGGAGGACAGGAAGAAGCAACATCCACATCTGACACAGGATGCTGGAGTGAAAAACCACTTTGAAAATTAATTAATGGCAATAAAATTAGGTGTCCTACCCACTTCCTACTGTTTTGAATTCCAGCTCTTAGAGACAGTTGCATCATATGATAGTAAACTGACCAGGCCATTTCATTATAAAAGCATAGACTTAACCAATATGACCCCAAGGGCTATGTTTGAATAAGAACAGTGTACAATATTAGTAGAATCTTCAGTTACTTACAGGTGCTGCTGGAAACTGATCTGAAAGTTCATATGGTTCTTCTGGAATTGTCTTTGTTCCAAACACCACAAAACCTGTTTAGGGGAATATTACCAGCAGTCACAGGCGATGCCCAGGAGAATGTTGAGGGTCCGCCAGTGGCCCACCGACACCACGTGGGTTGTGTTCTCACACACCTGGTCCACCACTGGGAACCCACCCAGAGTTTGGACCACCTGGGTCAATATGTGCTGCTTTCTGAGGAGCCAGATGTGTAAAGAATAAAACCTTTCTAAATATCGAGGTTAGTAGGTTGAGAAGGCAAAGTATCGCCAAGAAGTTCAACAAGACATAATCAAATGTTAATCTGTCTAAGATCCTAAATGTTGCTGTAACAAATATGTTTTGAAATTGACTTACTCTGGTCATGCTTGTCATAACTAATGTCCTTAGAGAGTCTGGATTGAAAAATTATTAACAAATTATATGCACTTTAGAGTACATTCGCACACAGTGAGTTCAATACAAAGTACACACCTAAATAATGACTAAGGGGTAATAGCAGCCATAAAGTCTCAGTTTCAATAGTTTGCATATTGCTTTCCTTTGTTGATATTGAGCAGCAACACAGTGGTACAGCTCTGGATAGGTAAACAGTGAACACCACATGCCAGATATCTGCAGAATTTGATGTGTGAAGAGGAAATCAACACCCCAAGGCCATGAAACAATTAAAAACAGGTTGGAGCGCACCGCCGGTATTATTATTCTGGACCATCCATCTCATATACAGACACCGTAGTAAAAACCGCCCCCTCACGGGCAATCAGCACTGAACACCTGAGCGACAGTTAGTGACAGGGCGAACAGGCTCTTTCCCGTCAGGAACCGCTCTCCAGTCCCCCAGTCGGAAGTCTGGGGTGAAAGCGTCCTGAGCAGAGGGCATCCAAAAAAGCCCACCAGTACACAGCCCCATACATGACTGCTTTACATGCATAACAGGGCATCCGTGACATTAATGTGGCCCAGGTGTGATAAAAAGGTTGCTCGTTGCATATTAGTAATGCCGGGGTTGGAAACAGTCAGCATACAGCAAGGGTTGAGAAAAGTTTAACAGGCCTTTTGTTGAGAAGGTAGCCCAGTATATCGACTGAGCTGAGGATTGCTTGACATTTCATCTGAGGGCTGTTGTGACAAAGTGCGTTAGCAATCGACAATAATTCAACAATTCACCCTGTCCAACCACACTTTAGACATGTTCTTGTTTTTCATTTTAAGGTTTTACAACACCTAGATCCTCCGTGACAACAGAACCCTTTTAAATCTGCCATACTCAAAAGAAAACACACCCAAAACCCCTATACAAATGGACATGAAAGGATTCAGCTTTCTTTAGTAAAGCATGGCATGGTTTGGTCATCCTTCATCGCAAAGGATTGTCCTTAGCGCAGTGCTGACATAAGTTCCTCACTGAACTTTAAGATGGACATCAACCATCATCACTATGATGGAAGCTTAATATGGGATGGAAATAAATGCTGCTGTTGATATTACCAAAGAAATGTGTTCATTAGGGAGGCAACAATGTTTTCAGTAGCAATGCAAGACTGGCTGCCCATTGCTGACACTGAACTGGGAATGTTTTTCTGACATCAAACAAGCCGGCTAGGAGGATTTTCTGTTAGAGGGTAAAAAGCCTAAAGAGCTATTATTCATTTTTCACTGCTTTGCCAAGAAACAAACGAGGAATTTCAACAACTACGTTTTTTGGAGGTTCCTCAAAGGGGATTTTTGGCTTCACTTATGCAATGTTCTGGCAGCAGTGTAAGAGGGCAGGCGTTGAACAAAGAGTCTGCACTAAATAAACCTAAGACAAAGAGTTGGTGTGAACTGTTGCACCAGGCTCCATTTCAATGTGCCTCTCACAAATGAAGGAAATTATTTTGGGTATGACGAGGTCCCGTTGATGGCTGGTCTATGAAACCCGAAATGACTCAGGCTCTAGCCATACAGTCAACTTCCATTGGCCCTCGTTCTAATCTATCTGGGGTCAGGGGGGCTGGAATGGCCAATTTTAACTGAAAAGCACACAAGGGTACAAAGATCTGATTACCGATTGAACATGTGCAACAGCCGTGCACAGAAAACATCAACAATCACAGTTAGGCTGCATGAAGCGAATAAAGTGGTTACAGCATCATGTTTCCTGAAGTTCTTTAAGAGCACATGCACAATGGCATCTTATAAAGCCAAGTACTCAAGATAAAAATCAACTTCTACATTAGGGGGTCATACAAATAAATGCTCAATGATACACATACAGGACAACTCCCCTTACTGCTAAGGGTACAAAAATCACATCAGATGTCATGCTTCATCAAAACATTTCATTCATACTCTACAAAATCATAGATCATCTAAGTTTGATAATGCTGATAGTGTCAGAAGAACAAAGAGGATAAGTGGTTTATGTCATGACTTTTCCATGACTTCATTCCACTCTTGGTGAATTGTTAAGACTACCTTTGTCAAGATGCGGAGGGGATTGAAGCCAAATCCAAAGTTCACTCCATAATATCTTATGAGTGCTCCCAAGACTTTTGAACAAGGCCCTCCTTTGGAGATTTTTGCATTTTTTAAACACCTGTAACTGCAACATAGCACAAAAAAATGGCCTTATATGATTTTTAAAAATCAAGGAAAAACATTCATTTAAAAATAAAAAAATACATTCCACAAAGTGGCGCAGCACCTCTTACAAGCTTATATTCATTGGGGAGAACCCTCGCTCCTATTACACGGGCTCTTCTGTGAAGGTTGAAATCTCTTCCACAGTTGTAAATAAAGGGGCTAGTTCTCCTGATACGTTCCCAGATTTTTTATTTCCTCCATCAGATTTGGGGGTGGAAGTTACATGACACATTCTATTCAAATCACTCTATTAAATGTAAACTAAAATGTAGATGAACTAGCTCATGTAATGATGAAAATAATGTGTATTCTGCGATACAGTTCACATGGGAATTCAAACAAGATCTCTCCATAGTGTTAAGCACTGAAGTTTTGTTCAGGTTGAGCGAACACAGAAGAGTGTCAGGTACATTTTCACAGGAGAGGATGTTATCCTACCAACATGCAGGTATCACACAGAGAGCCCCTGTGGCAGCAGCTTCAAAGACCATCATGACTACTCATTCACCCACTGCAGTTTCTGAGCAGCTGTGTTCAAAAGGAATGGAACACAAAAGGCAAACAATATGCCACTGTTCCTCCACAGGTTGGCTTTACCAAGAGATCATAGAGAACAAGTAGACCAACTCTAGGTGTTGGGCCTAAGTCTTATTCAAGTCACAAACTGTCAGGTTAAATAAATATCTAAGAAAATCAAAACCATGACAGTTTAAAATGATTGGCTATAAAAAAATAAAAAGTCATACACGGTATAGAAGCTTCAGGTAATTTATTGGGTAAAACAATGCTGGGTTATAACAATTACAGCCAACACCACCACAGAAGCAACTTAGATGATCAATTTGGTTACCTTTGTATTTTTGTTCATGCTCTTGCCCAACACATTGACTTGTCTTTTCCGTTTGCTTAAATTTAAATGGTCAAAAATTGTGTCCTTGTCACCAGCTGCTGCAGCATAGGCAGTTCCTCTGCATACAACTGCTGAATGCTTATTCGCTTGTTTTTGTGCGATGGTATCAAGCAAACACAAATTGTCAGTAAGGTTCTTCTAGAAAGAAAGGTTAACATTTGTTTATTAGAAAATATATCACCCCATCAGTATTAAACACATTAATTTAATATCGTTTTCCCATCATTTCAGGGGAATCCTCAATAGGCTATATTAAAACTTCAATTCACAAAATGATAAACTTACATGGGACATACAATGTTTTTCAGCCTTTGCATCACTGAAATACTGATCATGGTAGTATGATATGGTCAATTAATGCCATTCTGCTGCTGTAATAAAATGGTATCACATTTGGGACACTGGCAGAGAAAAGATTGCAAACATTCATGTGGATAATGAAACTCAACCACTGTGCCAAATCTACAGCATACTATTATTACCTGAGAGGCAAAAGTGTTTGATGTTGATCAGTTACATTTAAGTATAGCAAACATTGAGAATACCTTCCTAATATTGTGTTGCACACAAAAGGGGGGCTTTTGCCCTCAGAACAGCCTCAATTCATTGGGTCATGGACTCAACTAGGTGTTGAAAGCGTTCCAGAGATGCTGGCCCATGTTGACTCCAATGCTTCCCACAGTTGTGTCAAGTTGGCTGTATGTCCTTTGGGTGGTGGACCATTATTGATATAAAACCCAGCAGTGTTGCAGTTTTTGGCACAAACCGGTATGCCTGGCACCTACTATCATACCCTGTTCAAAGGCACTTAAATATTTTGCCTTGCCAATTCACCCGCTGAATGGCACACATACATGTCTCAATTGTCTCTAGGCTTAAATCCTTTTTTCAAACAATCTCGTCCCCTTCATCTAAACTGATTGAAGTGGATTTAACAGGTGACATAGCTTTCACCTGGATTCACCTCGTCAGTCTGTCATGCAAAGAGCAGGTGTTCTTACTGTTTTGTATTCTCCATGTATATTGATTAGTAAAACATGCTAATGTCTTGAATACCATTGTATTGATTATATTCATGACATGGTAACATCCCAACACTTAGTATATTTGGTTTAGAATTCACATACTTTTGAAATGTCGGCTACTTTTTACTTGTTTGTCCTCGTGTCGAGTTAAGAGAATCAAACTTTTTTGCTTATCTACTGCTTTTGTTTGCTGCTGCCAAACTTGGTTTTGAAAGGTGTGTGGGATCTGTTGAAGCGCTCTGCTGGTCAGGGGCACTAGTCAGTTCATCAGTGAAGTCTTTAGACACTAGAGAATGGCAATGCGCTATGCCTACTTCTTCTAGTCAGAGTTTTTTTGTATCACTGTCCTCAGAGGATGGACATCCCTTTGTATCCTGGTGTTGATCCAACATGCTGTTTACACTGCTGGTTTCTCTTACACTGGGCACCCCATGTGTTCTCTTTTTGGCACTGGCCGACTCAGACCCTGTGGTTTCACTCTTGCCCCTCTTCCTCTTCCCAGGGCTAGGCTGAGGCTCCAGTTCAAAGGGGGTCTGAACCTTGGACTCTAAGGGAAAGCTGGGTAAAAGGCAGCTTCGTTGTCTCCTAGGGTTGTTAGCTGGAGAGAAGAAGTCCACAAATACCCCATCATCATCGTCTGCACAGGAGGAGGCACGGAAGCCATTTGAGACAGTGCAAGATCTTTCTAAAGCAGGAAGCGAGGATTTTCTACATTCGCTTACTTTTGATTTCGGTGTGGTAATCTTTAGGGACGTTCGATGAGGCACACTGGGTTTTTCGGGTAAAATTTTTGAAGAACGGCGACTAGAAATCTCCAGATTAGTAGTGGGCTTACTTTCCGGAAGGGACTGTGGTGTTCTGCTTTTCCTGACAGGTGGTGTGACTTTTGCCATATTACTTCTGCTGGATACAAAACTGTTAAACGTAAACACCGATTGCACACTCTTGCTACCCTCCGGGCAGTCATCCAGACAGGGACTCTCTAAGGAGATGTGCTTTTTGATGACATTACATTTAATTGAGGTCCTCTTAGGATTTGCGTCTTGTTTACTCTCTTTAGCCGGTGAAATGGGCAAAGGACTTTGAACCAATGCATTTTGTCTGGGCAAATCACTGCACGTTGACTTCCAAGGTTTCTGAAAGTCTTTGTGCTGTGGTTCACAGGTGGCTTCATGTTGCTCCTCTCCATCAGTTTTATTTGAGCAAGAATATGCATTAAAATCCTGATCAAATTCTTCTTCTGCAGGAGAAAGATATGCCATTATGAGAAGAAAATATACTGATAAACTTCTAGCATGGTAAAATTGACACAGTCAACGCATTTTATGTACTTACCCAGGTTTTTCAAGAAAGAGTGGGATGGTGTATTCCCAAGAGAAGGCTTAAACTCAGGTGATAATCTAGATTGTCCCACCTGTGAAGCTGAGAAAAAGCATTAACTAGAGTCAGCAAATATTTCTCAACTCAATCGTTTAACACCCCAGCCCATGTTTTGCAGATGCTACACATACTATACACATAAAACCATTGGCCAGTCACAAAACATACCTGCGGGGGATAGATTTTCCCTAGCTTCTCTCATCTCCTTCAGCCTCTGTGCCATGAAGTCACACCGTTTCATAGAAGGACTGTAAACTATTCCTTTCTCTTCGTCGATAATGTAAGGGGACACATCTGCTACTACACAGAAATATATTTACATATTAAACCACAACCACAAAAAAAAACATATTTATTTATATTAAATAAATAATATATTCTGAATATAATGTATGACATGAGGAGACTTACTAAAAGGTGATTTTGGTACTAGGTCTTCGATCATCTTGTCCAGTTTTTTCTTCATGCGCATGTCATTCTCAGGGGTGTCTCTTGGCTGCATACAACGATGCTGTATAAAAATAACAAAAGATAACTCATTTGGATAAGAACACTTCAATAGACCCTTTCAATAAAAATCATCCCCAATGCCTAATAATTTAAAGAAATTAGGTAAATATGCAGCAATGGATGAATTGCAGAAAGCTAAGTAGTTAATGACAGTGATTAACTATTGCCCACTGGTATATAATGTCTTCTTGATAGTGAAACCCAAGAGAAGTTATGCACTGAGAATCATTAAACCTAACTGAGAATTAAATTTGCCTACCACCTTTTTCTTGAGTGCTGAATTGACGTCATCATTTAATGCCGGATACAACTCCTCATCAACATGTACACCATCATCTTTACATCTGCATTAATAAAACAAACAATATGAGTGACAGGGTAACAGGGGCAGAAGGTAGCCTACGGTTAAGAGCGTTGGGCCCTGAGCAGACTGGCAGTTAACACACATTTTTGTTTTCACTGTTGCTACTCACTGTTATTTGTCTATAGTCACTGTGTACCCCTTACCTACATGTACAAATTACCTCGACTAACCTGTACACCCGCACATTGGCTCGGTACCACCTGTATATAGCCTCAATATTGTTATTTTATTGAGTGACTTTAAATCTCTTTATATTTGGCTAAAAAAAAATCTTAAGTGCATTGTTTTTTAAGGGCTTGTAAGTAAGCATTTCCTGGTAAAGTCTACACCTGCTGATTTCTGCACATGTGAAAAATCTAATTTGATTTGCTAATGTAAGTCACTCTGGATAAGTGTGTGTGCTAAATGACTAAAATATAAACACAACATGTAAAGCGTTGGTCCCTGAGCTTAAAATACCCCTGATATTTTCCATACGCACAAAAAGCTTATTTAGCTAAAAATGTTATGCACAAATTTGTTCCTGTGGGAACATCTGATGAATATTTATGTCATCAATAAAGCCCGTGTGTGGAAAAACTGATTGGCTGGGCCTGACTACCAAGTGGGTGGGCCCCTGCCCTCCCAGGCCCAGCTATGGTTGGGCCTCTGCACGGTCATGTGAAATCCATAGATTAGGGCCTAATTCGTTTATTTCAATTGATTGAGTTCATTATATGAACTGTAATTCAGTAAAATCATTGAAATGTTCATGTTTATATTTTGTTCAGTATAAATAACAGAGCTCACAGCTATTTTATTTGTCAGTCAGTGACACCTTGTGGTTGATGAAAGAATTGCAAAAACAACCAAATGGTTACCGACTTGTCATCACGCAGACCAATAGATATTGACGACTCATCGTTGTCATTGCTATGATATTGCACTTTAAGGCCGAAAAGCGTTTACACTGTAGTCCTGTGTAGCTCAGTTGGTAAAGCATGGCACTTGCAACACCAGGGTAGTGGGTTCAATTCCCACTGGGGACCAGTATATAAATGTATGCACTCACTACTGCGAGTCGCTCTGAATAAGAGCGTCTGCTAAATTATGAAAATGGAAATGAAGCTTACCTGGCCACCCAGAGGACAGACACAAGTCTCACACCAGTCTTCTTGGCTTTATTCCAGGTTGCTTGATGGCCATTTTTAAAGACTATGTGTGTGACTTGTTTATTGAAGGTTTTAGATACCTGGAATGATACAGGTAAATATCACAATGTGAAATGTGTACATAGTAACAACCTTCCAAACTGCTTAAAGGAAAATACCACTCAAAAACAATGTTGGTGTCAAAAAAAAGCTGTCACAGTATGATGCGTTTTGCATAATACCAAAAGATAGCAGATTTGAGTGGATTTTTCCCTTTAATAATGGTAGTTTTAAGAACGCCACAGGATGTCATTAAAAACAAATGTAGTTAGCCAATAGCTCTCGAAAACCCTTCTCCGTACATAGGGTTTTCAGCAGTTACATTCACCCACGGTTGGCTCCATGTGAACTACAATTCCAACACTGTTTTAACGTTTAGACACATCAATAATCACTTTCAAACTGTTTTTTCCCCCTAAACATATGCTCCTTATCTTTCATAAGAGCGAGAATGAATCTTCCAAATAAAAAAAGATACTTACTGTAGCAGTTTGGCACAGATCCACAAGCTGTGCGTCCCCTCCAGTTGACAAACTTCCTCTCTAGTTACGCTTACATACAGGTGTTAGGAGCATGCTAGATAGGTGGCCAGCGGTGCTAATTAGCTGTGTCTAAACATGAGCTGTAACATGGAAATATATGGCCATGTGGGAACACTAACCCTATAAGATGTAATTTAACCTTTTTCCCTCCTCCTCGCCAATATGAAAGATACGTTCCTTGTGTTTCCAAAAACGTACCGCAAGCGATGCGTTTTAACATTCAGAAAAAGAGCCGGGGATCTTAACAGAACTCCCCCAAACAGAATACACTATAGTTAATAGGCTAATGTAGTTAGCATCTATGGAAGGGTTAGTTATCCATGTACAAAAGGGTAACTCACCACGCCTCCCATATCCTGCAGCTGCTGGATGAACGGTTTAGAGTAATTCTCTGTTTTACTTGATGACCACACGTCAACGTAGGCAACAACATCTAGAGAAATGATCAAACACCACCCCCCATCCTTTATTCAAAGACAAATGAGAAAATACAAGAAAAAGCTGTAGCTAGTTAGGCAAGCTATCCAAATCATGATGTTAGTTTACACATTTACCTTTCAGAATAGAAGCAGATTTAGGTGTACTGGTTGTGGTCATTTGAGTCTCTTACTGAAGGATTTCCCTACAAAATTGGAGAAAGAAGTAACCAAGTTCAATTTGAGGAAGGAAAGTGCAGGCAGTGTGCTAGTGCAATGGGGAAGCATGTTTGATGACATGTTACAAATCCATTTGTATTTGTCACATGCGCCAAATACAACGGGTGTAGAATTTACAGTGAAATGTTTGCTTACGAGTCCTTCTCAATAATGCAAAGTTTAAAAATAAAATAGTAACACAAGTGGAGTAAAATAAAATACAACAATGGAGCACCAACCAGTACCATATCAAAGTGCAGAAGAAAGAGGCAGATATTTACATGATGGCAGGGTAAAGTGACTAGGCAGCAGGATTGAAAATAATAAGAGTAAAATAAAATACAGAGCACCAGCAGCAAATGATGCGTAAAAGTGTGTGTGTGCATGAATGTGTTTGTGTTGTATCGGTTTGCATGTGTATATGAAGCGTAAGTGAATGTGTGGGGGTTGTGTGATAGTGTATGTGCAGATAGTTTGGGTACCATTAATAAGCTGCAATGTGTAGCTTTTGGGGGGACATGACCAAATTCACATCGAGGTGGTATAGATCTGTCATTCTCATTTAAAAAGTCTAAGAAGCAGTAGATCTGTTCTATGTGCATTATTTATATGCTTACATGTCTTAAGTTATTTTTTCGCCTTTTACTTTCGGTTTTGTACACCAACTTAAGACAGCTGAAAATAAAATATTTTTGGTTATGTAAAATATATTGCACAGCTGTATAGATGGCACATTGTCTACACTATATAACCAGTTGCTTGTTTTGTCACAAACTAAAAATAGACGAACAAATAACGTTAGAATTCTAGCAACCAGGAAATGGCGGAGAGATTTCTGCATAGCGCATCTTTAACTGACTATTTAAGTCTGGCTTGGGGGTAGAAGCTGTCTCGGGGCCTGTTGGTCCGAGAGCCGACGCTCCGGTACCGTTTACCGGACGGTAACTACACCCACTTGCAAACGCGTAACCATCTAGTTTAGCTAGGCAGCTAACTAGAACTACAAAAGTGTATGTATACTACTACAAGCAAATTCACAAAACATTGGGTCCGAAGACATCTAGCAAAGTAGCTAATTTATGAATGCAAATCGTACACGCTTTAATTTCCCTCAAACTGTGACCATGACTACCTGCCATTGAGTAAGCAGTGCTAACTTTAGCTAGCTAGAACATTTCGTCTGAATTAAGACCATTTCAAACAGTAGGTACTGTAATTTTGCTACTAATTGTATAAAGTGCGTAATCTGTTGACTAAACTGTGTGGTTAAAAAAATATAACGTTATATATATATATACACATTTTTCCCTACTTACAGTCGGGCGCTGGACAAATCCTTTCCAAAATCTTGACTTTCCGCGCGTGTATTTTTTTTAGGACAAGGCTTGCTGGGAAGTAATGACGTCTAAACTGTCATTGGTTGGTGAAAGTGTTGCCATGTTTGTAGTTTTCCTGGTAATTGGCCTATTTGAAAACGATCTCGCGGATGAAAATGACACACAGACAGGATGCCGCGCGGTGAAACACCGCTTCATATTCATTTCAATGGAAGGACAGCTTGAGGGGCGGTGCGAAGGTGGTATAGGACGCGGTGAAAAATATAAACTTACCCAACTTTATGCAAATCACCAGTGGCGACGGCTGGGTGATGACCAATCATATCGAGTGGTTCCTATGACGAATATGACGCTATGCGACCCGAGGCTGGAGACTTTCTTCAGCAAAGATGGCTGACAAGAAAGCTAGGATGGAAGCACATGTAAGTGATTATAACGTCATAACGAATCACGCAAGAAATGTACAGTTGACAGGAATATGTTAGTTAATGTAGAGACAAACGATTATCCATATATATTTCTTCATCATAAAGTTAATTTACGAAAATCGCGATGTTGCCAGCTAGCTGACTAGCTAACATTAGCCAGCTAGCTGGCTAGCTTTATGGGTGATGTGACATGAGTATGACATTGTAATGTTTTAGGGACTCCTGAAACAACCAGCAAACTATGCTGTCGTCTTGTGAAACAGTGGCTTTAAAGAATCTAGCTAGCTAAAGCATTTACTGCAAATTGAATGTACAATTATGTAAGCTTGTCTTGCTGATATTTGCCATGCAATGCAGACAGGTTAAATAACGTAGCTAGCTATGTTCTTTCTTATTGTGCAGTGGATAATAAAATACCTGTATGCCTATGGATGTGTAGCTAGCTATGTAGCCGATCTGTGTATGGACCCAAACGTTTGGTATACATATTAGTTCAGAACCTAGCTTTGAACCTCAGCAATCATAGCCAGTTGTATCAACTTCAAAACAGTCTGAATGACATTAATGAAACCTGCGGATTGAGTAGAATATAATATAACTTTTGTGTCAAGGATGCAAGTCATATATACATGTAGTTATTACCATGCTTGAGATCCCCAAAATTGTATCCTGTACATATCATGTACTCTACCTTGTCAAATAAAGGTGCAGTTCATGTATGAATGTCTTTGAGATTATTTTTGTCATATCCAATACCAAGAGTATCACATTCCAGTCTTTGTATGATGCTGTGTCTGCATGTATGTATTACAATTGTACACTTTAACAGTGTTTACCAATCTTGGTCCTGGGAGATCAATGGTTACACACTGTAACTAATAGACTACAAACAGGATTTAACTAGTTAAAGGCTGATTTGTAATTCATATATAGATAATTTAATATATAGAATTTTTTTAAAAACACTACAATACACTTCCTATGCATCATGTACAGTTGAAGTCGGAAGTTTACATACACTTAGGTTGGAGTCATTGAAACTCGTTTTTCAACCACTCCACAAATTTCTTGTCAACCAACTAGTTTTGGCAAGTCGGTTAGGACATCTACTTTGTGCATGACACAAGTGATTTTTCCAACAATTGTTTACAGACAGATTATTTAATTTATAATTCACTGTATCACAATTCCAGTGGGTCAGACGTTTACATACACTAAGTTGACTGTGCCTTTAAACAGCTTGTAAAATTCCAGAAAATGATGTCATGGCTTTAGAAGCTTCTGATAGGTTAATTGACATCATTTGAGTCAATTGGAGGTGTACCTGTGGATGTATTTCAAGGCCTACCTTCAAACTCACTGCCTCTTTGCTTGACATCATGGGAAAATCAAAAGAAAACAGCCAAGACCTCAGAAAAAAAATTGTAGACCTCCACAAGTCTGGTTAATCCTTGGGAGCAATTTCCAAACGCCTAAAGATACCACGTTCATCTGTGCAAACAATAGTACGCAAGTATAAACATCATGGGACCACGCAGCCATCATACTGCTCAGGAAGGAGACGCATTCTGTCTCCTAGATATGAAGATACTTTGGTGCGAGAAGTGCAAATCCGTCCCAGAACAACAGCAAAAGACATTGTGAAGATGCTGGAGGAAATAGATACAAATTATCTATATCCACAGTAAAACAAGTCCTATATCGACATAACCTGAAAGGCCGCTCCGCAAGGAAGAAGCCACTGCTCCAAAACCGCAATAAAAAGCCAGACTACGGTTTGCAACTGCACATGAGGACAAATATCATACTTTTTGGAGAAATGTCCTCTGGTCTGATGCAACAAAAATAGAACTGTTTGGCCATAATGACCATTGCTCAGTTTGGAGGAAAAAGGGAGGCTTGCAAGCCGAAGAACACCATCCCAACCGTGAAGCACGGGGGAGGCAGCATCATGTTGTGGGGGTCCTTTTCTGCAGGAGGGACTGGTGCACTTCACAAAATAGATGGCATATTGAGGAAGGGAAATGATGTGGCTATATTGAAGCAACATCTCAAGACATCAGTCAGGAAGTTAAAGCTTTGTCGCAAATGGGTCTTCCAAATGGGCAATGGACAAGCATACTTCAAAAGTTGTGGCAAAATGTCTTAAGGACAACAAAGTCAAGCAATTGGAGTGACCATCACAAAGCCCTGACCTCAATCCTATAGAAAATTTGTGTGCAGAACTGAAAAAGCGTGTGCGAGCAAGGAGGCCTACAAACCTGACTCAGTTACACCAGCTCTGTCAGGACGAATGGACCAAAATTCACCCAACTTACTGTGGGAAGCTTGTGGAAGGCTACCCGACACGTTTGACCCAAGTTTAACAATTTAAAGACAATGCTACCAAATACTAATTGAGTGTATGTAAACTTCTGACCCACTGGGAATGGGATGAAAGAAATGAAAGCTGAAAGAAATAATTCCCTCTACTATTATTCTGACATTTCACATTCTTAAAATAAAGTGGTGATCCTAACTGACCTAAACAGGCAATTCTTACTTGGATTAAATGTCAGGAATTGTGAAAAACTGAGTTTAAATGTATTTAAACTTCCGACTTCAACTGTAAATACTCTAAAACTGGTTCATCTCAATATCTAATGCTCTTCATCTGCATTGATCTGATAAACAGGATAGGTGTAGTATTTCAACAAATAAGAGACTTAATTTCAACCAGTGGAAAATGCAAAACACTTTATTGAAAGAATTTCATTATCCAAGTGTTATAAATACAAGCATTATAAATGTTATAATTGTAATATTATAAATACAAGTTCAATCTGTACTTCAATGCACATCTGTTGTGCATTATAAGAACAGAGGAAGAAAGAGGAGGTGGCGAGAGAGGTGTAAAATACAGAAAGGGAAAGAGTTAAGAACATAGGAGCAGGGATGGCAGCATATGATTAATGAATCCTAATCCAACCCAAATATTCTCTCAGTTCATCACAATTACATAAGTGTCTAGTTGGCCCGAAGGTTATCTTAGAAGCGGGTGAGGTGGCGATGATGGCACTGGGCGTTGGCACTTCAAAACATATCTGCAGATGAGAGACAGATAGCATGTTTAATCCTTTTATTTTTTATTCTAACATTGTTAGTCATCATAATAATCAGGAGGTGAAATGCAAAACTGACCTTGGATCATAAACTCTGGGACTACTGCATCTCTATCTGTATTTCAACGTAAAGCATCTCTTTATAATACTTCCGGTTGACCTGACCAGCCCACCTCTCACCTCTGAACATATTTTGGCCTCTATGTAACCAGTTCAAAAGCGGGAAGGGTTCACAGACACAGCTGATATAACCTAGAGGATTTAGGGAGAAGAGAGGGGGATCGAGTGAAGGAGAGACTTATTGAGAAAATAAGGTAGTTAAAGAGACAGTGTTCAACAGGAATCTGTATGTGTGGCCTCACCTGGTGTCCACACCACACAAAGTAGCTGCAGAGTACTTTATGCTGAAAAACATGAACGAACACATGAGGACAAACAATATAGCGTAGTTATAGAAATAGTGACGTGTCTTGCTATTCTCCATGGTTGGCCCTCTTGCCTATTCTTTGAAGGTGGAAGGAGCCACAGTTATACACCTGAGCCTGCTTACTGCACAACACAATCCATCAATCAGATTGTTACATGAGTGTGTGGGTTATAGGGTGTGTAATTGTTCTACATTTTTTCAATATGGGTGATTTAAAATAGCCTGTTTTTTACCTAAACAGCCCCCTCATCTGAGAAGTAAGAAATCAAAGGGAGATAAATTGGGAATTGAATAACTGCAGTTGACATAGCTAAGTTAATGGAAGAATACTCTTATTGCAATGTGAATGGCTCTTTAAAGAGCCTTTGGTTGTGCATAGTGTAGTCTATGGTGTTGCCAGGGAACAGCACCCTCTTCGAAGAAGTAGGTGGTGAATATCTCCCGCACACGGATTTCCTGTCTTGCTGCGTTGTTGGACCCCATCCTTGAAACATCCTGCAGAGCAGCAGACTACTACTCTGGCACACGGCAGTGAGTTGCACATCCCCTCCTGCTCCTCGTGTCCATCCTCATGTAGTTATGCAGGACACAGGTAGCCTTCACACACCTGAATTCCTCCAGGAGGCAGTCCCAGATGGCCCTTGTCACCCAACCTTGCAGTGCCCTACAAGTTAACCGTAAGCAATCGTTATGAAGGAATTTCCAGTTACAAGGTATCTGTAGGAATATGGAAGACAATGCAATTAGACTTTTACATCACCCTGTCATTGTGGATTACTAAAGTATAATATCCCTGATAACAAATCATGATAACATTGGATTGATAGATGCATGGGCACACATATGTGCATGTCTAGCATGTGACAATAACAGGATCATAACAAGGATAGCATCACAAATGAATACATAGATACCACTTGAAGCTTGACGATGAGTTGATCATTTGAAACAGCTCTGCAGCGCTAAGGAAAAAAAACAAATGTGCCCCCCTTTGAGTTCCCAGGACCAGGACTGAGAACCACTGCTCTTCATTGGGACCTCTTCATATGTAGACATGCTTTCATAGCTCTCTTTATCGGAGCACAGAAAACATCACAAGAAACATACTTCATTATAGTCAAAGTACACCGCACTGGATATTATGTTACTATTATCTCCATCCTCACTTCTAGGGACAGGAACTACACAAAAGTACCTGCCCTATCCAGAATAGCTTACTCTCTTACTGACAGTTGGGGCTGCTATCCCTTTCACCATCCTCCATGGCTGTTAGCTAGCTACCTACAAATGCATTTAGAGTTAGTTTTTTACAGTGATAAAAAACATCAAGATTTATATTTTTTATTTCACCTTTATTTAACCAGGTAGGCTAGTTGAGAACAGGTTCTCATTTGCAACTGCGACCTGGCCAAGATAAAGCATAGCAGTGTGAACAGACAACACAGAGTTACACATGGAGTAAACAATTAACAAGTCAATAACACAGTAGAGAAAAAAAGGGGAGTCTATATACAATGTGTGCAAAAGGCATGAGGAGGTAGGCGAATAATTACAATATTGCAGATTAACACTGGAGTGATAAATGATCAGATGATCATGTACAGGTAGAGATATTGGTGTGCAAAAGAGCAGAAAAGTAAATAAATAAAAACTGTGGGGATGAGGTAGGTGAAAATGGGTGGGCTATTTACCAATAGATTATGTACAGCTGCAGCGATAGGTTAGCTGCTCAGATAGCTGATGTTTAAAGTTGGTGAGGGAGATAAAATTCTCCAACTTCAGCGATTTTTGCAATTCGTTCCAGTCACAGGCAGCAGAGTACTGGAACGAAAGGCGGCCGAATGAGGTGTAGGCTTTAGGGATGATCAATGAGATACACCTGCTGGAGCTCGTGCTACGGATGGGTGTTGCCAACGTGACCAGTGAGCTGAGATAAGGCGGAGTTTTGCCTAGCATGGCCTTGTAGATGACCTGGAGCCAGTGGGTCTGGCGACGAATATGTAGCGAGGGCCAGCCGACTAGAGCATACAAGTCGCAGTGGTGGGTAGTATAAGGTGCTTTAGTGACAAAACGGATGGCACTGTGATAAACTGCATCCAGTTTGCTGAGAAGAGTGTTGGAAGCAATTTTGTAGATGACATCGCCGAAGTCGAGGATCGGTAGGATAGTCAGTTTTACTAGGGTAAGCTTGGCAGCGTAAGTGAAGGAGGCTTTGTTGCCGACTCTTGATTTGATTTTCGATTGGAAATGTTTGATATGGGTCTGGAAGGAGAGTTTGCAGTGTAGCCAGACACCTAGGTACTTATAGATGTCCACATATTCAAGGTCGGAACCATCCAGTGTGGTGATGCTAGTCGGGCATGATAGCTAGCTAATATGAAGTTAAGCAGATGGTGATTTTTCATTCACTTAGCTATCTATACAGTATGTGAAGTTGGCTAGATAGTTGGCAGCTCAGTACATCGTTTTTTAACATTTTCGAAATGTAAACTCAGCAAAAAAAAATTAACATTCCCTTTTCCGGATCCTGTCTTTCAAAGATAATTCGTAAAAATCAAAATAACTTCACAGATCTTCATTGTAAAGGGTTTAAACACGGTTTCCCATGCTTGTTCAATGAACCATAAACAATTAATGAACATGCAGCTGTGAAACGGTCGTTAAGACACACAGCTTACAGACGGCAGGCAATTAAGGTCACAGTTATGAAAACTTAGGACACTAAAGAGGCCTTTCTACGGACTCTGAAAAACACCAAAAGAAAGATGCCCAGGGTCCCTGCTCATCTGTGCGAACGTGCTTAGGCATGCTGCAAGGAAGCATGAGGACGGCAGATGTGGCCAGGGCAATAAATTACATGTCCGTACTGTGAGACGCCTAAGACAGCGCTACAGGGAGAGAGGACGGACAGCTGATCGTCCTCGCAGTGGCAGACCATGTGTAACAACACCTGCACAGGATTGGTACATGTGAATGTCACACCTGCAGGATAGGTACAGGATGGCAACAACAACTGCCCGAGTTACACCAGGAATGCACAATCCCTCCATCAGTGCGCAGACTGTACGCAATAGGCTGAGAGAGGCTGTATTTAGGGCTTGTTGTAAGGCAGGTCCTCACCAGACATCACCAGCAACAACGTCGCCAATAGGCACAAACCCACCGTCGCTGGACGAGACAGGACTAGCAAAAAGTGCTCTTCGCTGGCGAGTTGCGGTTTTGTCTCACCAGGGGTGATGGTCGGATTCACGTTTATCGTCAAAGCATTGAGCGTTACACCGAGGCATTTACTCTGGAGCGGGATCGATTTGGAGGTGGAGGGTCCGTCATGGTCTGGGGCGGTGTGTCACAGCATCATCGGACTGAGCTTGTTGTCATTGCAGGCAATCTCAAAGCTGTGCGTTACAGGGAAGACATCCTCCTCCCTCATGTGGTACCCTTCCTGCAGGCTCATCCTGACATGACCCTCCAGCATGACAATGCCACCAACCATACTGCTCGTTCTGTGCGTGATTTCCTGCAAGACGGGAATGTCAGTGTTCTGCCATGGCCAGCTAAGAGCCCGGATCTCAATCCCATTGAGCACGTCTGGGACCTGTTGGATCGGAGGGTGAGGGCTAGGGCCATTCCCCCCCAGAAATGTCCGGGAACTTGCAGGTGCCTTGGTGGAAGAGTAAAGTAACATCTCACAGAACTGGCACATTTAGTTCAGTCCATGAGGAGGAGATGCACTGCAGTACTTAATGCATCTGGTGGTCACACCAGATGCTGACTGTTACTTTTGATTTTGTTCAGGGACACATTATTCCATTTCTGTTTGTCACATGTCTGTGGAACTTGTTCAGTTTATGTCTCAGTTGTTGAATCATGTTATGTTCATACAAATATTTACACGTTAAGTTTGCTGAAAATAAACGCAGTTGACAGTGAGAGGACGTTTCTTTTTTTGCTGAGTTTATTTACTTTACTTTCTCCCAGGCATGTGGACAATTTGAAACAGGGCAGCAAAGTTTGTTTGTCACCAGAGTGTTTTAGAGGATATTCCTATTGAACTATGTACCCTTTTAATAACCAGAACTTCATACAAACTTGTTATGCTGAATTCTTGACGCACAATTGAACATGCTGCCATATGCTGCCAGCATACCCACAAGCGACCCCTAAGCAGCACACTGCAATTTACTGCTATTTAGTGTACATTCACCGTGACTTAGCTTATAACTGTGCTGCTCTCAACACACAGTCACACACACCCTCCCACCAATCAATCACTGAGCAACAGCCTGCCTCACTACCTGACAGTCAGCAGCAGGTCACAGTGAAATATATTTGAAAGAAAAATGCCATGGTGGACGCCATTTCTCTTCAAAATATATAGAGGAGAGAGAGCAGGTTGTGACATTATATTTCACTGTGACCTGCTGCTTTCCAAACCTTTTTCCGTAACACATTAATGTGCTAGAACTGATGCACATCAAGAAATAGTGCAGACAAAGCACTGGAAAAAGACTTTGGGCGCACTAGAGCGCATTACACAAATCCGCTAGGAGGTGGTTTAAACTACATTCTAATGTTGACTGCTTAAAGAAAATGGTTATCATGCCAAATGCTTTATGCATGCTCAGTTCTTGAGTCTCAGGGGCTGCCCTAGTGGAAATTTGAAATGGAAGTGGAAGTTATGGAACCTAGCATGGTTCTTTCTATGGGGAAAAGTCCTCAATGAAGCTGACATTAGGCTAAATGTGGAGAATTATACATTTGCCTCTGTTAGTCGTCAAGTAGCCTATTTAATGTCTATGCCACTGTAGGCTACTATTTGATACAATACACATGTTGAAATAACGATATCACTGGAGTCATTGCAAATCAATTTGTGCCACTTGTGTAGCCTATAGGAGCTGGAAAACCAATTGATTAAATAGCCTATAACTTCAGTTTATTGTTGTTGTAGCCTTGCGTTATTATGAACGCATTAGATTGACAGTAACAGTAGTCCGATTAGGCTACAGGTAAAACAAATTATAAAAAATAAACACGGGCTGTTGTTGACAAGCATATTCAGTTCATGTACATATTATTAATATTTAATTCAGTGATTGAAATTATGACCACATCCTCAGTAGCCTATTCCAGCAGGCTCCTGGGAAACACAAGCACTTCTTATTGCGAAATCGCCTCGCTATTCATGTTGAATAAATTATTCTGTTCATTTGAACTAAGCGTGAGATGTAGGCCTATCAGGGGCTATAGGCTACCTGCCTTTATTTAAGCAAGCTATGGCAAAATGTAATTACAATCATAAACACAGATTTTAGTCTGTAGCCTATATCTATTGAAATGCAAAATCAAAATCAATTGCATATGGGCCATTTATAACGGTTTGTAGTCTTGACATCTGGTACATAATAACAGGGGGCGGCAGGTAGCCTAGTGGTTAGAGTGATGGACTTGTAACTGAAAGGTTGCAAGATCGAATCCCTGAGCTGACAAGGTAATCTTTGTCGCTCTGCCCCTGAACAAGGCCGTCATTGAATATAAGAATTTGTTCTTGCCTACTGACTTGCCTACTTAAATAAAGGTAAAAAAAAACAGCACAATTGCCTAACATTAGTATTTTTTAATGTACATCCAAGCATTTCTTGCTCAGAGATTTAGAGATCCTCTGTCCAACTTTCATCACTCAAACTCTCCTGTCAGATTTATCTATAGTTATGCACAAAGGGGATTTTTTTATTTTTTTTATTTCACCTTTATTTAACCAGGTAGGCTAGTTGAGAACAAGTTCTAATTTGCAACTGCGACCTGGCCAAGATAAAGCATAGCAGTGTGAACAGACAACACAGAGTTACACATGGAGTAAACAATTAACAAGTCAATAACACAGTAGAAAAAAATGGGCAGTCTATATACAATGTGTGCAAAAGGCATGAGGAGGTAGGCGAATAATACAATTTTGCAGATTAACACTGGAGTGATAAATGATCAGATGGTCATATACAGGTAGAGATATTGGTGTGCAAAAGAGCAGAAAAGTAAATAAATAAAAAAACAGTATAAAAACAGTATGGGAATGAGGTAGGTGAAAATGGGTGGGCTATTTACCAATAGACTATGTACAGCTGCAGCGATCGGTTAGCTGCTCGGATAACTGATGTTTGAAGTTGGTGAGGGAGATAAAAGTCTCCAACTTCAGCGATTTTTGCAGTTCGTTCCAGTCACAGGCAGCAGAGTACTGGAACGAAAGGCGGCCAAATGAGGTGTTGGCTTTAGGGATGATCAGTGAGATACAACTGCTGGAGCGCGTGCTACGGATGGGTGTTGCCATCGTGACCAGTGAACTGAGATAAGGCGGAGCTTTACCTAGCATGGACTTGTAGATGACCTGGAGCCAGTGGGTCTGGCGACGAATATGTAGCGAGGGCCAGCCGACTAGAGCATACAAGTCGCAGTGGTGGGTGGTATAAGGTGCTTTAGTGACAAAACGGATGGCACTGTGATAGACTGCATCCAGTTTGCTGAGTAGAGTGTTGGAAGCCATTTTGTAGATGACATCGCCGAAGTCGAGGATCGGTAGGATAGTCAGTTTTACTAGGGTAAGCTTGGCGGCGTGAGTGAAGGAGGCTTTGTTGCGGAATAGAAAGCCGACTCTTGATTTGATTTTCGATTGGAGATGTTTGATGTGAGTCTGGAAGGAGAGTTTGCAGTCTAGCCAGACACCTAGGTACTTATAGATGTCCACATATTCAAGGTCGGAACCATCCAGGGTGGCTAGACTCATTTACAATTATATACCGAGGGTCCCCAGTCCAGTCCAGGGCCCGCTACGAGGGTCCCCAGTCCGGGGACGGCGGCGAGGGTCCCCGCACCAGAGGCGCCACCAAAGTGGGGGGAGCCAGAGGCGGAGGGGGGTCTACGTCCCGCACCAGAGCCGCCGCCGTAAAGGAAGCCCACCCGGACCCTCCCCTTTCGAGTCAGGTTTTTTTGCGGCCGGGGGGTACTGTCACGCCCTGGCCATAGAGAGGCTTTTATTCTCTATTTTGGTTAGGCCAGGGTGGGCATTCTAGTTTCTTTATTTCTATGTTTTCTATTTCTTTGTGTTTGGCTGGGTGTGGTTCTCAATCAGAGGCAGCTGTCTATCGTTGTTTCTGATTGAGAATCATACATAGGTAGCCTTTTTCCCACCTGGGTTTGTGGGTAGTTGTTTTCTGTATAGTGTTAGTTACCTTACAGAACTGTTAGTTTCTCGCTTTGTTATTTTTGTTCTAGTGGTCAGATTTAAATAAATATCATGAACACGTATCACGCTGCACTCTGGTCCACTCCTTCATCAGACGAGCATGAAACGAGAGCGTACAGGTCGCAATGGTGGGTAGTGTATGGGGCTTTGGTGACAAAACAGATGGCACTGTGATAGACTGCATCCAGTTTGTTGAGTAGAGTGTTGGAGGCTATTTTATAGATGACATCACTGAAGTCGAGGATCGGTAGGATGGTCAGTTTTACGAGGGTATGTTTGGCAGCATGAGTGAAGGATGCTTTGTTGCGATATAGGAAGCCAATTATATATTTAATTTTGGATTGGAGATGCTTAATGTGAGTCTGGAAGGATAGTTTACAATCTTACCAGACACCTAGGTATTTCTAGTTGTCCATATATTCTAAGTCAGAGCCGTCCAGAGTAGTGATGCTGGACAGGCAAGCAGTTGCGGGCAGTGATCGGTTGAATAGCATGCATTTAGTTTTGATGCGGAAAACGCTTTTGACCTCGTTGAGTGGGACTACCTAACAGTGGCCCTTTATAGATTTGGCTTTGGCTCCAAATTCAACGCGTGGATAAAGATTCTTTATTTTTCTCCCATGGCTTCGGTACGGACTAATAACTTGTCCTCTGACTATTTTCCCTTGCACTACAGATCCAGACAGGGTTGTCCACTCTCCCCCTTGTTGTTTGCTTTGGCAATCGAGTCCCTCGCCATCGCACTAGGCTCTAATGATGCCATTCAAGGTATAATCAGGACGTGCTTAGAGCAGAAAGTCTCGCTGTATGCTGACGACCTCATTCTGTTTATCTCCAACTCTGATACCTCATTGCCACGTGCCTTATCTGTTCTTAAAAAGTTTGGATCAGTCTCAGGGTACAAGTTGAATCTAGACAAGAGTGAGCTTTTTCCTGTAAATAAGGCTGCTTTAAAGTGTTCTTTTACAAGTTTTCAGTTTAGGATTGTCCGGGATCAATTCACCTATTTGGGAGTTACAAGGAAATATTCAAATTTGTTTCAGGAAAACATTGTTGCTCTAGCAGACAGTTTTTGGAATTTGCTACCTCTTTCTCCTATTGGAAGGATTAATGTCATTTAAAATGAATGTGTTGCCAAAATGTTTATATTTATTTCAATGTTTATCCATTTTTATTTCAAAATCTTTTTTTAAATTCACTGGATCAAACATTCATGTATTTTATTTCGGATGGCATAGCTTGGTAGAAAACATTTACAGAAGCCTAAGGCATTAGCTCTACCAAATTTTCATACTATTGGGCTGCAAATTTCAGAGCCCTTTTGTACTGGCTGCAGACTGATCCTACTGGCCCTAGACCACTCAGGGTCCAGATGGAGTCTGAATCGTGTAAACCTGCTGCACTTTCTGTGTTGTGCTCATCTCTCCCCGTGTCCCTAGGCAAAAGGTGTGTCAACCCAATTGTAAAGCAGTCTCTTAAAATGTGGAATCAGTTCCATTTATCCTTTAGCCTCCAAGGCTTTTCTCTATCAGGCCCAATCAATCAGAACATTTTATTTCCTCCATCTTTAAATGATGGGGCTTTTGGCATCTGGCACTCACTAGGCCGCTCCTCACGAGCCCAATTATTCTTTGTTGATACATTTGCCTCTCTTGCTCAGCTACAGGAAAAGTTCAACCTCCCCCAATCCCACTTTGTCAGAGCTAACACACCTGCATTTCCACACAGGCCTGTGAATACAGCTATAGAGAGCATATTTGAGCTGGACAAGCTTCCTAGCCGCGCAATTTCAGATGAATATGCAATCATTAAGGACTTACAGAACCCTTCTTTGGTATCTTTAAAGACACAATGGGAAAGGGATTTAGGGTAGGAACTTGGGGAAGACACCTGGGAATCTGTGCTGCACAGGGTGCATTCGTCCTCTTTTAGCACTAGACACAGCCTCATTCAAGGTGGTTCACCGTACCCACTGGTCCGGGGCCAAACTTAGAAGAATATTCTCTGATTTTGATCCTGCCTGTGTCCGATGTAAAACAGAACCAGCCACACTGTATCATATGTTTTGGGACTGTCACAAACTGTTAGGTTTGTGGGAATTAATATTTAAATGTTTCTCTGATATATATGACACTGTTATAGATCCGTCTCCCCTTACAGCCCTTTTTGGAGTACTGTCCATAGATATCTCCCTGTCAAGAATTTAGTTGGACACTGTTGCTTATACAACTCTTTTAGCTAGACGGCTAATACTACAGAACTGGAAGATGGCAGTTCCCCCATCTTATAAGGGTGTTGGAGGGGTGTGGGCGGACTGCTCCTGGAGAAGATAGGGTGTGTTATGTGATGTTTAGGCACGCACCGAACAGTGTGTTGGAAGCAGTGTTAGGGTTGTATAATAAGGTGTGGAGGACTGGGGTGATACCTGCTGGGTGGAAATGTGCGGTGGTGTTGCCGTTCGTAAAACCTGGGAAAGATCCCGCTAGGGCGGGCAGTTATAGGCCTATCGCACTGACATCCAACATGAAAGTTGATGGAATAGATGTTAGTGAGTAGGATGATGTATTTCTTGGAAGTTAGGGGTTTAATGAGCATAGCACAGAGTGGGTTCAGGAGAAGGTCTGCTATGGATGCCCTGGTGACAGTAAGTACAGAGACAGCCAAGGCCCTGACAATAAAATATGTGATGAGTGTTGTGTATTTTGACATTGAGAAAGCTTACAATACCATGTGGAGGGAAGAGTTGTTGATCAAGTTGAGTGCATTGGGGGACGTGTTTTTAACTGGATCATTGACTTCCTGTTCGATCGAGTCATACGGGTGAGGATGGGGTCAGAATTGTCAATGTGGTTTGAAGTGGAGAATGGTACTCCTCGGGGAAGTGTGGTTAGTCCGGTGTTGTTCACCCTGATGATAGATGACATATTTAAGGAGGTAGGACAGGGAGTGGGTGTGGCCTTGTATGCTGATGATGTATGGAAGAGAGGTGGGAATGTAAAATATGTGATAAGGAAGCTGTGGCAGTTGTGAAAGATTTGTCTCTAACATAGGGATTTAGGATGTCTGGCAAGTCCTGCTTCATGGTGTTTTCTAGGAGGAAGGTTAAAGATATACGGTCAGGATATAGGTAGGGTGGCTGAGTTTAAGTAGTTATGTATGTGGTTTGATGAGAGGCTTACGTGGAAGAGACATGTTTAGTATATTGAAATGAAGTGTAGGAAGGTGATGAACCTCATGAGGCGGTGGCAGGATATGATTGGGAGTCAGATAGACAAACACTGTTGATCATTGATCAGGTCATCCTTGGATTATGGGTGCTTTGTATATGGAAGCCAAAATGGTACTCCAGCACCTGGGTAGGATACAGTCAAGGGTCCTGAGATTGTGTGTGGGTGCCTTCAGGATGACACCTGCTTCAGGTGGATAGTGGGGAACTGCCACTGAGGATAAGGCGGGACAAAATTGCATTAGCGTACTGGGCAAGGTTGAAAAGGGAGTATAGAAGAACATCCTGCGGTCACAGCAACTGAGGAATGTTGGGAGCAAGGAGTGGGTAAGCAGAGGGCGTACGGATGGACGATTGGGCAGAAAGTGGTAGAATATGGACTGGGCGAGAGAGATAGGGCCGACAAATTCATTGTGGAACGTTCCTCCGTGATTGTTTCCAAAACCAAGTGTAGATATGGAAATGATTGAGGGCAGGAGAGAATGGGGTGATGACATGAGACTGGGTGTGGAGCGATATATAGATAATCGGTTTTATTGTTTTTTAAGGATATATAGAGATGGTTCAAATGATCCAGTGAGCGGTAGGGTGGGGGTAGGGGTGTATATCCCAGATTTCAATGTTAGAGTATGTTAGCGGTTAACTGATTATGTGTCAGTGTATGCGGCCGAGTTGATGGCCATGATTATAGGTGGAGGTGAGTTGAAACCACTCAGAGTGGTGATCTGCTCTGATTTGGCTGCAGTGTTGAGTAGCGTGAAGACGGGCATGTCTGATAGGGGAGACTTGTTTGTGGAGATGATGGTGCTGTTAATGGGATTGGAGAGGATGGGAGTGATGGTAAGCTTTGGCTGGGTTCCCGCCCATGTGGGTGTGGAGGATAATGAAAAGGCTGATGTGGTGGCTAAGAGTGCTGTGAGGAGAGAGGCGGTAGATATTCAGGTCTCGCTGGGCTGCAGGGAAGTCAAGTCCTTGATCCGGGCCAAAGGACTTGATCTTTGGCAATGGGAGTCGGATGCTAGTAGTAGGGGGAGGCAATTATATTGCGTGCACCGGTCTGTAAAGGAAGAGGTGAGGAGTATGGGATGTAGGAGAGATGAAGTTGTGTGCAGTAGACTACGATTTGAGAACAGGTCTCCCTATCATGCACGTACGCACACAGACAGAAATCAGTACCAAGGACAGCCACATGATATTTAGCAACATTGATTGAACTAAATAGTTATTTGGTATCTTTAAGTTTGTTTTCAGTGTACTACACTAAGCATAATGTAGATTGTAATATGGCTTTTTTTACTGGCTTGGTTTGGCTTCCTCAGCGATTTTACCCACGCACCGCTATTGACTGCACTTTTGGTGAAATCTTCATCAGTTCCGACTGACCATATATTGAGTAGAACGTTCATTCTGGTTTCTGTCCTCAAGTGAACGTTCAAACCAATATTGTGACGAAACGTGTAACCTATGTATTTGTGGCCAAAGCATACATTGGAGAAAAGAACCCTTTAAAAAAACCACCACAGACTGTTTTCAAGCATGCTTGCTATTTCCTCATAGAGGATGATCTCATCCTGTTTCTGAAGAGGATGAGCTGGCCAATCAGTGATCTACTCGCATGAATATTTTTAATGGCTGTTATAGACTGACACCATTCTGTTGTTGGGTTACGTTCACACCAATCCAACATAGAAAAGCTGCTCTTTAGCATACTTAATAAAACACATTTGTAAGGAAAGCTATTTTACTCATATTGTAACTAATGATAGGTCATATTTCATTGAAATATGGAAAAACTGGACAGTTACTTTAAGGTAAATAATGTGCAAGGGACACAACCATCAGAGGTTGACTGGTAACCCAACAATCGTTATAACATTTTAATTTCCATACAACAACAAAAAAGTTGCGCTAAGGGCCATAGAAAAAAGTTTCCGAAAAAGAGACAAATGCATTAACTCAGATTGGTTGATCATTTAGATGTGCAATTCAATCCCAGGTGCATGGCACTGAGAAGCTTTCCAACTCATTAGCAGGGGTAATGCTGAATTGATTTTTAACTACTCTGTTGGATTCATAGACCCTGACATAGATTGGAAAACAGCAAGACAGTACATACATACAAAAAACTTAACTAGAACAGCTATAACATACAACTATTTTATTTTATACAGTTCTATGATTCTTTTTTTATTAATATATTTTTAATGCTTTTTTAAGGCCCTTCAATATGACGGTTGACAAACCTAATGCTGTACTGCAACTTCTTGCCAGTAGAGGTCACTATGTCTCTAGCTTGCCTCAACTTTCTGCAGTTGAATGCTTTCTGTGTGTGTATTTTTATCCTCTGTGTTCATTCTATTTAGCAGTTAAGGTGATACCATACATTGTAAGGGCACCGAAGACACATACTGTTTCTCATAAATATAGAATAAAAACGATAGCGTAACTGCTAAACAACATGAATTGTTCAAAGACTTTTAAGGTCTCCTTGATTTAGCTCTTGCACTTTAGGGACTATTCTATTCGTTCCAGAATACCAGGCAAATTCAATCAGAAGCACGTTAAGTATTTGAAAGTGTAACGTATTTGACCCACATCTGGAGTCTTTTTTGAGTAGAAATAATAATAATTTATTTAACTTGCATAGTACTTTTCATTACAGAAAATAATCTCAAAGCGCATAAAAAGCAAAACAAACAAATAACACATTTAAATTGAGATGGAAATTGAATGTCTCTATTTGGCTTGAGATGAAAAGCTCGGAGTTGAGGCAGTTTGGATTGGAAAGGCAGTGTAGCTTCAGTGGAGGGAGGGGGCATTAATGGTACAGCCAGGGAGAAACAAAGACGGTCTGATGAACAGGCCCGGAGCGTTTCATCAGTGCACCAAATCTTCTTCTCTGACGGTCCATAGGACCCACTCCTCCGTAAGTATTGGTTTCTCCATTGTCGGACATGTAGCACCCACCTGGGTTATAAGTGCATGAACAGCAACCACACCTTGGCAGTCGTTAAAACCATACACCATCTGAAATACACTCTGCTATTGTGCTTAGGCCAACATCTACCTGTTCCCTGGAGAGAGGAATGACATTATTTAAGTAAACCTCTAAAATTGGCAGTGTATAAAAGAGAGGGTTGGCTCCTGTTTGGCTGGATGTGCTACCACCACAAGTGTGCTGTGCCCTGCTCATGCACAATTCACCTTGACATGGTGAAAACACAACCCATTTTTAAATCAAATAGTAGGTATGATGTAAATATTTTGAGCCATTTGAGAATTAAATCTAATTGACATACCCCATAGTGTGTGGTAAAGATTTGTCACATGTCAGGCTTGCAATCTGCAAGGGGAAATTTATTTTTAGCACCTGTCTGTCTGTTGGTCTATCTGTCTCAAAAATAGTTATCTACCTTTATAAACAGCCTGGTCTCATATACCAGATGTAACATAGTAAACGTAAATCCGGGACACTCAAATTAGCATTATATATTTTGTTCAGTATGGTTACATAAGACAGATGGTTACTTGGATGGGTGGGCGAGTTTGAATCTCATTACGGACAATTGTAGCTAATTAGCAACTTTTCAACTACTTACTATATTTTAGCAACTTGGCAAATACTTAGCATGTTAGCTATCCCTTCCCCTAACCCCAACCTTAACCATTTTAGTTAACCCTTCCCCTAACCCTAACTCCAAAACTTAACCTTAACCCCTAGCCTAGCTAACGTTAGCCAGCTAGCTAATGTTAGCCACCTAGCTAAAATTTGTAACATATCATACGTTTAGCAAATTCCTAACATATTGTACATTTTACAAATGTGTAACATAAACTCAGCAAAAAAAGAAACGTCCTCTCACTGTCAACTTATTTTTAGCAAACTTAACATGTGTAAATGTGAACATGAACATAACAAGATTAAACAACTGAGACATAAACTGAACAAGTTCCACAGACATGTGACTAACAGAAAAGGAATAATGTGTCCCTGACCAAAGGGGGGTCAAAATCAAAAGTAACAGTCAGTATCTTGCGTGGCCACCAGCTGCACTAAGTACTGCAGTGCATCTCCCCCTCATGGACTGCACCAGATTTGTCAGTTCTTGCTGTGAGATGTTACCCCACTCTTCCATCAAGGCACCTGCAAGTTCCCGGACATTTCTGGGGGGAGTTACCCTAGCCCTCACCCTCCGATCCAACAGGTCCCAGACGTGCTCAATGGGAGATTGCCTGCAATGAAAACAAGCTCAGTCCGATGATGCTGTGACACACCACCCCAGACCATGACGGACCCTCCAAATCGATCCCGCTCCAAAGTACAGGCCTCGGTGTAACGCTCATTCCTTCGACGATAAACACGAATCCAACTCGTCAGTGAAGGGCACTTTTTGCCAGTCCTGTCTGGTCCAGCCACGGTGGGTTTGTGCCCATAGGCGACGTTGTTGTCAGTGATGTCTTGTGAAGCCCTCAGTCCAGCCTCTCTCAGTCTATTGTGGACAGCCTGAGCACTGATGGAGGGATTGTGCGTTCCTGGTGTAACTCGGGCAGTTGTTGCCAACCTGTACCTGTCCCGCAGGTGTGATGTCCAGATGTACCGATCCTGTGCAGGTGTTGCTACACGTGGTCTGCCATTGCGAGGACGATCAGCTTTCGTCCTGTCTCACTGTAGCGCTGTCTCAGGCGTCTCACAGTACGGACATTGCAATTTATTGCCCTGGCCACATCTGCAGTCCTCATGCCTCCTTGCAGCATGAGCAGGGACCCTGGGCATCTTTCTTTTTAGTGTTTTTCAGTCTGTAGAAAGGCCTCTTTAGTGTCCTAAGGTTTCATAACTGTGACCTTAATTGCCTACCGTCTGTTTTCCCCCTCTCTACGTCTGCTTTGCCAACTATGTGGTGGACTGGAAAAAAAGAAGTGGTCACGTTCCTCCTTTTGGTCACGTTCCTCCTTTTGTTAGCCCTGGTGCCATCCACATTTTACATTACAGCAGGAGCTGTTATCCATGGAGACTCACAATAGCAAATGCTCACGTTTGTTGTACTTTTTCATATTGTTCCCCGTGGGAATCAAACCCACGACACTGGCATGGCAAGTGCCATGCTCTACCGACTGAGACACAAGGGTACAACCTAAGTATCACAGTGTCGAGCTGTCTCAGAGCAGCTGAGCCCATTGCATCTACTCTCTGGTGGTGGAGCTCCACCTCTCCCTAGAATTAATTGGAATAAAGGTAGATGCCAATACACACTGACATGGACCGGAAAGCAGCTGCCATCTCTTTTGAGAATTCTAGCTTCGGAGCTTAATCAAAGGTGCTAGAAATCAAAGTATTGTAACCTCAACTTTGAAAGACAGCTCCTGAAAAAGGGACGTTTCTTTTTTTGCTGAGTTTATAATATGAATTGTAATTCGTAACATATCATCCGAAATGGGTGATGGACATCCACAAATGAATACATACCGTATGAAAAGTAAAATAACATACTAAATGAAGTGTCTCTGATTTACTTACAGAATAATACGAAATGCTCTGAGACCAGGTTGTTATAAACAATGTATCACATAGCAGATCTCACCTATTACCAGGGAAGATTGAGCAGTTTAATAACTGAACACAGATATCAGGGCTCACAGTTACATGTATCGAGAAATCAAGCATTGTTTTCCACGTCGTTGTCCATCATCAAACATCATCAAAATACTGGAACATGTTACTGTAAGAGAGAGACCTGTGATTATTTTGTATTGAGGTTACAATACTTTGATTTCTAGCACCTTTGATTAAGCTCCGAAGCTAGAATTCTCAAAAGAGATGGCAGCTGCTTTCCGGTCCATGTCAGTGTGTATTGGCATCTACCTTTATTCCAATTAATTCTAGGGAGAGGTGGAGCTCCACCACCAGAGAGTAGATGCAATGGGCTCAGCTGCTCTGAGACAGCTCGACACTGTGATACTTAGGTTGTACCCTTGTGTCTCAGTCGGTAGAACATGGCACTTGCCATGCCAGTGTCGTGGGTTTGATTCCCACGGGGAACAATATGAAAAAGTACAACAAACGTGAGCATTTGCTATTGTGAGTCTCCCTGGATAACAGCTCCTGCTGTAATGTAAAATGTGGATGGCACCAGGGCTAACAAAAGGAGGAACGTGACCAAAAGGAGGAACGTGACCACTTCTTTTTTTCCAGTTCACCACATAGTTGGCAAAGCAGACGTAGAGAGGGGGAAAATCCAGCAGACCTGATTGAACAGTGAACTAAGCAACAAGAGAAAGCTCTTGCCATCTGCCAAAAGCTCTCCTGCACAGCTGTACTCCCACTAGCATCAGACACATTTTGAACAAGTGGATTCCAAAGTGGGTATCACCCATGCTTATCCAAAGAGGGTATCATTCATGCTTCTCTGAAGAGGGTATCATTCATGCTTATCCAAAGAGGGTATCATTCATGCTTCTCTAAAGAGGGTCTCATTCATGCTTCCCCAAAGAGGCACTGGGAGAATGGGAGCAAAAGGAGAACAGATCTGAAATGGAACCTTGGACAAAATTATGCATGTGTCCCAGAGCTGTCTGGCAAGCTAGTGGAAACATGGTTCAGCTGGTAAACCATAGCTTGACCTAGCTGGTGGAACTTGGAAGTAGCCTAATGATTGAGCTGGTAGACCAGTTTGGTCAAGCTAGTGGAAATATGCTTGAGCTGACCAGCTTGGTCAAGATGGTAATATAATTGTTTGAGCTGATATTGACATTGGCATTGATGTTCATTAATTTTTTTTAAAGAAAACTCAGCTGTCTGTGACCAGGCGAAAAAACCTTTCCAAGCCAAACCTTCATATCAGAACCGCTACACACAGCCTACATCGTTGTCATTAGTAAACCCACTACAAGCTTACCTTGACTTGGAAGAGTTCGAAGAGCCATAGCCAGCTAGCTAACATAACATGTTTGACCCGGGTGTTTAAATAGGCTAAACTAGCTAACTAAGTAGGTGAACGTTTTTTTTAAACAACTTCGTTTTGAAGAAATATATTTGTTCAAAACTGTTCAACTATTGTTTTTCTCTCTCTTTGAGTCAATTACTCACCACATGTTAAGCACTGCAGTGATGGCTAGCTGTAGCTTATGCTTTCAGTACTAGATTCATTCTCTGATTCTTTGATTGGTTGGACAAAATCTCAGTTCATGCTGCAAGAGCTCTAATAGGTTGGAGGACGTCCTCCGGAGGTTGTCATAATTACTGTGTAAGTCTATGGAAGGTGGTGAAAACCATGAGCCTCCTAGGTTTTGTATTGAAGTCAATGTACCCAGAGGAGGATGGAAAGTAGCTGTCCTCCGGCTACACCATGGTGCTACCCTACAGAGTTGTGTTGAGGCTACTATAGACCTTCATTGCAAAACAGTGTGTTTTAATCAATTATTTTGTGACGTGAATATATTTATTATAGTTTATCTAAAAAATGTAACTTTTTTAATGTTTGACTATTTTCATGAAATTCCCAGAGGAGGATGTTACTCCCCTTCCTCCTCTGAGAAGCCTCCACTGCTGTGTTGCTAGTTAGCTAGCTTTATGAGGTTTATAGTGATGTTGCTCTGGATTTCTCTTGCCAACCTGTGATAAAGGTCTATGTTGGAAGTGGGATGATGTGACAGCGGAATAATGGCGCTGATAAAGATCAGTGATTAGTCTCCTGAGTATACACCTTAGTTCGAGGTGTACATACCTACAGTTGAAGTTGGAAGTTTACATACACTTAGGTTGGAGTCATTAAAACTCGTTTTTCAACCACCCCACAAATTTCTTGTTAACAAACTATAGTTTTGGCAGTGGTGGGCCGTCAGGGCCAGCAAGGCCTTCTCTGCTGGCCTAAACATCATCAGAATATAATTTACAAATGTATATATTTTCCCACAAATATGTATTCAATTATTCCCCAGAGTAAGAGTTATACTCTTCATTTCATAGCTTTCCTCTTGGTTGCACTGCTTCCAGCCCCAGGTTGAGATTTGGAGGGCTGGTCTTTATTTTAGATCTTTTATCCAATCATATTCAGCCATCATGAGTTGCCAGGGGTCTACAATCTGCCCTCAGGCTTTCAGAATCAACAGTGCGGGCGCTTGTAGATTGAAGGGAATGGAAAGGAAAATTTAGTGTCAACCAATCAGCTTTAGAGTTGGCTATTGTACGCCTGCTGGCTGGCTCCAGTGTTCCACAGGAGCCAGCTAGCAGGCGTAGTGCGTGCACATCTTTTGATTGGATTACCAATATTGAGAGGCAGGTCCTATGGGCAGGTCTATGCAGAACCTCAGAACTAGGAAACTGAATTTGATAAACAAATTAATTTGCGTACTACTAAGCTGTTTTTTCAACCCACAATGGCGGAAGGAGGAGAAGATACCGATTTGGTCGAGGATATAATTTAACGCCATTCTCAGGACGAACTTTTCAAGAAAAGTTAGACATTGTAAGGAGAGGTCGCCCGACGCCGACGCTACAAAGCCTGTCACAGGTGGGAAAGAGGTTTGTTCGCCACTTTCAAAGTTCCAACTACGAGCTCTATCAATGGCTCACAGGCTCCGAGAAGCACTGCAAATTGTACTGCTGGGAATGCCTATTATTTGCAAGTGATGGATTTCGTGTTTTGAGCCACACTGGCTTTGCAAACTTGAGTTGTCTAACGAAGGCAGCAAAGAGACACCAAAGTACGGCTGGGCACTTACAAGCAATGGTGCGTTTGAAAACTTTTGGGGACACCCGAGTGGATCTACAGCTCAACGAACAAGCGCGCAGGGCAATGGAGCTGCACAATGAAAAGGTGAAGAAAAATAGGGAAATATTTAAGACTCATTGATTGTGTCATGTTTTTGGGTGACGCCTGGTTATACTGCGTTTCTGTCTAAATTTATTGTGTCTAGAGCCATGGCATCATAATGATGGTAATAAGAGGTGGATTAATTCGGGTGGGACTGTGTAGAACCTCACTGAAGGCCCAGGCCTCAGGCCCACGGCACGCCACTGAGTTTTGGCAAGTCATTTTTACAACCATTGTTTAGACTGATTATTTCACTTATAATTCACTGTATCACAATTCCAGTGGGTCAGAAGTTTACATACACTAAGTTGACTGTGCCTTTTAACAGCTTGGAAAATTACAGAAAATTACATCATGGCTTTAGAAGCTTCTGATTGGCAAATTGACATAATTTTAGTTAATTGGAGGTGTACCTGTGGTTGTATTTTAAGGCCTACCTTCAAACTCAGTGCCTATTTGCTTGACATCATGGGAAAATCAAAAGAAATCAGCCAAGACGTCAGAAAAAAATTGTAGACCTCCACAAGTCTGTTCATCCTTGGGAGCAATTTCCAAAAGCCTGAAGGTACCACATTCATCTGTACAAACAATAGTACGCAAGTATAAACACCATGGGGCCACGCATACCGCTCAGGAAGGAGACATGTTCTGTCTCCTAGAGATGAACGTACTTTGGTGTGAAAAGTGCAAATCAAATGTTATTTGTCACATACAAATGGTTAGCAGATGTTAATTCGAGTGTAGCGAAATGCTTGTGCTTTTAGTTCCGACAATGAGTAATCTAACCTAACAATTTCACAACAACTACCTTATACACACAAGTATACTGCAAGATGCAGTAGATGGTATTGAGTACAGTATATACATATGAGATGAGTAATGTAGGGTATGTAAACATTATATTAAGTGGCATTGTTTAAAGTGGCTAGTGATACATGTATTACATAAAGATGGCAAGATGGTATAGAGTACAGTATATACATATGAGATGAGTAATGTAGGGTATGTAAACATTATCTGAAGTGGCATTGTTTAAAGTGGCTAGTGAAACATTTTTTACATCAATTTTTCCATTATTAAAGTGGCTGGAGTTGAGTCAGTATGTTGGCAGCAGCCACTCAATGTTAGTGGTGGCTGTTTAATTAACCTCTTGAAGCTAGGGGGCACTATTTTTATGTTTGGAAAAATAACATTCCCAAAGTAAACAGCCCATTTCTCAGGACCAGATGCTAGAATATGCATATAATTGACAGATTAGGATAGAAAACACTAAAGTTTCAAACGGTCAAAATATTGTCTGTGAGTATAACAGAACTGATATTGCAGGCAAAACCCTGAAGAAAATCCAATCAGGAAGTGCCTCTTATTTTGAAACCCTTCTGTTCCTATGCATGCCTATCCTCCATTTAAAGGGATATCAACCAGATTCATTTTTCTCTGGCTTCCCTAAGGTGTCAACAGTCGTTAGACATAGTTTCAGGCTTTTATTTTAAAAAAGAGCGTGAAATATCAGATTGCGTAAGTGGATAGGTGGGGGCTCTCAGAGTGAGTTTTTGCGCTACAGAGTAAATCCGCCATTGTTCCTCCCGCTGTTATTGAAAAACCTACACACTCTGTTGATATATTATCGAATATATATTTTAAAAACTACCTGAGGAATGATTATAAAAAACGTTTGACATGTTTCTGTGGACATTATGAAGACTATTGCGTTATGAAGACTAGACTCTGCGTTGTCGTGACCTCTCTTTCCTGTGGATTTCTGAACATAACGCCACAAACCAACGTTGGTATTTTGGGTATAAAAATAATCTTTATGGAACAAAAGGAACATTTGTTGTGTAACTGGGAGTCTTGTGAGTGAAAACATCCGAAGATCATCAAAGGTAAACGGTTAATTTGATTGCTTTTCTGATTTTCGTGACCAAGCTTTCTGATGCTAAGTGTACATAATGCTATGCTAGGCTATCGATAAACTTACACAAACGCTTGGATTGCTTTCGCTGTAAAGCACAATTTCAAAATCTGAGACGACATGTGGATTAACAAAAGGCGAAGCTGTGTTGTGCCTTATTGCACTTGTGATTTCATGAATATGAATATTTTTTTAGTAATATTATTTAACTGTTGCGCTATGCTATTCAGCGGTTGCTGACAAATGATCCCGCGACAGGGATGGGTAGCGTCAAGCAGTTGACAGTCTGATGACCTTGAGATAGAAGCTGTTTTTCAGTCTCTCGGTCCCTGCTTTGATGCACCTGTACTGACCTCGCCTTCTGGATGATAGCGGGGTGAACAGGCAGTGGTTGTTGTCCTTGATGATCTTTATGGCCTTCCTGTGACATCGGGTGGTGTAGGTGTCCTGGAGGGCAGGTAGTTTGCCCCCGGTGATGCGTTGTGCAAACCTCACTACCCTCTGGAGAGCCTTACGGTTGAGGGCGGAGCAGTTGCCGTACCAGGCGGTGATACAGCCCGACAGGAGGCTCTCGATTGTGCATCTGTAAAAGTTTGTGAGTGCTTTTGGTGACCGAATTTCTTCAGCCTCCTGAGGTTGAAGAGGCGATGCTGCGCATTCTTCACCACGCTGTCTGGGTGGGTGGACCAATTCAGTTTGTCCGTGATGTGTATGCCGAGGAACTTAAAACTTACTACCCTGTCCACTACTGTCCCGTCGATGTGGATAGGGGGGTGCTCCCTCTGCTGTTTCCTGAAGTCCACAATCATCTCCTTTGTTTTGTTGACGTTGAGTGTAAGGTTATTTTCCTGACACCACACTTTGAGGGCCCTCACCTCCTCCCTGTAGGCCGTCTCGTCGTTGTTGGTAATCAAGCCTACCACTGTAGTGTCATCTGCAAACTTGATGATTGAGTTGGAGGCGTGCATGGCCACGCAGTCGTGGGTGAACAGGGAGTACAGGAGAGGGCTCAGAACGCACCCTTGTGGGGCCCCAGTGTTGAGGATCAGTGGGGTGGAGATGTTGTTACCTACCCTCACCACAAGGGGGCGGCCCGTCAGGAAGTCCAGTACCCAGTTGCACCAGGCGGGGTCGAGACCCAGGGTCTCGAGCTTGAAGACGAGTTTGAAGGGTACTATGGTGTTAAATGCTGAGCTGTAGTCGATGAACAGCATTCTCACATAGGTATTCCTCTTGTCCAGATGGGTTAGGGCAGTGTGCAGTGTGGTTGCGATTGCATCGTCTGTGGACCTATTGGGGCGGTAAGCAAATTAGAGTGTGTCTAGGGTGTCAGGTAGGGTGGAGGTGATATGGTCCTTGACTCGTCTTTCAAAGCACTTCATGATGACGGAAGTGAGTGCTACGGGGCGGTAGTCGTTTAGCTCAGTTACCTTAGCTTTCTTGGGAACAGGAACAATGGTGGCCCTCTTGAAGCATGTGGGAACAGCAGACTGGGATAAGTAAGGATTGATTGAATATGTCCGTAAACACACCAGCCAGCTGGTCTGCGAATGCTCTGAGGACACGGCTGCGGATGCCGTCTGGGCATGCAGCCTTGCGAGGGTTAACACGTTTAAATGTTTTACTCACGTCGGCTGCAGTGAAGGAGAGTCCTCAGGTTTTGGTAGCGGGCCGTGTCCGTGGCACTGTATTGTCCTCAAAGCGAGCAAAGAAGTTGTTTAGTCTGTCTGGGAGCAAGACATCCTGGTCCGTGACGGGGCTGGTTTTCTTCTTGGAATCCGTGATTGACTGTAGACCCTGCCACATACCTCTTGTGTCTGAGCCGTTGAATTGCGACTCTACTTTGTCTCTATACTTACGCTTAGCTTGTTTGATTGCCTTGTGTAGGGAATAGCTACACTGTTTGTATTCGGCCAATCCCAGAACAACAGCAAAGAACCTTGTGAAGATGCTGGAGGAAACAGTCAAATTAGTCCTATATCGACATAACCTGAAAGGCCGCTCACGGAAGGAAGAAGAAGCCACTGCTCCAAAACCACCATAAAAAAGCCAGACTACGGTTTGCAACTGCACATGGGGACAAAGATCATACTTTTTGGAGAAATATCCTCTGGTCTGATGAAACAAAAATAGAACAAAAATGACCATTGTTATGTTTGTAGGAAAAAGGGGGAGGCTTGCAAGCCGAAGAACGCCATCCCAACCGTGAAGCACGGGGGTTGCAGCATCATGTTGTGGGGGTGCTTTGCTGCTGGAGGGACTGGTGCACTTCACAAAATAGATGGCATCATGAGGTAGGAAAATTATGTGGATATATTGAAGCATTATCTCAAGACATCAGTCAGGAAGTTAAAGCTTGGTCGCAAATGGGTCTTCCAAATGGACAATGACCCCAAGCATACTTCCAAAGTGATGGCTAAATGGCTTTAGGACAACAAAGTCAAGGTTTTGGAGTGGCCATCACAAAGCCCTGACCTCAATTCTATAGACATTTGTGGGCAGAACTGAAAAAGTGTGCGAGCAAGGAGGCCTACAAACCTGACTCAGTTACACCAGCTCTGTCAGCAGGAATGGGCCAAAATTCACCCAACTTATTGTGGGAAGCTTGTGGAAGGCTACCCGAAACGTTTGACCCAAGTTAAACAATTTAAAGGCAATGCTGCCAAATACTAATTGAGTGTATGTACACTTCTGGCCCACTGGGAATGTGATGAAAGAAATAGAAGCTGAAATATATAATTCTCTCTACTATTATTCTGACATTTCACATTCTTAAACTAAAGTGGTGATCCTAACTTTTTACTAGGATTAAATGTCAGGAATTGTGAAATACTGAGTTTAAATGTATTTGTCTAAGGCTTATGTGAACCTACGACTTCAACTGTAACTCTGCAATGTTGGGTTGTATTGGAGATAGTCTCAGTCTTAAATCATTTTCCATACACAGTCTGTGCCTGCATTTAGTTTTCATGGTAGTGAGGGCAGAGAATCCACTCTCACATAGGTACATGGTTGCAAAGGGCATCAGTGTCTTAACAGCGCGATTTACCAAGGCAAGAAACTCTGAGCGCAGCCCTGTCCAGAAATCTGGCATTGACTTCTGATTAAATAACATTTTCACAGAACCGCTTGTTTCATTTTCGATGAGGCTCTCTTGTTCAGATATTGGTAAGTGGACTGGAGGCAGGGCCTGAAAGGGATAACGAATCCAGTTGTTCGGGAAAGTCCATGCGTAATTGCTCATCAAGCTCACGCGGGTGCTTCGCTATATCACATTTGACATGGTCTGTAAGCTTGTGTTCATTTACACACAAATAAATCATACAGAAAAGAGCTCCAACTTCTTCATCATAGCCTCAATTTTGTCCTGCACATTGAATACAGTTGCGGAGAGTCCCTGTAATCCTAGATTCAGATCATCCCGGTGAGAAAAACATCACCCAGATAGGCCAGTTGTGTGAGAACCTCGTCATCATGCAAGCTGTCAGACAAGTGAAAATGATGGTCAGTAAAGATAACTTTAACTTCATAGTCCGCCCCACCCCGTATGCGGGTTCGTGACTACAGCCTCAAGCTCATTACCATAACGCAACGTTAGCGATTTCTAAAAATCGCAAATGAAATGAAATAAATATGCCTGCTCTCAAGCTTATCCTTTTCTTAACAACACTGTCATCTCAGATTTTCAAAATATGCTTTTGAACCAGAGAAAATCAATCATTTGTGTAAGAGTGTTGATAGCTAGCTTAGCATTTAGCGTAGCATTTAGCACGCAACATATTCACAAAAACCAGCAAAGGAATCAAAATAATTTACCTTTGAAGAACTTCAGATGTTTCAATGAGGAGACTCTCAGTTACATAGCAGATGTCCAGTTTTTCCTGAAAGATTCTTTGTGTAGGACAAATCGCTCCGTTTTGTTACTATGCATTTGGCTACCGAAACTAACCGAAAATTCAGTCACCTACACGTCGAACTTTTTTCCGAATTAACTCCATAATATCGACTGAAACATGGCAAACGTTGGTTGAATCAATCCTCAAGGTGTTTTGTCATATATCTCTTCATTGAAATGCCGTTCGTGGAAGCATGCTTTCTTCTCAGAATCGCATGGAAAAATACCAGTAGCTGAGTTTTGCGCACCAATGGATTCTGCAGTGTACCCAAGTGGCGTTGGGAGAAATTGCTTGCAAGCGCGTTACCACTCCACTTTGTCTCCATGTCATGGCTTTTGCAACATCACTACAGACACCAACACATCTTGACCACCAAAGTCCATTCAATGTCACAAAGCTTTCCAGTACTTTAAAAATATCCTCTCATGTTGGCCTGGTTTCCAGTGGTTTGCAGAAGAGGATGTCTTCCTTAATTGACCTCCCATAAATGTAACGAACATATACCAGGAGCTGTGCCAGGCCCGCCACTTCTGTTGATGCTTCCAGCTGTATTGTATATAATTCACTGGCTTGCATGCGAAGCAGTAATTGTTTCAAAACATCTCCTGTCATGTTACTGTTGCATCGTGAAACAGTGTTGTTTGAGGAAGGCATTGTCTTTTTGGACTTTTCCCTCAGCATTATCCTAGCCTTAATGGCGGCAGCAGGAAGAATAAAGTTCTCCACGATAGTATGGGGCTTGCCTGTCCTAGCCACCCAGTAGCTCACCATATAAGAGGCTTCTAGCCCCTTCTTATTAATGGTATCTGTTGCTTTTATACATGTCTTACTAGTCGAAAGTTGTTGTTTTTCTCGCTCAAAAAACTCCTGTGGCTTATTTTTCAAATTGTCTTTTTTTTCAAAATGTCTGTGCAAGAGTGAAGATTTCCCGTGAGAGGGTAATGGTTAATGTGATTTCATATTAATTATTTGAATAGGCTACCTTTATTTGACATTGTGTTGTTATTTTGCTGAATACTAGATGGTTTAATTTTATTTTTGGCAGTGAAACAAGGCTTCTCAGGTGAGAAAAAAAACTCACTCAAATGAATAGCCCCGTTGGAAAATATAAATGTACCGTTTGAAAATGTGAAGAATGTGAATCACATTTTTCTTTGGCGTACCTTTTGAAGGCATTGCGCGTACCCCAGTTTGGGAATACCTGTTCTAGAGGAATCGGGTCACCGGGTCCAGGGCTCAACCTGTCGTGTGCTTTGCTCTCCAGAGCCGCTAAAAGGGGTGATCAGTGGAGTAGCATTGAGTGTAGAGGTGGATCAAATGAAAAGGAATATTCCCAGTGACGCCTGCCGTTTGGTGAGACATGGACCCGGTGGCAATAGCGACACCGAGACTGTTTGTCTTGTTGAGCACTGACACAGAGTTTCTACCTGATAAGGTCAGATTAGGTTTTATTTGCTATTCTGTAAAGGCCTATGTTCAGGACCCACTTCAATGCTTTAGTTGCCAAGAATTAAGATATGTTGCAGCAGTGTGTAGAAGGGAGATCCCACAATGTGAGAAATGTGCAGGAGGTAGTGGCGTACTGTGAGGTTCTTCTAGGCCTTCAGAGAAGTTTTAAGGATTTATATCTTTTGACTTCTTCGAGATAGGGGGCGCTCTTTTAACTTTTGGATAAAAAACGTTCCCGTTTTAAACAAGATATTTTGTCACGAAAAGATGCTCGACTATGCATGTAATTGACAGCTTTGGAAAGAAAAAATTCTGACGTTTCCAAAACTGCAAAGATATTATCTGTGAGTGCCCCAGAACTAATGCTACAGGCGAAACCAAGATGAAGTTTCATACAGGAAATGCCCCAGATTCTGAAGGCGCTGTGTTCCAATGTCTCCTTATATGGCTGTGAATGCGCCAGGAATGAGCCTGCCCTTTGTCGTTTCTCCAAGGTGTCTGCAGCATTGTGACGTATTTGTAGGCATATCATTGGAAGATTGACCATAAGAGACTACATTTACCAGGTGTCCGCCCGGTGTCCTGTGTCGAAATTATTGCGTAATCTCTAGGTCCATGCGCTTTCCATTTCTTCAGAAGAGAAAGTCAACTGCCACAAAGGATTTATCATCGATAGATATGTGAAAAACACCTTGAGGATTGATTCTAAACATCGTTTGCCATGTTTGTCGATATTATGGAGTTAATTTGGAAAAAAGTTTGTTTTAATGACTTAATTTTCGTTTTTTTTCTTACCCAAACGTGATGAAGAAAACGGAGCGATTTGTCAACACAAATAATATTTTTGTAAAAACTGAACATTTGCTATCTGAGAGTCTCCTCATTGAAAACATCTGAAGTTCTTCAAAGGTAAATGATTTCATTTGAATGCTTTTCTGTTTTTTTTGTGAAAATGTTGCATGCTGAATGCCAGGCATAATCCTATGCTAGGCTATCAATACTGTTACACAAATGCTTGTTTTGCTATGGTTGAGAAGCATATTTTTGAAAATCTGAGATGACAGTGTTGTTAACAAAAGGCTAAGCTTGAGAGCTAGCATATTGATTTAATTTAATTTGCGATTTTCATGAATAGTTAACGTTGCGTTATGGTAATGGACTTGAGCCTGTAGTCACGATCCCGGATCCGGGATGGCTTGACGCAAGAAGTTAAAATATATTTTAAAAATTAAATGTCATTTTAATTTCAATTTCATCTTTACAATAATTCTAATGATCTTCTGATTTCATCTCTTCAGTTTGTGTTGGAAAGATACGGTTTAATACTGAAGAGGAAAAAATATCCAATCAGGATTTTCTTTGGTGGTCTCTGGGTAGAAAGATCTAGCTAGCTCAGCCACCCATTGGCTAGGCCTTCAGAAGCTGGACATAAGGCCTCCGCCATTCAACTCTATTAGAGCAGAATTTTGGAGTGACAGTGGAATGAACCAATCACATTTTGACAACACCAGTTGGTGTTTGATAGAATGTCATGGCCCTGCCCACCTGTGGGAAAATAACCTGTGGTTACATAGGTTACTTTATTGGCTCACAGCATAAACTTGACCTTTTCAAACACAATTTTCTGTGGTCTGTTTGTTTTAGTCAATTACAAAACAACATTTAAGAAAAGTACAACATGTCTAAAGATTACTTTTCAACATTGCCTGCTCCGAATGTTCTCACAACATAGAAAAATTTGATTTGACATCCCGAGTTGGGTAAAGCCGCAGGGTACTCCTGTTACTCCCATGTAATTAGAAAATAAAAGAGGGCCGCACACTCTTGGAGCTCAGATGCAAAAAATGTAATACCAACGTTTCGACAGCCAAGCTGTCTTCATCAGGGTATAATCACAAACACTGCGGGATGACTCGTTTATATAGTGTCAAAAGACACAGGTGTCTGTAATCATGGCCAGGAGTGGCCTAATATCATTGGTTAATAATCAAATATTAAAATGTCATACAAAGAACAGCATACAAACAAATGGATAGCATACGATCATAGATTAATTTGACTATACAAGTTTACACACAATTACAATGGCAAAGTCACAATAATCACAAGAATGGCTTCAGATCAAAGTCTACGTTGAGACCGAAGGGCGCAAGGGTCTTTAAGTTAAAGATCCAGGCAGCCTCTCGTTTTAACAATAAATGATCAAGGTCACCCCCTCTCCTAGGGAGGGTGACATGTTCGATGCCAACATAACGCAGTGACGAAATCGAGTGGCCATGTAATTAGCCTTACTTTGGCGGCATCTTAAGCAAGCTAACTTTTTTTGTAGTTTCAATTAACATTTTCAGCAACCTCACATTATTATTAACATACTTGGCTGTCACAACAACAAATGATTTGTATGAATCTTATTCTGCCAGTCTAATTTGTTACCTAACCTGCTAACACTGACAGTAAAGTGAGTAAAGCTGTCACATTATACTTACATCACTATTTGTTTACCCCTTTTTCACTGGTTAGCTGGCTGACTAACGAGAGAAGTTCATTTCAATCTAATTCGCTAATTTTAGATGTGTCGCGTAACTCCTTTGAGTCTTTGCCTGCCCTTGAACGGTTTGAAAAGTTGATTTCTTGTTGGCTTGCCTATATGTCCTTTCAACTTGCCCGGAGACCAGCTGTGGAGCCAACCCTACCAAATGGCCCAAAGTAGCCTATGGCGATATCTACACCTACTTGGTGGAATATACAGGTTTGCATAAAAATCAAATTTGTGGAAGAATATTATAGCAGTTATTTGGACGAATATAGCTCACTAGTCCTTCACTACAAGCTAACTAGCAAGCTTTATGCAATACACATAGCTAGTTAAAAACAAACAAGTGTTCGCAACTTACCGGTAATTAAGTTCTTCAATCACACATAAATGTATCGAGTAACCAGAGCCCACAGCTTTCCATCATCAACGCAGCGTAATAGCCTGAAACCATGAGGTTTGTCTAGCCTGGTCTTTGGGCAGTTGATTAAATTAAATTTGGTGGTCATTTAATTTGAGGGCGCTGTACTCCAATTTTTTTAATTAAACAAAATGAGACGTTGATAAGATTGAAATAATGCTATTTTTTTTGTTAACTGCCGTTTTCATCAGCATGCTAGGCTAACTAATGCTAAAGCAACCCATTGGTGTCAACAACACATCCGGTAGCTACTCACCCCAATGCTAGGCATTGTATTTTCATGGAATCCACTAGGCTGCTGTAGCATTAGCTAGCCTAGAATGCTGACGAAAACTGCAGTGTAATTCAAAATGACCATAAGCTGCCTACAATGTTGTTTTAGAGAATTTGGCAGAATTTTGCATCCACAAGAACATAAACAAAACATGCGTCTTTTTCATACTTCAGGCCTTCAGGTATGAGCATGGGGATTTTGAGTAGGATCCAGTTAGGCTATCGTTCTTGCATCCGGTGTGGCCTAGCCCTAATTTCAAAGCACATCATGTGTGTTTCGTGTCACTGTGTCTCTGTCATCCATGGATTTTAGTAGGTAATTGCAACTAGGGTGCAACATATCTCAAGAATGATAAACCTCTAGTCAGATCCCTGTATTTTGGATGGATAATCCTCCATATATGGTTCTAGTATAGGAAAGGCTATGCAAAGGAAAAACATTTTCAACCTACCTTTACTTGGCGATACGGATGCTAGTAAATCAGTGCTTGTACTAACTGTGCTCCACTGTACTCAACTGTTGCACATTCAATTTAGTATGATTCTGAGATAGTATTTAAAGTTCCAAACCCGTTAGTGATTTGAATGGTGTCAGTAGGCTTGGGCGATATACTTGGTTTTATATACCATTGATACCGTATACTGGGGTATTTCGAAATACCAGCGATATGATTTTTTTGTGCATCAAAATAATAAAAATAGCGCTCCTTGTGTGCACATTTGGTATGGTACAGAAATGGTATGACAGTATGAAAATCTGCATACCGCCCAACCCTAGGTGTCAGCAATTTTGATCTAGTATACTTTGGAATTAATTAGGGTACTTAGAGAACAATAGACAGTGTACAGTATACAGCAGTGGAGGCTCCTCAGAGGAGGAAGAGGAGGACCATCCTCGTCAGTGAATTTCATAAAAATAAAAATTGTAAAACATTGAAAAAGTTATCCTTTTTAGATAAAATTATACTAAATATATTCACGTCACGTAATAATCGATTAAAACACTGTTTTGCAATGGTCTACTGTAGCCTAAACAGCACTCTGTAGGGTAACAACATAGTGTAGCCAGAGGACAGTTAGCCTTCCGCTTGGTAGATTGACTTGAAATACAAAATGTAGGAGGCTCTTGGTTCTCACCCCCTTACATAGACTTACACAATAATTTAACTACTTCCGAAGGACATCCTCCAACCTATCAGAGATCTTGCAGCATGAACTGACATGTTGTCCACCAATCAAAGGATCAGAGAACTAATCTAGTACTGAAAGCGTAAGCTACAGCTAGCTAGCACTGCAGTGCATAAAATGTTGTGAGTAGTTGACTCAAAGAGAGAAAAAGACAATAGTTTAACAGTTTTGAACAAATACATTAAAAAATGAAGAAGTGAGAGAGTCATTTTTTTCAGTTTCAGTTACTTAGCTAGAAAATTCAGCTGGCTAGTTAAGTTACTCAAACACCTGGCTCAAACAGAGGGACGCTATGTTAGCTAGCTGGCTATGACTATCCAACACAACACTGGAATTCTTCAGTCAAGGTAATCTTTTGGTTTTATTAATTTATTTCCACAGGAGCCCGCTAGTGTAACTGTTTACTGACTATACACTGTAACATTACTGCATGATTGTAGCGGGTTAACTAACGCATTAGTTATATTAGCTATGTTGACTAGGACATTACTTTAGCTAATATAGCGATGTAGGCTGTGTGTAGTGGTTATGACTTGATTTGACTTGGAAAGTTTTTTATGCCTGGTCACATACAGCTGATGTTTTGTTCATTGAAGTCCACAAACAAAGGGAAAAGGTAAGAGGAGGGGAGTGCATAGAGGCAAGAAGGAATACAACGTGGATGCTATGAAAGTGAACTGTGTTCATGCGGGATCATGGGTGTATTCATCCCACCGATTCTGTTGAAAAACATTTCTTAAATGGAAGCAAACAAAACGGGGATAAAAATACCTGAATTTGTCCAATGGAAACTCTTGTTTGCAACTGTTGGTCTAATGATTACACCCTAGATAAGCTAGGTGCAGGCAAGAGTGTGCAAAACGGTATTGAATGCATCAGTGTCTGTCCATGTGTCACTGTCTGTCATCTCAAACATTTCTCACAACCTGTGTGCACCTGCGTTGTAAACTTTCCTTCATAGGCTAGGTTGTTGCAACCTCATGATGGATATAGGGAAAATTTGAGTATCGTAGTAGCCTAAAGCTATCGATGTTACATTGAACTGGGTGAATGGAATATGAATGACAGTCATCCAACATGCTGTAGTAGAAATAAGACAATGGTCATGAAAAATAAATATTGTCCTCCCTCATCATAAACGGCACTGACTGCCACTGGGGTATACAGTGCATTCGGAAAGTATTCAGATCCTGTCACACCCTGATCTGTTTCACCTGTCTTTGTGCTTGTCTCCACCCCCCTCCAGGTGTCACCCATCTTCCCCCTTATCCCCAGTGTATTTATACCTGTGTTCTCTGTTTGTCTATTGCCAGTTCATTTTGTTTCGTCAAGCCTACCAGCATTTTCCACGTGCTCCTGTCTTTCTCTCGTTCATGTTTTCTAATTTTCCTGTTTTTTTTTATCATTCTTCCTGCCCTGACTGTGAGCCTGCCTGCCGCTCTGTACCTTTCGGATTACTGACCTCTGCCTGCCCTTGACCTGCCATTTGCCTGCCCCTCTGTTTTTGTAATACAATTTTGTTACTTCGAAACTGTCTGCATCTGGGTCTTCTCCTGAGTCTTGACAAGATCCCTTCCCTTTTTCCACATTCTGTTACGTTACAGCCTTATTCTAAAATGTATTAAATTACATTTGTTCCTCGTCAGTCTACACACCTTACCCTATAACGACAAAATCAAAACAGGTTTTTAGTAAATGTATAAAAAATAAAAAACAGAAATACCTTATTTACATAAGTATTCAGACCCTTTACTATAAGACTCGAAATTGAGCTCAGGTGCATCCTGTTTCCATTTATCATCCTTGAGATGTTTCTACAACTTGAGTCCACTTGTGGTAAATTCAATTGATTTGGAAAGGCACACCTGTCTATACAAGGTCCTACAGTTGCATGTCAGAGCAAAAACCAAGCAATGAGGTCAAAGGAATTGTCCATAGAGTTCCAAGACAGGATTGTGTCGAGGCACAGATCTGGGGAAGGGTACAAAAAAAATGTCTGCAGCATTGAATATCCCCAAGAACACATTGGCCTCCATCATTATAAATTGAAGACGTTTGGAACCACCAAGACTCTTCCTAGAGCTGGCCGCCCGGCCAAACTGAGCAATCAGGGGAGAAGGGCCTTGGTCAAGGAGGTGATGAAGAACCCGATGGTCACTCTGACAGAGCTACAGAGTTCCTCTGTGGAGATTGGAGTACCTTCCAGAAGGACAACCATCTCTGCAGCACTCCACCAATCAGGCCTTTATTGTAGAGTGGCCAGAAGGAAGCGACTCCTCAGTAAAAGGCACATGACAGCCCGCTTGGAGTTTGCCATGAGAAACAAGATTCTCTGTTTCTGATGACTCTTTGGCCTGAATGCCAAGTGTCACATCTGGAGGAAACCTGGCACCACCCCTATGGTGAAGCATGGTGGTGGCAGCATCATGCTGTGGGGATGTTTTTCAGTGGCAGGGACTGGGAGACTAGTCACGATCGAGGGAAATATAAAGGGAGCAAAATAAAGAGTTCCTTGATGAAAACCTGTACCAGAGCGAATCAGGACCTCAGACTGGGGCAAAGGTTCACCTTCCAACAGGACAACAACCCTAAGTACACAGCTAAGACCATGCTAAGACATCCTTCTGGATGGAAAATGGCGCCGGAGGAGATGGCTCCTCCGGACCCGCAGAAGGCAACTAAGAAAGCTGTCGTTACCGTCAATATTACTTGCCAACCTGCAATCATTGGACAATAAACTAGACGATGTACGATGACGAATATCCTACCAACAGGACATCAAAAACTGTAATATCCTATGTTTCACGGAATCGTGACTGAATGACGACATGGATTTTCAGCTAGCGGGATACACACTGCACCGGCAGGATAGAACAGCACACTCCAGTAAGACCAGGGGGGGCGGTCTGTGCATATTTGAAAACAACAGCTGGTGCACGAAATCTAAGGATGTCTCTAGATTTTGCTTGCCTGAAGTAGAGTATATTATGATACATTGCAGGCCACACTACTTGCCTAGAGAGTTCTCAGCTATACTTTTTGTGGCTGTTTATTTACCACCACAGACAGATGCCGGCACTAAGACCGCACTCAGCCAGCTGTATAAGGAAATAAGCAAACAGGAAACCACTCACCCAGAGGTGTCGCTCCTACTGGTCGGAGACTAATGCAGGGAAACTTAAATCAGTTCTACCAAATCTCTATCAACATGTTAAATGTGCAACCAGAGGGAAAACAATTCTAGATCACCTGTACTCCACACACAGAGATGCATGTAGAGCTCTCCCTCACCCTCCATTTGATAAATCCGACTACAACTCTAGCCTCCTGATTCCTGCTTACAAGCAAAAATTAAAGCAGGAAGCACCAGTGATTCGGTCTACAGAAAAATGTTCAGATGAAGCAGATGCTAAACTACAGGACTGTTTTTCTATCACAGACTGGAACATGTTCCGGGATTCTTCCGACGACATTGAGGAATACACCACATAAGTCACTGGCGTTATCAATAAGTGCATTGAGGACGTCGTCCCCACAGTGACTGTACGTACATACCCCAACCAGAAACCATGGATTACAGGCAACATTCGCACAGAGCTAAAGTGTAGAGCTGCCGCTTTCAAGGTGCGGGACTCTAACCCGGAAGCTTACAAGAAATCCCACTATGCCCTGCGACGAACCATCAAACAGGCAAAGCATCGATACATGACTAAGATTGAATCGTACTACACCGGCTTCGACGCTTGTCAGATGTGGCAGGGCTTGCAAACTATTACAGACTACAAAGGGAAGCACAGCCGCGAGCTGCCCAGTGACACGAGCCTACCAGATGAGCTAAATCACTTCTATGCTCGTTTTGAGGCAAGCAACACTGAGGCATGCATGAGAGCCTCAACTGTTCCGGACGACTGTGTGATCACGTTCTCCGTAGCTGACGTGAGTAAGACCTTTTAAATAGGTCAACATTCACAAGGCTGCGGGGCCAGATTGATTACCAGGACGTGTGCTCCGGGCATGTGCTGACCAACTGGCAGGTGTCTTCAATGACATTTTCAACATGTCCCCGATTGAGTCTGTAATACCAACATGCTTCAAGCAGACCACCATAGTTCCTGTGCCCAAGAATACAAAGGCAACCTGCCTAAATGACTACAGACCTGTGGCACTCACATCCGTAGCCATGGAGTGCTTTGAAAGGCTGGTAATGGCTCACATCAACACCATTATCCCAGAAACCCCTAGACCCACTCCAATTTGCATACCACCCAAACAGATCCACAGATGATGCAATCTCTATTGCACTCCACACTGTCCTTTCCCACCTGGAGACAAGGAACACCTATGTGAGAATGCTATTCATTGACTACAGTTCAGTGTTCAACACCATAGTACCATCGAAGCTCATCACTAAGCTAAGGAACCTGGGACTAAACACCTCCCTCTGCAACTGGATCCTGGACTTCCTGACGGGCCGCCCCCCAGGTGGTGAGGGGAGGTAGCAACACATCTGCCACGCTGATCCTCAACTCTGGTGCTCCCCAGGGGTGCGTGCTCAGTCCCTTCCTGTTCTCCCGGTTCACCCATGGCTGCATGGCCAGGCACGACTTCAACATCATCATTAAGTTTGCTGACGTCACAACAGTGGTAGGCCTGATCACAGACAACGACGAGACAGCCTATAGGGAGAAGGTCAGAGACCTGGCCGGGTGGTGCCAGAATAACAACCTATCCCTCAACGTAACCAAGACTAAGGAGATGATTGTGGACTACAGGAAAAGGAGCTACGAGCACGTCCCCATTCTCATCGACGGGGCTCTAGTGGAGCAGGTTGAGCTTCAAATTCCTTGGTGTCCACATCAACAACAAACTAGATTGGATCAAACACACCAAGACAGTCGTGAAGAGGGCACGGCAAAGCATATTCCCCCTCAGAAAACAAAAAAGATTTGGCATGGGTCCTGAGATCCTCAAAAGGTTCTACAGCTGCAACATCGAGAGCATCCTGACAGGTTGCATCACTGCCTGGTACGGCAATTGCTCGGCCTCTGACCGCAAGGCACTTCAGAGGGTAGTGCGTACGGCCCAGGCCATCACTGGGGCAAAGCTGCCTGCCATCCAGGACCTCCACACAGGCGGTGTCAGAGGAAGGCCCTGAAAATGGTCAAAGACCCCAGCCACCCCAGTCATAGACTGTTCTCTCTTCTACCGCATGGCAAGCGGTACCGGAGTGCCAAGTCTAGGATAAAAAGGCTTCTCAACAATTCTTACCCCCAAGCCATAAGACTCCTGAACAGTTAACCAAATGGTTACCCGGACTATTTGCATTGTGTGCCTCCCCCAGCCCCTCTTTTACGCTGCTGCTACTCTCTGTTTATCTTATATGCATAGTCACTTTAACTATACATTCATGTACATACTACCTCAATTGGCCCGACCAACCAGTGCTCCCGCACATTGGCTAACCGAGCTATCTGCATTGTGTCCCACCACCCGCCAACCCCTCTTTTTACGCTACTGCTACTCTCTGTTCATCATATATGCATAGTCACTTTAACCATACCCACATGTACATACTACCTCAATAAGCCTGACTAACCGGTGTCTGTATATAGCCTTGCTACTCTTATTTTCAAGTGTCTTTTTACTGTTGTTTTATTTCTTTACTTACCTACACACACACACACACACACACTTTTTTCCCTACGCACTATTGGTTAGAGCCTATCAGTAAGCATTTCACTGATTTCGACGCACGTGACCAATAACCTTTGATTTGGTTTGATCGGGACACATTTCTGAATGTCCTTGAGTGGCCCAAGTGGCCTGAATATTTTCTGAAGGCACTTTACAGTGCCTTCAGAAACTATTCAAGTCCCTTGAATTTTTCCATAGTGTTCTGTGTTACAAAAGAGGTTTAAAATTTGATTTAATTGTCATTTTTGTTCAGCAATCTACAAAAAATATGATGTGTTCAATACCATTCCATTTATTCTGTTCTAGTCAATACTATGAGCCCGTCTTCCCCAATTAAGGTGCCACTGGCCGCCTGTGGCATTGACCTCCCCTGAGACAATACATGGTAGAAACACCTTTGGCAGCAATTACAGCTGAGAGTTGTTTTTAATTGTACAATATATGCCAATTATTCTTAAAAAAATTATTAAACCTCTATCAAGTTGGTTGTTCATCATTGCCAGAAATCCGGGGCTTAGCTGTTTTCCTTTTCTTTTTATCCTAAAAAACTCATGTCATTGCTGATGACAAGCATACCCATAACATGATGCAGCCACCACCATGCTTAAAAATATGAAGTGGTACTCAGTGATGTGTTGTGTTAGATTTGCCCCATACATAATGCTTTGTAATCATGACAAAAAGTTAATTTGTATGCCGTGTTACTTAAGTGCCTAGTTGCAAACAGGTTTCATGTTTTGGAATATTTTTATTCTGTACAGCCTTCCTTCTTTTCACTCTGTCATTTAAGTTAGTATTGTGGAGTACCTCAACTATAAAGTTGTTGATCCGCCCTCAGTTCTCATTCCACAATCATTAAACTCTGTAACTGTTTTAAAATCACCATTGGCCTCATGGTGAAATCCCTGAGCAGTTCCCATCCTCTCTGGAAACTCTCTGGAAAAAGTTAGGAAGTATTCTTGTATCTTTATAGTGACTAGGTGTATTGATACACCATCCAACGTTGAATTAATAACTTCATCATGCTCAAAGGGATATTCAATGTCTGTTTTTTTTACATGTCTACCAATCTTTGTGGCATTGAAAAAACTCCCTGGTCTTTGTGGTTGAACCTGTGCTTGAAATTCACTACTCGATTGAAGGACCTCACAGATATATGTATGTGTGGGGCATAGAGATGGGGTAGCCAACCAAAAATCATGTTAACCACTATTATTGAACACAGAATGAGTCCATCCAACTTATTATGTGATTTGTTAAGCACAGTCTTACTCCTGAACTTATTTAGGTTTGCTATAACAAAGGGGTTGAATACATATTGACTCAAGACATTTCAGCTTTTACATTTTTTATTAATATGGAAGAATGTCTACAAACAAATTAACTTTGAAATTATGTGGTATTGTGTGTAGATCAGTGACATCTCAATTTAATCACAACACAATGTGAATACTTTCTGAATGCACAGTAGGTAGAGAACACTGAACAGAACAAGGCTATGTCAATAACTATATTTTGACAAAAATGCAGATAGAACCTTATAGTCCCAAGCTCTCGACATTTCGAAAGAGCAAGAGAGGAGGCAATACTCGATCCCTTACTGTGCAGATGAATTTTCTTCAGTGGGCCTCTGTCTGGATGTTCCTCACAGCTGTCCATAATTCCTCCACTAATTATGCATGCCAATGATTAATTATTGATATGCCAGACCACTGACTGTCCAAGCTGTCTGACTTAATGAGAGAGACAGGAAAAAAATCCTATTTTGGTTCAGTTCCAAAAGGTGCTCTTTGGGGTCTCCTCTCCATGCGTCACAACACATCTCATCACCTAAATTCCTCTTGACATAGGGTAGGCACATTAACATTTTCTTTTTAGATAATGGCTTAAACTCTTGGTCACCACAACCATTTAGACGTGTCCACGTTTTTCCTCTCTTACCGTTGAATTGATTGACGCAAAAAATAATTCAATTGTGGCATTGCTATTGTCAAAAGCACTTTTGTTTCTAGCTATATGCCACCGCTATCTAGGGCTGATAATTAACACAGATAGCTCCAGTTGATCTAGATCCCAGTGCTCTACAAGCTACACACCTTGCTTCTTTCTAACCCAGATATGTCATAAAAAGTCAGCAAGAAATCGACTTCTATCGATCAAATGGAGTCTTGACATGGTTCACTAGTTTATGTTGTGTAGGGTCCACATTATTAGCGATTACAGGTTGGACAAGCTGACTAAGCTGAAATCGTTGTCAGAGTGGAAAATGAGACCGTCAATACAGGGTTCAATAGTGTTCTGTGAAATTGTGTAATTATGTTCAACTTGACTTCGTTTGGGGCAGTTCCCATACCGTATTTTGAGCTATGCATGTATAATTTGGACTTTTCCATAAACTAGGCATTGAAGTTTAATGAGTAGTCTAACTTGTGTAAAAATCGAATGACACAGATTTCAAGTTTACATTAGTTCAAAATGCAACTTGATACAGCCCACCTGTAGCCTGACCAGGATGACTACATCCCTTAGACCAGGGTCGAAGAACACGACTCTAAAGTAACCAACCACAGATCATGCCGAGTAGCAGCTCTGCAGAGTGAGATCTTCACTTGTTGATACACAGCAGTGCTTACTGATGGTTAACCAACTTCTGGAGAGCAGCACTGACTCACGGTTAGCCTGACTCCTAGAGAACTTCTGGAGCGTAATGCTCTGTGTTTGCCTGACACCTAGAGGACTTCTGGAGAGCAACGCTGTCAGCAACACGCTGTCATACACGCCAATCCAGAGCATCCTAAACATGCTCAATGGGTGACATGTCTGATGAGAATGCAGGCCATGGACGAACTGGGACATTTTCAACTTCCTTAAATTGTGTGCAGATCCTTGCGACATGGGGCCATGCATTATCATGATGGAACATGAGGTGATGGCGAAGGATGAATGGCACAACAATTGGCCTCAGGATCTCATCACGGTATCTATATGCATTCAAATTTCCATCAATAAAATGCAACTGGAGAGTACCCTATGTACCTTATGCCTGCCTGCCTGCCCGTACCATAACCACACCGCCACAATGGGGAACACGTTGACATCAGCAAACCACTTGTTCGGTTATGCAAAACCAGTTTCACCAGCTGTCCTAGGTGGCTGGTTTCAGACGATCCCACAGGTGAAGAAACCGGATGTGGAGATCCTGGGCTGGTGTGGTTACACGTGGTCTGTGGTTGTGAGGTCTGTTGGACGTACTGCCAAATTCTCTAAAACAACGTTGGAGGTGGCTTATGGTAGAAAAATTCATATTAAATTCTCTGGCATTCCTGCAGTCAGTATGCCAATTTCACACTCCTCAAAACGTACATACAGTTGAAGTCGGAAGTTCACATACACCTTAGCCAAATACATTTCAATTCAGTTTTTCACAATTCCTGACATTTAAATCCTAGTAAAAAGTCCCTGTCTTAGGTCAGTTAGGATCACCACTTTATTTTAAGAATGTGAAATGTCAGAATAATAGCAGAGAGAATGATTTATTTCAGCTTTCATTTCTTTCATCACGTTACCAGTGGGTCAGAAGTTTACATACACTCAATTAGTATTTGGTAGCATTGCCTTTAAATTGTTTACCTCAGGTCAAACGTTTCGGGTAGCCTTCCACAAGCTTCCCACAATAAGTTGGGTGAATTTTGGCCCATTCCTCCTGACAGAGCTGGTGTAACTGAGTCAGGTTTGTAGGCCTCCTTGCTCACACACGCCTTTTCAGATCTGCCCACAAATGTTCTATAGAATTGAGGTCAGGGCTTTGTGATGGCCACTCCAATACCTTGACTTTGTTGTCATTAAGCCATTTTGCCACAACTTTGGAAGTATGCTTGGGGTCATTGTCCATTGAAAGACCCATTGCTTCATGGTTGGAATGGTGTTCTTCGGCTTGCAAGCCTTTCCCATTTTCCTCCAAACATAACGATGGTCATTATGGCCAAACAGTTTCATCAGACCTGAGGACATTTCTCCAAAAAGTACGACCTTTGTCCCCATGTGCAGTTGCACACCGTAGTCTGGCTTTTTTGATAGCGGTTTTGGAGCAGTGGTTTCTTCCTTGCAGAGCGGACTTTCAGGTTATGTCGATATTGGACTCGTTTTACTGTGGATATAGATACTTTTGTACTTGTTTCCTCCAGCATCTTCACAAGGTCCTTTGCAGTTGTTCTGGGATTGATTTGCACTTTTCGCACCAATGTTAATCTCTAGGAGACAGAATGCGTCTCCTTCCTGATCGATATGATGGCTGCGTGGTTCCATAGTATTTATACTTGTGTACTATTGTTTGTGCAGATGAAGGTGGTACCTTCAAGCATTTGGAAATTGCTCCCAAGGATGAATCAGACTTGTGGAGGTCTAAAAAAAAAATTCTGTGGTCTTGGATGATTTCTTTTGATTTCCCCATGATGTCAAGCAAAAAGGCTCTGCGTTTGAAGGTAGGCCTTGAAATACATCCACAAGTACACCTCCAATTGACTCAAATTATGTCAATTAGCCTATTAGAAGCTTCTAAAGCCATGACATAATTTCTGGAATTTTACAAACTGTTTAAAGGCACAGTCAACTTACTGTATGTAAACTTCTGACTCACTGGAATTGTGATACAGTGATTTATAAGTGAAATAATCTGTCTGTAAACAATGGTTGTAAAAATTACTTGTGTCATGCACAAAGTAGATGTCCTAACTGACTTGCCAAAACTATAGTTTGTTAAGAAATTTGTGGAGTAGTTGAAAAACAAGTTTTAATGACTCCAACCTAAGTGTATGTGAACTTCCAACTTCAACTGTATGTGGCATTGTGCTGTGACAAAACTGCACATTTTAGACTGGCCTTTTATTGTCCCAAGCACAAGATGCACCTGTGCAGTTTATGCAGTTTAATCATGCTGTTGATATGCTGTCAGGTGGATGGTTTATGTTGGCAGAGGAGAAATGCTCACTAACAGCGACGTAAACAAATGTGTGCACAAAATTTGTGAGAAAAAAGCTTTTTGTGCGTATGGAACATTTCTGGGATATTTTAATTTCAGCTCATGAGACATGGGACCAACACATTACATGTTGCGTTTATATTTTACTTCAGTATATTATGTTACTTTGATATTAACATCCCCCATTTTAAGTAGCTATCCATTGGGCAAACACTGGTTGTATCAGTATTGTTTCCATGTCATTTCAGTTAAATGACATTGAACCAAAGTGGAGTAGACATTGAATTGACGTGTGTGCCCTGTGTGTACCTATTTTTGAAGCAACATTTAGGTATTGAGATGGAAATAAAACTAGGGAAGATAATTCTGGACTTTTCTGTATTTTAAATACTTCCATAACTCCATGTTGTAGCCTATAAAATAAATGTAACAACGAATTAATATGATGTGACTTTTGACTTCCTGCCACAGATGCTTCCAGAGAGTTGTTTTCCTCACAGAACCATATAAGGTCCACATAAAGTGGAATGAACAGAAATAATCGCAAACAGAAGGTCTGCTCTGCTCTCCTCTCTATCTTTGTGTAGCCTATGTCGAGGGATAATTAATTGTGTCCCGTCTCTGCGTAGTTCCTGACTCCTAATTTTTTAAATGTTTTGATCCCTCATTTACCATGGTGCTGCTGTGTCACCATGAAGGAGTCACCATGTGTCATCTATTCACCTGTCTTCTATGCACCATCGGAGTTTCTCTTCAAGGAGTCTGGTAATAGAGTGCCAATTGTCCTTGAAAGAGTAGCATTCCAAAATGGCTGCTCATAGCGCCATGACTACATGGAACTCTATTCCACATCATGTGACTCAGTCGAACAGGAAAGTCTGAATTATAAAACATAAAACTATGGAACACCACAGACTGTGAAGAGACATACACAAAGGCACACACACGGCATTCGCAAACACATGCCAACACACACACACACACACATTTTAATATTGCTATTTTGCTGTATTATTATTTTGAATTGTACATACTGTATGTTATGGTAGAGCAGTGTGTAATAATGTGCTGTGTTATGTATTGTTTTATTGAGTTTATGGTACGTTGGCAGCAGCTAATAGTGATCCGGAATAAAAAATTAAAACAATTACAAAAAATATATATATATTTTGAATACAAAAACCAATACAGATATAGTTCCGTTCAGACCAATAGCATGCTGCATTTGTAAATAATGCCGCTGTAAGTAAGTCAGGTGTTTTTTTTCTTTATATTTTCCTCTTATACGTTTTAATATGCTTCGGATTAAATCTTATTGCCATTTTTGTGTCTGTGGCCAGAATAATAATCGAGCTGTGAAGTTAGACTGTAAAACTGTGTTTCATTTCAGTACCCATTGTGGTCTTTGAGCATGTACTGTATGTATGTTTGCATGTGTGCAGTCACATGTGGACATATCCAGGACGCATAAGTCATTAGAAAGAGGAAAAACGTTTTAATATTTCTTTGAAAGTTTGAAGATCAATGAACTGTTGGAAAATGCAATAGCATACTGTGCTACTCCTGGATGTTTTATTTATTTAGCTTTTACGTTTTTATGAGAAATGTTTGAAGCTTTGAATGCCACACTACACTGGAGATTCTGGTCCTCGTGTCTCATCCTTCGCTTCATGTCTGCACAACAGAATGATAAAACAAGAGAATTCCAGGGAGGTAAACCAACAGAGGTGAAATCAGGGGGAAATATTTAAAGTCTCTTTACTTGTCCAGTCATGTAGAAACGCAGGAAGCTGGCTCTTGATCCACAAACAGCTGGAATCCATATCTCTTTTCATCTAGATGCAGCCAGCTGAGTAAAGTTATTCAAAGAAGATGCATCTCAGACTTATCAAGGTATGGGGGGAAATGCTATGCATGATCTTTTCTCAAGCAGAGAATGTGAAATACCAATAATGTGAAACAACAATACCATTAGATACTGTGCGAACCATCAACATTCAGTAACAATTGTATGGAAAAATGTGGGTGTAAGATTTACCTATGTTAAACAAGAAGGGGCGGTTTCTCAGACACAGATTAAGCCTAATCCTTAACAAAAAAAATATTTTATATGTGTTATCCATTGAGTTAGCTTTTCAGTCCAGGAATCCACCCCAATACACGTGTATTGGTACTGCTTTGCTTTACCATGCAGGTTTTGTCATGCCAGATTGACTCATACTTCACTTCCTGAAGAGTGACTTACTTAGAGTATCTTTTTATAGGTTTGTTCCTCTGAGAACTTGTCAATAAATATTACTGTGGCTTCATAGGATTTCTTTTAAAGCAACAGGACTTTTTTTTAACATCTTATGATAGAGCTGAAGCATCTGACATTTTGTTAAAAAAAATTCTACTGAAACATAATATTGACCAGACTTTCTTTCAAATATAGACATCCCGACCCAGTATCACAAAAGTAATCTAAAGTACATTATATTATTACAGCCCCCAGTTAAATCAAAGGCGGTAACTGAGTTATAGATATAATATCATTTCATTGAAACAACCCTGCAATGTCAGAATGGTTGTCAATGCCATTCACTTCATTGGGCAACATCTTGCCATATGTTAATACTGTGCTGTCTTTCAGCCACCAGATGGATCATACATTATGCCGAGCGGAGAACCTATCAAGAAACATGGCGCCACCTGTGGGTTAATTTTTGTTGACTACTTTTCATTACTTGATTAAATCCATGAATCTAAATATATCTTCTGGGAGCAGTTGAAGAATATTTGTGGGATTCGAGAAACCCATTTATCAGTTTTCATAAAATAAGGCCTGTGATTTTTGAAGAGCCTGTCTAGACTGGTTCCCTTGGAACCATGAGACTATAAATGTCATGTCATGTAACGCAAACTTTCAAAGTCGATTTTTGAGAGCAAGTTGAACCAAAGTGTTTATACAGTCCTCAACACTGGAAGAATATCTATTTTAAGTTTCTTTTAACTCTCTAAAGTGGTATGTTAGCAGTGTGTACAATATTTTATTGAATCCAAAGGACATGACCCGTACCATCTGATCTACCTGAAATCCAATACAAACGTCTGCAACTTACAGCCAAATCACATCGCAGGAACTTATTAGTTAATAGCCTTAAGGACAGAGCCCACCCCTTCTCAAGGTTACTGGTGAATAAAAACAAGGTAATTAAACATAACCTAATTTCCTCTCCCCTCTCTCCTGTTTGAAAGCAGGATAATCACGTTCAGTCCAACACATTGTAGATCTCATAATGCAATCTTCTCTTCTGCTTGTTATAAATATTTCCTTGGGGCTTCCAGATTTGCATTTAGCCATTCAAAGTCGCAAAGCTGGGTTAAAGACCCGGGAGTGTTTTCGGGGTAGGACTGACCCTAAAGTGCTGGAGATGTGCTGCAGCAACAGGGTGTTTTTCATAATGCATCGAAAGATTTTTGCTTTGACTCCCTTCTGTCCTGAAATGCTAAACAGACACGTCTATCTCAACAAAAATATTTTATTGTCACATACAATAAGGCTAGGTGCAGTGAAATGTGTTTATTTACAGGGTCAGTCATAGTACAATCTTAGAAAAAAGGGTTCCGTGGCTGTCCCCATAGGAGCACCCTTTTGGTTCCAGGTAGACCCCTCTGTGGAAAGGGTTCTAGGAGAACCCTTTGAAGAACTCCTTTTGGTTCCATGTAGAACCCTTTTGTGATTCTACATGGAACCAAAATAAGTTATTCAAAGGGTTATCCTGTGGTGCAGCCAAATGACCCTTTTTGGTTCTAGATAGCACCTTTTTATCTAAGAGCACATTAGACTTCCTGCATCAACAGACTTGTCACCTTTTCAGATGGGATATTTGAACCAAAAACCTTTTTAATTATGGATTCAACACTCTAACCGCAAGGCTACCTGTGGCCCCTCACCTCAACCCACTGGCAATGCCATCCATCAACATCTCACATATTGCTTTGTTTCTTATCCTGGGGAGTTGGGTTGTTTTTACCCAGCCCCATTGTTGAAGGGATCAATAAAATAACACATTTCTCACCCATCTCTATGCTGTGAAACACATTCTATGTTTTCTAAGACATAGCACCACCATAGGCTTAACTTTGGAAATAACTCAAATGATGTGTTGATCGACCTATATTGTCTGGAGGAATGTGGTTGTTCTCAAAATCTTTTCAGATGACTGATTTCTTTCATTTACCTATGTGTCTGTGGAAAACATTCGAAACATACATGGCAGTAAGGGAATTAGATTTTAGATTTAATTTGTGTCCTCTACCTTTTCTTGTAATTTTCATGAGAGATTTGCCTGCCGTTTGACTTATTCATGTGTTCCTTTCCAGACAGGAGCAGAGACACTAATTTTGAAATCATTTTGAAAATATTAAACTGTTATCCTGAAGATCGTCTATCACACCAACACATTCACCTCTCTTTTGTCTTTTGCAAATAACATCATTCTTCTCTGAATGTTTGAATGTTTGAACATTGTTCACTTTCAGGAGATCCACTAAAGGGGGATTAACCAGGTCAGAAACTTGGCTCTCCCCAAGTTCCTTTTTTCACTTTTTTCATTCCTTCCTTCATACTCTGAGAACTACGTTGAAATGGCTTGTGGTGATAAGAAGTCACCTACTCTGAGTTAAATGAATCCTATTTGTGTTCTCCCTTGAAATGTAATGTGCTGTTATGCAAATAGACAGGCATCCCTCCCTCAATCTGGTTAAACACCAGTACAGTATGAGGAGGGAGAAGAAAAGCATGTTTGCCACATACAACAGTTTACTTTCCTCCAGTGTCCCCATACCAGGTTCAAACCAGTGATCCTTGGCCTTCAGACACGCTTGACTGTCCTCCTTGACATCATACCAACCGGTTGAGCTATCAAATTTGATTGCTCCATCAGCAACATTTCAAGTTAGCTGTGGAGTAAATTTACTGTACATTGTCAACTCTGTTATACATGCAATGGTTTATAACACAAAGGGCAGGCCTAGGCTAACTCCATTGGCTGTGCTGTACCCAATCTCTCTAGATTATGAGGCACAGTGTAGTTAAAAACAAATATGTCTCCGTTGCTGAAAACCCATTCCGTCTTTAGCGTGCAAGGTTTTCATAATTCACAGTACAGATATGAAAAAAGTTGTTCCTTGTCCATCTGTCGGTGTTTCTTTTATTATCTTCTTTGATTGTTCCCAATATGCAAAGTGGTTAAGGAGGCATGAACACGTAGAGAATGGAAAATAGAGTTTATTTTTAATCCTTTTGAATTAAAAGCAAAAACAAGTCTAAACAAAAGTAATACCCACTAACAATATTTTGGAGATGGTGTCTGTTGAATCAATATGTTTGTTTTGTTCTTTTCTAAAAATAGTTTGTTTACAATCAAAAAAAGGAAAGAAAGCCTGCTGTTATTGACAGCCAAATGTGAGCCTGTGCATTTTGATAGGAACATTATCATGGTTCTATTGTGCTGTATCAGAGGTACATAACATCAAGATCACTATGACAAATTGTTCAGAGTTGAAAAACATAAAAAATAATCATAGCGTCAACAAGATCGAGTGCATGAATAGGCAGGTTGCTCGAAATTGTAATAATCATTTAATCAGTAAACAAAGGGACTGGGATGGCAAAAATATACAGATACGCTGACAGAAATTGAGCAGGATTTTCAAATTCCCAAGGGATATAATTAAAGATCACTTCCTTATGCGCTCCTTATGAAAGATTACATACAACGACGAGTATAGAGAGCAAGAGCTGTGGAATGGATAACTATCTAGAGGAAGCCTTGTGGAATTACATTCATTTTGTGGTGGGCAGCAAAACTCAAATGCCTCTTGGAGAAGATTGACTGGAAAATGTAACTATGCAGTTTGTCTCTTTTTATTGTCACATACATGTGTGGATATTGGTTAGACAAAGATTTATGCAAAGTGAAAAGTAGGAGGCCATTAGCCAGACAATTCACATTAAATTCTTCCGCTGCTCTGCCGTTCGCTAGATATGTTATTCTGAGACTGCCGTCATTGAAGTCGTTTTTGGTGACGAGGGGCACGAGGGGCGTTGTACAAAACAAAGTAATTTGCGATCGGATCGTCTCTAACCAATCAAAGCCAATGAAGCATTTTCTAACCTCCGCTTTACCCATGTGTGTTCTGGCTCTGGCCCAACCCATCGTTTTCTGGTCCAATCAGACATCCCAGAATGTGCTCGCATTCGGTGATCTGTCAGGTAGGTACTCAGATCTAGACTTATTGTGGAGAAGAAACCAACGTCCGTGGGCGTGGAGTAACATTTTGCCGGAGCAAGGAGTCTGGGTAGCCAGGCAAGTAGGCAATTGCTGTAGCTGTGTTATACTGTGTTATAGCTGTGTCAGCCATATTCAACATTTAATTGAGGGAGACTATTGGTCAAATGTCCAAAGTGGCCATTAAAATGGAAAACAGTAAACATACTGCAATGATAAAAGAAATGGTGATTTGAAAATGGCACTGACATTTCTAAAGCCATATAAGTTGAAATAAATATATATAAAACTACCTAGCCGTCTCGAAATGGCAATGGAGCAGAATTAAAGGAGTTCTTTCTTGATGGCTCACTTCATTGCAAAGATGGGCCCACCATTTTCTCCACCATAACTGTCAATGCATTATTACCGAGGAGCCTTAACAGATGATTCGTGGCTAACACATAGCCTATATAATGCGTCAGACAGAAAATTAAAGGTATTTGAGCAGCTAGTAGCTTGAAGATGTTGAGAGCATTGAGGACAAAGTAGAGTTTGTTGAGGGTGACACAGGGAACTGCATTTCAAACATATTGTCAAGTTGAACCAGTACGACCCTTGACTGAGTTGATTTGTATCGGTAACCAAGATGACATACAGTACAGTCTGACATAATCTCTGTGAAAACAAAACGCTGCTAGCACTATTATGAAATCTATTTCTATGAGTAATTCGGGAGGGCGGGAGGGGAGGAGAAGGAGAGAGAGAGAGAAAGAGAAGCAGGTTCAGTCTATACTCTGTAGTATAACTTTAATTACTTGTCTTATCTGGGTGGGATGATTGTGCTAAATTACTGCCCTGTCAATCAGTTTGGCTGTGCTTGGAAACTCTGAAATGTTTATGCATTGGCCCATAGAGGTGCTTAACATCTTAAATATAGAAGAACAATGGAAGTACATTCCTACGAGAAGGTGCTTAGAGAGGGCATCCATTTATAGCACTTAGAGAGGCAGTTATAGAGGACTTTATTACTGTAAAAAGGCTAAGTTGGGAGAAACACTTTTTAGGATCAGATGGTCTGCAATGAACTCTACTTCATATTAAATCAAAACCAGCCTGTTCCTTTTCCAGATGCAAAATAATAGTGATCGTTTTGTCCCAAAATGCAACAATTGTGTGTCAAAACAGATTATAAACTGGGTAGTTTGAGCCCTGAATGCTGATTGGCTGACAGCCTTGGTATATCAGACCGTATACCACGGGTATGACAAAACACGTTGGTAACCAGTTTAAAACAGCAATAAGACACCTCAGGGTTTGTGGTATATGGCCAATATACCACGGCTAAGGGCTGTGTCCAGGCATTCCTTAATGCGTCGCGCATAAGAATATCACTTAGCCGTGGTATATTGGCCATATCCCACATGCTTTATTTCTTAATTGGACCCAATGATACCATGATGGTGATTGTTTTCTCCCAAAATGTAACCACTGTGGTTCAATACAGATTAGAGCCAATGATACCATGATGGATAGTTTATTCGATATGTTTGATTACTTTAAATTACTCTAATGTCGGACAACCCCCATGAGATGCCATTGTGGGACATGAACATTGTGACTTACTGCAGAGGCTGTCCCAATGAGCGCTATAAACATTGCTCTTTCAAGTAGTGACTTCTCTTGCCTAAGGGACAAACAATGTAATGACATTAAAATCATGTTTATGCTAGACGTGGATAACCAATGAAATTAATTTTCTATAATCCACTTTAATCCTTGCTTTAGGGGCATTGGCACATGTGAGAGGCAGGTCAGGTTACTGCCATAGAAATGTTTGAAGTTTGTCACAGTTAAGTTTGGGGAAAAGTCAACACGTCCACATTCGTCACAAAAGGCCTTTTATAAAGTTCTGAAGGCAGCGTTTATTATGTAACTGAATGTAAAACAGTAAAAAGCAAGGCTGCACATTGTCCCTGTTAGTGTATGTTTACGTGGTCTGAAGGACAGCTCCACTAAACATGCCATGTGTATATTAGTCCCCATCCTCTAGTTTCTGTCAGAGCACTGCACACTTTTCATGCTCTGTTAAGCTTGTCACTTTAAACGGACACCTGCGTTCCTAAATTAAACACATGCAAAACCCCAAATAACTCTTCATTTGGGGTGTTTTAGCTAAATCTGCACCATTCAACTGCCACGTCCTGACCTTAGTTCCTTTTTTATGTCTCTATTTTAGTTTGGTCGGGGCGTGAGTTGGGGTGTTTGGTTTTATGTTCTATGTTTTCTATTTCTATGTGTTTGGCCTGGTGTGGTTCCCAATCAGAGGCAGCTGGCAATCGATGTCTCTGATTGAGAACCATACTTATGCATCCTGTTTTCCCACTATGGGTTGTGGGTAGTTATTTTCTGTTTAGTGTTTTTGGTGCACCTTACAGAACAGTTCGTTTGTCGGTTTGTTGTTTTTGTTCAGTATTCATCTTTATTAAAATGATTATGAATACGTACCACGCTGCACTTTGGTCCACTTCTCCCGACGACAATCGTTACGTCAACATTTCCATTCATATCAATCCCACTGAACTGACTTACACTAGCTTGTGATTTTGATGGCACTGCACTTTTTTGCTAAACAGGTTGTAGAAACATGTAGGCTACACAGAGGCTGCATAATGTACTAAAATTACAGCTCCGACCGCTACAGTATTTTGAACTGTGTTACTGCTTTCAATCCAGATAAGATTCTTGGACACAACACAGAGTTTCCTCCAAAGAAACATTGAATTGTCTGCCGTAAGAACAGCAGGGGCATTTGGCCTACTCCCCCCCCCCCCTAGGTGAACACAAAGTAGACAACCAGTTGTGTTTGCTTGATGGTGATTCTTGTCAGATGCCATTGAGACAACAACCAACATTTGCATAGATACTGTATGTGAGGGATGCAATACATGGCAGAACTACTTTATCCATGAGGATGTACAAATACACTGCATCATTACAGACCCTGGTTCAATTCCAGGCTGTATCACAATTGGCCATGATTGGGAGTCCCATAAGGTGGTGCACAATTGACCCAGAGTCATCCAGGTTTGGCCGGTGTAGGCCATCATTGTAAATAAGAATTTGTTCTTAACTGATTTGCCTAGTTAAATAAAAAATAAATAAACAGAGGGATAGTGGTTTGAAAGGATGTATGGTGAGCCTGTACATGGAATTTGTCAGAACAACCCTTATGGTAGCATTTACTTGAACAATTGTTTACTATGACTGGTTCACATCGGTTTTTATTTTGCGTATGCAGTACCCAGTAAGTTATACTTTATTTTAACCGTCATTGTAAATAAGAATTTGTGACGGCCGGCCGCCCAACAACCTGCCCGCTTGACCCTATCCCCTCCTCTCTTCTCCAGACCATTTCCGGAGACCTTCTCCCTTACCTCACCTCGCTCATCAACTCATCCCTGACCGCTGGCTACGTCCCTTCCGTCTTCAAGAGAGCGAGAGTTGCACCCCTTCTGAAAAAACCTACACTCGATCCCTCCGATGTCAACAACTACAGACCAGTATCCCTTCTTTCTTTTCTCTCCAAAACTCTTGAACGTGCCGTCCTTGGCCAGCTCTCCCGCTATCTCTCTCAGAATGACCTTCTTGATCCAAATCAGTCAGGTTTCAAGACTAGTCATTCAACTGAGACTGCTCTTCTCTGTATCACGGAGGCGCTCCGCACTGCTAAAGCTAACTCTCTCCTCTGCTCTCATCCTTCTAGACCTATCGGCTGCCTTCGATACTGTGAACCATCAGATCCTCCTCTCCACCCTCTCCGAGTTGGGCATCTCCGGCGCGGCCCACGCTGGATTGCGTCCTACCTGACAGGTCGCTCCTACCCGGTGGCGTGGCGAGAATCCGTCTCCACACCACGTGCTCTCACCACTGGTGTCCCCCAGGGCTCTGTTCTAGGCCCTCTCCTATTCTCGCTATACACCAAGTCACTTGGCTCTGTCATAACCTCACATGGTCTCTCCTATCATTGCTATGCAGACGACACACAATTAATCTTCTCCTTTCCCCCTTCTGATGACCAGGTGGCGAATCACATCTCTGCATGTCTGGCAGACATATCAGTGTGGATGACGGATCACCACCTCAAGCTGAACCTCGGCAAGACGGAGCTGCTCTTCCTCCCGGGAAGGACTGCCCGTTCCATGATCTCGCCATCACGGTTGACAACTCCATTGTGTCCTCCTCCCAGAGCGCTAAGAACATTGGCGTGATCCTGGACAACACCCTGTCGTTCTCAACTAACATCAAGGCGGTGGCCCGTTCCTGTAGGTTCATGCTCTACAACATCCGCAGAGTACGACCCTGCCTCACACAGGAAGCGGCGCAGGTCCTAATCCAGGCACTTGTCATCTCCCGTCTGGATTACTGCAACTCGCTGTTGGCTGGGCTCCCTGCCTGTGCCATTAAACCCCTACAACTCATCCAGAACGCCGCAGCCCGTCTGGTGTTCAACATTCCCAAGTTCTCTCACGTCACCCCGCTCCTCCGCTCCCTCCACTGGCTTCCAGTTGAAGCTCGCATCCGCTACAAGACCATGGTGCTTGCCTACGGAGCTGTGAGGGGAACGGCACCTCTACCTCCAGGCTCTGATCAGGCCCTACACTCAAACAAGGGCACTGCGTTCATCCACCTCTGGCCTGCTCGCCTCCCTACCACTGAGGAAGTACAGTTCCCGCTCAGCCCAGTCAAAACTGTTCGCTGCTCTGGCCCCCCAATGGTGGAACAAACTCCCTCACGACGCCAGGACAGCGGAGTCAATCACCACCTTCCGGAGACACCTGAAACCCCACCTCTTTAAGGAATACCTAGGTTAGGATAAAGTAATCCCTCTCACCCCCCCTCCCCCTTAAAAGATTTAGATGCACTACTGTTCCACTGGATGTCATAAGGTGAATGCACCAATTTGTAAGTCGCTCTGGATAAGAGCGTCTGCTAAATGACTTAAATGTAAATGTAAATTTGTTCTCAACTGACTCGCCAAGTTAAATAACATTTAAATAAAAATAAATGCTTTTATTTTATTACATAAAGAAGCAACACCAGGCAACAAATACATGTACCAACATTGCAGAGGATTATATACACAAAAACACAAGATACATGTTTCCACTGTGGTCCTCTATTGCTAAGCAAGTGGCTGCAGGGCAAAACAAGTGAGATGGACACTGCCATACATTTGATCATACACAATGCCCACATATTTACATAATATATACACATCTAACAAATCAGTCCACTAGCGCAGAACAGTTGAACACTTGGCTAGGAGGCCATCTCAACATTAACCAGGCCTTGCAGGAGTGTTAGAACCTAAGACTGGCAGAAACAGTTTTTATCTCAGCCGGGAGATGTTCCACTCTACCTCTGCCTTATATAAACATGTGTTCTGGCCAGTACAGCTCTTGAATCAACATTGCACAAAATAGTAGTAAAATAGCTTTTTAGATACTGTGGAACTGTACAGTACCATACACAATTTTATGGACCAATCTCAGCTTCAGTTTAGTGAACCTTTTATCAACGGATAGCAACTGTCGTTCCCTGAGCGGAGAAGGGCCAAAATAAGCCTGAGGGCTAAGATTCAGAATGACCCTTGACATTTTATTCTGAGCTGTCTGTAGCTTGTTCTTGATGAATTTAGGGGAGCTACTGCACCAGGTTATGCATGCATAGTCAAAGTAAGGCTGCACTAATGCTGCTGAAAGGGTTTTCAAGGTCCCTTTATCTAGAAATGTGGCATCCAATGTTTAAACTGACTGATTTTGATGGGGGATTTTGTAAAATGCTAATTAGATTTTTGCAGTGGCTCATACATTGACCTTACACAGTTCTTGGCTGTAGCAGCTGTATCACCAACCATGACGCTGAAGCCTGGTGCTCCACCTAGCCTAATCTTAGAGCCATATAATCTTAGTGTGATATAATCTTAAAGCCATATAATATTAGAGCCAGATAATCTTAGCGATGTATAATCTTAGAGCCAGATAATTTTATATATATATATATATATATTTTAGAGCCATATAATCTTAGAGCCATATAATCTTAGAGATGTATAATCTTAGAGCCATATAATCTCAGAGACATATTTTTTTTAAATCTGGGGTCGGCCCTGGGGAGATGGGGGGGATTATATACACTATCCTCCCAAAAAAGTTAGAGGTTTGAAATCTTGTGCAATCACTCAGAGTTCGTTCCAAAAAGCAGATGCGATCTTGTTTCCTTCTTCTTCATCTAATAATATGAAAGGCATCCAATCATTCACTCCTGACTGGCATACAAAGTGGTTTGTTATGATGGTTTGTTTGCAATGGAAAAATAATACTGAGTCCCATAATCAAGGGTGTAGGAGCCGGTGCTCCCTCACTTCTTTTCATTTTGAGAATACATGGAGCTGGTAAAACTATTTCTGGAAAATGTATTATTTAATTTCACTAAAGTTCCATGAAAAACAAAAGTATGACAAACCAAATAAATATGTATAGCAGCCTAGAGGTAAATGGTGGTTTCTTCCCAGTCTTTTCTCTGGTGGTGACGAGAATGATGAAGAACTGTAGGCTACGTGTGCACTGTGGAGACCTGTCGGAGGCTTGACCACTTTGGCCAATCAGAACGTCGGAAAAAAATACCTAATTCACTGTGTGTCTGCCTTGCGCAGTGGAACCCAGAAACATATTGGTACACTTGGTTACAGCAACACCATTCTGCAAAGGACACTCAAACCATGGCACTGCAAAGCCTAAGGAACCTGACCCTCTTTGGAAGTTGCTGTAGCTCTGCTTGAGATATTTTCCTACATTGGCTATTGGTTGAGATGCAGGGCCCATTCTAGGATGTTATGCCAGGGTGTGCAAATGTAAATGTGAATTGGGGCAAGTTGGAGGTAATAATGCATTTAGGTTAATGTACTTTTTTGAATATTTGTATTCTGTACAGGTTCTTTTCACTCTGTCATTTAGGTTAGTATTGTGGAGTAATTACAAACTTGTTGAGCCATCCTCAGTTTTCTCCTATCGCAGCCATTAAACTCTAACTTTTTTCACGTGACCATTGGCCTCATGGTGAAATCCCAGAGCATTTTCCTTCCTCTCCTGCAACTGAGTTAGGAAGGACGACTGTATCTTTGTAGTGACTGGGTGTATTGATACAATAAATTAATAACTTCACCATGGTATTCAATGTCTGCTTTAAAAAAAAAAAAATTACAGATCTACTAATAGGTGCCCTTCTTTGCGAGGCATTTTAAAACCTCCCTGGTCTTTGTGGTTGAATCTGTGTTTGAAATTCACTGCTCAACTGAGGGACCTTACAGATAATTGTATGTGTGGAGTACAGATATGAGGCTTTCATTAAAAAATCATGTTAAACACTATCATTGCACACAGAGTGAGGCTATGCAGCTTATTATGTACTTGCTAAGCAAATGTTTACTCCTGAACTTATTTAGGCTTGAATTAAAAAAGGGGTTGAATACGTATCGACTCAACACATTTCAGCTTTTAAGTTGTATCAAGTTTTAAAAAATTATTTAAAAAACATAATTCTTCTTTGACATTATGGCACATTGTGTGTAGGCCAGTGACACAAAATGTCAATTGAATCAATTTTAAATTTAGGATGAAACACAAAAAAAATGTGGAAAAAGTCAAGGGGTGTGAATATTTTCTGAATGTACAGTACTGTATGTACACAGCTTAATTGTATATCTTTCACTGCTTTTCAAACATGTTTCCATGCTGTTTAACCTTTTAAGGTTAATACAAATCCATGTTGTAATGCCTTAAAATAAAATCATTATTCATTAATTTGTCGATTTGTATTTGTATCTGCATCAGCCTAAGTAAACATTTAAAAGAAATCTGAAGTCAGTCACAAATAGAGACAAAGACCATCTACAGTCATCAGACAGAGAGAAAGGAATGCCAATGAGACTAAGGTTATGTTCGAAGTAAACAAACCTTTTCATCTGTTAAACAAATTGTTATCTTTACCCTGCCGGAGCTTCTACCTAACACTATGACCTGTGACAGCTGGGAATGCTCTTCATTTTCTATTCAAGTAGAGAATACAAACCCTTTTATATCCTGAAGCAGAGACGCTGGGCCGTGTGGATAATACAAGGAACATCTCGTGTGGATTCTGCCTCTCGAGGAGTCACATCCACTCCTCCCCCCCACTGTGGTAATATTTACATTTCTCTTGGATGTAGCATGGGGAGAGTAGATGTCTACAAGACTTTTGCCTTTGACAAGCTTGTGTAGTTAAGTAGTCTGACATGATTACTATTCAGAAACTGACAGAGGTTCTTGTCGTGATAAGAACATACGACTCTGTCGGGCCACTGTATAGATACATCTGAACTTCACAACCTCTCCACTAGGAGCATTCATATACATCAGCAATGGAAAGCTTTGAACTCAGTGCTCTGCTGCTGTAACATATTCTACACATTTGTAGGCAAAATATCCTTGATCTTTCATCCTTTGTTTGATGGATTAGGAAACACCACACTCATTGGATTCAATGATTTAAGCATCAAATTAAAATCAAACAACAGCCTCAAATGTTGTAATTGACTTTTCTTTCTCAAGTGCTTCTTTACTCTGAGTAACACAAACAAACTTTGTTGAGTTTATCCCTCAGCTTCTCACAAAGCATTATGCATTGGTATATTTCGTCCTCACAGATTAAAGTCTGATAATTATTTTTCTTTCCATAGGGACATAAACTAAATTATTTGGTACACCTTCACTGTGGCTCATGAATACTGATCTACATTGTGAAACAAGCGTCTAAGCTGATTAAACATTTCTCATGGTAGTTATCCCTCAAAGCTTTAAGTCAAATTAAAACTGTGTTTGCAAAGTCTTCTTATTTAATCCAACCCAAGATAGGAATTTAGCTCGAAGACTATGATATATCTGCCAACTTCATAGAAGACCATGGAATACATTTCAGAATTCTCTGGGCTTACCGATGCTTTAAGTATGCAGTGACACGACGTGCTACATTACATTTGACGTTTTAGTCATTTAGCAGACACTCTTATCCAGAGCGACAGACAGGAGCAATTAGGGTTTAGTGCCTTGCTCAAGGGCACAACAACAGATTCACCAAGTTGTCTCAGGGATTTGAACCAGTGACCTTTCAGTTACTGGCCCAACGCCTTCAACTGCTAGGCGACCTGCATTCAAAAGAGAAAGTTAGTTCATTTTCACCTCAGTCTGACCTCAGTCATCATTTATTCTCACCAACTGTGTCACAAACATGTTTTTACTTCAGCAGCATGCTACCTTTGAGAGAGACTTGCCAATCAATTATACCAGTCTAACTCATGGTCTGCCACAAAAATATCAAACGGAAAAAATGCAAATTAGGCCACAATGTCCACTGCTATTGCATATCAATTGAATTTTGTAAATGAGATACTGTAGGGAAATGCTACCATGGTATGTTACTGCATGACAGGCAATTTAGTCTCTGATTCGTATCATAATTCAGTAGGCCCTACAGTATCTGTTAGATCATTTTACAGAGTGTGTCATTCTAATATAACCTCCTATCCAATTTTGTATTACCTGGATGTTCACCTTTTGAGGTGCTGATGACCATCTTCCATCTATTAGAAAAAGTCTAATCACAAAGTGTAAGAGGAAGGTGAGGAGACTAGAGGGGCAGGTAGCCTAGTGGTTAAGTGTGCTGGGCCACTAACCGAGAGGGAAGGTGGAACAATCTGCTATTCTGCCTTTGAGCAAAGCAGTTAACCTCCCTGTTGATTAAGGCAGCCTCCCGCACCTCTCTGAATCAGAGGGGTTGGGTTAAATGCGTAAGACACATTTCGGTTGAAAGCATTCAGTCTTGCAACTGACTAGTTATCCCCTTTTCCTAGTTTAGAAGTTGTAATTTCTCTCTTGCAGCAGGCTTACTGCTGTTTTGACCTGTGGGTGTGGTGGCAGCAGGAACCAGCTGCAAGTTGAAACACAAAAAACAGCTTTTTCCTGCAATCTAAAGCCATAATCATTATGCCTAATTCTATATTTTTTTCTATTTTCTGCATTTCTAAGCATACCTCTTGAGCTGTCTGTATCGTCCTAACAGTTTATTTTTTATTTTTTATTAAACATGACAAATCTGAGGGGGCATGTGCCCCTGTGCCCCCTAGGCCATAGACCCAAATGTTGTTTTTTCAATGCCAAATAGGTTACCAAATTAATTTCACAAAATGTTTTATTTGAAATATTTGTTTTGTCTAAATTAATTTATCGTTTGCAGAAATGTTCTATAATGTGATAAAAATTGGACACGCAGTGTTCTCCATGTGAGAAAGATTTTATAAGCAGTAAGAGAGATATAAGGGCCGATCAGTACCACGGAGCTGCACAATCAACATACAAAAGTAATTTGTCATTTCATATTAATTCTGGTGTTGGTGTGGACTTCTGCAGTACTTCTGTCTCCGTGTAAGTTACAACATTATTCCAGATCGAATAAATTGCAACAAACTTTTGTGACAGATTCAGTGAAAATAATTGATTAAATATTGACTTTGAAATTTGATGAACCCTGTGAATCAAAATGAAATATTAGCCCTAATTAAAAATACATATTTGTTATTGAGTTCTCTTTTGAAAGTCCTCTATAAATGTAATACATCTAGTGTTTATCTTCTTCTTTGAACGATAAGAAGCTTGACACTGTGTGACATACTACGATGACATGTTGAGAGCACTGGAGAAAAAGAGAACGGACACATTTCATTAGGCTGTTGGACAATCTTTTTACTAAATGTTCAGTGTATGTGATACATATGTACATGAGAAATGTTTGACAAATATCCGTTTGAACTATCAAGCTTTACTTGAACTCTCTGTATGGCAGCGGTTCCCAAACTCAGGGTCGCGACCCCAAAAAATACATGTACAAATATTGTCTTTGTATCTCAAAATCATTGGAATGTGGTTAACCTTAAAAATCTAAAATCTAAAAAGTTCAAGCAGAGAGCGCCCTTAGATCATGGAAAAAGGCCGCACTTGACCATTGCACTTGAATCATTCCCACGGTGAATGGCTAGGTCCGCTATGCTACAGCATGAAACCACACATATTGCAGAGACTTTGATATTACTGGCCGCAACTGATATGGTAAAAACAATGTGTGGCGAAGTAGAGGCACAGAAACTTACATCATACCTTTGTCAGGTTAAACTAAGAATTTATGCTATTTCTAGCAATCAAGAGGAAACTGACAAAAAAAAAAACTGCTTATGGACTTTAGCTGTGAGGGACAAGATGCCTACGTATTGATTTTTGTTCGCTAAACATGTAGGGGGATCATATTCACAGGGACATATTGTTCTGTCTCACTATTCCCGAGCATGAAAGGGCACAGGGGATGTTTAGTGTGCTGCGTGGCTATTGTGATGAAAAAAGTATTCCATGGGATTGAATGGTGGGATTTTGCACAGATGGGGCTCCATCTATGGCGGGCAGGCCTCTGCACTCTAGTTCTGAATGTGTCTCCCTCTGCAAAATGGAGGCATTGTATGATACACTGAGAGCAACTGGCAGCAAAAGAGCTGAGCACAGATATACTGTAGCAGATAACTTCGATTGTATACTACATCAAACCACATCCATTGAACGCATGGCTGAAACAGCATCAGTAAGTTTCCCACACGAGTGATGACTTCTCACCTCCAACACTTGGAAGAGCACTTTGGTACCTACTTCCCAATCAATTTGACTGTGATCCTGGCTCAGTTGACACGACGGTAAGTAACATCGAACAGCTGATCAGGCTGTCATGTGACCAAATACATTCCCGGGTCACTACGGAGGAGTTTTGGTTCCTGACTCAAAGGGAATACCCTGCCACCTGCCTCTGAGCATTAATGCCGCGTTCAAAACAAATGGAAACTCCAACTATCTACTTCAGTGCATTCAAGACAACTGTGAACTCGGGAAAAAAACTAGCTCTGACTGGGAAAAATCGTTTTGAACAGTCAACTTGAAATTCCAACTCTGGAACTCTGGCCTTTTCTAGAGCTCTGACTTTCTGACCTGAAGATTATTGACATCATGATTTGACCTTTTCAGAGTGCCCATGGCACCCTTTGCCAGCTCATATCTGTGTGAAGCTGGATTCAGTGCTCTTTTCTGCATTAAAACCACGTTTCGATCCAGATATGACAGCAGAGATGAGGTGCGCACTGTCATCCACGCCCCTTGACTTTGAGAAGGTCTGATGCGACATACATCAAGCACACCCATCTCATTAGCGGTGTTTAAATAATATATATTATGTCAGACTAATTTGCAATTGACATTAATAAAAGCATGTGATGATGAGTTGAGGAGACAATCTTAAATACTTCTAGAATGTTTTTCAATTGACTGCCATAGTCCTAAATCAAAAGTAAGCATTGGTTGTAAATTTTCAGATATCAAAATGTGGTCGTGGGCCACAAAAGTTTGGTCTACCCTACATACTGTAATTCTGTGATAAAAAAGATAACCAACTACGAGTTATAACAAGTCTTCATTGCCATTTCACCTGAAGTGAACAATAAATATTTTAGTGCCTGAAACCTATAGCCATTTCTAGAAAACCCATTGGGCACAGATGTCATTTCAACATATATTTTTGATTTACATTTGTTTGCGTCAAGTAATGTGAATTCAACATGAAATCAACAAAACATTTCAAAATGTCATTGGATTTAGGTTCAAAGTTGGATGAAAAAAATATGAAATTCCATTACATTGATGACATTTTGCAAATCCAATGAGTTTTCCACGTTGATTCAACGTCATCAAATATTTTAAAAATTATAACTTGGAAACAACATTGATTCAACTATTTTTTGCAGAGTGGGCCAGTCCAAGTTGTTATTGTCGATCTTCAAAGAGACACAGTTTTTCAGTTTTTCTTTCTGTTTCTATCAAGCTGGGGATCACTGCTACAACAGGCTCACCCCTATTACCTCATGCTGACAAAATGGTTCTTTGAAATAGTTTTTGTTTCTCAACTCTCACCTGTTCATCTCTGTTTTTCCTGTTTGAAATATCATTGTTCAACGGGATTCGCACTTTATTTTGTTAATCCCCTATAGATGGTTCAACTGACTGTCAACAAACTGTTCAACTAAATACTGTACATAAGTGTCTTCAGGACTGCTTTGACTTACTGTATCAAAAGTAATCGCACAAAATAGTTTAATCACACAATGATCACTAGGCTACTGATACTGGAACGGGTTCATTTGGGTGTCCATACAGATGTAAGATCTTAATTTGATCACCCTGTTGCAGGAGAACTTTCCTGCAATGCAGGACATTTAAAAATTGCAGCGTATTTGAGGTATGAAAATCTTCTGAAGTTTGTAATTTCAACTTTGAGACTTCAGAGTTGATTTTCCCTTATGAAAAATGTATCAACCCCTACAAAAATGTCCATTAATTATAATCCATATAATAATTCACATTTCCTGTTGTGGCAGGATTATTTTCCTGCTGTAGCACACTGGCTCAAATTAAGATCCTACATCTGTATGACATACCTGTGTCAACATACCTCGAGGGCAGATGTCTGTCTGTACTCTGCACTATATGTTTAGCTTTAGGCAATATATAAACTTAATGACGCCTGAACTTTAAAAATTGTCATAGTGCTGTCAAAGATAAAGCACCTTCCCTGTTGAAGTTGTGTTACTTTTTCGACCACTCCCTAACTTTCTACTTTAATAATACATACAGCGTAGGTGCTGAGAGATGTCTGCAAATGGAGAAAAAAATAGGAATTTTAAGATTCTGTATTTGTTTACTTGTACTTAATCGAAGGGGCACAACTTTGGTTTTAGAAGTGGGGGGACATAAATAGCCTACCCGACCGCTTTGAGGCATCTGCATGGTCCTAAAGGTGCCTGTTTTTGTATCACATTCCAATTATAAAACTGGGAGTGACAAAAATGCTATTTCAGAATGTGGGGGGACATGTCCCCCCCATCCCCAGTTAAAGTTGCGCCCCTGCTTAATCCACATTTCATATTTACTTCCAATTTCAGTCACACAAATATTCCATTAAACACAGGGTTGCAAACTGCCACACGCCTCAATGGAATACTAATATCTTTCATATTCAGTTGACAAGAACAAAATGAAGTCAAGCGAAGTCAACCAGTTTGGCTCGCTCGTAAAACAGGTTCATTGCAGATTCACAGTCTGTGTCAAACGTCTGCATGGGCTCAATGGAAGCATGAGACTGAAAACCTGTTTCACTCAATGCAGGCAAGATACACCCCGAATGAGGATCAATAATGGCAAACCTGTGCATCTCAAGGCAGAATCCGTTAGTAAAAGAGATGAAGGTGCATCAGTTAGGCTGAGCAGAATTGAAATTGATTTGGCAGACAATTGTAATTGCATAGGTCCTCATCTAAGCTGGCTGTATAATTACATGTGAAGCGTTGCCCAGGAGAATTGATAGAGCAGGTTTCTGCTAGTCTTGTTAGACGTTTCCTTTGTTCTGTTTTCTGTGTTGGCGCAGATCTAGTATCAGCCTATCCTCCCTCAAATCTTAACTCAGAGGGGAAACATAGAACTGACCTAAGATCAGAATATAAGGGGTTGTATAGGGGCAACTTCATCCTATTGTGGTTCATTCATAATGTAACAATCTCAGTGATATGCTGTGCAGTTCACAAAGGAATCAATATTTTTTACTCATCTTGGTTAGTTGTTAGACTTGTTCCCAGGAATGTGTTGATCTTTCCCCTCTGTGAAGAAGTAATTGATGCGCAATTAATTAATGGAAAATGGAGCACTGCAATCTACCTCGATCAATGACTTCTGAGGTAATTGGACTTCGATATCAATAGAATTATAGGCATGTATCATTTTTGTGGTTTTGCTAGTAGAAAACTATTAGGGCTTCCAATGGCATGCCTTATACTTACAGTCAGCCTAGATGTTGCTGTCCATGGTTCTGAAACCTAGTTGACCTTTTTGTTTATTGAACTACCTGTTTAATTTGGATCCAGCAACGTGGTTAGCCTCAGTTGCTGGGAATGCTACTATCTGTCCAAACCCCAAACACTGCCAAACCCTAAAGTCTGAAGAGATGCTGCTTGGTAAAGCAGCTAGCTTAGCTGCTAGCTATGAAGCTAGCCAGGTTCCTTGACAGTTTGAACACAGCCCGCATGCACTTAGCCCTGGTGGCTGGGACCGTACCAGCTTTAGCCTACGTTACTATAATCATGCCACCCAAAGTTAAAGAAGGTTGGAGTAATGGAGAGGACAGTGTTTGGCTATCACAGGTGCGTGACCTTTTAAATCATAAAAAATATGTCTACAAGCAATTGTTACAGCAACAGGAAAATAGCTTCAGGAGCTTTGTCCAAATACTGATGGACACAACTAACAAAAGAATGGACGATATGACCAGAGAGGTCCAAGACCTTAGGAACAGTTTGTAGTTCTCCCAGGGAGAGGTGGATGTCCTGATTATCAGCAAGATTATAATAAACTGCAAGTCCGTGCGAGATGACATCAGCACTGCCTGTGACTCATTATTACGGATGACTGGGAAAACAGACTTTCCTTACGGACAATCCAGGAGGAATAACATTGTTATGGATGGCATACCAGAGTCTTAAAGCTGCAGATGGATCATAGGAAGATTGAGGTGGAGCGTGCCGACAATAACCTGTAACCTGTAAGCAGCCCAAGTGACAGACCCAGGCCGATAGTGGTCAAGTTCCTAAGGTTCAAGGACAAGATGGCTGTTCTAGAGAGAGCCAAGAACTTGAGAGGAACCAACATCTTCGTCAACAAGGACTTCTCTGAAGCTGTGCGCCAGAGGCAGAAATAGCTTATCCCAGCTATGAAAGCTGCCAGAGAGTGTGGGGACATTGCCTAGATTATCTACGAAAAGCTCATTGTCCACTCTCCCTCCAAAAAGCCTGGGAGGAGTGATAGAACCAAGCTTCCGTGTCAGTAGCTCCGGCCCAACATCACACACATACACCAACTGACACAACTGCCTGATTGACTGACTATTAGCTAAACAATGTTTTTATTTTTATTTGATGTATTATTTTACGTATTAATTTACGTTTCTCTCCATATTAGTTCTTTCTCTGATAAGCTACCCAGGAAAGGTCTACGCATAGCCCATATTAATATATATAGCCTTAGAAAGGTTAATAAGGTTAATGAAATCAATAACTTCCATTACATTCATATACTGACCAACTCTGAAACTCACGTAGATAATTCCTTTGATGATACAGCAGTAGCAATACAAAGATATAACATCTACAGAAAATACTAGGAATGCCTATGGGGAGGTGTTGCTGTATATGTTCAGAGCCATATTCCTGTAAAGTTTAGAGAGGATCTTGTGGTTGCAAGTTCACCTGCCTCATCTAAAGTGTCTTGTTTTGGGGGACTAATGTAGGCCACAAAGTGCTAACAGTCAGTATATGGATAATATGTGTGCAATGCTTGATAGTGTGTGTGATGTTAAAATGTTAATTTTCTGGGTGACCTGACTGGTTAGCAACTATCTGTCCTCTCAAGAGGAAACTTCTAACTCTGACTAATGCCTGTAACATGACCCAGGTTATCACTCAACCAACTAGAGTGGACACCAATAGTGTTGTATCTGTGACATCCACTTGTATTGATCATATCTTCACTACTGCTGCAGAGCTTTGCAAAGCAATTTCAGTTCTCATTGGATGTAGTGACCATAACATTGTGGCAATAATGAGGAAAGCCAAAGTGTCAAAGGTTGGGTCTAAAATCATTTATAAGAGATCAGGACTCTTGTTGAAGATGTAAAACATTTACATGTATGTTGGTTTGATGGGCACGAGGAAGTAAATTCAGATGGAGCACTAGAAGTATTTGTAAAATTATTCATGTCAGGTGTTGGCAAGTGTGCACCTTTAAGAAACTAACTGTGAGAACTGTTAGAGCCCTCTAGATTGATTAAAACATTTTATGGTTCAAAGAATTATGCAAAAGAAGTGGCAAATAAGTCAGGCTGCTCAGCTGATTGGCTGACATACCGTAAATTGAGAAATGTTGTGACTAAACTTTAAAAAAGGAGAAAAGATGAAGGAGAATAAATTATATTACAAAAGATAAATTACATAAAACACATTGGAAAAATACTTTTGAGTATCTTAAATTATATCATCGGCAGAAAACCCAATTAATCTCCATCGTTCATTGAAGTTCATGGGTCATTTATAACAAAACCTTTCAACATTTCCATTCATTTCAATGGCTATTTCACAAGTAAAAGTTGAAACACTCAGAAGTAAAATGACAACATGAATAGTGAGCCATCATATCTTTGTATAAAGATCTCATTTTAAAAGAAGGATTTCCGTTTTGAATTTTGTGAAGTTAGTGTGGGAGAGGTGGGAAAACTATTGTTATCCATCAATAATGATAAGCCACTAGGTATAGACAACCTTGATGGGAAACTATTGAGAACGGCAGACTGTATTGCCACCCCTATTTGCTACAACATATCTTTAATCAAAGACTAAAGGAGTGTGTGTGTTGACAGATGTGGAAGGAAGCTAAAGTAATTCCACTGCCTAAAAATAGTAAAGCACCCTTTGCTAGCTCTAACAGCTGCCCAATCAGTTTGCTGCATGTTCTTAGTAAACTGATGGAGAGAATTGTGTTTGACCAAATACAATGGCATTTTTCAGAGAACAAAGTCAGAGTGCTGACTTTCAGCACGCATATAGAGAAAGGCACTCAACTAGTACTGCACTGACTCAGATGACTGATGAATGGTCAAAATAAATGGATAACAAGATGATAGTTGGAGTTGTATTGTTAGAATTCAGTGCAGCCTTTGATGTTATTGATCATACATTTTTCTTGAAGAAACTTGCTATGGCTTTAAATCACCTGCCATCACATGCTTGGAGAGTTATTCATCCAATAGAACCCAGAGAGTGTTCTTCAATGGAAGCTTCTCTGACAGCTATGTACAGTGTGGTGTCCTTCAGGGCAGTTTCCTTATGCCATTACTCTTCTCTATTTTTACAAATGATTTGCCAATGGTTTTACACAAGAATGACGTATGTGGATGAATCCACACTCTACATGTCAGCACCCAAAGCCAGTGAGCTCACAGAACATCTAAATAAGGAGTTATAGTCATTATCAGAATGGGTGATTAGTAATAATAAACTGGACTTATATACATTACTGTGCATGAAGGGTGTGACCATTGAGTAAGTTGAGGAAGCTAAACTCCTAGGTATTCCACTGGATGGTCAATTATCATAGTCAAGTCATACTGACAAAGTTGTTGGGGAGAGATTTGTCAGTTTTAAAAATATCAACTGTATTAGTTGTTCAGGCTCTGATCTTGTACCATCTTGATTACTGTCTGGTAATATGGTCAAGTGCAGCAAAGAAAGACCTAATAAAGCTGCAGCTGGCTCAGAACAGAGCAGCACGCCTTGCCCTTAACTGCACACACACAACTAATATCAACAACATGAATGCCAGTTTTTCCTGGTTGAGCGTTGACGAGAGATTAACTGCTTTTCTTCTAGTTTTTATGAGAAGTTTTACAGTGATTAAAATTACAGATTGTCTGCATAATCAAATAACATTCAGCTCTGACAGCTTCACAGTCCCTAAGACCAAAAGTAATTCACGGCAACACAGTATTATACAGAACCATGATCACATTGAACTCCCGTCCATCTCCATTTAAGCAAACAACAAAATTACCTTAAAAATCTGATTAAACAAAATATCATATAACAGCGGGGACTGTGAGGACACACACACACACACACACACACACACACACACACACACACACACACACACACACACACACACACACACACACACACACACACACACACACACACACACAGATACACACACACACACACACACATACACACACACACACACACACAGATACACACACACACACACACACACACACACACACACACACACACACACACACACACAGATACACACACACACACACACACACAGATACACACACACACACACACACACACACAGATACACACACACACACACACACACAGATACACACACACACACACACACACACACACACACACACACACACACACACACACACAGATACACACACACACACACACACAGATACACACACACACACACACACAGACACACACACACACAGACACACATGCAGAGACAGACACACTCTAATACATATTATTTTTCTTGTATTGTTTGTATTATTATTATACATTTTTATTGAGTATTGTTTGTATATCGTTGTATTTTACATTTGTGTGACAGTCCTTGTCTATCAGTGTGTCAGTGTTTTGTTACTTGCTAATTGGGATCAAAATAAACAAATAAACATGTTGAACCAATCGTTGTTCTCAACCTCACTGAATTTTCAGACAATTTTCAGACGCAGCCTGCTCACTATTCAGCCTGTTCACGATTCACCTGCTCACAATTCAGCGCGCTCACGATGCAGCCTGCTCACGTTTCAGCCTGCTCACGATTTGTTACCCACATTACATAGGCTATTGTGACCCAATTAGTGCTCTTCTTGGTGGTCGTCTATAGCTCAGTTGATAGAGCAAGGTGCTTCTAACACCAGGATAGAGGGTTCTTTTCCTGGCCCCACCTGTACATCAACTGTATGCACACATGACTATAACACACTTTCCATAAAAATGTCTGCTAAATGGAATATATTATTTGCTGTCCATTGTTCTGAAGCCTAGCTTGGTTAGACTCTGGCACCTAAATGAGTCTGAATAATACTACATAGATGTGAAGATGTGGGGAGCTGGGTTGTGGTCCTTTGTGGTGTCATGACTGTCCTGATCAGGTCAGGTTACAGGAGACCACAACCCTACAGATTATCTCTCAACCCCAACAGAGGAGGAAAGATCTAGGGGTCTGAAGATGTGGGGTTTTTATGACCCCTCAAGCCCCTGGTAAATCTCAGGCCACAGACAAATTCCTTTGTCCTGTTACTATGGAGAACCAACCTCAGAACATTAAACATGAAATAAAGGAACTTTGGAACAATGGTTTCCGTCAGCCACAATGGTGGTCATGACGATAGATGGAATATGAAAATGTATGTCATTTTTGTTTTGTTATTAAAGGTTAATAGATGACATTATTACGAAAACATTGTAACGTGAAGAGTTTTCCTAGTATATGATTTGATGTTTATACATTGTATGTTGTGTGGAAAATGTCCAAATCAAAGGGAATGTTTTGGTAAAGATTAAATGTTAAGTTAGTTGTCTAAAATTGGATTTGAGTGAAATCTAGACCTTGCCCTCATTAACTTGGTACGCCCAGAGAATTGCCCTAAAGGCGGTTACGCCCACTTCTGACCCAAGGGTATAAAACCTGTGAGTAAAGAATTCACAGACAAGACAACGTGACCCAAGCTGCAGCCAAGGTCTAAAAAGTAAACAAACCCAGAACGCAACACAAGTTGTAAGACAAAGAAATCCTTTTCTACCCAAGCTATGGATGAGTAGCTGTGTCTAAGCGGGTGAATTCAAGCCGGACCCCCTTAGCATCCAATCCCAGCGAATCGTGGTATCTAAAAGGTTTCATTCCTATGCTGTGAGCTCTGAGCTACAGAGCTGTCTGTCCTCAGAAGACCCCTTCCATAGCAAGGGCGAGGGAACAGACTTCTAAGCCAAAAGGACACTGACATCGAGAGGACGATCAGAGAGGTGCGCAGGAGAAGTGCGTCATCGAGTAGCTGAAAGGTCCCCTGAATGGTCCACATAGAGAATCCTCGGAGGTCTACCCCGCGTAATTACATCATTATATTCTGACCCATAAGAGTGGCAGTTTGGGGCAAGGCTAGGGTTAGAATGAGCATAGCTGACAAATTCACCCAAATGTATATTTCTCTCGTGTACTTTCTCTTTTTCTCTCTCTTTGAAATCCACATTTTGGTTAACACGCGCCATAGTGTGGCCCATTATACTAAGTTCTAATCAATAGCCTATAATGTGTTTTGTCTATGTGTCACATTCTGACCTTAGTTCTTTTGTTATGTCTTTGTTTTAGTATGGACAGGGCGTGAGTTGGGTGGGTTGTCTATGTTAGTTTTTCTATGATTTTCTAATTCTGTGTTTGGCCTGGTATGGTTCTCAATCAGAGGCAGCTGTCAATCGTTGTCCCTGATTGAGAACCATATTTAGGTAGCCTGTTTTCTATTGTGTTTCGTGGGTGATTGTTTCCTGTGTCTGTGTTTGGACCACACGGGACTGTTTCGATTTTCGTTTGTTCATTTCACGTTGTTGTTTTGTATTTTTGTAGTGTTCAGTATTATTATTAAAATGGACACTTACCACGCTGCGCATTGGTCCTCCTCTTCTCCTTCATACGACGACCGTGACACTATGTGTATCTTTTATCATCATTTGAGCTTTTTAGTAAATAAATATTGAACTAAGATTGGTGTGGTACGAGCTCATTGGTGAGAACCGGGTCCGTGCAGATTCACGGGCTATACGACGTTCAGAACGAGATTGTAAGTGGTAACTGGTTAATTAGTGGCTGTTGTAAAATCGATATTCTGGGAAATGGGTTAATTTGGGAAATAGAAACTCAATAAAAACTAGTTTTTCCCATGGTGCCCCAGGTTAATGAGTTAATAATTGCTTGATTCAGTTAATCACGCAATTAGAAACTTTTAATCATTCGAGGAACAACAGTCGTCACATGAATTAGTACAATGTCACGACAGTGGCTTAGTTGGTAAAGTATGGCGCTTGCAACACCAGGACTGTTTGTTCACTTTCTGCTGAGGTCACCAATACAAATATGTATGATTGTATGTTACTTAGGATAAATGTGTTGTTATTGCATATTAGGTCTACATTCCCCCTTTTGCTTAGACCAAGCATTGAAGCATTGCTTTGTAAAGTTTTGACATTTTCACATACATCCTGGTGTCTACTACTAAAATAATATAAGGGATTTACATTTTGCCATTACATTTTCATCAGCAGCTGTCAAAGATGTCTACTTGCACTCACTTTATTCAGGAGACAACATCATCTTGACAATCCAATGATTTGCAATGTTTGATTGATTAATGCAACGGCATCTCAAATTCAGTACATTGCAATAGGCAATTAACCAGTCCATTAGACTGGCGAACAGATGTTAATTTAATATGAGTTGGCAAGGCATGACTCCATAAGGAGGCAGATTCTAAATCTTCTCTTCATTTTCCTTGGAGGCCTCGTTAGACCTGACGTTTAAAGTGATACCTGCAACTGAATAACGCTCTCCTCATTAGCTCACGGCATGACCTTTAACCTTTAAACAAATTGTGTTAGCGTGACCCCAGCAGGAGTAATGAAACAAATCTGAAATAGTCCTCAGCTTTAGCAGTGTCAAATGGAAATATTAGCTTTCCCCCATTATAGCACGATGCTGCAATTCACTTGTTTGTATATTAATCAGACAGCCGATTGAAGAATTAATAAAGGATTTTTTTGTGTGCAAATTCTAAATAGAGAAAGAAGAAGAATCATATGCTTAAACGTGTAAAATATGAGTCTGGGCATGTTACGTCTTCAATAATAATTAAGCGGGGCTTATGCTCTGTGGACCAAAAGGTGACCAAAAACAACCTGACACAGGACTTTTCTTCCCACAAGATAAGTTGTCAATCAAAACATAGAAGATACATTGAGTCCATGATAATGGGCTACTTTGCCAATAGTTAGTCACAAATCATTGGATCTTATTCATGGAATTTTCATGTCAATATAGCGATGGGAATAGATGCTTTGTTTTGGAAATACAGCACAAATCTTTTGTGAAATCCCCCTCAGTTATATATTTGGAATACAAGTGTAAATTGTAGTGTGCATTGCTCATTAGCTGCAAGTATTTGACTGCAGAATGATCGCTAGACGATTCGCTTAACGATACTGTAGTGGGCTAAATCACGGTCAGGGTGATTCTTGGTGGTCTTAAACGAATCTACTTTGAAACAAAAGTATCCACCTCACACACATGGTTATGTGCTTAAAAAAAGAAGACACCTGTACCATGTCAGATATAGAGTTGAAATGTATTACATTTTGAGTTTGCATCCCAATATTACACTTTATATACATCACAGAAGACTGAAATACATTGTTTGATATATAAGCACTGGATTTTCATCATTTAAAAAACAAACATCTTTATTAATTATGAAATTATGAAAAATATGAAAAACATTCCAGCCATGAGGCCAAAAAAGGTGCTTTTGGTCATTGACTGCAGGAAAGGGTTACGGGTGTTGTAAAAGTAAGGCTCTCAAATTCTGATCAAATTGTATATCTTATTAAAATTCAACCTTCAGGCATATTCAGATAAATGGAAGGAAAAGGATTGCACCCTCAATTAAAGCAAATCCTATTTGATAGCTCTGGCTCGAATCACAGGATGTCAGCCATGTTTTATTTATTCATTATCAGTGTCAGAATCTGAGGATATACAGACGACCAGCAGCTGGCAGGTTTTGCTTAGAGCAAAAAGGTTTTTTTTTTAGCTTAAAAGAACTCAAGTCAAGATAATATCTCTATTTTTATCCACTTTATGAACAGGAAAGCAAAGCAGCACGTGCATCACATAGGGAATTACATTGCTACGGAATTACATGGTGAAGTAAAACAATCAAGTGCCAAGAATTAGATGAGCTATGACGTCATGATGATCCTGGATGTATTTTACATTTGGAAGCTTGTGATGGCACGGATCTCATATTTACAAAAGACTTTCAGTGTTAATTGCAAATTCTGTGTAATTGCACTGTGGATCGCTGAACAGAATGAAAATAGCTTAGCCCTGTCTTTGCCTCAGAATGAGGACCTGAAATCCTAAAATCCTAGGATGTGGGGTGTCAAATTAAATTAAAATGTATTTGTCACATGCGCCAAATACAATTGGTGTAGGCTGTACCGTGGAACGCTTGCTTACGAGCCTTTCCCAACGATGCAGAGTTGAATAATAGGAACAAAAATTAAAAAGTAACACAAGAGGAACAAAATAAAATATACAAGAATGGAGCTACAGTGCATTCGTAAAGTTTTCAGATCCCTTGACTGTTTCCACATTTTGTTGCGTTACAGCCTTATTCTAAAATTGATTAAATCGTTTTTCCCCCCTCATCAATCCACACACAATATTACATTTACATAAATATTCAGACCCTTTACTCAGTACTTTGTTGAAGCACCTTTGGCAGCGATTACAGCCTTGAGTCTTCTTGGGTATGACGCTTGGCACACCTGTATTTGGGGAGTTTCTCCCATTCTTCTCTACAGATCCTCTCATGCTCTGTCAGGTTGGATGGGGAGCGTCGCTGCACGGCTATTTCCAGGTCTCTCCAGAGATGTTCAATCGGGTTCAAGTCTGGCCTCTGGCTGGGCTACTCAAGGACATTTAGAGACTTGTCCCGAAGCCGCTCCTGCATTGTCTTGGCTGTGTGCTTAGGGTCGTTGTCCTGTTGGAAGGTGAACCTTCGCCCCAGTCTGAGGTCCTGAGTGCTCTGGAGAAGGTTTCCATCAAGGATCTCTCTGTACTTTGCACAGTTCATCTTTCCTGACTAGTCTCCCCGTCCCTGCCACTGAGGCCCCCCCCCCATGTTGAGGATCAGCATGGTGGAGGTGGTGTTGTTGCCTACACTCTCCACCCGGGGCTGGCCTGTCAAGAAGTCCAGGATCCAGTTACAGAGGAGGGGGGGTTCAGTCCAGGGTCACTGGCTTGGTGATGAGCTTGGAGGGAACTATGGTGTTGAACGTTGAGCTGTAGTCTATGAACAGCATTCTCACATAGTTATTTCCCCTCTTGTTCATGTGGGAGAAGGCAGTGTAAAGTACAATTGAGATAGGTGTGAATGCATTAGCATGCATAATGAGGCAAAATTTAAGTTTGAATTGAGAAAAATACTTTAGAGTGTGCAGAGATACACAAATGTTTTTTTATTGAGACAGTCAATTGAATCAGCATTGGTATTTCTTTGTAGTGCATCTTTACACAGTGCTACCTACAATAACTGCCATAGATTCAAATGTGTATTTTTCATGCAATCCCCTTGCAACTATTTCTGAATAGAATTGGTCTGGACTGTAGGTATTCCCAAAAGATCATCCCACTTACTACACAATTAACCATAAATGGTTTTAAAGTAGAGACACTGAAGATGTTGATCTCTAAAATACTCTCGGAAAACAAAACATGGTTATTCTCAGCAATGACAGACATACCCATGATTAAACTAAAATGAATATTAAATATGCACACAAGGTACTGTGATCATATTTGTAACATTTCAAAGCAACCTATGAAAGTAAACATCCTGCTGGCCTTTCAATGAGAATCACTTGTTACTTTCAGTGAGAATCATTTGTTACTTTCAGTGAGAAATACTTGTTACTTTCAGTGAGAATCACTTGTTACTTTCAGTGAGAATCACTTGTTACTTTCAGTGAGAATCACTTGTTACTTTCAGTGAGAATCACTTGTTACTTTCAGTGAGAATCACTTGTTACTTTCAGTGAGAATCACTTGTTACTTTCAATGAGAATCACTTGTTACTTTCAGTGAGAATCACTTGTTACTTTCATTGAGAATCACTTGTTACTTTCATTGAGAATCACTTGTTACTTTCAGTGAGAATCACTTGTTACTTTCAGTGAGAATCACTTGTTACTTTCAGTGAGAATCACTTGTTATTTTCTTCATCAGGGTCTAAATGGACAGAGAAGAACGATATTACAGGGCAATCTATTTATCCTTCCTTTGATACAGATGTCTAATTAAGATGTATTTCTGCGCTGGCCTCTTTTCCCACACCCCCAGGTAGCTCTTCCATACAAGCAGCTTCACCCACTCACTGTTAACTGACTGCCTTCAATGACCAACTCCGTCATTCGCCTCCTCGCCTCGTCTGCTCCCTAATCTAGTCTAGTCTGTGGGCAGTAGAAAGTTTACTCTTTGTAATAAACACGATCAATTGCTTAGTTCACAGAGAGGGGTTACACAGTGTACATCCACATGAAATGCACCAAACAGAAATGACATCCTGGAGGGGCCATTAGAGCAGATTAAAAGTTAACCAAAAGACCTGGTTAAGTCTGACATTTTCACAAAAATTCCTACTTTGAGCATCCATTTGTTTATTACAACTTCTTGATTAGATCAACGCTGCAATGACCTACATTGTCTGGTGAAAGTCAACGGTCATCTCCCCATTGAGGTAGTGCAGTAAATTCAACATAGCGTCCATGGATTTAAAAAAAATGTGAATGCATACTGTGTGTGAGACACAACATTGGGCACCTTCCCCGGGTAAAGCCTTGAGCGAATACATTTGGCACATTGTTAAAGCCAAGGGCACGTTACTAATTTTTCACAACACAGGGTTGGATGGAAAAGAGAAGGTGGAAACCTTTACCTGCAATGAACACACCACATGTTATTCCCCCTCACCATCATTCATTTCACAGTGATATGTCTACTTGGCTTCTGATGCACAGTAAGGTGTGTACCATGCTGGTCTAATGTATTTTCTATCTGTTGTTTGTAAAAACAAACAAAAAACGTTTCTTTGTCATATTGGTCTCTCTTATTTGAGTTTCAAAGGGTTTATTTTTTAAAATGTTTTGAGTGAAGGTCATGTCATTATTGTCACAGCTTTCGTTGGAAGAAGAAGAGGAGTCATTGGACCAAAATGCAGCGGGGTACGTGTTCATCTTTATTAGCTTAACTGACTGAACACTGAATACAAAATAACAAAAAGAATAGCCGAAACAGTTCTGCAAGGTGCAACCAACACTAAACAGAAAATAACCACCCACAACTAACAGTGGGAAAACAGGCTACCTAAGTATGGTTCTCAATCAGAGACAACGATAGACAGCTGCCTCTGATTGAGAACCACACCCGGCCAAACACAGAAATCCAAAACATAGAAAATGAACATAGAATGCCCACCCTAGTCACACCCTGGCCTAACCAAAATAGAGAATACAAGCCTCTCTATGGCCAGGGCGTGACAATGATGTATTCTGACTTAGTGTCATGGGAAGTCATTTGGTGGCAAAACTGAGAAAGATGTCCCTAGTCAGTTACGAATGTGAATCGAAATACACAGTGATTATAGATATTAATGCTTGACTGACTGCGGTATAGTTCTGCATTCTGTTTGTTCTAACCTCACACCTTAACTGAGAACTCCAGAATATGAATTTGAAAAGGTTTGGATTTTTGTCCACTGCTTGAATATGCTATTAAGTAGAGGTTGAATGCTCTGACCATTTTATCCACTTCAAGTTCTACATTTTTATTCTAAAGTACTCTAAATATTATACATGAGAGATGTATTATATATGTCTTATTATAAACTGGGTAGTTTGAGCCCTGAATGCTGATTGGCTGACAGCCCTGGTGTATCAGTCCGTCTACCACGGGTATGACCAAAAATATATTTTCCCTGCTCTAATGACGTTGGTAACCAATTTATAATAGCAAGAGGGCACCTCAGGGGTATATTATTATATTATATTGGCCATACAACATACCCCCCCCCCACGGGCCTTATTGCTTAATTATGAAGTCCCTTTTCAGAGCCAAGCGTTCAACTTAGTTGACCATTCCAAGTAAGGTTTTGTCCTTGAAAACGTTGTGCCTGTTTGTGCGATGTCGTTTGCGTGTGTATGTTTTGTGTTGTTTAAAATATATATAATCTTACAAAAAATTTAAAAAATAAAAAAATGTTGTGCCTGAAATTGCATCTAACTGTAATGTAAACATAGCAACGGTACATCTTGATACATCAGGGCATGTCTATTGCTTCTACATGGAACCGCATCTTTGATGTAGCCTCACAGCTCCTCTGTTTGATGAAATCCACTTACGTGAGAGTTCTCAATCTATTTATGAGTGAATTCTCAACCGTTTTGTGAGTGAATTCAAAAAGCACTCGTATTGCTTTTATCCCTTTAAAAATATAATATCCCTTTGAGTGCAGTCTATTGAGGTTAAGGAAACATTGATATTGAAGAGTTCCTCAATCCCATTCAACACTTTGTTTGTGATCTACAAACAGAATGTGATCTACAAAGAGTCTGAACCCGATTCAGGGTCTCAGCAACTGCTTCCATGTTTATTTTGTACATCTTAAATTTCAGACCATGTCCAAGTGGGATTTTGATTGAGTGGGGCGATTTACTTGCAGAAACTTGGTTTAAATCCATAATGTGTCAGATAATTACCAATTTGCCTTTCAGGATGTTTAGTCAACGGGTGCTTGCAAAGCATCTCAGAGGTGTTTGAGAAGAAATATAGGATTTGTTTAATTTGCTTGATCGAAAAGTTATGCAAAAGCCATTATCACTGTATTATTGTCTCATATTCCTGTTACCTCTCTGTATGTGATAAATAGACGTATTGTGCATTACCAACTTCACGTTGATCAATCATCCCTATCTCATTTGATCATAATGTAAGACCCGTTTTGATTGAAAATATTCCTCAAGGTTCTTGCCCACGGACAAAATAATGAATAGCCCCTACACCCTGTGGTGATCGATGTGCTGCATGACCGCGTTGTTTATAAAATGTTGTCAGAATGTAATTGAGGTGACCAGCACATCCGTTATTAGCCTGGCAAGTCTACACATAAAATACCTATTTCCCATCGAGTTTGCAGGTTGAACCAATTTTATTGAACCTTTATTTAACTAGGCAAGTCAGCTAAGAACAAATTCTTATTTACAATGACGGCCCACCCTGGACAAATTGTGCGCCACCCTATGGGACTCCTAATCACGGCCGGTTGTGATGCAGCCTGGAATCAAACCAGGGTCTGTAGTGATGCCTCTAGCACTGAGATGCAGTTCCTTAGACCGCTGCGCCCTCAGGAGCCCAAATTATCAAGTCATGCATTTACTTTGGGTTAGTTCCTATACATTCATTATCCCAAAAATTATTATGATAACGGATTTAAAAAATACAGCGTAGATAATGGCCAGAACAACCATATCCAACAACCATACACATGCAGGTTAAATGTTGTTGACTGAACTATTGCAAAATAATATTACATTATTGTATTTATTTGTTTATAGTGTAGGTTTTGTTCGAGTCTGCGTTTTACTTCTTCAGCCGTGTGTATGCTACAACTCAGATTCCATATAACATCCTCTAATTCAAGGATAGTGGCAAAGTCACAAACTATTTTTAGTAACCTTTCTTCAGTTGTTGGATTGGTTTCTGTTAGTCTCTGAGCAGGTATCAGGAGAGAGCTGCCGGAGGGATGTCTGGGCATCCGGTACAGATGAAGACCTGACCCAGTAGCCGCCACCTGCAGAACCAGCAGGGGTTTTCAATTCAAGCTCTAGCGAGCCTGAAATTCACAACACTACAAACCTGATTTCAAGTTTCATTACAGATGGTGGTGAGTTCAAATTGGCTAAAGGTGCAAAACGTGTCTGATAATCTGGACCATGCAAGTAGAGGCCAAATGACATTTTTATTCTAATGTACTCTAAATATTAGAAATGAGAGATGTATTATATATGCATTATTATAAACTGGGTGGTTCGAGCACTGAATGCTGATTGGCTGGCAGTTGTGTTATATCAGACCGAATGCCACGGGTATGACGAAACCTTTATTTTTATTGCTCTATTTATGTTGGCAACCAGTTTATAATAGCAATAAGGCATCTCTGGGGTTTGTGATATATGGCCAATATAACACAGCTAAGGGCTATATCCAGGTGTATGGGAACCATGGTTTAAGGAATTAAATAAATACTTTGTTCACTTATTTATTTTGAGCCCCTCCACCTCCCCCCGGATCGGAGGTTGAAAGACCTAATTTGACAACTCATCATAAACTTAACCTTAAACGTCAATGTCATCCCTGGTACTAAATGTACCTTTTGTTGAGGCTCAATAGTGGTCAATGGAACCTCTCAATTGTGGTAAATGGAACCTTTCAATAGTGGTAAATAGAACCTCTCAATTGTGGTAAATAGAACCTCTCAATTGTGGTAAATAGAACCTCTCAATAGTGGTAAATGGAATCTCTCAATTGTGGTAAATTGAATCTCTCAATAGTGGTAAATGGAACCTCTCAATTGTGGTAAAAGGAACTTCTCAATTGTGGTAAATAGAACCTCTCAATAGTGGTAAATAGAACCTCTCAATTGTGGTAAACAGAACCTCTCAATAGTGGGAAATAGAACCTCTCAATAGTGGTAAATGGAACCTCTCAATAGTGGTAAATGGAATGGTGTGATACAAGACAAGACAAAACCAAAGGAAAATGAAAAGATGATCAGCGATGGCTAGAAGGTCGGCGACCTCCGAACTCCTCCCAAACAAGGAGAGGGACCAACTTCGGGGGAAGTCGTGACAGTACCCCCCCTGACGCGCGGCTCTAGCCGCGAGTCGATATTGGCCTCAGGGACGTTCCGGAAGGCGAGGCGCAGGGCGATCCGGATGAAAACATTGGAACTCCTGCAGCATAGATGGGTCCAACACGTCCTCGACCAGAGGGTAGATAGTGAAGGCCCCTCGCCTGGCGCCTCGAATTCAGTATGGAGAGAACAGAGTACACCAGGGACCCCCCCCCCCGATGTCCCGAGGGGGTCGAAGGAACCTCCTGCACCTCAGATTCCTGGAGCGGGCCAGCCACCACCGGCCTGAGGAGAGACACATGGAACGAGGGGTTAATATGGTAATCGGGTGGAAGCTGTAACCAATAACAAACCTCCTTCACTCTCCTCGGGACTTTAAATGGCCCCACAAACCGCGGACCCAGCTTCCGGCAGTGCAGGCAGAGGGGCAGGTTTCGGGTCGAGAGCCAGACCCGGCCCCCGGTGCGGACACCGGGGTCTCACTGTGGTGGCGATCTGCATTAACCTTTTGGCGCATCACGGCCTGCTGAAGGTGGACACGGACGGCTTCCCATGTCTCCTCCGCGCGCCTGAACCAGTTGTCCACCGCAGGAACCTCGGTCTGACCCTGATGCCAAGGCGCCAGAACCGGCTGGTACCCCTGCACACACTGGAAGGGAGAGATGTTAGTGGAGGAGTGGCGGGGCCGCAGAAACCTGCCCACATCCTGGTTCACTCTCTCCACCTGCCCATTACTCTCAGGGGTAAACCCGAAGTAAGGCTGATCGAGACCCCCAGACGTTCCATGTATGCCTTCCAGACCCTAGACATGAACTGGGGACCCCGATCAGTCACTATATCCTCAGGCACCGGGAGACATGTGTAAACAAGGCCTTCGCAGTCTGTAGGGCCGTAGGGAGACCGGGCAGAGGGAGGAAAGACCAGGATCGCAGTGTTACCTTGTGAGAGTGGAAGATCAGTAAGAAAATCCAACGACAGGTGCAACCAAGGCCGCTGTGGAACGGGTAAGGGGTGTAGCTTACCTCTGGGCAGGTGCCTAGGAGCCTTACACTGGGCGGAAGAGGAAGCATAAACCCTCATATCCTTAGCCAAGGTAGGCCACCAGTACCTCCCGCTCAAACAGCGCACTGTCCGACCGTTCCCAGGGTGACCAGGTGACGTGTGGGCCCAATAGATCAACCAGTCACGGACAGCAGACGGGATGTACAGACGCCCAGTGGGACACTGGACGGGAGCGGGCTCTGCACGAAACGCCTGCTTAATGTCCGTGTCCAGCTCCCACACTACCGGCGCCATCAGGCAGGAGGCCTGATGTACAATGCGTCTGCCTTCACGTTCTGGGAGCCTGGTCTGTTAGAAAGGGTAAACACCTAAACAGGTGAAAATATGGCCCACCTTGCCTGGTGAGGGTTCAGTCTCCTCGCTGCCCGGATGTACTCCAGATTGCGGTGGTCAGTCCAGATGAGAAAAGGGTGTCTAGCTCCCTCAAGCCAATGTCTCCACACCTTCAAAGCCTTTACGACAGCCAACAACTCCCGGTCCCCCACGTCATAGTTTCATGGACACATGCTCGGCGCGTGTAGCGGAGTATATCAAAATGTAATCAAAATACACCACTACAACCTACCCGTGCAGGTCCCTGAAAATCTTGTCTACAAAAGACTTAAAAGACTGATGGCGCATTCATCAACCCGTACGGCATGACGAGGTACTCATAGTGCCCAGAGGTGGTACTGAAAGCCGTCTTCCACTCGTCTCCCTCTCGGATACGCACCAGGTTGTAAGCGCTCCTGAGATCTAATTTGGTGAAGAAGTGCATTGACTCTATCGCTGTGACTATGAGCGGTAGCGGGTAACTATACCTCACAGTGATCTTATTCAGACCCCGATAGTCAATACACGTTCGCAGACCTCCCTCCTTCTTCTTCACAAAAAAGAAACTGGAGGAGGTGGGTGAAGTGGAGGAACGAATGTACCCCTGACGCAGGGATTTGGAGACATATGTTTCCATAGCCTCTGTCTCCGCCTGTGAGAGGGGATACACATGACTCCTGGGAAGTGCAGCGTCTACCAGGAGATCTATCGCACAATCGCCCCATTGATGAGGTGGTAATTGAGTCACCTTCTTTTTGGAGAAGGTGAGAGCCAAATCGGCATATTCAGGGGGAATGCGTCCGGTGGAGACCTGGTCTGGACTCTCCACCATAGTAGCACCAACGGAAATCCATAAACATGGATTAAACACCTACCCGAGCACTCTCGCGACCACCCTCTGTGGCCAAGAAACAGTGGGATTATGACAAGCTAACCAGGGTAGTCCCAGCATCACGGGAAACGCAGGAAAGTCAATAAGGAAGAGACTAATTCTCTCCGTATGACCCCCTGCGTCACCATGCCCAAAGGAACGGTGACCTCCCTTATCAACCCTGACCCTAATGGTCGACTATCTAAGGCGTGAACGGGGAAAGGCACATCCACAGGAACGATGGGGATCCCTAAACTATGGGCTAAAGCTCTGTCAATAATACTCCCAGCCGGGCATGAATCGAAGAGGGCCTTATGCTGGGAATGCGGGGAAAAATCAGAGAAAATTACAAACACAAACATCTGTGCAACAGAGGGCTCTGGGTGAGAATGGTGCCTGCTCACCTGGGGTGATCCCAGAGCGCCCCGCCTGCTGCCTCGATCCCCAGAGGAACCAACCCGACACCGACCGGCAGTGTGACCTCTGCGGCCACAGATGGTGTACGAGCGGGAACCCCCTCCGGTCTCCCTGCACACCACCCCTCCCAGCTCCATGGGTATCGGAGAGGGTGTGCGGGAGGATGGAACCACCAGACCTAGATCAGAACGTCCGCGGGTAGCCAGCATGTTGTCCAGCCGGATGGACAAGTCCACCAGCTGGTCGAACGTGAGGGTGGTGTCTCTGCAGGCCAACTCCCGACAGATGTCCTTGGGCAGACTGCAGCGGTAATGATCGATCAGGGCCCTGTCGCTCCATCCCGCGCCAGCAGCCAGGGTCCTAAACTCCAGGGCGAACTCCTAGGTGCTCCTCATCTCCTGGTCAGATGGAAGAGGCGCTCAGAACCTCCCAATTGTGGTAAATAGAACTTCTCAATAGTGGTAAACATAACCTCTCAATAGTGGTAAATAGAACCTCTCAATAGTGGTAAATAGAACTTCTCAATAGTGGTAAAAATAACCTCTCAATAGTGGTAAACATAACCTCTCAATAGTGGTAAATATAACCTCTCAATAGTGGTAAATAGAACCTCTCAATAGTGATAAATAGAACCTCTCAATTGTGGTAAATAGAAACTCTGAATTGTGGTAAATAGAAACTCTGAATAGTGATAATACTACAATAAACCAGGTTCAATTGCTTTCTCTTATTATGATGTGGAACATCATGTTCAAATCATCTCTGTATGAAAATAGTCAATATATTTATTCTTACAACCCTTTTCTTAGAAGTCCCTCTAATGATATTCTACTCATAGGACATTTTTGAGTGGTTCTAATAAGTGACATAAGGCAAAATAATCAAGTCAGCAAGTTTTCTCACTATTTTTGATTGAGTGTTTTGTTGTTGAAATAGATGACTGTGTATTGCCATATCATCTAAAGAGGGTTGATGGTCTAGCACAGATGTTGTGTCCTCTCAAAAACCTGTTTATAGGTCCCAAGGTACATTTTAAAGGTTATTATGTAGAAGAATTGCATCTGAAATGCATGAGGTGCACTTCAACAGCATGACCAGTGCTGTTAAGTTCAAGGTTGCAGTCCATTAAGATGCATGGATTTTGTTTATTTTGATTGCGTACTCTTAAGGAATCAATAATGAATTAAAAATGAGGTTATGGTACACACGTGTTCATGTACATTTGATTATTGTCCGTTTGGAAATTTGAGTTAAAATGTTAGTTACATACTCAGATTTAAGTAGGTTTTGGCCAACACTTTATTGAGGAAATGTGAGTCAGAAAGTATTACAAAAGTAACCATTACTGAAACGGCTTGTAAAATTGTTAAGAGATGTTTCCCATGCTATCCCAAAGAGCAGGAACCTTCTGACATCCCTGTAATGAAATGGCTTGGTTCATTGATTAAAGTCAAAGATTCTAACATTCTATAACATGATTTCCAACAGAAATATACAGTATATACATTTAAAAAAATAAATAATTTAAGATTACTTCTTGAACAATTTTTGATTATATATCAAAACACAATCCTTTCATAAAGTCTATGGGTTTATTATGAAAACATGATAATGAACATACAGTAACATGTTTTGGCTTCGCCAGGGCGGGGATTTATTATCTACAACATTTGCTCATATTATTTGTGCTAGTAGAGCTAGATTAAAGGGGCAATCTGCAATGTGTTATATGTAGTCCATTTTTGGATTTATAAATTAATCAAATGTACCCATTTTTTTACCTTTATTTTACTAGGCAAGTCAGTTAAGAACAAATTCTTATTTTCAATGACGGCCTAGGAACAGTGGGTTAACTGCCTGTCAGCTCGGGGATTTGAACTTGCAACCTTTCGGTTACTAGTCCAATGCTCTAACCACTAGGCTACCCTGCCGCCCCATATTGCACCCATATTGATAGTTGAAGAATATAATTTAATATAAATGCCTCATGAGCTTAGTTCAACTGTTGTACCCCAAAAGATAAGCTTGTTTCACTCCAATGTTTGTAAAGAAGGTAAATGTAAACTCTATATTGCCTCAAAACATGGTTAAAACTATCATTTTGATATCAGGGATGGTCAGTTCTTGCATCCATAGCTATGTCTATGAGAGTGGTACCATTTCTCCAGCCCATTCCCTCAGTATTTCACTGAAACAGAGGCAGGGATGTGGCTTTGTTATTGTTTCAACTGCTGATTGCCCCTTTAAAGCTCCTGCTGAACGTGATTACCCTTCTAATGAAGAATGATGAATATTTGGTTTAATGAGTCTTCTTGACCTTCAAGTTTGTAACCTACAGTACTACCAACCTCCTACGATGTGTCCAACTGCTTGCCATCACATCAAGTGAAACATACAACAGAAATGCCTTCTAAAACTCTGAATGACTAATCTACTTGCTTCAGTCTGCTTATATGGTCAGTATGCTACTAACATCCATATCACTCTCTCTACACCAGTGGTTCTCAATCCTGGTCCATTTTTGTTTTGCCCTAACACTACACACCTGATTCAAATCATCAAAGCCTTTTGATGAGTTCATCATTTGAATCAGCTGTGTAGTGTTAGGGCAAAACAAAAATGTGCACCCTTTTGGGTCCCCAGGACCAGGATTGAGAACCAGTACTCTACACACCCAGCCAACTTAATGTGTTACTGATACTCAAAATCTAATAGAGTCTAGTAATTAATGAGGGACAAAATTGTACTTTGAAAGTCTCATTAGTGGCCATTGCCAAATCACTAAATCAAAGTTATGAAGTTTCCATAGCTACTGATGGTTTGAGTGATACTGAGACCTTGGTTTTCCAAATCAAGTCTTGCGTATCTCCTCCCAAAATCTCCTAGTTGAGGCATCTGCACCCAAAAAGCCATCGGCACTAATTACTTTCTGTTTTCCTGAAATCTTGTTCTCACCTGTTGCACAATTTAATTTCAGGCTTTAGTGCTGTGTCACTGTCAGCATTATTTAATAATGTTTGAAAGACATTGTGTCTTTGACGTGAGTTTATATTAAATTAGGAACACTTCATGCTTTGGGGATTACTTTCTGATTTGGTAGGTAGTAACTTGCATGGTAATGGAGTTGCCAGAAAGCCCCCAGAGTTCCCAGTAACTGTAACTCTAGCCTAACGGTTAAGAGCATTGGGCCAGTAACTGGAAAATCGTTGGTTTGAATCCCGAGCCGACTAAGTGAAAAAAAATCTGTTGATGTGCCATTGAGCAAACAGTTTAACCCTAATTGATCCAAGGTAACCTGTCTAAATGACTATCGCCCCATAGCACTCACATCTGTAGCCATGAAATTATTTTAAAGGCTGGTCATGGCTCACATAACAGATCCACAGATGATGCAATCTCTATTGCACTCCACACTGCCTTCTCCCACCTGGAGAAGAGGAACAACTATTTGAGAATGCTGTTCATTAACTACAGCTCAGTGTTCAACACCATACTGCTCATCAATAAGCTCAGGATCCTGGAACTGAAAACCTCCCTCTGCAACTGGAACCTGGACTTCCTGACGGGTCACCCCCAAGTGGTGAGGGTATGCAACAATACATAATCCACGCTGACCATCAACACAGGGGCCACTCAGGAGTGTGTGCTTATAGTCCCCTCCTATACTCCCTGTTCAGCTACGACTGCATGGCCACGCACGACTCCAACACCATCATTAAGTTTGCTGCTCACCGACGATGATGAGACCACCTATGTGTGGCAGTGTGGTGCCAGGCCAACAACCTCTCCCTTGATGTCAGCAAGACAAAGGAGCTGGTCATGGACTACAGGAAACTGAGGGCTGAGCACGCTCCCATTCACATCGATGGGGCTGTAGTGGAAAGGGTCAAGAGCTTCATGTTCATCTGTGTCCACAGGTGGTCTAGAGGAAGGCCCTAAAAACTGTCAAAAACTCCAGCCACCCAAGTAACATCCTGTTCTCTCTGCTCCCACTGCACCAGGTCTGGAACCGTCAGGACCCCGAGCAGCTTCTACCCCCAAGCCATAAGACTACTAAATAGTTAACCAAATAGCTAACTGGACTATCTCCATTGATCCTCTTTGTACTAACTCTTTTGACTCATCTCATACACTAATGCTACTGTTTATTATCTACCATGTTGCCTAGTCACTTTATCCCTACCTACATGTACAGTTCTACCTCAATGACCTCGTACCCCTGCACACCAACTCAGTACTTGTACCTTGTGTATGTAGCCAAGTTATCTTACTCATTGTGTATTTATTCCTTGTGTTATTATTTTTTATATATTTTTCACCCTATGCATTGTTCGGAAGGGCCCATAAATAAGAATTTCACTGTTAGTCTATACCTGTTGTTTACGAAGCATGTGACAAATACAATTTGATTTGAAGTTGCTCTGGATAAGAGCATCTTCTAAATTACTCAAATGTAAATGTAAAATGTAACTGCTCTCATGTTCCACTTGAGCAATCACAAAAACTGCTAAACTCAATTAATATGCAATTACAATACAATTAGAATGCAATTACTATGCAATTACAAATAAATGACATAAAATGACGATGCAATTACAATAACATTACTATGCAACTATGATATTACTGTAAAAAAGTGTTACTTCCCACTTATAAGAGAAACTTGCAGGGTAAACAGGCTAGAAGCATACAATGGTTCAAATCAAATCAAATTTTATTTGTCACATACACATGGTTAGCAGATGTTAATGAGTGTAGCGAAATGCTTGTGCTTCTAGTTCCGACAATGCAGTAATAACCAACAAGTAATCTAACTAACAATTCCAAAACTACTGTCTTATACACAGTGTAAGGGGATAAAGAATATGTACATAAGGATATATGAATGAGTGATGGTACAGGGCAGCATACAGTAGATGGTATCGAGTACAGTATATACATATGAGATGAGTATGTAAACAAAGTGGCATAGTTAAAGTGGCTAGTGATACATGTATTACATAAGGATGCAGTCGATGATATAGAGTACAGTATATACGTATGCATATGAGATTAATAATGTAGGGTAAGTAACATTATATAAGGTAGCATTATTTAAAGTGGCTAGTGATATATTTACATCATTTCCCATCAATTCCCATTATTAAAGTGGTTGCAATGCATTGGTTGATTGTTTCTTCCATTAAAATCCATTTGAGTTTTCTTCAGGATGTGTGGTAGTTAATTAATCACAAGAGGTTTGCGTGCATACGCTGCCAATCATTACCCCTCGCTGAACTGCATACCTGCAACCTGTGGGTGGAGGGTGAGTGAATTGTGGTGTTATTTATTTGCAGAGTACTGTCATTAGCAAATGTGTTTGTCATAAGTTGGGTGCAATAGGTAGAATTTTTGCTTACGCAGTGCTCATAACAACTTTCACTCACAGGCAGCCTCAAATGGTTTGATAGATTGGCCCCAAAGCCTTCCATAAATTGTAGAACACAGAGACAGGCCCATTGCAGTACATCAATGTCAAATAGATCAATAAATCCATGAATTGAATGTCATGCTATTTTTCTTTATGAGAAAATAGTATCATAAACTGTAGTACTGAATTTAACTAACAAGTAGGCTAAGTGACAAGTAGGTGACTGAGTAAGGCAAGGAGTCCACTGCTGTGCTCATAAATTCATGACTTTCCAACCCACTCATATTTAGAGGATTACTATTTTATTTAGATTTAAATGTACAAATATTTTTAATATTCATTATGATTAAAGGTCTGTAATGTCCATGCTTTTCAGTGGCCATTTTACATAGTAATAGTGATAAGCCACAGGTACTCAATATCTACAGGTAGTTAACAGAATGACATGGCTAGTGCTGTTGCCAAGAAAACAATAGTATGTGACCAACTGAACTAAGGCATAGGTTATTAGACTGTGCTAGTACACTGAACTAAATCATAGGCTTTTAGACTGTGTTAGAACACTGGACTTAAGCGCAGGCTATTAGACTGTGTTAGAACACTGGACTTAAGCACAGGCTATTAGACTGTGCTAGTACACTGAATTAAAGCATAGACTATTAGACTGTGCTAGTACACTGAATTAAAGCATAGGCTATTAAACTCATCACTCAAGCGTGGTTCACTGAACAGCCAATGCATGAATCCCTCAATGAAATATGCATGATGGTATACTTAGACCTTGCAGACTATACAGAAATATCAATGTCACTGTTAATCAGTTATAATATTCAGCTCAGGGAAGTTTGTTATTCAAATTAATCTAGAGCAACAGAAAATGACATGTGTATGTCCACACCCATATTAATATCTAATTCAGTGCTTTCAGTGCCCCATTCAGAATAGAACATTAGTCTACCTGGTTGTTAATGTGTGTTGAAGTACCTTGTCAGCTCGGGGATTCGAACTTGCAACCGTTCAGTTACTAGTCCATGCTCTAACCACTAGGCTACCCCACCGATAACAAAAATAAATAAATATAAATCTCAGCAGAACTAGACCCTTGATGAATTGTTTGTAAATGTAAATATATGGTGGACTTTGGCTCATTCAATTTTTTAAAACGAATTTTCACTAGATGGCAGCAGTTACACGTTTTAGTTTACTGTGTCGCTGTCCAGTGTACTTGACGCAGTTAATAGAAAATAGCTGGACTAACCATAATACTTTTCATTTTGGCAGTGATCTTTTTTTGTAGTAATGACCACGTGAAAAGCCAAACACAAATTGTGATCTAGCCTATTTGAACATTTGAAATTGGATAAATTGTCTTCCATTAGTTACCTGTTCAGGAAAATGCCACGTTTTTGCTCTCAGTACAGCAATCCGGGTAGTGTAGGCTAACCTAGAAAAAAATGTATAGGATTCTATTGGAAAAATCCCTAATCCTACAGGATTTTTTTGACAAGAGAACTTTATAATCGAATAGATCCAAGTAAACATCCGCCTTGTAAAGGGAATCCCAGCTTCAGTCATCCACACCTTCTGAAACAAAAGTGCATTCAGTGTTACATTAACTGTCTATAAAGCAGCGGTGTTTACACTGCTTACATACTGGGCAAACGTTAAACCATCAACACCTAGGCTACACACAACAATCCTTTGCATATGCATTTGATCGGTTATGTAACCGGTGTATCAATATACACGTGCGATCTAGTGAATTTGGTTTTATTCTTAGGGTTCGTGTAAAGCAGAAACGTACAACATATCAATATAAAAACATGTCATTTTTGTTGGTCACGGTGTCGCCACTTGGTCTAGTAACTAGTCGATATTATGGCGCTAACATGCGTTTCACTGGGTTGTATGCATTTGCACCTGTGTTGGTGCTTCTTCAGAATGGTAGGCTACCAGTCTCAAAGTTGCCGTGAAGGCACTCAGATTGATTTACAATTCCCCTGCATCATATATGATGGTTGAGTCCAACTCCTTCGGTTGGATACAGGCACCCTCTATTCGTTCCTCTCTTGCAATCTCCTAGTTGCCTACGCATTCTGTCTTTATACTTGCATCCAGGAAACCTATTTGGGTCTCATCTCTACAATCTCGTATCTCTGCAGTAGCCTTTCTTGATGATATGAGAGCTAATATAGGCGAATCCCTGCACCATAGGCGTCACATCTTCTTGCCAAAGCTGGATCTCTATGCATTTTTGTGATCGTTGAACAAAACCCAAGAAACCGGTGGCTGCGTGGAATAACAACGAACATGACTGCGATGGGGAAATTTAAGCATACCCTGCTTATTTTTGCAGGTCTGATTACCGCAGCTAACGGTAAGTTACTCCATATGTGGAGTTTGCTCTCTATAGATGCGACTCTATCAAAAATCTTGTTCGACGTGTTTAACGAAAACATCAATGATAATCTGACGTTTAATAGTTTGAGAAAAACTTGCACGAGGGCAATTTATCCATAAGCAAAACGTTTCACAATTACGGTGACTAAACGCCTGATTAATAATTGTGGTTTATTGTGTATTTTGATGGTAGTCCATGGTTAAATTACAATTTAGGCTTAATTTCAGTTTATACGTAAGCTTATGACTAAAACCTGACGGTCGGTCTCATTCCTGCTTTTCCGAGCGAGACTGGCATGCCGTTGCATAAGTGGCTCATCAATAGCGCCTTTATAGGTTTTACATTTTATTTTGCCCAGGCTGACCAGTGTCTTTGTGCCCCCCAATGGCTTTAAGTGTTTTAAAAAGCCACATTTGAGTGAAAGAAAAACCTTGGCCTCCACAGAGGTTTCATGATTAGGCTATCATTTTCATTACCATTAATATTCCTCTAGCCTAATTATTCATGATTCGTTATCAGCCTGTTATTTATTGTTTCTTCACCATGGATTGTAAATCATTGCCATACACTTGTGCAAATAATTCCCCCTGTAATATTATTGCAGTGGTTTTATTATTCTCATATACGTTTCATTTCCATTATTGGAATAATAATGTAGGCCTATTTGAAATGTGTCTACTTCTTATTTGAGACTATGTTGGTTCCTATATACGAGTTATTTTTTGATCATATCTATAGGTTTTGTGTAATTTAGTTGAAATACTGTTTCTATCTTTAATGGTAAACCACAGAGTTACAGTGATGGGCAATTCATGTTTCATATTTGTGATGGTTAAGAATATATTGCTAGTAATGAAAACACATAGATGACTTGGCAAATAGGCTATCATCATTGACTTTTTCCTCAATAATACCTCTTAAAATGACACTTTCAATCACGTAAATGTAATTGAAGGGGATAACCAGTTCAGGGGCCACAGTTGAATATGAAATATATCAGAAACATCTGTACTCATAGCTAGCTGTCTGCTACGCATTTCTGAACCAGATGATGAGAATTCCGATCTTGCTCTGACAATTGGCAGTGATGATAATGACATGCCTTAGTTTCATATTCGTAGGCTATTTGAGATGCTACAATCTACCCTAACATCAAATGTTTATCCATGAAAAAAACCTCTGGAACACATGTTGACAAGGGAGGCTCACTGCATAGGTTGTTGTACCTGAATATTGGTGATTCAACATTGTTTCACTTGTGTCATCAAAACTAGACTTTTACCATAACACCAGGTAACATAGCAACCTCAGCAGCATATGACTATATGACTATTTGTATTGCTGTCTGTGAGTGACAATTGTTTTGTAGCAGCCTAACCACAGAGCTTGTACATTCTCTCAATGTAGTCTCTCAATGTTAGTCTCACGTAGTAAGGCCATGGAATCACCCTGGAATTGCACATGCGGGCTACATGTTTCTAAATTGAGGAGTGTCTGAATCTCTAAACACAACACCCTCGGCACGCTTACAGGTCATAGGCCGGCCTCCTGACATAGAGTGAACCCCTGACTTCTTCTACCTTCAATTCATATTTTGACTTACAATTGATAGTGAAGTGCAGTGTCATCACTACTCCCACCCACACCCACCCACCCACTCCTGCAGCCATATTAGGCACGATCACATGCTTGTTCTGATGCATTTGGATTCTAGGTCTTTCTATACACCAGTGTACCAGTGAGGACTTCCTACACTGGACAACTTGTTACAGCTGTTGATAAGTAATCGATAATAATCAGCCAATTTTTTTGTCTGTCATTACATTAAGATATAAGGGCAACATAGCTACAGTATATTCAATGAAATTCACGATTTGATTTAAAACCTACGTTTAACCCTTTTGTCATGGTTGGTGTCTTGACGGATTTGTCCAAAATTGTGTGACATAAACCATTCCTTTTCTGTACTTTCATTTATGGCAGTGTAAATTGCCCTTTTATCATACATGAATCATTAATCAGTTAAATTAGACATAGAATTTTAACCCTGTAAGAATCCTGGATCTTGCTGTCTGACAGTTTTTTGTAAAGAGACTTCAGAAATGCAGTGTAACTACGTAACATTTCGTGTCTCCTATGTTATGGGATGGAAACAGTTTTCATAGGCACACAAATGCCCACAAATGTATGCCTTTGCAAAATGTAATGCTTCTACCCGAAGGAGTCACGATATCTTGATACTTAAAACCTAAATCGATACTGTCATTAATGTGGTTCTTCAATAATTATGCGTAATAATTGTTGGATGCACATTTGGTGTCCAGCTGATTAGTTACGCCCTGATATTTTCACACTTCATCATCTGATCCAGGAAGGAATTTTCCAAATAACAATCAAGTGACGAACAGCTGTTGTGATAGTGCATGCGACACAACAACAGACAACAGCCCAAGTGCTGGAATCCATGGTTGTGATTGTGCCTGGATCCACGTTGGATCTAATCATTGATGTTGATCATCTGTTGTTTTCTATGTGATTTACAGCAGGGTCTCGTTAGATTTAACAGAGAAAACATCAAGGTAATGAGTTCATGTTTTCATAGTATGTTTTTGTACCTTGGATTAACACCAAGGCCACTCTGTTCAATTGTGTAGGAAAGACTTTTTCACCACACCCAAAGTTATTCCTATTCATTATCCTGGATAAAATGACAACAAATTACATTGCCTTAGTGGGCTTATTCACAACATTATCTGGTAATGAAATAACATGACATATACATCTTGTTTTCCATGCTAGACCTGCAATTTTAAACAATACAAGGGCATAGCCGTGGGAAGTAGGGGCGCTGAGGGCGCTGCAGTCCCCCCCCCAAAAAAAGTTTTTGAAGAAAAAGAAATCCACAAGTAGTAGTTGTTAACTTTACTAGTCCTGTAATAGCGGACCGATATAGATGTCTTCAGCGCTGGGACTTTACTAGTCCTGTATTAGTGGACCGATATAGATGTCTTCAACGCTGGGACTTTACTAGTCCTGTATTAGCGGACTGATATAGATGTCTTCAGCGCTGGGACTTTACTAGTCCTGTATTAGCGGACTGATATAGATGTCTTCAGCGCTGGGACTTTACTAGTCCTGTAATAGCGGACCGATATAGATGTCTTCAGCGCTGGGGCTTTACTAGTCCTGTATTAGCGGACTGATATAGATGTCTTCAGCGCTGGGGCTTTACTAGTCCTGTATTAGCGGACTGATATAGATGTCTTCAGCGCTGGGACTTTACTAGTCCTGTAATAGCGGACCGATATAGATGTCTTCAGCGCTGGGACTTTACTAGTCCTGATATAGATGTCTTCAGCGGGACTTTACTAGTCCTGTATTAGCGGACTGATAGATGTCTTCAGCGCTGGGACTTTACTAGTCCTGTAATAGCGGACCGATATAGATGTCTTCAGCGCTGGGACTTTACTAGTCCTGTATTAGCGGACTGATATAGATGTCTTCAGCGCTGGGACTTTAGCGCTGGGACTTTACTAGTCCTGTATTAGCGGACTGATATAGATGTCTTCAGCGCTGGGGCTTTACTAGTCCTGTATTAGCGGACTGATATAGATGTCTTCAGCGCTGGGACTTTACTAGTCCTGTAATAGCGGACCGATATAGATGTCTTCAGCGCTGGGGCTTTACTAGTCCTGTATTAGCGGACTGATATAGATGTCTTCAGCGCTGGGACTTTACTAGTCCTGTAATAGCGGACCGATATAGATGTCTTCAGCGCTGGGACTTTACTAGTCCTGTATTAGCGGACGGATGTCTTCAGACTTTACTAGATGTCTTCAGCGCTGGGACTTTACTAGTCCTGTAATAGCGGACCGATATAGATGTCTTCAGCGCTGGGACTTTACTAGTCCTGTATTAGCGGACTGATATAGATGTCTTCAGCGCTGGGACTTTACTAGTCCTGTATTAGCGGACCGATATAGATGTCTTCAGCGCTGGGACTTTACTAGTCCTGTATTAGCGGACCGATATAGATGTCTTTAGCGCTGGGACTTTACTAGTCCTGTAATAGCGGATCGATATAGATGTCTTCAGCGCTGGGACTTTACTAGTCCTGTATTAGCGGACTGATATAGATGTCTTCAGCGCTGGGACTTTACTAGTCCTGTATTAGCGGACTGATATAGATGTCTTCAGCGCTGGGACTTTACTAGTCCTGTATTAGCGGATCGATATAGATGTCTTCAGCGCTGGGACTTTACTAGTCCTGTAATAGCGGACCGATATAGATGTCTTCAGCGCTGGGACTTTACTAGTCCTGTAATAGCGGACCGATATAGATGTCTTCAGCGCTGGGACTTTACTAGTCCTGTAGTAGCGGACCGATACAGCCATCTGTAGTGCAATTTTAAAAAAATCTGCAGACCTTTCTCCTGCTCCCTTATAATTATCTGTGATTTCATTTTTTATCCGTTTTTGTGAGAGATGTTTACACGTTTTCGTTTGTTTCTCTCTGATTCAATTGAATGGTGTTGTGCTACTCTGTTGCAGTAAATCCACGTGTGGTTATTATTGGGATGACAATGTCTAATGCTGGCTTCAACTTGGCTTTCCCTACAAATTCTTCCATTAAAAAAGGAACATGGTTTTTGCTCAATTTCTCATTATAAAAACAGTGATGGTGAGATTCAAATAGTGAGATTAATGCTGCCGCTATTCCTGGCTTTATCATGTGTGCCTGCGTCAGCCACATAGGGTACAGAAAAATCTCCATGCATCCAATATATTTAGTCACCATGTCCACATTATTGTTACATATTGTAGAATGTAATATTCATTTGAATATCAATGCACTGCAAGGCCAAACAAACAGAAAAGGTGTGTGTGGGTGGGGGAAGGGTCTATATTAGGCTCTATATGTACGATTATTTACATTTTATAATTGTATAAAGTTGAGGTCCTTGAAAATTACAATTAAGTCCTTTTAAGAAGTTTTTAATTTTTTTTTAATTTGACCTTTATTTAAACAGGCAAGTCAGTTAAGAACACATTCTTATTTTCAATGACGGCCTAGGAACAGTGGGTTAACTGCCTGTTCAGGGGCAGAACGACAGATTTGTACCTTGTCAGCTCGGGGGTTTGAACTCGCAACCTTCCGGTCTGAAGTCCTGAATTTGACTTTTCAATGTCTGTATAAACCCTGCTTAAAGGATGTATAGTCCTATGTTGTTGTATGGGTGGAATTATGGGCCAGTTTGCATGTATTCACTTTAAATTCTCTCACACATTGGCCCAATTATTTATAAAAAAGACCCATATCTGGTCATAATGAGAACTTTGACCGACTCTCACAATACTTGATCAAATGATCTCATAATCACTCCAATTCTTCTATATATCATTTAATTAATAATTTGTCTGAACTCACCCCTCACATGCTAACTTCCTGATATATATATTTTTTTGATGCAGAAATCATAGTAAAGGGAGGATTTGGCACTTTATATTCATCATCTCTCCATGTTGGTCATTTGATGTAGTGCAGCTGGCATTTCCATAGAAATAGAGGACTAAGCCCAATTGTTTTTTTTATACTCATCATAAGAATCTAGTTTGAAATGGCACAATGACAAAGGTAAAATATTTAATTTGGGTTCAGTAAGACTGTGATGGCCTCCTCTTACAGTAGGCTAGCATCCTTAGCCCCGGGATGCTGTTAAAGGACGAGTTTAGGAGTCGCTGGCAAGGCAGTCGCCATTTTAGATTTTTCATTCTTTCACCTTCATTACAGCGTTGGTACTCATTTATCCAGACTGATACAGCATTTGAAGCTTCTACTTTCTGCACAGAGGGCCTAGTGTGCATAAACCATACGTCAAACACTGGTTTTTCGACTCCCATAATATTTTTTTGGGGGGTGTCACGGTTTCCAGGGGAATTAGCGATGCTGCAGGCATTTTCAATGGTTCCCAGGCTTGTGAAAGAACCATTAGTTTTGTCACAGCTGTGCCATCAGAGATAATGACAATGACTGCTGCTATGCCTTGTTGAAAGGCATGTGGGGACTTAGGACAGACAAGGACTAATTCATCTTGTTTTATCAGGCAGGATGTTACAGATTATTTGAAGAAAACGCATCATACACATTTCCGACCTATATCATTGCAATACCATGGATATGTTTATGGTCAACAAATGCATGTTTATTAACTTCTCCATATGATAGAAAGCAAGCTCCTTGAGTCACTGAAATTCTAGACTCAACTGTTTGTCTACAATGCACAGATGGAGACCCTATGATGGGGGCAGAGATGTGTAGGCAACAGCTTTAGAGGGCTACAAAAATCAATTTGTTGCAATTATTTGCCAATATATGTGCAACGACCTTGTATTAAAAAGGTGAAATTACTGTAAAAACCTATTTACATTGAGGCTGTAACACAAGCAGGGTGGTAACTTCATTTGCCAACATAACTTGTGCTTGATTGTCCAATGCAGATACATGGTGACAATTAGATGGGTCGTTACCAAACTACAAGACATTGTGAATCCGTGAGATCATAAGCCTTGCATGCAAATGTGACATTCTAGACCTTGAGAGAGTGCAGTCATAGCAAGCCACTTGTTGATTGAAACCGGTTGACCTTGTTGATTTGTGAAACAACCTAATTAAGCAGAAATAGTGCCTTTATTAGAAATGTGGCGTCAGTCCTTTACCTCATTTCTACTTCTGGAATGTGTTAACTGGATATTTTCCTGTGGATATAGTCCTTTTGAACATGACTCTTAAAAAGAATCTGGGTTGGACATTGTTCGGATAGTTTTGAACAGCTGACCTATTCATAACTAAAATATAAACGCAACATGTAAAGTGTTCAATATATACAAAAAAGCTTATTTCTCTCAAATTTTGTGCACAAATTTGGTTACATCCCTGTTAGTGAGCATTTCTCCTTTGCCAAGATAATCCATCCACCTGACAGCTGTGGCATACTGTATCAAGAAGCTGATTAATTAGTATGATCATTACACAGGTTCACCTTGTGCTGGGGGCAATGAAAGGCCACTCTAAAAGGTGCAGTTTTGTCACACAATAAAATGCCACAGATGTGTCAAGTTTTGAGGGAGCGTGCAATTGGCATGTTGATTGCTGGAATGTTCACCAGAGCTATTGCTAGAGAATTGAATGTTCATTTCTCTACCATAAGGCGCCTCCAACATCGTTTTAGAGAATTTGGCAGTATGTCCAACTGGCCTCACAATTGCAGACCACGTGTCACCACACCAGCCCAGGACCTCCACATCCGGCTTCTCCACCTGCGGGGTCATCTGAGACCAACCACCCGGACAGCTGATGAAACGGAGGAGTATTTCTGTCTGTAATAAATCCCGTTTGTGGGGAAAAACTCATTCTGATTGGCTGGGCCTGGTACCCCAGTGGATGGGTCTGGCTCCCAAGTGGGTGGGCCTATGGCCCAGGCCCACCCATTGCTGCGCCTCTGCCCAGTCATGTGAAATCCATAAAATAGAGCCTAATGAATTTATTTAAATTGGCTGATTTACTTATTTAAACTGTAAATCAGTAAAATCGTTGAAATTGTTGCATGTTGTATTTATATTTTTTTCATACAGTACCAGTCAACAGTTTGGACACACCTAGTCATTCAAGGGTTTTCCTTATTTTTACAATTTTCTACATCATAGAATAATATTGAAGACATCAAAACTTTGAAATAATACAATATATTTTATATTTGAGATTCTTCAATGTAGCCACCCTTTGCCTTGATGACAGCTTTGCACCACTTAGCATTCTCTCAACCAGCTTCATGAGGTAGTCACCTGGAATGCATTTCAAGTAACAGGTGTGCCTTGCTAAAAGTTCATTTGTGGAATTTTTTTCCTTAATGCGCTTGAGCCAATAGTTGTGTTGTGACAAGGTAGGGGTGGTATACAGAAGATAACCCTATTTGGTAAAAGACCAAGAACAGCTCAAATATGCAAATAGAAATGACAGTCCATCATTACTTTAAGACATGAAGGTCAGTCAACCCAGAACTTTTCAAGAATTTTGAAGGTTTCTTCAAGTGCAGTCACAAAAACCATCAAGCGCTATGATGAAACTGGCACTCATGAGGACCGCCACAGGAAGGAAGACCCAGAGTTACCTCTGCTACAGAGGATAAGTTCATTAGAGTTACAAGCCTCAGAAATTACAGCCCAAATAATTGCTTCACAGAGTTCAAGTAACAGACACATCTCAACATCAACTGTTCAGAGGAGACTGCGTGAATCAGACCTTCACAGTTGAATTGCTGCAAAGAAACCACTACTAAAGGACACCAATAATAAGAAGAGACTTGCTTGGGCCAAGAAACACGAGCAATGGACATTAGACCAGTTTAAATCTGTCCTCTGAGAATTTTGGTTCCAACCGCCGTGTCTTTGTGAGATGCAGAGCAGTGAACGGATGATCTCCGCATGTGTGGTTCCCACTGTGAAGCATGGAGGAGGAGGTGTGATGGTGCTTTGCTGGTGACACTGTCAGTGATTTATTTAGAATTCAAGGCACACTTAACCAGCATGGCTACCACAGCATTCTGCAGCGATACGCCATCCCATCTAGTTTGCACTAAGTGGGACTATCATTTGTTTTTCAACAGGACTATGACCCAAAACACACCTCCAGGCTGTGTAAGGGCTATTTGACCAAGAAGGAGAGTGATGGATTGTTGCATCAGATGACCTGGCCTCCACAATCACCCAATTGTGTTTTCAGCTGTTTGAAGCTGGTGTACAAAAATGCAAAAACAAAACTTTAGAATGGGAAGCATAGAAATAGCGCACATAGAACATATCTACTGCTTCTTTTTGGATCCAAGTAGAACTATTTTTGGTTCCAGGTAGAACCCTCGTAGAAAGGGTTCTATATGGAACCCAATAGGGTTCTACATGGAACAGAAATGGTTCTATCTGAAACCAAAAAGGGTTCTTCAAAGGGTTCTCCTATGGGAACAGCCAAAATAAACTTTCTTTCTAATAGTGTATTGCTAAAACGGTCTCTTAACTCACCAGAAGACAACAACCACTAAATTCTCCCAGTCCTATGTTTATTTCCATGTGGCAATGTTGATACTTTTGAATGCTGACCATTTTTAGAATGTATGATGACTGCATCATCATGCATACTACCTGTACGCCTTAAGTGTGCTAGCGAAGTCTTGGAGCCTTGTCGTTAAAGCACCTCAATTTCAACCAATGAGACGACTTTGACCATGTGACATTTCACAATTCCCAGTGGTTATTTCAGAAACCACAATCCATTTAAAGCCTATTAAATATGAATGCTATATGAATGCAACAGTAACATTCCTCCACCACACATCCTCTGCAAACCACTTCACTCATATGGCAATGTAAAGTACACTACACAATGGAGTGAATGATTGACAGAGTCATTTTAAATGCCTCAAATTTCTCCTCTGAACCATTCCAATTATCATATACCGTACATCCCGAATGGTAGGAAACCACTTCAAAATGACAATATCATCCCTAAACTGTGCTAAACAGCCATTTAATTCAAATGCATCTTTTCTGAATTCCAAGCCATGTAGACTTTTTTCTATTCTGCCCCTGGTCTACATAACCTGTACAGAAAAACCACATAATTTAACAAGTGGAAAATCACATGATTTCGCATAAAATTTCACGTGAAATCATGTGAAAATGTGTTTTTGGAACACTTCACATGTGATCACGTTTTCACATATGTAGTTTCATGTTATCACATTTTTGCTTTACATGTTGTCACGTTATCACATTAACTTCACATAAGATCACGTGATCACAAGAAAACTTTTTTTTTAAAGAACATTTCACGCGTTCATTTCACGATGTCTGCTGACTCTGCACGCTTTTAAATGCAAATGGCCTTATTGGTTATATATGTATGAGAGGGGTCTTTTAAATGGATTATATTAAGTGGATCTCCAACTTAAAGCCCAACCAAGGGAAATAACTAGACAGGGAACTATTTTTGAAGTCACAAAACTCTCCATTACTTTGTATAGGAGATGGGGTGGCTGTCACAAACTCCAAATAAAAGATTCTGCTGTCACATAGAGCCAGCTGTCTGCTAAATAATGTATGTTTTTGGCTCTCAACTTTGCATCCATCTGTCTAATCAATGTTTTCAATGGAAAGTGTATACCTATAAATAGGATTGTATTTGAGTGATTACACAATTCAGTCTAAAATGGCGTGGAAAGCAATGCTTCTTGCCTCTTCTAAGAATTGTAGATGTTTCTATTCATTCAAATGTTTTTCTTTCTAAAACAGTGTATGTGTTCTATGTGTATCTTCCAAAATCACTGACAAAACTCTAAGTATTTAGTATACGTGTAAAAAGCACCAGCAATAAACTACATGTATAGCCTTCTTTGTTTTATACTAAGTTTGGTTAAGTCTGTCTTGAAGAGTGCCTTAGTAGAATAAATAAGAATACAAAAAGCAAGAGGTAAAGATTCAATCGACTTTCGTGAGTGTTAAACTCCGGAGTAAATATAGATGTAGGCCGACCAGTATACTTAGGAAAAAGACAAACTGTATTCTTGTTCTTTAGCCTTTAGAGTCATCCTAACTAGTCAGATATGAAGAGGTTCTCTTGACCTCTCCTTTAGAGTCCTCCTAACTAGTCAGATATGAAGAGGTTCTCTTGACCTCTCCTTTAGAGTCCCCCTAACTAGTCAGATATGAAGAGGTTCTCTTGACCTCTCCTTTAGAGTCCTCCTAACTAGTCAGCTATGAAGAGGTTCTCTTGACCTCTCCTTTAGAGTCCTCCTAACTAGTCAGATATGAAGTGGTTCTCTTGACCTCTCCTTTAGAGTCCTCCTAACTAGTCAGATATGAAGAGGTTTTCCTGACCTCTCCTTTAGAGTCCTCCTAACTAGTCAGATATGAAGAGGTTTTCCTGACCTCTCCTTTAGAGTCCTCCTAACTAGTCAGATATGAAGAGGTTCTCTTGACCTCTCCTTTAGAGTCCTCCTAACTAGTCAGATATGAAGAGGTTCTCTTGACCTCTCCTTTAGAGTCCTCCTAACTAGTCAGATATGAAGAGGTTTTCCTGACCTCTTCTTTAGAGTCCTCCTAACTAGTCAGATATGAAGAGGTTTTCCTGACCTCTCCTTTAGAGTCCTCCTTACTTGTCGGATATGAGAAATCTGTGTTTCCTATTTAGGCAGTGTGCTAGTACTTCTTGCGTGACGTCAGAATTTGAGAAAGGAAATGAGGTTGAGAAACAAGTGTGATGAATCCAGACTCATTTCTGATAGCTATTAATAGCTATTACACAGTACTAGCTAATCTCTTGTGCTTTGAACAGTTGATAAAATTTTACAACCTGCCTGGAACACTGTTAGAATCAGATTAGACACATTAGAGTATTTCTTGTTTTTGCAGAATAGCGGTTTTGTCAGTAATGTCATGGATATAAGCAACTGCATTAGTGAGTAGTCAGGAAAATCAAAGTTGGTCACTTTCAGTAGCATATTGGCTAATATCAGCACTATACATCAAACATTTAATAAGAAACATATGTAGAGATCCTCCTCCTCACAAGTTGCGGGCCTTTCCAAAAATACAGCATAACAACACATATGCATGAAATTGTAGTTTTTAACTGAAAATGTGATCATCTCATCAATTCTGATTGCACTGCAGAAAATAGCTCAGCGTCCTGAAATCATTTATTTGGTAAAATGGGAAGAGAACGCTGCAGACATCTGATTTGAATGGAGGAAGTAATTGAGCTAAATTTAGAGTCCATTAAAAACTCATGCACTTAACAGCTTTAGCTGTTCTGCAATACGTAGTCAGTGACAGAATTATAATCTGACATCACACCCACACAACATTCTGGTGACTAAATCTTAATCAGTCTCATCAAGAAGTTCTCACTTCAAGACTGAACTAGAGAGAGATGTGAGAAGCAACAGATGAGGCCCTGAATGGTTCTCTGGATACTGTACATTTACATCAATGTGTATACTCCTGCTGCATCCTTTAATTGCAATTTCAGCCATCAGCATTGTACTCATTGTACCATGTGTTGGGCTTACCTGTGTACGCAAATAGAAATGGATCATTTAATTAGCTGTGAATGGAACTTTAGATCCTTGTCTCTATATGAAAGAGCATAGATCTACCTCTCTCTCTCTCTCTCTCTCTCTCTCTCTCTCTCTCTCTCTCTCTCTCTCTCGCTCTCTCTCTCTCTCTCTCTCTCTCTCTCTCTCTCTCTCTCTCTCTCTCTCTCTCTCTCTCTCTCTCTCGCTCTCGCTCTCTCGCCCTCTAAAATCTGCTAAGTATCAAAGAGTAAGAGTCATCAAACATGATAAAAATTGTGGTGCTTCTGGACAATTCTTTGACACCTTCAGTAGATAACTGAGGACAACTGCAGTGTTTCACAATAGAATAGAACAGGCATTGTTAGTGCTATGTTGTCCATGCAGGCAGCACAGATGTATTGACAGTAATTGGAGCCAGAGATCTGAGGGTATGAGAATCGCAAAAAGAAAAGCTTCAGGAGAGGCTTACGTAACACTTCAAGAAAATGCCAGCAACCTAATCAACATTCTCTAAAGGGCAGAAATATTGCCAAAAATAGGAGTTGCCAGCTGCTTGGTATTTGACATTTACCTTTTGAAGGTGGATTTTACTAGCCTCCCAAGCCGCTGATCTTGCGAGCTTACATGAATGTTCGCCACAGCGAACATTCATGTAAGCTCACAGGATCAGCAGCTTGCAAGGCTAGGATTTTACTGGACTATTGCAACTTTCTCCTCAACTTTTTTAGGGTGTTTCAAATATTCTACTACCCTCTTAAAATATTGTACTCCATGAACATACTTTCTTGTGTAAGTACTTTAGAAATACCACATCTAGTCGTTTGGTCGGACTAGTGTGAAGTGAAGTTCCTTTCAGTGTGCTGAGACCTGCATCACAGGTAATCTGAGAAACAGTGGCAATAGCGGTTAAACTGGAAGGTGTTCTGATTGGTTTCTCCAGAGATACCATCACTACATTATTCAGTTTTCTACCTCCCTCCCTTCCTGCCTTTGCTCCTGAAAATGTTCAATAGAAACCTACCTGTAGTACTAATGTGAGCTGTGAGATGTGACTATTTGATGCCTACATTGACCCCTTTATGCAGTCAAATGACCTAGTGGCCTCATAGGTGGAATGTTTATCATTTCATAATTAATCAACTTTATTTTAAATAATCCACAGAAAATCTGGTGTTTCTATATCAAACTGTTTTGTTATATTTCAGTTTCTGTGATGTATATAAAGTGTAATATTGGGAGGCAAACTCAAAATGTAATACATTTCAACTCTATATCTGACATGGTACAGGTGTCTTCTTTTTTAAGACCATAACCATGTGTGTGAGGTGTATACTTTTGTTTCAAAGTGCATTTGTTTAAGACTACCAAGAAACACTGTGTGACCCTGATTTAGCCCACTGCGGTAAGAGGTTAAAAGAGGAAAAAGTTGGCCCATTTCCTGGGGCCAGTTCAGAAAGCTTTACTCTTACCCAATGAGAGTACTATCCTGGAACTGGAATGTATTGAAACAGTGATGAATGCCCAGATTTCGTCAGATTTTCTGTTGTTTATTTCTCACAGTAAAAACGTGAATAAGGACACCCACCTATTGGCATGTTTGCAGTCAGAAATGGAAAAATAAAATCCACCTCAATCTGGCCCACATCCATCATTGGAACAATCCAACTATGGCCACACTTCAATGACTAAGATCCCGAGGCTGGTTTGAGACACCAGGCTATTGGATACATCTCAATACTTCTGTTTGATATTGGTAGGATATTTTTGATATGAAAACAAAATAAAAAAAATACAACTGTCCTTTAGATCTGGTTCTAATGTTCACCAGTGACCAGAATAGATCCTACGCCAATTTTTGTGTCAGTCACAGTACATTTGGTCCAGACATATTCCACACTTTTGGTGACTTTATTCCATGCAAAAAATAACCAAGCACGTTTTCTGATTACTACTTGTATCATTTTGTTGTCATTTGTCTCATAAAAGCAACAATTTACATTAACTTTAGCTAAGAAGTCATGGAGCGTAAAGGGTGCGTCAGCTGTGGAAAGATTTGCAGACCCCCTACTGTGATGCACCTAGATCTATCAACAGTCAGGATGTGGTTTGTCTCCAGGGTATTCACTTAAAGTGTTTAAATGAATGTTTTTCTCGTATTTGAGCATTATTATTCCAAGAGTGAGCCCGGATGTCTTGTTTCAAGCCAGCTTGTGAGTAAAAGGTGCAACTGGTATGGATTGGATTACCATCAAAGTCATGTTCCTCCTCTGATTTTACATTTTATTTATGTGACAGATTCATTTTGTAATGAAATGTTATTGATATTTGTTGAGGACAATTCTATGTGCATATGTTGGAAACTTATGGTGATTTGCACAACACTATTTCTCCTTCTGAATCTATCAAGTTGTGAATCATAGCAGCTTGCATTGCTTTCAGGGTCATATACTTTAAAATGTATATTTTTGTAGCTACATTATGCCTTTACAATTATCTAACGCTGAAGGTAGCTTTATTCAGTCAGTCTCAAGCACTAGTAAAGCAGCAATCAGCAGTTGAAACAATAGCAGTGTATCCCTGCCTCTGTTTTGGTTAAAAGCTGAGGGATAGGGCTTAAGAAATGTAGCCACTCCCAAATTCATAGACAGAGCTATTGATGCAAGGACGGACCATCCATGATATCAAAATGATAGTTGAACCATATTTTGAGGCTATATACTGTAGTGTTTATTTACATTTACTTTGTTGACAAACATTGGAGTAAACCAAGCTTACATTTTGAGTTATGATGGGGTGCGACAGTTGAACTTAGCTCATTAGGCATTTCTAAGTTATATTCTTCAAGAATCAATGGGTACATCATTAATTTATAAGTCGAACAATGGATGTACTGTAGCAACTGCAGATTGCCACTGTACTTTGATCAGGGAGATGGTCATGATCTCCTTGTTGGATGCTTGTGTAACCACACATGTAGACATGCGTCAGAGGTGCTTTGGTGGTGACAGAGACAATGTTGAATGTACAGTATTCCTGTATAAAAATGGAATTGATCCACACAGAAAATATATCAAAGGGCAGAGAATCCCCCACATGTAATAATCCTGAGGGCCAAGGAGTGGCATCAAGAGGAGTGACAGGACAAATCCTGGCTAAGCCTGGTTTATGTGTTTTCTACAGGTTGTATCTGTCACCGGCTCCCTTTCAGGCCACAAAATACTACCTGAATTGTTCTATTTTATACAGGGGTTCTGTTTAGTTGGCTTTATGGTGTAGAAAAATGTACTTCATTTTCTACCTTGAATGGTTAATATTTATATAGGATACGCAGCAATAATGCATGTTGCTGCTGCCAAAGCCACAGCTTTAGTTGGTCCTGTACGAATGAATTATCCTACAACTTTGGAAACAGGCGATATCTTCATTGTTGTTCCAAAAAGTCCTGCTACATTTGACTTAGCTACTTAGCTAATCTGGCAGCAGCTAATCATAATGTGACAGCAGGCAGTACTTTTTGTTAATAATTCTTGTTCCAACTTGGTTTGAAATTCATAAAATGAGGTGGATTGTTAGTTTGCACAGTATAGGTGGGTTGTTCTTGAATTGTGGTGGCATTTGTGTCCCTGCCTTTGCAAACATGAAAAACACTTGAAAAGGACAGTTACACATATTACATTTGAAAGAAAATGATAAGTTACACAACCTTTTAGTATGTCATACATTTGAGGATTCCATTGATCATTTTGTGTAAATACAAATTGTCACTTCATGTTACTTATTTGAAATGAAGGGAAATAACAGTTTGAGCAAAATGATTAATCATATCACTTTAGTGGTTGATTTTTAAAGGGTTGATGACTTTACACGGAACCCAAACCGGCTGCGCAAGTGCGCCATCGTGCATATATTTATTTTGTCCCCATACACCAAACGCGATCACGACATGCAGGTTAAAATATCAAAACAAACTGAACCAATTACATTAATTTGGGGACAGGTCGAAAAGCATGAAATATTTATGACAATTGAGCTAGTTAGCTTGCACTTGCTAGCTCATTTGTCCTATTTAGCTAGCTTGCTGTTGCTAGCTAATTTGTCCTGGGATATAAACATTGAGTTGTTATCTTACCTTAAATGCACAAGGTCCTCTACTCCGACAATCAACCGAATCGTTACTAGTCATCTTTCCTCCTTCCAGGCTTTTTCATCCTTGAACTTATATTGTGATTGGCATCTAAACTTTCATAGTATTACTACAACGACTGGCAACATAGTTCGTCTTTCAATCACCCACGTGGGTATAACCAATGAGGAGATGGCACGCGGGTACTTGATTCTATAAACCAATGAGGAGATGGGAGAGGCAGGACTTGCAGCGCGATCTGCGTATGAAATAGAAAGGATGGCATCGCAGATGCTCATTAATGGGCGCGAGCAGTGAGGGTGCAATTATTGAATAACATAGATTTCTACATTTATTTTGCAACGCTCGCGCATGCGATGCGAGCGGTGTAGTCAGGGTATTAGCTTTCAGTATTTGTGGCCTCCATTTCACCAAAAATGTCTCATTGGTGTTACCATCATTGGTGTTCTCTCTCATACTGGTGGCACAATGTTATCATAATGGTAAAAAAAAGTAAAGTCGTTAAGCTACCATATTCATTGATTTAGAATGGAAATATTTACCAAAATACATTTAAATAGAAATCTAGAAAAATTAAGTTAATTTTTCAAAGAATACAATGACCTAATGCCACCGTAATTCAAGAATGACCCAGGCCGTTGCCCAGGAGGTACCAATATGGCTGCCAGGGCATTATGGGATCCTGTCTACGCAAATTTTTGATTAATGTCTGACTGACTTTGACACAAAGTCTGTATGACTGAGATTTGTCTGTCCCTGATACAACTTCCATGGATGCAGTCCATAGTAATTGGGCAAGAAGTTCAAGAAATCCCCTTCATATAAAGGGGTTTACTATTGACAGATTTCTGCTGTGGTTTTCTGCTCCGTTACTGGATGTAGAGAATATAATGACAACATAGTCCGAAATGAGTAGTATGGAGCCTGTGAACCTTTGGCCCTCTTGTTTCACAGTACACAGCACTCTACTGTGAAGCCGCATAAGAGCCCCCGGCAGCCGACCCAGCCAGAGACTGTGTTCACCACAATCTAATGAGCTGTCAGGGCAGAATTGATGGTTTAACACGGGCAATTTCTAAATGAAATTCACAGCTGCATGTAAATCGTCACGGCATTAAATACAAAGCGTGAGCTGGTTTATTACAAATGGCTGGAGAGAGGGTTGGCCAAAAGATTGGCTGACATTTGTAACAACGCCATTGGATGCCAGGAGTCAGGTCATTGATAAATGTTTTTGGTGTAAAACTGTTGTCAAATGTACCTACTGCTTATTGAATACATACTGTTTTTATTCCTTGAGTATATGTTTTTTACGCGTTAAATGGAGACTTCAGAGCATTTTTTATTTAAAATAATTCCATAAGTAGTGCAACTGCAGGATGACCCTCTGAGTTCCATACCTCATTGCTTGGTGTGGAAAAAAGGTTGTGATCAGGAGAGAAAAAAACACATTACCAGCCATTCTTTTTAACGTAGATGTACAATATGGAGTAGCATGGAAGTACCTTGGAGCCGCTTTACTCAGCGTAGCCAGTTCCAGCCCCCGGGACTATTTATACATGCAGAATTTGTGTAGAAAGTAAATAGAGATACCAATATGATACAGCCACGCAGAATCATTCCACCTTGGGAACTGACATGGCAAACTAAGGGCTCCCTCTATTTCCTCTGATAAACATTGGAGTGTTACGAAACACCTTCCCTTATGAATCAAGTACATTTACATAATCCTGACTGAGACCTTGAAGGGCAATGTGTGTTGTTACTGTATATGAATCAATAAAAATAACACCAAGTATAAATCACTTTGAGCTGAATCCTAATGCATGAATTTGTGTAACTCATTCAGTGGTGTAAATAGGAGATTTACATATAAAGTCTTGTTATACACACATATCTCACGTTCCTGTTCACACCTTTTTATCTGTAAAATGATTGATCTCAGGTTGTGTTTGCTGAATTGTAGGTGTTACAGGCGCAAAAGCCCAGGGCACTTGAATACAAACAAAACCATACCTATCCATAAAATATTAGTTTGAATCTCAACCGTTTAGAATGCAGACAAGGATAGTTTACATTTTGTGCTGTTTGAATTTTTCAATGCACAGTGATTGAATTAGAGCCTTAGAACAGTATGTGATAAAAGGGCTAACATCTGTCTGTTTCATGGCCTCATGGCCAAAGGGGGAGATTACCTTAGCGGTTGATTTGCTACCCATGCAGTGATCTCACTGCCAAAGGTTGTTCATTATTCCCACATTGGAGAGATAGTTGTGTATGCAAGCAACATGCCTTTTATTAATGGCAGTAGTCAGTTCCCAGATACGGACATCAACTTGTGTAGACACAGGCAATGCTGCGTTTACTCCTGGGCTGTTGTACACCAAGCAGCTTCTGACAGCCTTGTTTCATACTTAATTGGACTCCTATCACAGCAATTTACAGGAGATGAACTACTTCCTGTCTGTCTGGATACCACACTACAATGAGGAATAATTCTGCTTGGTGAGTGTTTCCTTTGGCCTTTCAGCTATGATTTTCGAGATGTGTGTGGATAGGTGAATGGCCCTCAAAAGGCAAATATGAAATGTCTCCACAACTCTTCCAGAAGGGAGATGGAGAGGGAAAGGGCCCACTTGCAATAGGAAGAGAGACAGTAGGCTACAGTGGGCTGTTCAGCTAATCTCCTTGAAATGATTAATACCATTATGTCGAGTGAGAAGGCTGATATCTATGTGGTTCTGGATTGTGCATTGTGAGTATGTGTGTGTGTGTGTGTGTGTGTGTGTGTGTGTGTGTGTGTGTGTGTGTGTGTGTGTGTGTGTGTGTGTGTGTGTGTGTAGTGTAGCGAGGTCTGAATACAGTAGTAGTGGAGGACAGTAGGTGGTGGAGGAGGTGCACCTAATCCAATTCCCCAGAGGCGATCACAATCATTTTAATAACCTGACCTGAATGAGGTTGAAAATTGAAAGCACGCGAATAGTGCCATAAGCCATAGAAGCATACCTGAATGCTTCACATTTCATCGTCTACCGTCTATTCTTGTAAACAAAGGGATATGGGTTTCTATTAACTGTTGATTAGAGGCCACATCAACAGAATGAGGGCTGTGTAGGGAAGGGCAAGTATACAGATGTAGTATCTTTGAGCCAGTTTGCTACAGCAGGAAAATAATCCTGCAGCAACAGGAAATGTGAATTATTATGTGGATTATAATTAATGGCCATTTTTGTATGGGATACATTTTTCGCTAGGGCAAATCAAGTCTGAATTTCGAAGGTGGAAATTGCATATTTTAGAAGCCTTTTTAAAACTCAGATACACTACAAGTTTGCATTTTCTGCTGTGCAGGAAATTTCTCAGCAACAAAAGCGTGAAAATATTAAGATCCTACATCTGTACTAATCATGTCGTCTAAGGACACATTCTAACAGGAATTTTAAATTGTTTCGAATGACTATTATGAATAATAACTATTAAGGTAAATTATGTACAACAGCCCATCCTCATGTTTGCAACATTGCAATTACTAGCACATTGTTCCTTAGGGTATCTCTGTGTAATAACTGTCTTAGAGGGTAAATCTATCAATTTGCATGCCAGCACTTTCATTTTGTAAAAAAAATGATTAAAAAAACAATCAGGTTCAAGTAGGCATGAAGGAGAGGGAACCACATAACCCCCCCTCAAAGTATGCTGTTTTCAACAAGGAAGAAAAACACATGACCCCCTCTCACAGTATGCTGTTTTCAACAGGGAAGAGAAACACATGACCCCCCTCTCAAAGTGTGGTGTTTTCAACAAGGAAGAAAAACACATGACCCCCTCTCAAAGTATGCTGTTTTCAACAGGGAAGAGACACACATGACCCCCCCTCAAAGTGTGCTGTTTTCAACAGGGAAGAGACACACATGACCCCCCCTCAAAGTGTGCTGTTTTCAACAGGGAAGAGACACACATGACCCCCCCTCAAAGTGTGGTGTTTTCAACAGGGAAGAGACACACATGACCCCTCCTCAAAGTATGCTGTTTTCAACAGGGAAGAGACACACATGACCCCCCCTCAAAGTATGCTGTTTTCAACAGGGAAGAGACACACATGACCCCCCCTCAAAGTGTGCTGTTTTCAACAGGGAAGAGAAACACATGACCCCCCCTCAAAGTGTGCTGTTTTCAACAGGGAAGGGAAACATTTATTAACACACAGACAACTCAAACTGAGTGGTGGTAAAGGCCCTGGAGCTTAATATGGCTATCTTGGACATTTTAATCAATATAGAGCTCTCTATCAAAGGTTGTGAGCTTGAGAGAAAAGGGACAGGATGATTGTGTTGCTTTCTTGTCTTCGCCAAATGCACCATACTCTCTATACAATGGTACCAAGCTGAGAGAGTATTTGGAAAAAAGAAACAAGATTCAAGATAGATGTCGAGCAGACAGCCATGTTTTGTTTGACATTTCTATTTTGGTTTTGAAGGAGATATTCAGCTTTGGTCAATCTTTCCAACATGTGATTTGTTTGTAGTACTTGTAAAGCTTTTGTTTGGATATTTTTGATATACTGTCCCACAATAATAGTCATAATATATGCCATTTAGCAGACACCTTTATCCAAAGCAACTTAGTCATGCAGCCATATATTTTGTATGTGTGGCCCTGGGAATCAAACCTACAATGCCGTGTTCTACCAACTAATGTCACACCCTGACCATAGTTTGCTTTGTATGTTTCTATGTTTTGTTTGGTCAGGGTGTGATCTGAGTGGGCATTCTATGTTACATGTCTAGTTTGTCTATTTCTATGTTTGGCCTGATATGGTTCTCAATCAGAGGCAGGTGTTAGTCATTGTCTCTGATTGGGAACCATATTTAGGTAGCCTGTTTGGTGTTGGGTTTTGGTGGGTGATTGTTCCTGTCTCTGTGTTTGCACCAGATAGGGCTGTTTTGGGTTTTCACGTTTCTTGTTTTGTTCGTTTGTTCATGTGTAGAGTCTTTATTAAAGAACCATGAATAGAAACCATGCTGCATTTTGGTCCGCCTCTCCTTCAAGTCAAGAAAACCGTTACAACTAAGCCATACAGGACCACATTTGTTATGTATCTTCGTACCGATGGAAAATAATAATACAACGTGAACATGATTAATAGAGTATAATAATATACCATGAACTGAACATGTAGTTCATTAAATATGTCTAAGAATAGATTTGAGGCGAATAACTTGACAATATTACTTACCGCTGACTGAAATTGGCGATAGTCAAATCTAAATCAGTCTTGTAACCACTTTGAATGCAAACCTGTTTAAGATCCAACCCTTTCATCCAAGAGAGGTAGATTATTCAATGACAGTGATTTTACATTAGAACTGGTCTGTTCTCTTTTGCTATAGATCTGTTTAACTTCTGTCCATGCTGGCTTAAATGTAACATTGAAAGACTATACGTATTGTCATTGTCCTAGAACAGTGGCCACCAACCTTTTCTGAGTCAAGATCACTTTTGCATTCAAAAAGCAAGCTGAGATCTACTGCTCAGATTTTTTTATTTTTATGAACATCACATAAACAGTTTTGTACGAATAAGGTTTGGGCACTAGGCCTAATACATTATCACAGCATATTGGCTATATGATTGCCCTGCCAATATTGTTCATCAGTCCATATTATAGTTCAAAACTCAACAATCATTTGCTTTTTTATTTTACTGGACTGATAGTATCTGCATCTGATGGTCAACGAGGTCAAATCACGACGTCAGTGATCTTCAGGTCGAAAAGTCGGAGCTCTAGAAAGATGCCCGAGTTTCCGACTTGGAATTCTGAGTTGGATGACGGTTCAAAACTATTTTTCCCAACCGCCTATCACGGTCCCTGCTCTCTCCTTCCTGTCCTCTCCTTCCTGTCCCTGCTCTCTCCTTCCTGTCCTCTCCTTCCTGTCCCTGCTCTCTCCTTCCTGTCCCTGCTCTCTCCTTCCTGTCCTCCGGTGAGACTGACCAGAGAGAGGGTCAGCCTATCACGGTCCCTGCTCTCTCCTTCTTTTCCTCCGGTGAGACTGACCAGAGAGAGGGTCTGCCTATCACGGTCCCTGCTCTCTCCTTCTTTTCCTCCGGTGAGACTGACCAGAAAGAGGGGACACTGTCTTCCACCTCATGGAGAAACTCGAGTCGCACCGCATCTGCCTCATGCACAAATTCATGTTGTTCCTATGACCAGAGAAAGTTAAATATTCCTTAATATTAAAATCGACACTATGAGCTGCTAATAATAAGAAAACGCAGGGCTATCGATACTTGGCTACTCATTCATTGCAGCTGCAGCCCGAGGGGAAGTACGGAGAAGCGCGTTTTGTAATAGTGTTGAATAAAAACTTGGCTGTGGACAGGGTCATGGAAACGCTGTAGCCACAGTGATTTGAGCTATCCGATTGGGCAGCGCAGTAGGTGCACTCGATTTAGTCACAGATTTTCCCGGTCTGCCGGGTAGGCAGAGTTTGTCTCATGGGAACACTTTGCTTACCTGGTGCGCAGGACTTTTGAATCAAGTGCACCTACCGGCAACAGCTCAACACAATTTTAAAAAAGAGCCGCAAGCCTTTATCGTTCGTTGGCTTTTCAACAGAAATATTTGGCGATCGACTAGGAAGGCCTTGAAGATTGACGGTTGGCGACCACTGTCCTAGGAGTACTCTCCACCCCTTGGGCCTTTTAGATGACCTACAGTAAATCAATCCTTCTGGATTCTAAGATTATTGCAATTTCATAATTGCTTGTCTTACTTTTCAATTGCAAAGAAATCATCCCCTTTTTCAAATTCCTTTCCTGTGATGAGACATGTCAGGGAGGGCATTTGCTTTGACAATCAAAAATCACAAGCTGTGAAAGAAGTTTGCCTCAATTCCCATGGAGTAGATTTACTCTGATGATATTCCAAATGGGCTTGTGACTATTTTCAGTGCTGTCTTTGCCTCTGGACTGAAAACCAAGAGAAAAAGCACAGTAAATTTTATTTTGGGGCTTTCAGTCTACTGAACATTGTAATGGGAAACATCTAAATTCATCAGTCCTGCTGTTAAGTCAATGGTTAGTAGAAACAGATGATTTGATTCCCTTGGTAATGGCAACCTAAAGACCCACCTGACAGCCCCAAGCAGTGTCATGTTCTTTTATAGGATTCCATTTTTCTTTTAAGTGTCACTTCCCACTGGGCACCGACATAAATTCAATGTCTATTCCACTTTGGTTCAACGTAATTCCGTTGAAATGACATGGAAACAATGTTGATTCAACCAGTGTGTGCCCAGTGGCTTGGTTGTTTGGGTTTTAGCTGCACAAGTAATGTTTAATACCTGCTGTTTACAGCTACTCTTTGTTGAAAATGTAGGTTTTTATATAGTACTTTTATTTATTTACACTCAATAAAGGACTACCTCAAGTTTAATATGGAGCCATATTGTCTAGTTTCACTAATACTATGGAATAAAAAATACAATGAAATTCAGACTGACTTTTCAGGTGAATTGTCTGAGGTATTAAGTTAATTGGGGTCTAATCCACATTTGACAATAAAGTGTTCAGGCGAGAGTGGAGGAATGTGGTGTTAATTACAGATTTGGTTCTTCTATAAAGATCAAAGAGATACTGTACTGTTTAAAAAACATCTAACCAAGCTTGCAATAATGAGTCGTTTTTACACTCCTATCTGCCCTTTTGTAGAAGACAGAGAGGGCCCTGGTCATTCAAATTTGCACAATACAGCACATTCCAATTAAGCTTAACACATCTGTTGGGTTTAGAGGGGGAAAGCTTCAAAATGATCCTCCTAAAGGGGAGTTTAGTATGGGCAACCTGTCTTCTTCAGGAACTAATGGCAGTATAGAACATTGTGATACATTGATAGCAGGATTATATAACAGGCTTCTGTTGTGGTTGGGCTACATATACATTTGTTATAGGACGTCTATAGTAGACTTTCACAACATCATGGACACTTCACATCTTCACCCTGAGTGTTGCAGTAATATGTTTTTAGCGTGCCATTTGTGGCACTGCTTTGGAATGTCATTTAAAGCATGCTTTGAATGGAAATGATCAACAATTCAGCAGCTCAGAATAACCCATAACCCCCTGGCCACCCCGGAGCTTAGTCAATATTATTTTTGTTCCATACCGTGAGCAATTATTGAATGATATAAACCAACAAACTCATACCATGTTCAATGCGTGTCACTTGGTCTTGTGTAACATGGTTCTCAGTCAGCTCCACTGATTGACAGGTTGTGCCACAGATCACTCTGGTGCTATAGCTCACCGCCGACTACATCCTCTCTCCTGTCACGGCGAGGGATCAGTGTCACGCCGCCACCCATCTCATATTCAGTGGGAGAAAACGCTGAGGTTCCTGCGATTTTCAGCTGAACGCCTGACTGTCTCTGAACATAAGCCTGACTTAATTGGCTGGACTGCCACCTCTCCCACATCTCCTGCTGCAGTATACTGCTCCCTCTTTTATTCGGTCTGCACTGTGTGCACCGCTGGTACTAGAGTAAACGGACCTGCTTTGGTGCCTCTCAGACGGTTGTTTTCCAATAACACTGCTTGATGAGACTCCTGCCATTGAGAAGAGTTGGAGGGTCCCACTCATTCCCTTGCAGTCTTGTCACCCCACATGAGCTCGCTTTATTCTGCTCTTTTTCTTTCAGAGACTGTCTCCACACAACTAATCTGCTCCTCTTGAGTTTTAGAGACTGTCTCCAGCACAACTAATCTGCTCCTCTTGAGTTTTAGAGACTGTCTCCACACAACTAATCTGCTCCTCTTGAGTTTTAGAGACTGTCTCCACACAACTAATCTGTTCCTCTTGAGTTTCAGAGACTGTGTCTCCACACAACTAATCTGCTCCTCTTGAGTTTTAGAGACTGTGTCTCCACACAACTAATCTGTTCCTCTTGAGTTTCAGAGACTGTGTCTCCACACAACTAATCTGCTCCTCTTGAGTTTCAGAGACTGTGTCTCCACACAACTAATCTGCTCCTCTTGAGTTTCAGGGACTGTTTGTCTCCCCACAACTATTCTGCTCCTCTTGAGTTTCAGGGACTGTTTGTCTCCCCACAACTAATCTGCTCCCCTTGAGTTTCAGAGACTGTGTCTCCACACAACTAATCTGCTCCTTTTGAGTTTCAGGGACTGTTTGCTGAAGCATCAACTCAGTGTTGATGTGGGATTATTCAGGGAGATAATGTCAAAAGCTATACTTATACCATGTCAAGTTCAGACTGCCATTTGGCACTCCAGGTATGCTCAATCAACATATTTTAAAGAAAATAAATACCATTTGAACCCAGGTCTGATAAAATCTGATTCTCCACTTTGTTAATTTAATTAAATCACAGTAGCTTAGAGAAGTGAGATTGATGTTGTGTGAAATGTTGAGAAATCAGGTGACAGACACATTGATACAGAGCGTTTCACACTGAAAACGGACTCTAATTGATGCTTGTAACCTCTGTAACCTTTCTAAGGTACTTAATGTGCTTGGGTAGCTACATAAAGAAAGCCACTGTGAAATATGCATTCATGAGGAGATACATGAGGCAGTATTAGCAGGGAACCCACAAATTGAATTGAGTTGCACTGATCAGCTCTGTAATCGAGAGAGATAAATGTCAGAAGGAAATCTGGGAATTGTCCAATGATTAATGATGTTCAACTTCCTCCTGCTGTTGTGAAATCCCAGATGCTCTTCTGATGAATATCTAAATTATACTGTATATATTTACAATACTTAACTTTTCTAAAAACCTGTACAATTCCATGCATTATAGACCATTTTCAATACCTTGTGGATGTTAGTAGAACAGTGTATATGCTCTTTCAAAGGAAGTTTCTACGTATAATTTACGAAAGCAATACCTCCACTGTTGAGCAAAATGAATAGCGCTTTCAGGCACAACTCCTAAAACAACATTCATATCATACAAGGACTGTATGAGTAGTGATGGAGAATGAAATGTCTGCACTGAAAGCATATTCACATTGAGAACAATTATACAATTATACGTGGTGAGATTATTAGATGATAGATATAAAAGGGGGTGGTTGCTTTGCCAACCTCACAGAGGAAGGATTTGATTGTTGACTGCCAGAGTAACAATTTCAGTTGAGGGATTTCAATGAACATTCCAAAATGTTACGGTGAAATATCCAACAGCTATTTTTGTAAGGATTAAGTTTACCGACAACACAACGGTGGTAGGCCTGATCACCGACAACGATGAGACAGCCTACAGGGAGGAGAACAGAGACCTGGAAGAGTGGTGCCAGGACAACAACCTCTCCCTCAACGTGATCAAGACAAAGGAGATGATCGTGGACTACAGGAAATGGAGGGCCGAGCATGCCCCCATTCTCATTGACGGGCTGCAATGGAGTAGGTTGAGATTTCCTTGGTATCCACATCACCAACAAACACCAACAAACAGTTGTGAAGAGGGCACGACAACACCTATTCCCCCTCAGGAGACTGAAAAGATATACAGCCGCACCATCGAGAGCATCCTGACTGGTTAAATCATCGCCTGGTATGGCAACTGCTCTGCCTCCGACCGCATGGCTCTACAGAGGGTAGTCCGTACGGCCATGTACATCACTGAGGCCAAGCTTCCTGCCATCCAGGACCTCTATACCAGGCGGTGTCAGAGGAAGGCCCTAAAAATTGCCAAAGGCTCCAGCCACCCTAGTCATAGACTGTTCTCTCTGCTACCACACGGCAAGTGGTACCGAAGCGCCAAGTCTATGACCAAAAGGCTTCTGAACAGCTTCTACCCCCAAGCCATAAGACTCCTGAACAGCTAATCAAATGGCTACCCGGACTATTTGTATTGACCCCACCCCCTGTTTTTTATGCTGCTAGTACTTGCTGTTTATTATCTATTATCTATGCAATGTCACTTTACCCCTACCTGCATGTACATATTACCTCAATTACCTTGACTAGCTGTACCTCTGACTCGGTACCGGTATCCCCTGTATAAAGCCTCGTTATTGTTATTTTATTGTTGCTCTTTTATTTTTTAATGCATTGTTGGTTAAGGGCATTTCACGGCATGTTGTATTTGCCGCTTGTGACAAATACAATTTGGTTTGATTTGATTACTGTGGCTTTTTAGCAACAATATTCAAACTGAAAACGACTTTCCTCCTAAATATAGTAGAACGTCTACATGACCACTTTATTATTTTTAGTGGCAGTTTAGACCGAAAACAGACATTTACGTTCGACGCACATTACTGTTCCTTCTCAGACTGTAAGCTAATGTTAGCGAATGGTCGCGGCTAACACAAAACAAATGGAATATATTACGTTCGCAAACAATTTCCCTTGTTGCACGCACCTCAGGTCTTTGAATCAGAAACTGAAAAGGATAGTCACATGAAAGAAGACACATAATGAAAGGGAATTTTATAGGAACGATAAGCAAGCAGTTATACCAACGGGGTTGGGGTAGCTGGGTTAGAGGGTTTAGATTAAATTTTCAGTTTGAAGTAAAACGAAAAAAATATCCTACTTTTGCAGAGAGCAAGATCAAGGATTTAGAGCCACACCAGATTGTCATGTGTGTTTAGAGCTAATATGGTAAATTAAGGAGATGGGGTTATTTACTTTCGATTGAAGGGTAGATGATTCAATGATCTTCTTCCTCCTAATAAAGTCTGCTATTGAAGCTACATTAGTTTAAACCAGCAGACAGATGAGCAGAACTGCAATGTCTTTATTTATGAAACATTACTCCCTTTCACAGAAAAAGCGGAGGCGTACAATGATTTTGCTGGTGGTTTATCCCTAAAAACAAAAATATGTAAAATCAGTACCAAGCTCACCCGGTGGTGCTGGAGAATGTGGGCCACAGACAGACAGACTTATGCAGGCCATGTGTGTGATTCAGGCATGACTCACTCTACTACCACCATGCTGTGTTGTGTGGCTCTGTAGGACACTATACATGGAGGACCTTCATTTTACCACTATTGCCACAGCAAAATAATCCTGCTGCAACAGGATTTTTATGTTTAGTCCATAATGATGCTTGATCGGTGGTTAGACTATTACTGTGAATTCGGAAAGTTTTCAGACCCCTTCACTTTTTCTACATTTTGTTTTGTTTCGTTACAGCTTTATTCTAAAATGTAGTGCTTTTTCCCACTCATCAATTTACACACAATACCCCATAATGATGAAGCAAAAACAGGTTTTCAGAAAGTTGTGAAGATTTATACAAAATGTAAAACTGAAATATCACATTTACATAAGTATTTAGACCCTTTACTCAGTACTTTGTTGAAGCATAGTTGGCAGCGATTACAGCCTGGAGTCTTCTTGGGTAGGACGCTATAAGCTTGACACACCTGTATTTGGGGAGTTTCTCCCATTCTTCTCTGCAGATCCTCTCAAGCTCTGTCAGGTTGGATAGCTGAAAATAGCTGCACAGCTCTTTTCAGGTCTCTCCAGAGATGTTTGACCGGGTTCAAGTCTAAGATTCTGGCTGCGCCAGTCAAAGACATTCAGCGACTTGTCCCGAAGGCATTCCTGCGTTGTCTTGACTGTGTGCTTACGGTTGTTGCCCTGTTGGAAGGTGAATCTTCCAGCGCTCTGGAGCAGGTTTTCATCAACGATCTCTCTGTGCTTTGCTCTGTTCATCTTTCCCTCAACCCTGACTAGTCTCCCAGTTCCTGCTTCTGAAAAACATCCCCACAGCATGATGCTGCCACCACCATGCTTCACCGTAGGGATGGTATTGGCAGGGTGATGAGCGGTACTTGGTTTCCATAAACCATTCAGGCCAAAGAGTTCAATCTTGGTTTCATCAAATCAAATAATCTTGTTTCTCATGGTCTGAGAGTCCTTTAGGTGCCTTTTGACAAACTCCAAGTGGACTGTCATGCGCCTTTTACTGAGGACTCTACCATATCAAATCAAATTGTATTTGTCACGTACACATGGTTAGCAGATGTTAATTTGAGTGTAGCGAAATGCTTGTGCTTCTAGTTCTGACAATGCAGTAATTACCAACGAGTAATCTAACCTTACAATTTCACAACAACTACCTTACACTACAAGTGTAAAGGAATGAAGAATATGTACATAAAGATATATGAATGAGTGATGGTACAGAACGGCATAGGCAAGATGCAGTAGATTGTATCGAGTACAGTATATACATATGAGATGAGTAATGTAGGGTATGTAAACATATAAAAGTGGCATTGTTTAAAGTGTCTAGGGATACATGTATTACATCAAGATGGCAAGATGCAGTAGATGGTATAGAGTACAGTATATACAAATGAGATGAGTAATGTAGGGTATGTAAACATTATATGAAGTGGCATTGTTTAAAGTGGCTAGTGATACATTTTTCATCCATTTTTACATTACTAAAGTTGCTGGAGTTGAGTCAGTATGTTGGCAGCAGCCACTCAATGTTAGTGGTGGCTGTTTAACTGTCTGATGGCCTTGAGATAGAAGCTGTTTTTCAGTCTCTCGGTCCCTGCTTTGATGCACCTGTACTGACCTCGCCTTCTGGATGATAGCGGGGTGAATAGGCAGTGGCTCGGGTGGTTGTTGTCCTTGATGATATTTATGGCCTTCCTGTGACATCGGGTGGTGTAGGTGTCCTGTCCTGGAGGGCAGGTAGTTTGCCCCCGGTGATGCGTTGTGCCATAAAGGCCTGATTGGTGGCATGCTGCAGAGATGATTGTCCTTCTGGAAGGTTCTCCCATCTCCACAGAGAAACTCTGGAGCTCTGACAGAGTGACCATCAGGTTCTTGGTCACCTCCCTGACCAAGGCTCTTCTGCCCCGATTGCTCAGTTTGGCCCGCCAGCCAGCTCTAGGAAGAGTCTTGGTGGCTCCAAAGTTTTTCCATTTAAGAATGATGGAGGCCACTGTGTTCTTGGGGAACTTCGATGCTGCAGACATTTTTTGTACCCTTCCCCAGATCTGTGCCTCGACACAATCCTGTCTCAGAGCTCTACGGACAATTCCTTTGACCTCATGGCTTGGTTTTTGCTCTGACATGCACTGTCAACTGTTGGACTTTATATAGACAGTTGTGTGTCTTTCCAAATCATGACCAATCAATTGAATTTACCACAGATGGACTCCAATCAAGTTGTAGAAACATCTCAAGGATGATAAATGGAAACAGGATACACCTGAGCTTTTTCAAGTCTCAAAGCAATTAGTCTGAATACTTTGTAAATAAGGTATTTCTGTTTTTGATTTTTAATACGTTTGCAAAAATAAAATAAAAACTGTTTTCACTTCGTCATTATGTGGTATTGTGTGTAGATTGATGAGACTTTGTATTTATTTAATCGATTTTAGAATAAGGCTGTAACGTAACAACATTTCAATTACGAATACATTCTATCTGGCCAAATGAAGGCTAGATGAAAAGTGCAATACTGTTAAAATAATTGTGTGTTAGTGTGGGTTTTCTGTGAATTTATGTAAATCCCAAAGCTCATCTACATATTCTCAGCAACAAAAGAGATATCAAATTCAGATCCTACGTCTGTAGGTGACCCGCCCAATTGATGTCTATCTGAATCCAAGCGATAAGGAAGCAAGTCAGAAGGGGGGCCATGGCCATGGACGGTCTCCCAGTCTGTCGTGAGAGCTGCTTCACACACAGAAGAGGATCTTGGACGAGTGGTATATGTTCCACATGGTTACTACGATACTGCACTCTAGCCATGCAGAGAGGACTGAGAGAATGACAGGGATGTGAGATGAAAAAAGTCTGGAGAAGAGGGACATGGACTTGATGGATGTTCTGGCACCGACTTACTGTAGGTGACAGTCAAATGTAATTTTGAAACAGATAAGGGGGAGTTAAAGCAGGTCACACCTCCCACAGGGATCTGGGAATAATGTCATTTTTCAAACATCATAGGCTTGAAATTACACGTATAGGATACAGTTGCCATGGAAATATCCTTTACGTGGTTTCATTGTAAGGTTTTCATTCTGTAATGTTGTGTGATTCATTACTTTATCATATGTGAAGCCATAAAACATTTTAACCATTGAATATAGACATGCAGAGTAGAAGAGCTGAACTAAAATAGCCACATCAGTTCCTGCAGTATACAGAGTATGTCACAGGTGTAGTTTTGTATTATAGTAAATGGATATGACATTCAACGTTTTGGGGAAAATCTAAATATCAGTGGCATTGAGATAGAGCACCATGTAACAGTACCTCGTCTGGGAAAAAATGTGATGTTTAAACGGACCTTGTAGAATTAAATGAATCTTAGGAAGGGTAAACTTAAGCTGAAATATGCCTACTTCACCAGACCTGGGGTGATTTTCAAGAAGGATTTGTAGCTAAAGTGGCACTTTAGGGCATATATACTGTATGGAGAGTATACAATTGTAAAATCTGTTTCTCAAGGTTGTCTCAATTACCAACACACCCTTGAAAAATGTGTAGTCAGTTAAATGCAGAACTATTAAGAGTAAATTTGGAGACAGATGAAGACTAAAGTGCAAGATTTGCAATGTAAAGGGTCTGAAAAACAAATCAAACATTTTTTTATTTTTTTTATTTCACCTTTATTTAACCAGGTAGGCTAGTTGAGAACAAGTTCTCATTTGCAACTGCGACCTGGCCAAGATAAAGCATAGCAGTGTGAACAGACAACACAGAGTTACACATGGAGTAAACAATTAACAAGTCAATAACACAGTAGGAAAAAAAGGGGAGTCTATATACATTGTGTGCAAAAGGCATGAGGAGGTAGGCGAATAATTACAATTTTGCAGATTAACACTGGAGTGATAAATGATCAGATGGTCATGTACAGGTAGAGATATTGGTGTGCAAAAGAACAGAAAAGTTAAAAAAAGAAACTAAAAAAAAAAGAAATTGGGAATGTACATTTACATTGATAAACCACCTAAGACCTCTTTAGAGTAATGAGTGACAAGAACAACTGTAAACTTAAAGTATGGTGCATGAACTGTTAATAAATCACTTTCGTAGACAAACATGAATAGAAACCAATAGTGTCTGTCGTACTAACATGTAACCTGTTACCTTTTGCTTCACTGTTTATGGATGGGCATGCATCTTCTTCTGTTTCAACCAAACAGCGGATATTTCCTCCGATTTTCAGTTGTCTTTTCCTTTGTATTGTCCAAAATTATGCTCAAGTCATGCACAAACAAGGCAAACAAAAGTCCTAAAGCCTGTTGGCATCTGGCATGTGTTTTAGAGGGCAATGTTCCTGATGTTAATGTGAATAAGTGCAAGACTGTGTGTGTGTGTGCGTGTGTGTGTGTGTGTGTGTGTGTGTGCGTGGGTGTGTGTGTGTGTGTGTCTATATCAGAGAGAGGGAGATTGAATCGGGGGGGGGGGGGGACTGTACACATTAGGGTTTAACCAGCAAATTCATCAAATCAAACAGTGAAAACTAGAATGGTTTAAGGATGGGGAAAAAGGGGCTACTCTTAGGAGCTTCTGGTGCTAACAGCCTCTGAATCTGCTGCAGATTACTGACATCTTTTCCCACTCACTGTGTGGCTGTAGATGGTTTTCTGCTGCAGAGGAGGAGACAGAAATGAAGGCACTGGAGATAAATCTGCATCTATGCATGTTCCCAGATAAAGGACTGTGTCCTGTTTTTTTCTTCTTCCATCTCTCCTCTCTCCACTAGCTCCTGTAGCAGATAAGAAAAGATGCTTGTTCTTGCTCTTTATAACCAACAAGAGTTTGAGTTAATGAGGTTACATTTTGACAAAGTGGCTGTAGCTTTAATGCCTCTTGCTAGGCATAACTCCTTTTAGCTCCTAGCGCTAGTTAGTTGCGAGGACTAATTTAGCTCTGGTTGTTGTGTTTCTTGGCATGTATGTCAGCTGTCCCTTTGCACCGCGGGAAGCATTTGATTAATGTGTTTAGGAAATGCACTCCAAACTCTGACAAGCCAGCCATCTTTTGCGTATTACGCACTGTAAATAAGCTGTCATAAATGGGATTGAGAAAAACATGACTGGTTGTTCATGGAGCCGGATGTGTCCCCATCTCTCATTGAAACTCTACGATAATAATCTCCAAAGGAGCAGCCTGGAAGAACCTAATAGTGACATGGGTATACCCTTGAGAATCTTTACATTATTGTTTCATACTGATGTACATATGCTATTTTCGTGCAGCCATTGTTTTCTTCATCCCCAAAGCTTTCTTGCTTTGACTGAGCAGACTGTCAGGCAACACCCAGGCATAGACGTTTTGGATCATGTCCAAAGTACTGGAGTGCACAAAGTATGGCTGTGCATCTCCTACTGTAGCTGGCAACTATGTACAGACTGTAACCGCAGGGCCCATGTTTTTCTGTCTGGTCTTGTCACCCGAGGTAATTCACGGTGCTAGTGTAGGCAACATACTGAATAACCACTGCTATAATGAGTAGAACAGGCTGCAGTAAGCGCAGTAAAGAGACATATTGGTTAGAGTTATCATACAGCCATGTTTTCAGCTCACCATCTTCTTCTAGTCACTATGGATGGAATACAGTGGCATCACCATCTACACTCCATCATGGTTATTATTGACCTTTTCCATGCCAGAATGGCCGTGGCCTTTTTGTCAATTTAGTGGTTGCCACTTTAAATTAAATTAAATCGATTTGTCACTTGCTTCGTAAAACAACAGGTGTAGATTAACAGTGAAATTCTTACTTACCGGTCCTTTTACAACAATGCAGAGTTATAGACAAAGCCATATGAATTAGAACATGAAACATCTCTTAGAGCTTCAGAGAGATGATGTCCTTGTCCTCCGCACTGACTCATTCCTCTGGTGCCTCTCACTCACACTCACTAACATCGTCTTGACAAGCAGTGTCAGAGAGGAATGACTCACGTTAATCTTAAAGCTAAGCGACACTAAAATCTCAGGCTTCGTGTATGAGGGAGAGTGAGTACTGAGCAGCGGCGTGAGTCTGCCTTACCTCACATAACGCCTCCAACGATCTGTCCTAACACTTTAATCAAACTCACTGCCTGGATGTGACATGCCAACGTCTGCTCCTGGCCATAGGCCTGCTGGTATGAGTTTATGAAGTCCTACTTCTTCTTCCGAACTGCACCTCGTTGGAGGAAGTGGTTAAAATCCAGTCCGTCTTTAAGGTCAAATTCAGCAATTTGTGTCTCAGTAGCAAATCATTTCTGGGTAACAATTAAGTACCTTACTGTGATTTTTTATCTCAATTCAAATGGTCTAAAATGTAAAAAAAAGATGCTTCCACTAATGTAATTGTCTGCATCATTTCCAATCCCCCATATATCCTTTATAATGTATTTTCCTTTATTATTTTCCACTTATCCTACAAACCCTCCCCTAATTGGACTAAACTAATGAGCAACAACTCTTACTGTACATGCTGACCTCACCACTTGCGTTACGTGTGCTCACGTTGCAAAATACATTTACACATACATTTTATTCAATCATTGCATTGCGAGCGTCAGCGAGTGTGCATAGCCAGGCGCTAAAATAGAACTTGATTCTATTTGTGACGCTTGATGCGCTACAAGTCCCGCCTCTCACATCTCCTCATTGGTTTTAGGAGCATAATACCCACATGGGTGATTGAAAGATGAACTGAGGTCCACACTCCAGTCCAGTCGGTAGTGGTAATGTAACTTAAAGTTGGTTGCCAACCGCCATATAAAGTCCAAAGAAGGAGAAGAAGCGAGGAGAGATTACTAGAAACAAACTCGGTTGACCCTTTTATCTGTGGATTTTATTGTCGGAGTAGAGGACCTTGTGCATTTCAGGTAAAATAACAACCCAATATTTATATCCCAGGACAAATTAGCTAGCAACAGCAAGATAGTTAACTAAATTGTCATAAATGTTTAATGTTTTTGACCTCTCCCCAAATTAATATAGTTGGTTCAGAGTAATATTTCAACCTGTGTCCTGATCGCGTCTGGTGTTTGTGGACAAAATCAACATGCGCGTGATGGCGCAGGTCGACTTGTTAAGCTTTTACTACCAGCTTATAGATTCTATATACATATTACGGACACAGTATAGTTCATAATAGTTATCTTTTGTTTGCTTTAGGTCCCAAAAAATGGCTTTTTAGCAAAGAGCAATTTCTCAAGGAAGAATTTTGTTAGCACTGTCTAAGTGTGGAGGGGAAAACTGAAAACTAGCTGTTATTGGCAGAAAGGAACTCTCTTTCTTATTGGTCTATTAACACATGCACAACCTATTGATTTGACCAGGCAGGCCAAAGCTCTATCCCACCAAAACAGGATGACATTTCAGGCAGTCTTTACAAACAGATCTTACACTAAAATGGCATTATCATAATTTTAACAGGTTTTAAACTGTTATTCCAACCTCATAGTGTGGAAATATATATACAACACATGAAATCACGTTTTTGACTGCACTGGGCCTTTAAGGTTGATTGTGTTTCAATATCAAACGGGCTGTTGACTCCCAGATTCTGTGATGCTAGGAACACTGTGCACTATAGAAGCAAGCTTCTTATGACATATACAGTATATTGTATTAGTATGCATGTATTAGTATGCATATTAATTCTCACAGATCTTGGGAAGACTTTTGATTAGAGGCACCTTTTTAACTTTAGTGTGTGTTTATACAGAGTACAGGTGTAGAATACAATTAATTGGACATTTTTGTAGGGGTTGGTATATTTTTCTTAAGGGAAAATCAAGTCTGGAATTTCAAAGTGGGAATTACAAACTTCAGATGCCTTTTTAAACCTCAAATACACTACACGTTTTAAATGTACTGTATTGCAGGAACATTCTCCTGCAACAGGGTGATCAAACTAAGATCCTACATCTGTACAGAGTTCTCTTTCACAGATCGCTCTTCTGCTCAGTTCAGCAATCACCACTGTCACCAGTGGGAAGGTACTGTACTGTAAGCCAGCACTAAAGGGCTTGTCCCAGATCCGTATGGCATTAGGACTTGATAGAGGTCCCACTATCTCTTCTCAGCCTGTATTCATGTGCCATCTGTTTTATGAATTAAGCAAACCCTTACAACAATGACACAGAGTCCCCAAAGACAAAATTCCATATGAGCTGCGGTTACCTTTTGAAATAATGATCATAAAGACGGCAGTAAAGACTGACAATATTATAGTCATAAAAGGCACAATAAAGTTTTCAACACCAATGTCACATACAGTATACAGTGGGGCAAAAAAGTATTTAGTCAGCCACCAATTGTGCAAGTTCTCCCACTTAAAAAGATGAGAGAGGCCTGTAATTTTTTTAGGTACACTTCAACTATGACAGACAAAATTATAATAAAACAAATCCAGAAAATCACATTGTAGGATTTTTAATTAATTCATTTGCAAATTATGGTGGAAAATAATTATTTGGTCAATAACAAAAGTTTATCTCAATACTTTGTTATATACCCTTTGTTGGCAATGACAGGGGTCAAACGTTTTCTGTAAGTCTTCACAAGGTTTTCACATACTGTTCCTGGTATTTTGGCCCATTCCTCCATGCAGATCTCCTCTAGAGCAGTGATGTTTTGGGGCTGTTGCTGGGCAACACAGACTTTCAACTCCCTCCAAAGATTTTCTATGGGGTTGAGATCTGGAGACTGACTAGGCCACTCCAGGACCTTGAAATGCTTCTTACGAAGCCACTCCTTCGTTGCCCGGGCGGTGTGTTTGGGATCATTGTCATGCTGAAAGACCCAGCCGCATTTCATCTTCAATACCCTTGCTGATGGAAGGAGGTTTTCACTCAAAATCTCACGATACATGGCCCCATTCATTCTTTCCTTTACACGGATCAGTCTTCCTGGTCCCTTTGCAGACAAACAGCCCCAAAGCATGATGTTTCCACCCCCATGCTTCACAGTAGGTATGGTGTTCTTTGGATGCAAGTCAGCATTCTTTGTCCTCCAAACACAACTAGTTGAGTTTTTACCAAAAAGTTATATTTTGGTTTCATCTGACCATATGACATTCTCCCAATCTTCTTCTGGATCATCCAAATGCTCTCTAACAAACTTCAGACGGGCCTGGCCTTGTACTGGCTTAAGCAGGGGGACACGTCTGGCACTGCAGGATTTGAGTCCCTGGCGGCATAGTGTGTTACTGATCGTAGGCTTTGTTACTTTGGTCCCAGCTCTCTGCAGGTCATTCACTATGTCCCCCCGTTTGGTTCTGGGATTTTTGCTCACCGTTCTTGTGATCATTTTGACCCCACGGGGTGAGATCTTGCGTGGAGCCCCAGATCGAGGGAGATTATCAGTGGTCTTGTATGTCCATTTCCTAATAATTTCTACCACAGTTGATTTCTTCAAACCAAGCTGCTTACCTATTGCAGATTCAGTCTTCCCAGCCTGGTGCAGGTCTACAATTTTGTTTCTGGTGTCCTTTGACAGCTCTTTGGTCTTGGCCATAGTGGAGTTTGGAGTGTGACTGTTTGAGGTTGTGGACAGGTGTCTTTTATACTGATAACAAGTTCAAACAGGTGCCATTAATACAGGTAACGAGTGGAGGACAGAGGAGCCTCTTAAAGAAGAAGTTACAGGTCTGTGAGAGCCAGAAATCTTGCTTGTTTGTAGGTGACCAAATACTTATTTTCCACCATAATTTGCAAAGAAATTAATAAAAAATCCTACAATGTGATTTTCTGTTTTTTTCCCTCATTTTGTCTGTCATAGTTGAAGTGAAAATTACAGGCCTCTCTCATCTTTTTAAGTGGGAGAACTTGCACAATTGGTGGCTGACTAAATACTTTTTTGCACCACTGTATGTAAGCGGACACAAAGGTTCACCAGCACTATGTTCTATGGTAAGTGTATTTTCAACACTCATATACACCAATAAAGCATAGGGAAGGCTAATCACTACTTGCGATTTTGTAGGTTACCGACTTAAAACAGTCCCACAAAAGGATGGGTCTCTGTGAACTTCTTTTTATTTTGGAGGATTATTTTTCCTGGCATTGAGGGATTACTTGGAAGGGTTATTTTTATGTTATGTTTTGTGCTCGCCTGTGTGCATGCAGTATGCATACTGTATAGGTATAAAGTGTCCTTAACTGTCATGTGTTGAAAAAGAGCCATGGTGATGTTAATCGAAATTGACATTCAGAGGACATGAACACTGAGAGAAAATATGCATGCAAATGAAGTCTCACGCTGTAACCCTTTTCATACTGTATCCAAATGAAGAATTATACAAACCTTCACCTGCTACTGGGTTTACTCATGTCTATGGGCCACTGAGTAGACAATGCGTCAGGCAAACAGAACCGTCAGAGTGACCAATGGATGATGGAGAATTCAACATGATTTGTTTGATCAATGTATATTTCAATATCATAATGTGTCAAGCTTTCGGTTACAGTAAACTTGTCATTAAATTTTTTAAATTTGCATTGATTTAAGTGTAATTCATTGAATGTGTACTTACTTTCCTGTAATCACTGCACGGTTCTGTAGAGATCAGTAAAAAAATATGAGGTGCAGTCTTATGCTTAACTGAAGTGGACTAACAAAACTGTATTTATCCCGCCTTTAGGAGAACAATAACAGCTGTGAACTGTCACAGTTTGTTAGGTGTAGGCACAACTGCATGGTGGGGTAGCCTAGTTCCTAAAAAAGATAGCAGACATGCACAACAGGGTGAATTAACCCCTCTTTGTGCAGTGGGCAAGCACTTGTACTGTGTACTTCCATAGTAAGTGGTAAAACTACAACTGTAAAAATATAATGTCACTCTAGATCATGGTGAGGACAGAGGAGTGGAGGAAAAAACTTCAACTTGCTATCACAGACTCGGCTAGAGGGTAGATGTATAAAAGAGAACAACAGTAAAGTGTAAAAGAGAATGACAGTAAAGTATACAAGAGAACAACAGTGTTATGTGATGTGATGTGTTGTGATGTGTTGTGTTATGTTGTGATATGATGTGTTGTGATATGATGTGTTGTGTTACATTGTGATGTGTTGTGATGTGTTACATTGTGATGTGATGTGTTACATTGTCAAATAATGTGTTACGTTGTGATTTGATGTGATGTGTTGTGTTACGTTGTGATGTGTTGTGTTACTTTACGTTGTGATGTGTTACGTTGTGATTTGATGTGATGTGTTACGTTGTGATGTGTTGTTACGTTGTGTTGTGATGTGTGTTACATTGTGATGTGTTGTGATTTGTTGTTACGTTGTGATGTGTTACGTTGTGTTGTGATGCATTACGTTGTAATTTGATGTGTTGTGTTATGTTGTGATGTGCTACGTTATGTTGTGATGTGTTACGTTGTAATTTGTTGTTTTGTTTTACGTTGTGATGTGTTGTGATGTGTTGTGTTACATTGTGTTGTATTACATTGTGATGTGTTGTAATGTGTTGTCTTAAGTTGCGATGTGTTACGTTGTGATGCGTTGTGTTGTGATGCGTTGTTACGTTGTGATGTGATGTGTTGCTTTGTGTTACATTGTGATGTGATTGTTATATTGTGATGTGTTGTGTTACATTGTGATGTGATGTGTGTTGTGTGCTTCCACTGCTCTCTTTCATGAGCGTTATCACCCTCCAGGTACTGTATGTGATTAGCAATGGGCTGCAGCTGCCACCATTGAGTCATCAGCTCTGTCTGTGGTGCTGAATAGTGAGGGGGAGAGTGGTGGATGCTGTCCATGGTGCTACAGCTCTCAGCTGAGCCACACAGGCCTTTTGGGATGATGAGCGCAAAGTCCCCTGAATTGAAGGGATAGAGGGACTGAGACCATGAAATGCAACATTAATCATTGAAATTACCAGCAAACTTTGTCTAGTCTGTAGACTAGAGCCAAATTATCATTGGGCTCAGGGGGCTAGAATAAGTATGGAAAGACAAGTCATTGACTATCCAGTCCTCACTCATAATGTCTTAGCCAACATGCTACAGGCATAGCCAACATGCTACAGGCATACCCTGTTTGGAAGTTCAAATCTAAATAAATGACAGATAATGATCGCGAAGGTGTTAAGAAACAAATACAGTAATAAAATGGATAAAACAACAACTAAAATAGATATCTCTGCTTATGTCATGTGGAGCGGAACAGGTGAACCCAAGAGCAGACTCAGACAAAGATACTGGGAGGAGGTAACCAAGGTATTTATTGAAACACGGGGGGAAGATTGGGTGCAGGCCAGGAGAAGCTCGGACGGGTTGCCGGAAACCAGGTGCGGAGGCTGAGGCTGGAGCGAGAGGTGTAAGGACAGGGTAAGCAGGTCCGGAGGGGAATCCAAGGGAGCGTAGAGTGGGGAATCCAGGACAGAGTAGCAGGATGACGAGATGTGGGACTGGAGACAGGGACCAGAGTCAGAGTGGGCAAGACTTTAGCGGAGAGAAAAACAGCGCCAGGCAAGGGAAACCAGGCACAACAGGAACAAATGGCTAGAAACATGGACTGACTGAGCAGAGATTACGATCTGCCAGTGTGCAAGTGGCAGGACTGAGTATTTGTAGAGGTCTTGATTATGGAACAGATTGCAGCTGGTGGGGATCTGCTCTGACTCCAGCACGTCTGATTCTACACACACACACACACACACACACACACACACACACACACACACACACACACACACAGAGGGAGAGGGAGAGAGCACTGGGGGAGTGGCAGCAGGTCAAGGAGACACAGGATGAGCACTAGAGGGCGTGGCAGGAGCAGATGTGACAGCTTAAAGTTTACTGGCCCATTTTATGGGCGACACCGTAAGATTCCAATACATTTAAGTGTATTGATCTTTATTTGCTGACATCTTCCTGACCCAAACTACTCCGGCCTCAAAGGGCTCAATGGCTATATGAAATTAAAACTTTAGAACCCTTTACGGAAAAACTACATGAATTTCACGTGATCAAGTGAAGTATTCCAAAAACACGTTTTCATGTGATCTCATGTGAAGTTAATTTGATAATATGTGACGACATGTAAAGCAACTTGTGATAACATGAAACTACACGTGAAAATCTGTGAAACAATGTGAAGTGTTCCACAATCATGTGATTTTCCACATGTGAAACCATGTGGTTTTTCTGTAAGGGAATGGATAATACAAATATTTGAATATGAACATGTATGGATTGGATTTATTGTTGGGCATGTTGTGTCACTTTTATATGACTGATCCACAGTGAATATTACACTGGCCTGTACTATTCATTCCTTTGTACAGCAGATAAACTCTAAGACAGTCATGGGATTTATAGGAATGTTCAAAGGTCTATGTAAACAACAACAAAAACAACAATTTGCCGATGTAGACAAATTAGATGAATAACGATTCGCACAGGCAAGCAATGCTTTAGCCCCTATGGGTAAAATTACCTTGGATAATGTTTGCTATTTGGTAAGAATTTATAGACAAACACAGAAATGTGCTGAGTCATGCCTACACCAACGTACAACTGTCATTCCTCATATCTTTCTGTCTCTTTTACATGCATGTTGAAAAGGCTCTCTGCCTTTTTCTTAGATATATATTTTTTAAATGTTTACTTGGCTACTTTACCCATGACTTCCTTAAGTATGGGGTTTGTACAGTTTGTTCTAGTAAACGTGTAGACTATAACTGCATTATTCCTTGTCACTCTTGTCCCTATGTTACCACTGTCTATATTATGTCATTGCAGGAATGTATTGCACACCCTCTGTTCCTCAAATGTTTAAATTTGCCGTAAATGACTAGCCTCCTCTGGAGCGCTTTCTCTCCTGTTAACGTGTCTCAAGGGGCGACGCCGAAAAGCTGTGATATTTACTGGCTGAGAAACCCACGTACTGTATTAATACCAATACACAGCATGCATAGCACCCAGCATAGAAAACAACAACCCCTTTCAAATGCATGGTCCTGCCCAACATAAAGCATTTAAACTCTCCCTGTGACAAATGTGCACTGCAGCTCAGATTAGCATAGCTGATACATGTGTTTTCCCTTATTAATAATGAAGGGGATCAAAATAGAAGAGAGATGGGGGTTTGTATGCACAGTGATGGAGAAACACGTCAACAAACCACTTAGGCCATGCTCACTCCAACACATCGGGTAGGGTTGAGAAAAATCCAATCTTGGTACCAGATACATTTAGGCAAACTGTTTAGACACATGTTGTGAGGTGCCACATAGTCTATGTGATTTCTTTCATGTAGACTGAGATATTTTTTCATTGTGACTGTCGTCATCGGATTATCTCAAATCATACCAGCAAGATTCAAAATGGATGAAAATTATTGCCAGTGGAACTGCCCTTGGTAATCAGTGAAACGCGAATGTTTGGGCATTTAGTCAATGGTCTTGAATAAGCATGCAGTTTGACAGATTTCTAGATATACAGTCAGTCACATTTCAAATGAGCTAGCAAGCCTTCAGACATGGACAGCTGAAGCTGATCCTGTTCACACAATCCTGTTCATTTTTGGCTTGACTGAAAACCATCACATGTACTTTCAGGTTTCAGTGTTCTTTTCATAGATGAGATTTCTAGCAAACCCAAATGATTTTTTACCTTCACAGCAGCAGAGATACAGTTACTACAGGGAGATACTGTATATACAGCTACATCATTGTTACCATCAACCACATTGTTTTGTGTTTTATTTGTATTTTTATCCGTAATCTTTTTGAATTATTGTGCAGTTGCAAGACCAGTATGGTGTTCATTTGTAAATAAATTAAAAAATAAATATCTCTCTCTCTCTCTCTCTCTCTCTCTATATATATATATATATATATATATATATATATATATATATATATCTGGAAGCAATCATTCCCAGTTTAGAGGCAGCGGACATTAATGCAATTAGCCAGCCTGGCAGTTGTAACACTTGGGTTCAGCATGTTTAATGGTTTTATTCACTTTAATGACAATATATTTGTGTGGATGTAGCTCTGTGAAATGATGATGTCTTTGGTGGGAGGTGAGTGATGGGGTTCTAGTTCATTACATCAGATAGAGGCTGAAGTGAATACATCAATCAGATGGACAGATGGCATGCTGGGATTTATTATTACCTTGTGCAGGTTACTTAGTGTGTATATGGCAGTACTTCAGACAAACAGAGGGGTTTACTCCCATTGTTTTGGCAGCAGATAAGATCTTGCCTAGTCTAACATGGAGGAGGAACGCGCTTTGAAAATCAAAATACTGTTGTGATAAGACGGCCATTGACTGCAGACAGCCAATAGAATTTGGAAGTTTCATTAGGCCTGGAACGTTAAGAATTGGCATGCAGGAGTCAATGTGCAGGATTCATTTTAGACAGGGCTGGTTTCAATTCACTAATCCATATCTTCAGAAACATTATTCCAGGGTGTTAGTTATAGGGTATTATACAACGGGTAGGTCTAATGCTGAATGCTGATTGGTTAAAAGCGCATTCCAGCCGGTGTCTATTCCACAAGTTACCACCGGCTAAATCTATGACGTTAAAATGCTTATTTACTCTGTTCCATCTGACTGCGCAATCCACTGTCTCATCAGCCCTGGCAGGGAAGTTAAAAACTTCGTCTCCACTATAAAAAGCATCTTGACTTGACTACCATTTAGTTTTCAACAGCAGAGATTTGTATAAACATTGCTGTCTGTCTCTCCGACATTTGCAAGATTGTTTCAATATTCAAATTTGATCTCCAACTGTCCCATAGTAATAAACGCGTAGGGGTCGGCAGTCTGACGAGAGAGCGTTTCTCAGCCAGTCAAAATCATGAATCAACTGGCCTCATTTTTATGGATATATACAAAGAAAAAAGGTCAAATGAAATGATTGTGTTAGCTGTGTTGTTGGCTAGCTCCTCTGAATAACAGTGTCCTGACGAGAGAGCACATATTCTATGCTAGTCGGAATCGTGCCTCATTAGCTCATTGTTATGGATGTATCCAAATAAATGTCACTACAAACAGCTTAAACAAATGCAGCTACTGTTGTTATTCTGTCTGCACTGTTTGATGTGACTGTAAGTTAGCCATAGTTGGCCATAAAAGACTGAATGGCTGGGTTGAGTCTCTGGCAACCGAACAAATAGAACGAACAACCAGCCGGCTTGGGTAGCAACCCTAGATTTGTTTCGGGATTATATCTTGTGGAAGAATGAAATGGTATGAATAAATTCATCAATATAATGTTTTTAATTAAAATATGTCAATCATTATTTGAATATGTTGGTAACCTTTTGGATAAAAGTGATAATGCCCTCAAAGCAGGTGTTTGTAGCATATATTGGCAAGGTTCGCGGGTCCTCGACTTCGTATCTGACCTAACAACACCTGTGCCTATATATCCTCTAAACACCGGCTTCTCGGGCATTATCACTTAATTATGATGTGGCTGGCTCTATAAAACCAATTATTCCAGGGTGTTAGTTATAGGGTACTGGGATGTAGCTGGCTCTATAAAACCAATTATTCCAGGGTGTTAGTTATAGGGTACTGGGATGTAGCTGGCTCTATAAAACCAATTATTCCAGGGTGTTACTTATAGGGTACTGGGATGTAGCTGGCTCTATAAAACCAATTATTCCAGGGTGTTAGTTATAGGGTACTGGGATGTGGCTGGCTCTATAAAACCAATTATTCCAGGGTGTTAGTTATAGGGTACTGGGATGTAGCTGGCTCTATAAAACCAATTATTCCAGGGTGTTAGTTATAGGGTACTGGGATGTGGCTGGCTCTATAAAACCAATTATTCCAGGGTGTTAGTTATAGGGTACTGGGATGTAGGGCTCTATAAAACCAATTATTCCAGGGTGTTATGGGATGTAGCTGGCTCTATAAAACCAATTATTCCAGGGTGTTAGTTATAGGGTACTGGGATGTAGCTGGCTCTATAAAACCAATTATTCCAGGGTGTTAGTTATAGGGTACTGGGATGTAGCTGGCTCTATAAAACCAATTATTCCAGGGTGTTAGTTATAGGGTACTGGGATGTAGCTGGCTCTATAAAACCAATTATTCCAGGGTGTTAGTTATAGGGTACTGGGATGTGGCTGGCTCTATAAAACCAATTATTCCAGGGTGTTAGTTATAGGGTACTGGGATGTAGCTGGCTCTATAAAACCAATTATTCCAGGGTGTTAGTTATAGGGTACTGGGATGTAGCTGGCTCTATAAAACCAATTATTCCAGGGTGTTAGTTATAGGGTACTGGGATGTGGCTGGCTCTATAAAACCAATTATTCCAGGGTGTTAGTTATAGGGTACTGGGATGTAGCTGGCTCTATAAAACCAATTATTCCAGGGTGTTAGTTATAGGGTACTGGGATGTGGCTGGCTCTATAAAACCAATTATTCCAGGGTGTTAGTTATAGGGTACTGGGATGTGGCTGGCTCTATAAAACCAATTATTCCAGGGTGTTAGTTATAGGGTACTGGGATGTGGCTGGCTCTATAAAACCAATTATTCCAGGGTGTTAGTTATAGGGTACTGGGATGTGGCTGGCTCTATAAAACCAATTATTCCAGGGTGTTAGTTATAGGGTACTGGGATGTAGCTGGCTCTATAAAACCAATTATTCCAGGGTGTTAGTTATAGGGTACTGGGATGTGGCTGGCTCTATAAAACCAATTATTCCAGGGTGTTAGTTATAGGGTACTGGGATGTGGCTGGCTCTATAAAACCAATTATTCCAGGGTGTTAGTTATAGGGTACTGGGATGTAGCTGGCTCTATAAAACCAATTATTCCAGGGTGTTAGTTATAGGGTACTGGGATGTGGCTGGCTCTATAAAACCAATTATTCCAGGATGGGTACTGGCTGGCTCTATAAAACCAATTATTCCAGGGTGTTAGTTATAGGGTACTGGGATGTAGCTGGCTCTATAAAACCAATTATTCCAGGGTGTTAGTTATAGGGTACTGGGATGTGGCTGGCTCTATAAAACCAATTATTCCAGGGTGTTAGTTATAGGGTACTTGGATGTGGCTGGCTCTATAGAACCAATTATTCCAGGGTGTTAGTTATAGGGTACTGGGATGTGGCTGGCTCTATAAAACCAATTATTCCAGGGTGTTAGATATAGGGTACTGGGATGTGGCTGGCTCTATAAAACCAATTATTCCAGGGTGTTAGTTATAGGGTACTGGGATGTAGCTGGCTCTATAAAACCAATTATTCCAGGGTGTTAGTTATAGGGTACTGGGATGTGGCTGGCTCTATAAAACCAATTATTCCAGAGTGATAGTTATAGGGTACTGGGATGTGGCTGGCTCTATAAAACCAATTATTCCAGGGTGTTAGTTATAGGGTACTGGGATGTAGCTGGCTCTATAAAACCAATTATTCCAGGGTGTTAGTTATAGGGTACTGGGATGTGGCTGGCTCTATAAAACCAATTATTCCAGGGTGTTAGTTATAGGGTACTGGGATGTAGCTGGCTCTATAAAACCAATTATTCCAGGGTGTTAGTTATAGGGTACTGGGATGTGGCTGGCTCTATAAAACCAATTATTCCAGGGTGTTAGTTATAGGGTACTTGGATGTGGCTGGCTCTATAAAACCAATTATTCCAGGGTGTTAGTTATAGGGTACTGGGATGTGGCTGGCTCTATAAAACCAATTATTCCAGGGTGTTAGTTATAGGGTACTGGGATGTGGCTGGCTCTATAAAACCAATTATTCCAGGGTGTTAGTTATAGGGTACTGTCATGTGGCTGGCTCTATAAAACCAATTATTCCAGGGTGTTAGTTATAGGGTACTGGGATGTGGCTGGCTCTATAAAACCAATTATTCCAGGGTGTTAGTTATAGGGTACTGTGATGTGGCTGGCTCTATAAAACCAATTATTCCAGGGTGTTAGTTATAGGGTACTGTGATGTGGCTGGCTCTATAAAACTCTATTAGTTTCACCCCTGGTGAATTTGCAGTTTGAATGTCTACAGGTATGCATGCATGCACGCGCACGCACTGAAACGCACACACACACACACACATATAGTACTTATCAGCATTGATGTCACTTGTAAGCATGCAGGCATCTTGTGTCTGATTATGTCCCAGTCCTAGTAATTAACACAGAGCAGCGTGCTGGTCAGAGCACGCTGGTTTTCAGGGTATTAATGGGTAATAAAATAAATCATTCAATTCGCCTGTGACTGTGGGGCAGACTGCCTTCCCGCTGCGAGACGGCTGGAATGAAAGAAACAAGTGTATGCCTGTGTAGATATTTGCCGAAAGGTTGACATGGGGGACACAAGCTATTCTCGCCCCAGGTAGGATGCTGATGACTGAAACACAATGTTTTTCAATTAAATCTACTGCCTACCTAGGGGATTGTTGCAGAGGAATTGGAGGGGACTTTGGCACAATGACAGGGTCTGGTTTTCTTAGTCTTATTAGAGGTATTTCATTAGCCTACTGATTAGGTAGGAAGAAGAGCCATTCACAATTATAACACCAGGCATAGCCCAAGACGATACTGTGACTCAAGTTAAATGTTGCCAAATAGAGAGCTATTCTGTTGGGCTTTGACACGCAAGTTTGTTCAGATAATTCTATTGTAACTATCATTCTACCAGTTGGATAGTTATAGGCCTACAGTGCATTTATAAAGTATTCAGACCCTTGACTTTTTCCTCATTCTGTTACATTACAGCCTTATTCTAAAATATATATATTTTAAATCCTCATCAATCTACACACAATACCCCATAATGCAAAAAAAAAGAAATACCTTATTTACAGTTGAAGTTGGAAGATTACATACACTTAGGTTGGAGTCATTAAAACTAGTTTTTCAACCACTATAGATTTGGCAAGTCTGTTAGGACATCTACTTTATGTATGACACAAAATTCCAGAAAATTATGTCATGGCTTTGGAAGCTTCTGATAGGCTAATTGATATAATTTGAGTCATTTGGAGATGTACCTGTGGATGTATTTCAAGGGCTACCTTCAAACACAGTGCCTCTTTGCTTGACATCATGGGAAAATCAAAAGAAATCAGCCAAGACCTCAGGAAAAAAATTGGAGACCTCCACAAGTCTGGTTCATCCTTGGGAGCAATTTCCAAATGCCTGAAAGTACCACGTTCATCTGTACAAACAATAGTACGCAAGTATAAACATCATGGGATGAACTGTTTGGGCATAATGACCATTGTTATGTTTGGAGGGAAAAGGGGGAGGCTTGAGAGCCGAAGAACACCATCCTAACCGTGAAGCATGGGGGTGGCAGCATCATGTTGTGGGGGTGCTTTGCTGCAGGACTGACTGGTGCATTTCACAAAATAGATGGCATCACGAGGAATTGAAAATCATGGGGATATATTGAAGCAACATCTCAAGACATCAGTCAGGAAATTAAAGCTTGGTAGCAAATGGGTCTTCCAAATGAACCATGACCCCAAGCATACTTCCAAAGTTGTGGCAAAATGGCTTAAGGACAACAAAGTCAAGGTATTGGAGCGGCCATCACAAAGCCCAGACTTCAATCCTATAGAACATTTGTGGGCAGAACTGGAAAAGCGTGTGCGAGCAAAGAGGCCTACAAACCTGACTCAGTTACACCAGCTATGTCAGGAGGAATGGGCCAAAATTCACCCAACGTATTGTGGGAAGCTTGTGGAAGGCTACCTGAAACGTTTGACCCAAGTTAAACAATTTAAAGGCAATGCTACCAAATACTAATTGAGTGTATGTAAACTTCTGACCCAATGGGATGAAATAAATAAAAGCTGAAATAAATCATTCTCTCTACTATTATTCTGACATTTCACATTCTTAAAGTAAAGTGGTGATCCTAATTTTTACTAGGATTTAAATGTCAGGAATTGTGAAAAACTAAGTTTAAATGTATTTGGCTAAGGTGTATGTAAACTTCCGACTTCAACTGTAAGTATTAAGACACTTTACATTGAGACTCGAAATTGAGCTCAGGCGCATCCTGATCTCATTGATCATTCTTGAGATGTTTTTACAACTTGATTGGAATCCACCAGTGGTAAATTCAATTGATTGGACATGATTTGGAAAGGCACACACCTGTCTATATAAGGTCCCAAAGTTTACAGTGCATGTCAGTGGAAAAACCAAGCCATGAAGTCGAAGGAATTGTCTGTGGAGCTCTGAGATAGGATTGTGTCGAGGCACAGATCTTGGGAAGGGTACCAAACCATTTCTGCAGCATTGAAGGTCCCCAAGAACACAGTGGCCTCCATCATTCTTAAATGGAAGAAGTTTGGAACCACCAAGACCCTTCCTAGAGCTGGCCGCCTGGCCAAACTGAGCAATCGGGGGAGAAGGGCCTTCGTCTGGGAGGTGACCAAGAACCCGATGTTCACTCTGACAGAGCTCCAGATTTCCTCTGTGGATATGGGAGAACCTTCCAGAATGACAACCATCTCTGCAGAGTGGCCAGACGGAAGCCTCTCCTCAGTAAAAGGCACATGACAGCTCGCTTGGAGTTTGCCAAAATGTACCTAAATGACTCTCAGACCATGAGAAAGAAGGTTGAACTCTTTGGTCTGAATGCAACGTGTCACATCTGGAGGAAACCTGGCACCATCCCTACGGTGAAGCATGGTTGTGACAGCATCATGCTGGGAAGATGTTTTTCATCGGCCAGGGACTAGGAAACTAGTCAGGATGGAGGGAAAGATGAACGTACCAAAGTACAGAGAGCTCCTTGTTGAAAACCTTCTCCAGAGCGCTCAGGACCTCCAACTGGGGCGAAGGTTCACTTTCCAACAGGACAATGACCCTAAGCACACAGCCAAGACAACGCATGAATGTCTTTGACTGGCGCAGCCAGAGCCAGGACTTGAACCCGATCGAACATCTCTGGAGAGACCTGAAAATAGCTGAGCAGTGACACTCCCCATCCAACCTGGCTGTAACGTAAAACAAAATAGGGAGACAGTCAAGGGGTCTGAATAGTTTCCGAATGCACTGTATCTATTATTCTGTTTCTCACAGTCAACGTTGTGTTGGAAAATCATTACATTTGTATTGAAAATACATTTTTATCTCATTATTTCATTTGATCACCCTGTTGCTACAGTATTATTTTTGTTGTTGTGAGAAACTGGTCAAATTAAGGTCCTACATCTGTATGCTAAATCCTTTGATCTGGCAATTAGTTACCCCACAGACTGACAAACATACCTACACCGAGTCTCGGGGTGCTCTGTAAAGCCCAACATAAGGGTCACCAGATTTCAGTTCAGACACATGGGTACTTGAATGCAACAGATGCTAACACAATTAGCTACCGCTCGCAGTTGTGCCACTTTGGCAGTGCAACTCCCACAGTTTTATGAAGACCATGCTCTAAAGCGGACAACAGCTGTGGAGGCTCTGTCAGTAAATGGTGTTAGCTCTTTAATGCGTGAAAAGAGCCCTTCAACCAAACCACATTTCCGAGTCCCCATAGACTGAGACAATATGGATGGAGGAGAGGGGCCTTCCAGAAGGGGGACATGAGAGGATACCACCAGCCAGGCAGGGAGAGCATGCCCTTGAACAGCTATCTTCATTTCCCACTGCCAGCTGCAGCCAGGGTTGTAATTAATGGCGCACAGAATTAGCTGGATTGAGGATACAATTCCTTCGACCCTGTTCGACAGGGAGAGAGTTCCTCTAAATCACACAATGCACAAGATAGGTCTGAGAGAGAGAGAGAGAGAGATGCCAGTGTAATGATGCATACTGAAATGCAGGGCAATCTGCAGTACATATGTTTGGTTTTGTTTACCTAACATATTGTGGGCTATGCTTTCCAACAGTTACCTGACCTTTCGAAAACCCAAGTTTTGATAACGCTGAATAAATTGATTAGGCCTAATTCTAAATGAAATAGCTAAATTGTAAAATGGTGAGTTGAGTAATTGAATATTTCACCTAAAAATCTATATTAAAGAGATGTTCCGTTATTTAAAACTACCCCGTTGTTTTTTAAACATCCCGTTTTGACTCGACTTGTCAATGTATACATTCATAATAAACTATCTACAGTCCTCAGAAGGCACAGAATTACATTATAACCTGCCATAATTTAGTACAGGTATGGGCAATACCAGTCCTCGGGGTCCGGAGTGGTGTCACACTTTCCCCCCATCCCTAGCAAACACAGCTAATTAAACTAATTATATTCTAAACTGAAGATCATGATTAGTTGATTATTGGAGTCTGCTGTGTTTGCTGGGGCTGGGTCAAAAGTGTGACACCAATTAGGCCCCGAGGACTGGAGTTGCCCATCCCTGATTTAGTGCATGAAATTACGTGCTCATTCCTATCATGTCGTGAAGTTAAAAAACATCTGACATTAGAAGTTATATCTAGTAGACCTGGGTAGTAGATTACACTTATCTCTTTCAATGCATTTCTCTGCAAACCAGAAAATGTTGTGCGCTAAAGAGGGCATTGTTGCCATGCAAATACATTAGAAGATCATTGTTAACCTCATCAGAAACACTATGCTCACAACCTGCATCTCCTGAATGGTGCTGCTGGTGTATTTTGTTAGAATTTTGGAATATATTGTGCCAGCATCACTACTCTGGACGGTTCTGACTTAGAATATGTGGACAACTACAAATACCTAGGTGTCTGGCTAGACTGTAAACTCTCCTTCCAGACTCACATTAAGCATCTCCAATCGAAAATTAAATCTAGAATCTGCTTCCTATTTCGCAACAAAGCATCCTTCACTCATGCTGCCAAACATACTCATGCTGCCAAACGATCCATGACTTCAGCGATGTCATTTACAAAATAGCCTCCAACACTCTACTCAACAAATTGGATGCGGTCTATCACAGTGCCATCGGTTTTGTCACCAAAGCCCCATATACTATACACCACTGCGACCTGTATGCTCTTGTGGCTGGACCTCGCTTCATACTCGTCGCCAAATCCACTGGCTCCAGGTCATCTACAAGTCTATGCTAGGTAAAGCCCCGCCTTATCTCAGCTCACTGTTCACCATAGCAGCACCCACCTGTAGCACGCTCTCCAGCAGGTATATCTCACTGGTCACCCCCAAAGCCAATTCCTCCTTTGGCCGCATTTCATTCCAGTTCTCTGCTGCCAATGATTGGAACGAACTCCAAAAATCACTGAAGCTGGAGACTCATATCTCCCTCACAAGCTTTAAGCACCAGCTGTCAGAGCAGCTCACAGATCACTGCACCTGTACATAGCCCATCTGTAAACAGCCCAGCCAGCCTCATCCCCATACTCTATTTATTTATTTATCTTGCTCCTTTGCACCCCAGTATTTCTACTTGCACATTCATCTTCTGCATATCTACCATTCCAGTGTTTAATTCCTATATTGTAATTACTTCGCCACCATGGCCTATTTATTTCCTTACCTCCCTCATCTTACCTCATTTGCACTCACTGTAAATAGACTTTTCTTTTTTCTATTGTATTATTGACTATGTTTGTTTATTCCATGTGTAACTCTGTGTTGTTGCATGTGTCGAACTGCTGTGCTTTATCTTGGCCAGGTCGCAGTTGTAAATGAGAACTTGTTCTCAACTAGCCTACCTGGTTAAATAAAGGTGAAATAGAAAAATATATTATAAATGTTCCATGGTTATTTTATTTTCATTATTTTTCAACACTATATTCCCAAAGGTTGTCTAGTCCGGGCGCCGAGAGAGAGAGACACTTTTCCCCACTCCTCATTTCCTGTAACTTGACCAGGGTTGTGGCAGACAGGCTGAGGCTCAAAGACAAATCATCTCAGTCCAGCTGACGTCAGTTAACCTCCAAAACAACTGATGATTGAATGAAAAGTAGTCCCTCTGGGAGCTGTTGCCCTTTGACCCAGGGGATAATGACTAGACTGATTGGTTCTCCTGTCTTTATTCATACTAACTAGCTAGCTACAGAGAGGTGGACTAAGACTGACTGGAACACATTGCTTCACAGACCTTGTCTCTGTCATTCTCCTACCCACACAAATGGACTCTTCTCTGTCATTCTCCTACCCACACGGATGGACTCTTCTCTGTCATTCTCCTACCCACACAGATGGACTCTTCTCTGTCATTCTCCTACCCACACGGATGGACTCTTCTCTGTCATTCTCCTACCCACACAGATGGACTCTTCTCTGTCATGCTCCTACCCACACGGATGGACTCTTCTCTGTCATTCTCCTACCCACACAGATGGACTCTTCTCTGTCATTCTCCTACCCACACAGATGGACTCTTCTCTGTCATCCTCCTACCCACACAGATGGACTCTTCTCTGTCATTCTCCTACTCTACACAGATGGACTCTTCTCTGTCATTCTCCTACTCTACACAGATGGACTCTTCTCTGTCATTCTCCTACCCTACACAGATGGACTCTTCTCTGTCATTCTCCTACCCACACAGATTGGACACTTTCAATGGTCCTTTTGTGTGGTTGTTTTTTGCTAACATTTTATTTTAATTAATGTGAACTGATCTGCCGTTGTGGCAAGTCAATTGTAGGCCTTTGTTTAATTAAAACATGTATCTAAGATGTTTTTATCCATGTGGCCTCCCAGGAAAATCCCTTCCCCGTGATGGATCTAACCTGGTTGTCGTGGCCGGGGCTTTACATTAAATGTGCCAGTGTATACTGTAGGTCAGAGATAGCCAACCCTGGTCATGTTTTTGATTTAACTGACCTGGAAGACCAGGTGTGTTGAATTTAGGCAATCACTGAACTGATCAATTAGCTCAGTTGGTCAGGTGTGGTGCCTAGTTGGAACAAAAATCCTGCGGTTAAGGGCGACAGGTAGCCTAGCGGTTAAGAGCGGCAGGTAGCTTAACGGTTAAGGACAACAGGTAGCCTAGTGGTTAAGGGCAGCAGGTAGCCTAGAGGTTAAGGGCGGCAGGTAGCCTAGCGGTTAAGGGCCTGCAGGTAGCCTAGCGGTTAAGGGCGTCAGGTAGCTTAGCGGTTACAGGTGGCAGGTAGCCTAGTGGTTAAGGGCTGCAGGTAGCCTAGTGGTTAAGGCCGCTGGTTTGAATCCCAAAGCCGACTAGGTGAAACCCTAATTGCTCCTGTATGTCACTCTGGATCAGAGTAAATGCTTATTCTTCAATAGTATTTTGCTGATTTGTCTGGAAAACCTAAAGTATTAGGCCTTATGTAAAGATTTATAGGTTTTAACTTAGTCACAAGATGGCACTAATGCCTTTTCAGCTCTCTGACGCTTTTACAGTTAATGAGAATCCATCCTGCCTGGGGAGAAAAAACCCTGTAATGCCAGTTATGCTAATTAGGCAATATGGTGTAAGTCTCATCACAGGAAGTAAGGAGGTTGTGACAAATATCCTACTTGTCAAGTTCTACCAGTTTCTGTTCACAGCTTAACGAATTAAGCATGGAACAATCTGATAGATCTGCACAGTGAGTCACTATTTTATCTCCTCTGTCAACAGGGGAAGCTAACACTGCAATTAAATCTTCCTTTAATTATTTAATGTACATATACCCCTTCCGAAAAGAATGAATAGGAGGCTCTTACTTAGCCAGGGGAGCAAAGTGCTTTTTTATTTAACTAAGCGAGTCAGTTAAGAACAAATTCTTATTTTCAGATGATGGCCTAGGAACAGTGGGTTAACTGCCTGGTTCAGAATGACAGATTTGTACCTTGTCAGCTTGGGGATTTGAACTTGCAACATTTTGGTTGCTAATCCAACACTCTAACCACTAGGCTACACTGCCGCCCTAAAGCTTTAAGGAATACAGTGTCTTCCAAACATATTACACCCGTTGACTTTTTCCACATTTTGTTGTGCTACAAAGTGGATTTAATTGTCTTTTTTTTGTCACCGATCTACACAAAATACTCTGCAATAACAAAGTGGAAGAAAAACATCTAACATTATATTCAACAAAAACACTAGTATACCTTGATTAGATACATATTTAACCCATTGAGTGAATACATGTTAGAATCACCAGCTGTGAAACTTTCTGATTAAGTCTCTAAGAGCTTTCCACACCTGGATTGTGCACCATTTGCCCATTATTCTTTTCAAAATTCTTCAAGCTCTGTCAAATAGTTTGTTGATCATTTCTAGACGAGCATTTTCAGGTCTTGTCATAGATTTTCAAGAAGATTTAAATCAAAACTGTGACACTCAGGAACATTCACTGTCTTCTTGGTAAGCATCTCCAGTTATTTTTTTTTACCCATCTAACAATAGGTGCCCTTCTTTGCGAGGCATTAGAAAGACTCTCTGGTTTTGTGGTTGAATCTGTTGTTTGAAATTCACTGCTCAATTGTGGGAGCCTACAGTTAATTGTGTGTGTGGGGGTACAGAGATGAGGTAGTCATTCAAAAATCATGTTAAGAGATATTCTTGCACACAGAGTGAGTCCATGCAAGTTATTATGTGACTTGTTAAGCACATTTTTACTCCTGAACTTACAGTATTTACTCTTGCCATAACAACGCGGTTGAATACTTATTGACTCAAGACATTTCAGCTTTGAAATTTTAATTAGTTTGTAAAAATGTTGAAAAACATTCCACTTTGACATTATGGCGCATTGTGTGTAGGCCAGTGACAAAACATCTCAATTGAATCCATTTTAAATTCAGGCCGTAACACAACAACATGGAAAAAGTGGAAAAAGTCAAGGGGTGTGTATACTTTCTGGAGGCACTGTATGTTTAATCAAACCAGTAATTTTCTCAAAAAGGAATAATCGTTAATTCCAGAATTAATAGGCTTATAGGTCCCTGAGGAGAAAAGTAGTTGTCGAACGGGAGCAACTGAAAGGTTTTAAAACCGTTGCCATGGGCAATGTTGTTGTTGTTTAGAAAATAAGTCCCATTTAAAGGATGCGCCAAACCACTCTACTGTTTTTCTTTTCATAATCATGCAGTAACTAAGACTTACTATAACTGTGGTATGTGGTTGTCTCACCTAGCTATCTTAAGATGAATGCACTAACTGTGAGTCGCTCTGGATAAGAGCGTCTGCTAAATGACTAAAATGTAAATGTAAAATGTCAAGTGCTGTGGAGGAATCCCAAGGGGATGATGGGTAGATGCCTTCTGTTTAGGTCTTTTGTTGACGGGGTGCATGTGTCGAGACGACGCTGCCAATGGGCTGGACTTGAACTGACTCCACGCCCACTCTCTCACCCGGACAGATATACATGGGCAATGGAGTGAGAAAAGCCTGTGTTCAGGCACCATCTGGTCCACGATGGATCCAAGTAAAGATCTCCATGCCACATGAACATTTCATGGAAGAGAACCTCTAGGGGATTCATTCCCAACCTTGGCTTCATTTGAACCCAAATGTCCCTCTTGTATAGCCAAACTGAAATATCACCAGAGAAGTAATCGTCTCTCAGGCCACTGAATAGCACTCGTGTTCCCATTGACCCTACTTGATCATTCTGTTTTTCCCAGTGATAAAGTTGAGTCTAGGGATCACAAAACCTTAAAGGGGTGTTGTTCCATAAAATCTTTGCCAAAATGTAATTCTCTACCTGTGCCTTTGGACACTTCATATTGTTGGTAGCCAAGTGGAGGGTACAGTTAAATCATATTTAATGTTGTTTCCATTCCTCTGAGGTATAGCCTACTTGTATTTTATGTTTACCCCATTAAAGACCTGTCTATGTCTCACCATGCTTTCAGCTCTTAGCTACCTCAGACCTGGTTCTTGTAGAATATGTGTTTCTACTGTTACTTAGATGGGGCACCCGGGGAGAATGTCCTGGTAAATGGTAGGGCTGGAGGTTTGCCTCTTAAAACATGATTCACTTAAGTGTTTCCAATATTGTCTTACATTTTCTTGGAAATCTGTGTTTTCTAAAGAGGATGGAGGCACACTCTCATCTTTGTTTGCAAGTTAACATCTACGAGCCTTGAAAATGCCATGTCTGTTGCTGGCATTATTTAATTATTGAGTCAGATATTTCCATGAAATCTCAAAGAAGAAAAAGGAACCGGTAGTGTAATGATGATACAGAAAGGTATTAGTAGCTTACCTGTTCAGTACCTGTTCACTGCCAGTAATATCCTATATTTTCACAGACTGCAAAAATGTGCAGGAAATAGTTGATTATTATCACACGTAGGCTACGTTTGTGTTCATTCTGTCCTTAAAGCCGCTGGGTGTCAAATTACTTCGGTAACTACAATTTTTCCTGCTGCGATATCCAATCAATGTCAATATTAAATCATATTTATTAGATACAATTAACACTGCTACTCATGAAACAATGTCTTCTCTATACTGAGAAGTTACCTCATAAAAAAAGAGTGAGATCAATGCCTTTGATGTACTATATGTTGAAATAAATACTATCTATTTCATTCAGTGCTTCACTTCAATGCTACAATATGCTGTGACATTTTTTGCATCGACGTTTATCACATTTTGGGTGTTGAGTGGATATTTTGGTGTTTCTGCAGAACAATTCAAATAACCTTCTATTGAAACCGAGGTTTATTCAATGCAAACAACTGTAAAGGATCAACAACCATTTTATTTTTCATGCTGAACCCAGATGTGAATGACATAAATTGCCACAGATAACCCTGAGGGAAATCACATTTGGACCCGCTGTTCATTCAACTTTACAGCGCTCTCTCGGACCATCGTACCTGCCCCCATTTTACACTGCCACGATACGACTGAGTCACAATGAAAGGCGACCCTGTGTCCTCTGTGTTATTGGATGACACCGCCGTAATCCTCCAGTTAATTAACCTCTGAACCCTGACACCAGACAGCTCTCATGCTGACGCTGACTGCTCATTCATACAGCCTCGTTTCTGTTTTAAATGATTTTCCCTGGAAGTGGCTCTCTAATAAGTACTCATACGGCACAGTATGTTTAATTACCCCAACTCTTGAGGGTGGTCAGTGAAAGCAATGTTAAGCAGTGAACATTGTCTGTTTTTTTTCATATGTAAAGTAATAACAGGAGTATGTGAAGGGTAGCTTCCAGCTGTATAGTGGGTGTCAACATGTGATTGTATTCCTTTGTGCAGATAATGACGCATACCTTTAAATCTTCTGCCTCTGTGTCAGTTGGACTAAAAATAAAGAGAAAACAGAAGCTTTGCTTTGGTCTCATCATATCTGATTCGATTCTCAAAGTGTGCACTTGTACTGTCTGTGTAAAAAAAAAAGGTTTAGAAGGTACAGTAGCTTTTTTTTAATGATCTGTCTGTCTGGAAGTTTGTTGGCAGTGCTCTGTCATTCAATGCTGCGGCCGAGGATTCACAAAATCTTTGAAAGGCCCTGTGTCACTGGCCTTTTCTGTAAGCCAAATACTTAATCTGGTCACTTATGTAAGAGAAAGGGGCGTCGTGACACACACACACACACATTTGTTAAGCACCAGGAACATTTTTGTGCTTCCTTTCCCTTTATAGAATCTGACCAAAGACTGAATTAATTCCTTGAAAAGGACACATTCAAAAGTCTCATTCCTTTTAGAATGGAAGGTTAATGAAAGTAAGATTGCTCTTCCATGACTCACTGTACTGCAACAACAGAGGATTTACTGCTTCATGTATATCCATAATGAAGGAATAATTCTAGCTGTACTGTACATGTATGTATATCTTTTTTAGAATGAAGTGACTGGCCTTAGCTCAAGTTAATCATTGGTATATATGCATTAACAGTGTAACATGTAAGAAAGTGAGGGCACTGAGATCCTGGCAATCAGTAGTTGCCAGACTCAAAAATAGACTTTCTGTACATGGAGGCAGATGTCAGCATAGCAGTAGTTCCCCAGAGAGAGTCAATGCTTCTGTATTCAAAATTCTCTGACCCTCCACATCTTTCCTGTAGGTGCAGTTAAAAGTAGGAGTCCTTACAGAGAGACACTATGTATTGTCAGCTTGTGGAGAAGAGGGAGACTTGACCTGAGACTAAAAGACTGACTGAATATTGATTACAGGGTCTGATTGACACTCTAATCTCCTCCTGTTATCTGTCCTGGAAGTAAAGCCAGGGAGGTGAGGAAGAACTGAACCCTTGAAAATCCTGGGAGGTCTGTGTGTTGACTTATGGGGCCATGCACTCTGGCAGCTGGCCATCCAGTTATCAGTCTCGGGTGGCAGGTGAGCCTGGCGTGAAAGGTAACTCGGGAGCAGCATTGGATTGCCCAATGAGACATGTAGAGGAGGGCAGACCTGACAGGGCATTTTTTTTTTGTAATCCTAGCACATGATGCATACCAGAGGGGGTGAGACTGAATGCTCCTCTCCGCAATGGGCTCAACACTCTTGCCAGAGCTGACCTAGTTCCATTTTAGAAAAACAATACTGGAAGAGCTCCAAACAGCATTACAATTCTGCCAATCCAGGACATGGAGAAGGAGACGATTAGAATGAGATGAATCCATCTCATTCTAATCCAACTTGCTACCCTTCTCTTTTGACTATCAAAACCAACAGGGCAAGACAACTGCCCTTATTCAAATCACACCTCCAGATGTCAAAGGGCAATGTTGTAAGCCAATGCACCACTCTGGCAGCAATTACATCAAAATTAATGAAGCTGTCAAGGCTATATTTAGTAGTATGCCCATGCCATGACTTCCATTTCATTTAGGCCTAATTTGTTCCTTTACCTTCTCCGTCCTCATGAGCTTTCACCGTAGGAGAGAAGTGCAGACCTCTGAAGTCACAGTTAACACTTTTAGTGACAGTGTCATTTTCCCTCTGTGAATATCTGCTTGATACGCCATGCTTTAGCATATTAATCAGGCCCATCTGTGCATAGTTCATACCCCCTCATCACCTTTTGACTTTAGGATCAGAACAAGGGGGAAACCATACCATTGAGAGTAATTGATTCAGTATGTCATAAAGTCTGCGATGTTGGTCACCTTTGGTACTTTTGTATTCTACCATCACAAAGCCACCATGGTCTGTGACAGCCAACAGACCCTGGGATCATTATAAGGGGCTCAAGGTGTATTAGAATTCCTCATGGTCTGATAGTAGAATCACCAAGCCACATCTATACATCCCTCTCACTGCAGCGCTGTGCATCATGTTTCTCTGTGGTGTCATAAAGAGTACATTGCAAGATGAAAAATGATGAGCCCGTGATGTAATTTTCCTCACATAATTCCTTTGATTTTCATCTCACGGTCCTTCAGCATTTTGACAAAGCATGACACAGCATTTTGATGGCACTCAATTCGAAGTATGATATTTGCAATTTGCCTATTCATAAAGGCATAATGGACACACATCAACAATACTGCTACATCAATGATTTGCTATCACTTTATTTTACAGTGCTGTTCCCACTGGTATTTGAAAATATTCTGGTACTTTCTTAACCTGATTCAACACAATAGTTAACTACCTGGGACCAACCAGTGCCCAGGGGTTTTGATTTAGTGAATACGTACCAATGAAAAAAACATTGTGTAACTGTCATTTTACCATGCAATTTGCTAATAATAATTGGAAGTAAATAAAAGGTCATTTCTGTACCGTAAAATAAAGTGCCACCAGTTATTTAGTTACTGTATTATAGTATACTGTCCTATAGTAAATTAATCCAATGTTTATATGCAGGGGTGAAAAGTAGATTTTCTTCCCGCTACAGGACCTCCTGCGCGTGTACCAAAAAAAATAAAAATTGGCAAAAGAGTGGTCCTGTACGTTCTGCCCGGGAAAACCCCGGCTAAACTAGAATATTGTTCTTCAGGGGTCGGCAATAGGTTTGGCTTTGGGCCAATTGATTTCTCAGCTAAAAATCGGAGGAAGAGTGTAACGCTCGTTGAAATGGGTAGACCAAGGCGCAGCGTTATTTGGGTTCATCATATTTTATTTAAATGTGAACCAGCAGAAAAACAATAAAGAGAAACAAACGTACAGCCTTGTAGGGCTCAAAAGCAACAATACAAAAACAAGATCCCACAAACAACAGGTGGGAAAAGGCTGCCTAAATATGATCCCCAATCAGAGACAACGATAGACAGCTGTCTCTGATTGGGAACCATACCAGGCCAACATAGAAATACAAAAACTAGACTACACATAGAAATGATCAACTAGAACACCCCCCAGTCAAGCCCTGACCTACTCCACCATAGAAAATAAAGGCTTTCTATGGTCAGGATGTGATGTTTACTATAGGACAGTATACTATAATACAGTAACTAAATAACTGGTGGCACTTTATTAGTAGCCCAATTCATAAGCCTATGCTACAAATTAAACACAAATTAAACACATCTGACTCACTACCAAGTGCCAAGCTTCCTCTGGAAGCAACATCAGCACAAGAACTGTTTGTCGGGTTCCATAGCCGAGCAACCGCACACAAGCCTAAGATCCCCATGTGCAATGCCAAGTGTCAGAGGGGTGTAAATCTTGCCGCCATTGGGCTCTGGAGCAGTGGAAATGCGTTCTCTGGAGTGATGGATCATGCTTCACCATCTGGCAGCCCTATGGACGAATCTGGGTTTGGCGGAAGCCAGGAGAACGCTACCTGCACGAATGCATAGTGCAAACTGTAAAGTTTGGTGGAGGAGGAATAATGGTCCGGGGCTGTTTTTCATGGTTCAGGCTAGGCCCCTTAGGCCCAATGAATGAATATCTTAACGCTACAGCATACAATGACATTCTAGACAATTCTGTGCTTCCAATTTTGTGGCAACAGTTTGGGGAAGGCCCTTTCCTGTTTCAGCATAGCATTGCCCCCATGCACAAAGCGAGGTCCATATAGAAATGGTTTGTCAAGATCGGTGTGGAAGAACTTGACTGGCCTGCACAGAGCCCTGACCTCAACCCCATCGAACACCTTTGGGATGAATTGGAACGCAGACTGTGAGCCAGGCGTAATCGCCCAACATCACTGCCCGACCTCACTAATGCTTTTGTGGCTGAATGAAGTCCTCTCAACGTTCCAACATCTAGTGGAAAGCCTTCCCAGAAGAGTGGAGGCTGTTATAGCAGCAAAGGGGTGACCAACTCTATATTAATGCCCACTGAGATGTTCAACGAGCAGGTGTCCACATACTTCTGATCATGTACAGTAGTGTAGCCCCCTGAGTTTTAACATCTTCTCTTTTCAGAAAGTGACAAGCTCAATTAATAGGGACAGAATAGCAAAGTACATTTTTTGTGTCCTCGAATGTTGAAGGCCACAGCTCAGCTTCGGAATGTAATAGAGATTAATCAATATATCCCATTATGTATCAGAGTAAAGACTTTTCTGGGCATTTTAAAGCTTGTTTCTAGCATAAGGAATCACGTACTTCAGCGTTGTTATAGAACGCTTTATATGATCTAACAATAGGTGTCCTTTTCGCCCTGTTCTTTAAGAAAGGATATGTCATACCCTCATTCAATTTGAGCCCTGGTTTTAACCAAACACATCAAGCCCTCTCAGACTACACAGAGTGCATGGTGACAGTACTGGAGGATTTGGCTGTACCGACAAATCTATGGATAGCATAATTGCGTCTTTCAAACAGGTAGGCCTACCTCTTATTTTTTGAATAGGAAGAAATAGGCTCCAACAAAGCCCTCCTGTTGTTAGTGAAGTCAAATTAAAATGAAAGCAATTGTTGAAATGAATTACTTTCAGCACAATTTACTGTCCACCTCTGTTTGATTATGCCGTAGCAACTCCAAAGTTGATGTCTGCCCATTTTGCCTTTTTAGTTAACTTTCTCTTGCACTCTCTCTGCTCATTAATAAGTTAATGATGTAAAAAGTGTCTGTCACATGACATTGTAATATGTTTGGTCTCCAGTCTAGGGGCTACAGAACAACGTCATAGGGTACTACTCTTTCTACCTTAGGCTTCATAATTGATGTTAAATTCATTTGATGGAGCTTTGGTGGAGCGCTGCAGCGCTGTGTCTCTCCAACAGCACCCTGGAGGGATGCGCTGAGTATGGACAAGCTAAATATCTTGCACCCCTGCATTTGACAAAGTGGGCACTGCTTATCACGGGGCAGCATCAGCGCTCACCTATATAGCCCCAATTCCACTGGGTGAGAGAAGTTATCATTGTTTTGTGGCAGAATAATGTGACGTATGTGTTTTTGGATGTGCGTCTCGGTGAGTTTAGCTCGGAACATGCTGCCCTTGACAAACTGCCGCACTAGGTTGCTCCCAAATCCTGCCTAATGGGCAGACCGGCCATGGGGGCCTAATCCTGCCTAACTGGCATGCCAGCCGTGGGGGCCTAATTCTGTCTAATGGGTGGGCCGGCCGTGGGGCCTAGTCTTGCCTAATGGGCAGGCTGGCCCTGGGGCCTAATCCTGCCTAACTGGCGTGCCGGCCGTGGGGACCTAATCCTGCCTAACTGGCGTGCCAGCCGTGGGGGCCTAATTCTGTCTAACGGGTGGGCCGGCCGTGGGACCTAGTCTTGCCTAATGGGCAGGCTGGCCCTGGGGCCTAATATAATTATATTTAGAATCCTGTTAATTCAATAACATCTCTGTGGGCATAGTCATAAACATGTGTCATCTGACTTTTATTGTAGGATAAACATAAGTCATGATGTTTTCATCTGATTGTCAATCACTTCAAAGGGATCCTTTACTAGGCTACTAGGCACGTTCATCCACACACAACATATTTCCAGCCTCCAAACAAAATAATGAGACTTCTGTAACACAAAGTTTAATAACATTTGGCGATTGTCATTAGGCCAGAATTAACGCTGCCGCGGCTGCTGTCGGGTTCGGCCACTCATCTCTGCCTTGGCAAAATGTCAGTTTTTCATGCCTCTGACATGCGGTAATGATAAATAATGGTCTAATATCCTACAGTTTTCTTGACATTTTCTTTTCCTTATTGTGATAGGATCATGTTTTACAGGTACTGCGTACTGCCACGTACTGGACCGTACCACCTTACTTTCACCCCTGGTTATATGATATCTGTTACGATAAACTAGGAGTGGTGGGTGGAATCAGGCGCAGAGAGCAGGGTTCAGTAGATTGTCAAAGTTATTCACCGGCGCAACAAACGGTCACGCCAACACACAGGGCGCATACAATTTACCAGCCTAAACAATAGGACCAAAATAGTCCGGAGAATAAAGACACGAAAAAAACACCATCCAACAGAGTAACAAAAAACAAGCCCGCCCAAATACCCAGTGGGCCTAGTGCCCTTAAATAGCCTACAAACAAACACTAACACAAAACAGGTGTAGCCAATTACCCAATAACCAGAAACAAACGGAAAGGGAATCGATGGCAGCTAATAGGCCGGCGACGACGACCGCCGAGCACCGCCCGAACAGGAAGAGGCACCATCTTCGGCGAGGTTCGTGACAGTACCCCCCCCTGACGCGCGGCTCCCGCAGCGCGCCGACCCCGGCCTCGAGGACGACCCGGAGGACGAGGCGCGGGGCGATCCAGGTGGAGGCGGTGGAAATCCCTCAAGAGGGAAGGATCTAAAATGTCCCTCCCCGGTACCCAGCACCTCTCCTCCGGACCGTACCCCTCCCAGTCCACGAGGTACTGCAGGCCCCTCACCCGGCGTCTCGAGTCCAGAATAGCTCGTACTGTGTACGCCGGGGACCCCTCGGTGTCCAGGGGGGGTGGAGGGACCTCCGGCACCTCACTGTCTTGTAGGGGACCAGCTACCACCGGCCTGAGGAGAGACACATGAAACGAGGGGTTAATGCGATAGTAAGAGGGAAGTTGCAATCTATAACACACCTCGTTTATCCTCCTCAGGACTTTAAATCGCCCCACACACTGCGGCCCCAGCTTCCGGCAGGGCAGGTTTCGGGTCGAGAGCCAGACCCTGTCCCCTGTTGCGAACACCGGGGCCTCACTGCGGTGGCGGTCAGCGTCTCTCTTCTGCCGTTCACTGGCCTGCCTGAGAGAATCCTGGACTGCCTGCCAGGTCTAGAGCGCTGTACCCACTCCTCCACCGCAGGAGCTTCGGTCTGACTCTGATGCCACGGAGCCAGGACCGGCTGGTAGCCCAGTACGCATTCGAATGGCGACATATTCGTGGATGAATGCCGAAGTGAGTTCTGGGCCAACTCTGCCCACGGGACGTACCTCGCCCATTCTCCTGGCCGGTTCTGGCAATACGACCTCAGAAACCTACCCACTTCCTAGTTTACTCTCTCCACCTGCCCATTACTTTCCAGGTGATAACCAGAGGTAAGGCTGACAGAGATCCCCAGACGCTCCATAAACGCCTTCCAAACCCGGGACGTGAACTGGGGACCCGATCGGATACGATATCCTCTGGAACTCCATAGTGCCGGAAGACGTGGGTAAATAGAGCCTCTGCAGTCTGTAGGGCCGTAGGGAGACCAGGCAATGGGAGGAGACGGCAGGACTTAGAGAACCGATCCACAACGACCAGAACGGTAGTGTTCTCTGAGATGGGGGAAGATCAGTAAGGAAATCTACCGAGAGATGGGACCATGGCCATTGTGGAACCGGGAGGGGTTGTAACTTCCCTCTAGGAAGGTGCCTAGGAGCCTTACTCTGGGCGCATACCGAACAGGAAGAGACATAGAGCCTCACATCCCTAGCTAAGGTGGGCCAACAGTATTTCCCCCTAAGACCCCGCACTGTCCTATCAATCCCCGGATGACCCGCAGACGGTAGTGTGTGAGCCCACCGAATCAATTTATCACGGACACCAAGCGGTACGTAACTTCGACCGGTCGGACACTGTGTAGGCGCAGGTTCAACCCTCAACGCCCGCTCGATGTCCGCGTCCACCTCCCATACCACTGGGGCCACCAGCCGAGAGGCTGGAAGGATGGGAGTGGGTTCGATGGACCGGTCCTCGGTGTCATAGAGACGGGACAGCGCGTCGGCCTTAGTGTTAAGGGAACCTGGTCTATAAGAGATCGTAAATCTAAAACGTGTAAAGAACATGGCCCACCTAGCCTGACGGGGATTCAGTCTCCTCGCTGCTCGAATATACTCCAGATTACGGTGGTCAGTCCAGATGAGGAAAGGGTGTTTAGCCCCCTCTAGCCAGTGTCTCCACACCTTCAGGGCCTTTACCATAGCTAGTAACTCCCGGTCCCCCACATCATAGTTCCGCTCCGCCGGACCCAACTTCTTAGAAAAGAAAGCGCAGGGACGGAGCTTCGGTGGTGTGCCCGAGCGCTGAGACAGCACAGCTCCAAGCCCAGCCTCGGACGCATCCACCTCCACTATGAATGCTAACGAAGGGTCCGGATGCGCCAACACGGGAGCCCCAGTGAACAGTGCCTTCAACTAGTTGAAGGCTCCATCAGCCTCTGCTGACCACCGCAGACGCACCGGCCCCCCCTTCAGCAGTGAGGTAATGGGCGCCGCTACTTGGCCAAAACCCCGGATAAACCTCCGGTAGTAATTGGCAAACCCTAAAAACCGCTGCACCTCCTTTACCGTGGTCGGAGTCGGCCAATTACGCACGGCGTTAACGCGGTCACACTCCATCATCATCCCCGACCTGGAAATGCGATAACCCAGGAAGGAAACGGCTGGTTTGGAGAACACACATTTCTCAGCCTTGACGTATAGGTCATGCTCCAGCAGTCGCCCAAGGACCTTGCGCACCAGGGAGACATGCGCGGCGCGTGTGGCAGAATAAATCAAGATGTCATCAATGTATACCACCACACCCTGCCCGTACAAGTCCCTGAGAATCTCATCTACAAAGGATTGGAAGACAGCTGGAGCATTCTTCAACCCATACGGCATGACGAGGTACTCATAGTGGCCTGATGTGGTACTAAACGTTGTTTTCCACTCGTCTCCTCAACCGAATACGCACCAGATTATACGCCCTCCTGAGGTCCATTTTTGTGAAGAAACGCGCTCCGTGGAATGATTCCACCGCCGTAGCGATGAGAGGTAGCGGATAACTAAAACCCACTGTGATCGAATTGAGACCTCGATAATCAATGCACGGACGCAGACCTCCCTCCTTTTTCCTCACAAAAAAAGAAACTCGAGGAGACGGGTGACATGGAGGGCCGAATGAACCCCTGTCTCAGAGCTTCCGTGACATATGTCTCCATAGCCAGCGTCTCCTCCTGTGACAGTGGGTACACGTGACTCCGGGGAAGTGCAGCGTTCTCCTGGAGGTTTATCACGCAATCCCACCGTCGATGTGGTGGTAATTTGGTCGCTTTCTTCTTACTAAAAGCGATAGCCAAATCGGCATATTCTGGGGGAATTCCACCCAGCACCAGCAGCTAGGGTCCTGAACTCCAACACGAAGTCCTGCGCGCTCCTCGTCTCCTGTCTGAGGTGGAACAGTCGCTCATCCGCCGCTTTGCCCTCTGGTGGGTGGTCAAACACAGCTCGAAAACGGCGGGTGAACTCCAGGTAGTTGTCCCGAGCCGAGTCCGGACTGTTCCAGACAGCGTTGGCCCAGTCCAGGGCCCTACCCGTTAAACAGGAGACGAGAAGGCTCACACTCTCCTCACCCGAGGGAGCCGGATGCACGGTAGCCAGGTAGAGCTCGAGCTGGAGCAAAAATCCCTGGCACCCAGCCGCCGCTCCATCGTACTCCCTCGGGGGGGAGAGACGCAGTGAGCTGGACCCAGAGGACAACGTAGGTGGAGTAAGTGGCGTCGGCTGTGGGGGAGCTGGGGTAGACGTTGGTAGACCACTCCTCTCCCATCGTTCCATCCTCTCCATCATCTGGTCCATCGCTGTACCGATCCGATGGAGGACAGCTGTGTGGTGATGAATGCGCTCCTCCATAGTGGGGAGAGGGGTGGTCGCTGCTCCTGCTAACTCCATTTAGAAGGTGCGGGCTTCTGTTACGATAAACTAGGAGTGGTGGGTGGAATCAGGCGCAGAGAGCAGGGTTCAGTAGATTGTCAAATTTATTCACCGGCGCAACAAACGGTCACGCCAACACACAGGGCGCATACAATTTACCAGCCCAAACAACAGGACCAAAATAGTCCGGAGAATAAAGACACAAAAAAAACACCATCCAACAGAGTAACAAAAAACAAGCCCGCACAAATACCCAGCGGGCCTAGTGCCCTTAAATAGCCTACAAACAAACACTAACACAAAACAGGTGTAGCCAATTACCCAATAACCAGAAACAAACGGAAAGGGAATCGATGGCAGCTAATAGGCCGGCGACGACGACCGCCGAGCACCGCCCGAACAGGAAGAGGCACCATCTTCGGCGAGGTTCGTGACAATATCTTTCATGTATTAGGTTTATAGAAGTTGCATTATGTACTTTTGAAAGGATGGGCAGAAAGCCAGCACATATTCCACCAGAATAAATTATTTACAGCCATATTATCTTAAAACAACCTCAGGTCAGGATTACACAGGATGTTTCTTTTCGTCCTGCACAAATCCTGCAGATAGCCTACCAACCGTGACATCACAGGGTTACCAATTGGGCAATTAATAACCATCAATCAGAATGAACCTCGCTGTCTCCGAGGGGAGACATGTACACAGCAAGATACTAAAGAAAACATGTAGCAACTATGGCAATTCTTCTCAGGAAGAATGACCTTTGTGGCTGTGAGACAGTAGCTAACAGCATGGTAGCAATATCCATAGCAGATGAACATGTGTTCTCTCAGATTCATAATCAATTAAAGAAGGCTCCGGACCTTCTTAATTATCACAGGTTTTTGTCTGCCATTTCTCCATCTCAGATATAAAGTGATATTTTAGGAGGGAATATAATTTCCCAGAGTCCATGCAAGTGCCACAGAAAGAAGACTTTGCAGGACTGCCATTCTCCTTCAGTCCCTTGGAAAGAAATGCTATTAGTTTCCATGGAGACAATGCTCTTGTACATATTAGCATACTATCACAATATCACTTCTATTCTGTTTCATTGCTATGGTAAAAGTAGTCCATCATGTATGTTTCTTTAGTTTTGTTTCTTTCAGTGGAAGGTCAACGTTTTCCATCTTTCAGTCATGAGTGTCCAACTATTTCCTTGGACTTCCGTATCTTGCACACAAACACCACAGTCCCCTTGAGACTCACACCTCAAGTAACTGCGCCCCTCAAAAAGAAAAAACAGCCACTCTATTTGAAATTAGGACTGTATTGTGAGGATGAGGCCGAAGTAGCTCATTGTGTTTTTCTCTGGGTAGGGATGATGCTGAATAAAAATATGAATGGCCCAGTTGGCCGAATAAAAATATCCCGGTTCAACTCAATATGATATTCCTTACAACAGATGGAGGCAATATAATTACCAAGATGTGACTCCTTCCAGCTTTCACTGTTGGCAATAAGTCTGGACAAGGCATGTGTCCTAAAATGTACATTGGACTTATTTGACATAACACTGTCACCAGCTGTAAAAAAACAACACTATTAAATTGTTTTGAAGTGGTGTTAAAGTGAAAGCATATGGGTAACTGACAAAATAAAGGAAACACTTGAGTAAATGAAGGATACAAAGTATATTGAAAGCAGGTACTTCACACAGATGTGGTTCCTGAGTTAATTAAGTAAAATTAACATCCCATCATGCTTAGGGGTCATGTATAAAAATGCCCAGTTGCCAATTATTCTGGCCACCACGGCTGGAGGAAATCTCAGTGACTTTGAAAGAGGGGTCTCAAAGGAGCATCAGGGTGTGTGTGTCTCAGTAACCAGATCTCAACCCAATTGAACACTTATGGGAGATTCTGGAGCGGTGCCTGAGACAGCATTTTTCACTGCCATCATTATTTTTGGGGGGTTGCATTCCTCCAATAGAGTTCCAGACACTTGTAGAATCTATGCCAAGATGCATTGAAGCTGTTCTGGTGGTTGGTGGCGACCCAACGCCCTATTAATATACTTTATATTGGTGTTTCCTTTATTTTGGCATTTACCCATATATACAGTCCCTCGTCAGGCTAAGGTTGTTTATCAAGTATTTTCTTGGAATCACTTGTGACCCCAGTGCCAGAAAAATGAGGTCAAGTTGTTAACAGCATATTATCTTCCAGAAGACCACTTCTCTTAGATGATATTACTGTGACAACGCAAAGGCTAGAGTGGTTTTGGCTTGGACTCTAGTCTCCAAGGACTTCACCCCACTTGATTTATCTGTGTGGGTTTGTAGTTAAGTGAGTGTAGTGTCACAGCCTGCATTGATAATTTAATTTGAAAGTCTGTTTGTAGGCGATTGTAGTGTATGGCGTCAAAAGATTGCAGTTCTAGGTTGTGGTGTTAGATGTCTTTAAAAATGTAAGGTGTTGGAGAATCTTGTGCTACTTAACCAATCATTCATCTATTTTACGTAATGCTATCTAGATTGAGATCTGTTGGTTGATGCTTCAAGCATCTGCCGGTGAGTGATCTTAATTAAGAATTAATTTTCATCTTGATTTAATTATCTTAAGTTCAACCTAATTGAGTTTCGATTTGTTCTGTATTTTTCCTTGCCTCCCTTTGTGTCATTGTCCCTGGTGTTTTGTATAGAGAATGAATTTTATGACAGGAGCTGAACATTTTTAAAACAATGGTGTACTGTGTATTTAGAAGATTACCTAATGCACACTAGGATTACTTTGATACACAATCCCACTTCATCATAATAGCTACCTGAGCTCAACCCTCATTTCTGTAGTAAACACAATCTGTTTGTATTCAGACACAAACATGGGTTCAGCAAGATCAGCAAGAGGGCCAAGTGCAGCAATTTTCTATAATAATTCCCCCCCAGGGCATTCTGAGTTTTAGTGTTCAGTTGTTGTTGTTCCCTTGAGATGTGTGTTTCATGGGGTGTGTGGCTCCTCAATGTGCAGCTTCTTGGACCAGCTCCAGGTTTATAATTAATGCTGCCTCCAAATCATCTATGGCGAGACCACCTGAGTCAGACGTATTGAGACGAGGAAGGGGGGGGATAAACAGCCATAGTTCTTTATTAACAGTCAACAGCTTAATGAAATCGTCACAGGTTTGTTCACGGTTTCATGCATCAGCGTATTGTCTAAAGCTATTTCCTGAGGAATATGTCCCACCGAGGCACAAAAGGCAGGTATTTAAATACATTAGCTTAGGGTATCCAGCCTATTGAAAGAACGCATTCGGGTGAAAACGAGTTAAGAGAGCTAGGATGAAAACTACCCTGTGGGATTGATCTTCAAACTTCCACTCTGTGCACTGATCTTTAGAAAAAGCTAGTCTGTACCTACCTTGCTTTAGTAGGCTAAACGTCTCTCTCATAATATAGGCCATGGCCTCTGATTAATTGAATCATGGCCCCCTGACATTTAATGTTTGCTGAAGTGCTATGGACGTTTGTACAGGTTGGTAGAGCTAGACTTCCCCTATGGACTTTACCTTTGTAAGATCCATCTGTCTGAGCCCGAGGAGCCTTTAAATCAGGATGACTGGGGCAGAAAGAACTGCCTTGGTTTGACAATTTACTCCATGTTCTTTCAATGAAGATCGTAGTTTTACTCAACTCAGAGCATACATTCCAGATGAATAAGTAATTGTCAGTTTGATTAGATTTGTAGACTGCATCTGACTGGAATTAAAATGAGGTTGACGACAAGGGCTGGCATGGCTTCACTAACAAGCTCGCTCAGGCAGTATACACAACAGGAGACTGAGGAGCGAAACACTTTGGCACATCCCATTTTTAGCTAAATATAACAGTGTGAAGTTTCCGTATACACCCTCTGCAGTGCCAACTAGTTCACAATACAGATCTTAAGATAGCACAGTACAATCAACACTTCGTTAGGAAATGCAAATTATTATAGGTTTGGCCCTCTTCGCATTGTATATTAGGTCAGTTTACATTTGACAAACATTTGACAAAATGCAGTGATTAAAAAAGATGATCTCCCTGTATGGTGCTGTGCCTAGAGTGGGCTGTGAAAGGGGAGTTAAATCTTAATTAAACAAATACAAAATCATTTCAGGGGACTCAGAATCAAGCCAGGCAGGTATAATAATATCTAATAGGCTGTTGTTGGAATAATAAACTCAATCTGGCTACAGCTGGGTAGTAGTTTCCAAATTATGGAGGCAAAATCAACATCCATGAAAGAAAATCCAATTTACTTTAGTTATCACACTGAATTAGACCACACAGTAGACTGAAAATGTCAGAGCGTACCACATCTAATTCCATCTTAAAATAGTAACTTATTGATTCTGTTTATGCATTTGTTAGGAACCATGCATAACGTGTGTTGCACCACTATTAAATTAATTTATATCTAAGGTGCTTTCATATTGGGCCTTGTATACCGTACACATGACATTTCTTTAGTTTGCATGCACTCCTACAAAATACCATAAATACCTGAATTTTGAAAGGGCAAGGGGATTTCTTAAGCAGGGGATAGATCACATCTCCTATACATACATTTACAGAATCACAAACATGATTGCCGGACGGAATTTAAATACAGCATTCAGTCACACGTTTCCACATTCAAAACACAGGAGTTACATTTTGAATGTGTATCATGAAGGATGATTTTCATGTGTGTGTTCACAGACCAAGACAGTTCACAGTGACCTTGAGCTCTATTGAAGTGAGCTTCAGTCCAACTACCACTGCAATGTAATTACTAGTGAGTTTCATAAGTTCAAGCAGCCTCGCTTTGATCACTACAGAAGCGAGAAATGAAAGAGCTTGTGTTACAAAACCACCTAGCTAGCCTACTGATTTTGCTACACTCGCTAAGTCTAGGGGTCTTAGGCCTACAGTAGCTACAGTTTCTGTAACCTGATTTAATCTGTGCATTTACGTAAACAATCAGACCATGTTGTGTGCATGAGACAGAAAACGCATGGACCATCTCAGTCTGGACTCCTTGGATGGCCAGGCCAAGTAGATTATTATGAGTTCTGTTTCTGGTGACGAAAACAAATCTATACAACAAAGAAAATGACAGGCATGCCTAGAGAGATAACACAGTACAACCACTGGTAGGCCGAGAGGCTCCTGTCCACATCTCTTTCACTGATTGCCTGTCCCTGATTGGCCACACCTGTATGCTTATTAAGGCTTGTCACCTGCCACCTGGGAGTGGGTTAGTGGAAGTGGTAGTGTCCTGTCTGTGCTAACACTAGCCCCTCATGTCATAACAACAGCTTCTCCCAAAAATGGTATATTTGGTTCATTTTGTAGCATGACGCACATGCACTTAAAAAAAAATATACAAAATAAAGAGAATAAAGCACACTATCATCATGGTTGGAGAACCCTGTCAATTTACCATGCAAGAATCTAGGGAACTTAGTCATATGATCTTGCTCCCTTGTGACGTGCCAAACATTAAATTGTACACAGCGTTAGGCGAAGAGGGAAAGATGCTTGTGTGATTCAGCATCAGCATCACAGTGCCGTGAGTGAGATTAATTGGACTCACGCCAGTCAGTAAGTGTGTTGCTGAGTTTGCTGCAGAGTTTGGGGAGGGAATGTGCACCATGGTTCATTGTGTACATAATGAGCCTCTTACAGTGGTGTCAACCCGTGTTAACAGCGTTCAGATCCTCAGCGCCAGGAAGCTGGTCTTCAGGCACAGAAGGTTTGTGGTGATGGATTGGAGGGGGGCTAGCATCTGCAGATGCTGTTGGAATGGCAGTTTGGATGTCTGAATGGCTCATTAGAAAACAATAGAATCCACAATGTGCCATACGTCTCCCAATCAAAGAGTGGAATTGAGAGAGAGCACATTTTCTGCCAAATAACAGAGAAACATGTTGCTGTTGCTATGATTTATTTGGTGGAGAGAATAGTACACACTATACACGGAGTGTATTAAACATTAGGAACACCTGCACTTCCATGACATAGACTGAACAGGTGAATCCAGGTGAAAGCTATGATCCCTTATTGATGTCACTTCAATCAGTGTAGATGAATGGGAGGAGACAGGTTAAAGAAACATTTTTAAGCCTTGAGACAATTTAAACATGAATTGTGTATATGTGCCATTCAGAGGGTGAATGGGCAAGACAAAATATTTAAGCGCCTTTTGGCAGGGTATGGTGGTAAGTGCCAGGCGCACCAGTTTGAGTGTGTCAAGAACTGCAAACTGGTCCACCACACAAAGGACATCCAGACAACTTGACGCAACCGTGGGAAGCATTGGGGTCAACATGGGCCAGCATCCCTGTGGAACGCTTTCGACACCTTGTAGAATCCATGCCCTACCTATTGTTTCAGAGGTTGGTTGTCTCAGAGGTTGGTTGTCTCAGAGGTTGGTTGTCTCAGGGGTTGGATGTCTCAGGGGTTGGATGTCTCAGGGGTTGGTTGTCTCAGGGGTTGGTTGTCTCAGGGGTTGGTTGTCTCAGGGGTTGGTTGTCTCAGGGGTTGGTTGTCACAGGGGATGGTTATCTCAGAGGTTGGTTGTCTCAGGGGCTGGTTGTCTCAGAGGTTGGTTGTCTCAGGGGCTGGTTGTTTCAGGGGTTGGTTTTCTCTCAGGGGCTGGTTGTCTCATGGGTTGGTTGTCTCGGGGGTTGGTTGTCTCAGGGGTTGGTTGTCTCAGGGGTTGGTTGTCACAATGCATATTATTCCCAATCTAGAGGGTGCTGTGTAATATTTTTAAGGTTAAAATGAGTGAATTATTTGAAAGAACTCATCCAACTGGTCAATTCATGTCAGCATGTAAAAACATTGAGGTGAGGGGAATTTGTATTTTTCATAGATGAAAGTTTAAAAAATATTGTCTTGGTATTTTCTTTATAAAAGTTTGGAGTATCCATGAATAATTGTGTTTCTTGAAAAGAGGAAAGGGATAGCCACATTCCAAACCCAATGCTTTAGTTGTTAGGTCAAGCCATGTGGTACCTGGCATCTTAGGGTGTTTTTACACATAGTTCTGAGCTACAGTTCGAATCAGAGTTCAACTATTTGTTACATTGTATTTTTTTCATATGGTCCGGTTGGTTTCACATTGCAAAATGTCAAACAAACTAAAATGTCTAAACAAAACCACGTGTTCATGCAAGTCATTTGTTTAGCCTATTGGTGAACAAAATCTCCATCTATGATTATCAAGAAGCATAAATTGTGTCGCAAACTTCATATTACTTCCGCTTTGGTTTTCCAACAACATGCGGGAGGAAACAGCACAATATATTCAGTAAACTATATATTCAGTAGCCTATATATTCAGCAGCCGATATATTCAGTAGCCTATATATTCAGTAGATTATATATTCAGTAGCCTATATATGCAGTAGCCTATATATTCAACAGCCTATATATTCAGCAGCCTATATATTCAGTAGCCTATATATTCAGTAGCCTAGCAGCCTATATATTCAGTAGCCTATATATTCAGTAGCCTATATATTCAGCAGCCTATATATTCAGTAGCCTATATATTTAGCAGCCTATATCCCAAATTTAGCCAATCTCCCCTAATCTCATCGAATGCGCTCATAATTCTCATCGAATGCGCTCACTGCTACCCAGAGAATGTTTCAGATATACAGTATCAAGTTATGGTAGGATACTGTGTGCATTTCATAAAATGCTCTCAGTCAAACAACCGCTAATACTGCACGCCTCTGGTTCTTTTCCTATGTTTGGTCCGGACTGTGTTCTCACCTCCAGCAAACCGTACCACGGTACTAATGGACCGAGACCACCCTTTTTAAACGAACCACGTGCTTGTTTGGTGCGCTCCCGAGTGCAGAGAGTGTTCACACCAGTCCAAACGTTTGTCGCATGGAATGTGGGGTTGGTTGTCTCTATCAACGCCATCATAACCATTGTCACTTTTACTATACAATAAATCCCAAGGACTTTCATGCTGTTGCTTTGAATACCTAATTTCCCAGTAAACATGAACAATTTTGGCCGGCAACAAATGTGTTGGGAATATGTAGTATGGAGAGCGTTGGGAAGATGTGTTTGGAGAGCTTTGCACATTGGGAAGACTGTAGAATTTAGAATGTAGGCATTATACACACATCTGTAAGACATCTTGCCAATTAGCAAACAATGTCTAAACTGCATCTTCTCAATGCATCATATACTATATATGTCTGTTGGTCAGCGGTATCCCTGCTATGTGGGTTTGTTGCCTCTCTCACGCACATTTTTTTTCTGTCACACACCCACACATGTACACGTGTGTGCAAACACACACATACTGTACACACACACAGATTTACTCAAAATGTAATATGTTGTTCTCAAGGCATAAAATACTGAATTTAGTCAGAAATACCGTTCGATATAAGAAAGTCTGTTTCTAAGACTGTGTGCTGTATTGCTTCATTTCCTATTACAACCGGGAGAAGCTACTTGCAAACATTGTGACAACCAACCCCATACTGTGTGACATCCAACCCTGCAATGGGACACAAGTGGACAGAGTATGTTTGATTGCTTATAATCCATGTTGGAATAAGATATGAGGAATAAAAAGTGTCCCTATTTCAACTCAAGACCTTGGTCTTTCTATTAATGTTGAGAGATATACTGGTGCTGAGAAAATACACACAAGAGTAAAAAGTGTGACAACCAACCCTGGTCTCTCCTGGTCATTTGGATGTAATGACTTCTGTCCATGTTGATCATTCCACTACTTATTTGTACAGTAGGCCTACTGCTTTCTACTGAATTGTGAAACAAATACACAGATTTCTAGAAATCCATTCCCAGGTTGATGCTCACACAGCGTGCCATAAAACTAAATTATTGAAGAAATCCATGTGCTCCCAGCTCTCCAGCAACGTTGAACTTTTCAGCCATTCCCATCAGTGAGTGACCGTGCTATGCTTTGAGGCATAAGCCGTGCTGTTCTGCTTGGAGTAACTGTCTGAGAGGATCTCCTCACTGGGTGAGCAGCCAGAGGCTGACTGTCCAGGTAAGTGCTTGGCAAAAGGCACTTGTCATGTGCAGTCGTGCTCTATACCACGCAATTTTCTAAAGGTCTTTGACACGTGTTTGCTGTTCTCAGATCGCATTACTGCTGGTGGGTTCCTACATTAAGGCACATCTTAAAGTAAATTGTCAAGTCTCTCCCCGTCTGCTTTTTAAGTGAATAAACAACTTGACTTTAGAAATGGGCTGTATTTAAGTTTCTAGATGTGTTAGATATGACTAGCAACAGGTTAATAAAAAAATAAAAACAATCAAGATATTTGCCCAGTTCCATCAGTATGGAAGATTCTGTGGTAACACTTCATTTTGTGTCTCTGGTTTTACTTTGTCAATTTTAACATATTGTTGTTTTCAGAGAAGGAAATACAAAGCATCACATTACTGTTTTACCCATGGCTAAGCAACAATTGGATTTGATATCTTGGCACATCAAGATAAAAAAAAGCTAATTTAATGCTTGTGTCTAGTTTTTAATCACAGATCTAGCCATTTTACGGTAATACCAATGTCCACATTCTCTCTAGAGAAAGAAAGGCAGACTTAGGTGAAATAGTGTGGTCTGTCAAGAGTTGGGAAAAGCTCCTTGTTAAAGGAAGGGGGAAACTGTAGCATAGGACTCCCTCTGTTTAAGCATGAATGCAGAGGTGGTAGAGCCTTTAGTACTAGTTCAGCTTTAGAGTTTCTATTCCCTATCAGATTTTTATTTAGCTAGGCAAGTCAGTTAAAAACAAATTCTTATTTACAATGACAGCCAAGGAACAGTGGGTTTACTGCCTTGTCCAGGGGCAGAACGACAGATTTTTCTCCTTGTCAGCTTGGGGATTTGATCTTGCAACCTTTCAGTTACTGGCCCAACACTCTACCCACTAGGCTACCTTTCAGTTACTGGCCCAACACTCTACCCACTAGGCAACCTTTCAGTTACTGGCCCAACACTCTACCCACTAGGCTACCTTTCAGTTACTGGCCCAACACTCTACCCACTAGGCAACCTTTCAGTTACTGGCCCAACACTCTACCCACTAGGCTACCTTTCAGTTACTGGCCCAACACTCTACCCACTAGGAAACCTTTCAGTTACTGGCCCAACACTCTACCCACTAGGCTACCTGCCACCCCAAAATGGCAGGTAGATAAATGTGAAAAATCCTGCAGCCTTGGCACACACTAGCTGTCTGATAAATCAGACTCATAAGTCACTGCTGTTGGATTAATGTTCATGTCCATAAAGTTCAAACACTCCTTAATGAATGCAGAATATCTGATAAAGGTATTTTATGCTTGAAGACATTCCAAAACTATGGAAAGCAACAACAAAAAATAATTGAATTGCACCCTCATCTGTCAATGCTTTCTGACCATGAATTCCCATTGGACGAGGTGGTGAGGAGTTCATGTGTCACACCCCCATGCATGCACACAATTTTTTTTGCCAGGCAGTGAGCCATTTATATCTGAACAATAGAGTAATGATATGATACTTTTGGATGGCTCCCAAAGGTAGACTTCACTTTGTAAGAGAAAACAAACTGACTCAGAAGTCACACTTAAATGTCAGAGGCCAAGTCAGAACTGGTCAGGTCACAATTTAATGTCTCAAAAACAACTCCACATGCTTAGTGCACTGTGAAGAATGCCACATCAATGGTCAAAAGTCGCTCTCCACTACTGATTGTCATCATTACCAGGGAAGAATTGCGAACATCGCTATTGGAAAGGCTAAGACAGTCTTTAGTGACTTCTCAAGCCTTAATAATTAGACTTCTGCTACTTCTGCTACTCCAACCCTGTTATCTTTGACAATGTGGGAACATTGAGTCCAAATTCTGTTTACCAGATGTTAGCATTTGACATTGACAAGAAGAGGACTCCAATATGAACCTGTTGATCTCTGAAGAAAATATAATTTTTAAGATGAGGAATTCTATGCAAGCAACCTTCAGTGAAAGAAAAAGGCACATTATTTTGCCATCAATCTCCACAGATAAAATAACACATTCAAAAACACTCTTTGTTTTGACCAAGCCTTATCTTAATTTGATGTTTTCTGTCAGTATAAACTGCTGAAATACTGATACAGTGCTTCTCAGGAGCACATAAAGCCCCTGTCAGAATTTTCTGATGCTGGCCATTACGTACAGTATAGGGAGCTAAATGTAAAACATGCATGAGGTAATGGCAACTCTTACAGCTCTGTTGAACTGTATGAACACAGAATGAATGTGGTTGAACAGTTGATGACCCCTTCGTTAATGGTGGACAAATGCATGGCCCACTGTTGGCAGCTCAAAATGTTGTTGGTGTGCGCGATGGACCACACTCTGGGCTTAGAGTTGGAGCAGATGGCTGGAAAGATGTATAGTACTGGGCACAGATGTCAGTTTAACGTCTAGTTTTGATTTATATTTGGTTGAGTTGCCAACATATGTGAATTTTTACGTGAAATCAACAATATTATGTCACCATGTCACTGGATTTAGGTTCAAAGTTGGGTGAAAAATCGTCGAAAATGCCCTTATGACTTTTTGCAAATCCAATTAGTTTTCCACGTTGATAAAAAGTCATCGCATAGATTTTTTGTTGTTGAAATTACATGGAAACAACGTTGATTCAACCAGTTTTTGTCTAGTGGGTTATTAAAGATGTTCACTTGAAGTTGGTAATGGAGCTCCATAATATACTCCCTTGTGTTAAATTTGTACTAAGGATGCTCTGAAGTTGTAACACGACGTGGCTTGCTACTTGGCTATCTCTTTAAGATGTTTTCCATCCAGGTTCGCTTTATCTTTCAAAATTCCAATAGCATATTGGTTTTCTATCAGTTAGTGACATCATTCCATTGTTTCTCCTTCATGTTGCCCTGAAAGGGACAAGCAGCTTTATATTTCTGATTTGTGGAGGATATTGGAATGTCTGCCTCAGCTATCTCCGATAGACCTGTGACGGAACACTTCATTTTCTAGCGTTGTCAAGGTGCAGCGTTTGAGTGCAATCTGATCTGGGCTCAAACAACCTCTCTCATTTCACCACAGAAAGCATCCCCTGAATGTCAACCCCCTTATACATACATTTCTACCTTGAAAGGCTTAGAATTGACATTTAATCTTAGCTTATTTTGTCTGAATGGCACACTCTGAACAATGCCTGTGTTCCAACACAATGACACATACACATACAGTATATACATCGCCTTCAGAAAGTATTCAGACCTCTTGCCTTTCTCCACATTTTGTCAAGTTACCGCCTTATTATAACATGTATTAAATTGTTTTTTCTCCTCATCAATCTACACACAATACCCCATAATGACAAAGCAAAAGCTGTTTTTTTTTTACATTTGCTAATTTATTAAAAATAAAAAGAGAAATCACATTTACATAAGTATTCAGACCCTTTACTCAGTACTTTGTTAAAGCACCTTTGGCAGAAGTTACAGCCTCGAGTATTCTTGGGTATGACTACAAGCGTGGTACACCTGTATTTGGGGAGTTTCTCCAATTCTTCTCTGCAGATCCTCTCAAGTTCTGTCAGGTTGGATGGGGAGCGTAGCTGCACAGGTATTTTCAGGTCTCTCCAGAGATGTTTGATCGGGTGCAAGTCCGGGCTCTGACTGGGCCACTCAAGGACATTCAGAGACTTGTCCCAAAGCCATTCCTGAGTTGTCTTGGCTGTGTGCTTGGGGTCATTGTCCTTTGGAAGGTGACCTTCGCCCCAGTCTGAGGTCCTGAGCGCTCTGGAGCAGGTTTTCATCAAGGACCGCTCTGTATTTTTTCTCCCATCTCCACAGAGGAAATCTGGAGCCCTGTCAGAGTAACCATCGGGTCCTTGGTCTCCTCCCTGACCAAGGCCTTTCTCCCCCGATTGCTCAGTTTGGCCGGGAGGCCAGCTCTAGGAAGTGTCTTGGTGGTTCCAAACTTCTTCCATTTAAGAATGATGGAGGCCACTGTGTTTTTGGGGACCTCAACACAATCCTGTCTCGGTTTGATTTGATGATTTGATTTGAGCTCTATGGACAATTCCTTCGACATCATAGCTTGGTTTTTGCTCTGACATACACTGTCAACTGAGGGACCTTATGTAGACAGGTGTGTGCCTTTCCAAATCATGTACAATCAATTGAATTTACCACAGGTGGACTCCAATCAAGTTGTAGAAACATCTCAAGGATGATCAATGGAAACAAGATGCACCTGAGCTCAATTTCTAAAACCTGTTTTCGCTTTGTCATTATAGGGTATTGTGTGTAGGTTTCTGAGAATTTTATTTTATTTTTATTAAAAACATTTTAGAATAAAGCTGTAACACAACAAAATGTGGAAAAAGTCCAGGGGTCTGAATACTTTCTAAAGGCACTGTACTTTGGCATAGATGTTGCCATGTAGGTCAGGGTTAACACAGGTGAACACTGTTTGCAGGTTGTTTATTAAGTGAATTGTATCTATACACCTACTGTAAAAGCTAAACAAGTGTTGTTAGCATTTACATTTACATCACTAGCATCCCATCATCTGGACAGGCGCTCAGTGTTTACCCACCTTTTTTTATCACTTGATCCCTGCATATACTATTCTGGTTATTGTGAAAATAATAGGTATACTCCTCTCAACTGTAGATGCTTCCAGTTTGCAGTTTTCCTGCTAGGTAAATAACGTCAACAGCACTGGTGAATGCCATAACATTAGCACTTCTCTGTTAATGTTTCCAGCAGTGGTTGTTCAGATGTAGCATCTTAATTTGAGCCAGTTTTCTGCAGCAGGAAATAATCATAAACATAAACATGAAATGTGAATTATTATGTGGATTATATTTAATGGACATTTTTGTAGGGGTTGCAAAAAAAATGTCATAAGGGAAAATCTAAGCTGAAATTTCAAAGTGGAAATTACAAACTTCACAAGGCTTTTTAAACCTCAAATACACTACACTTGTATATGTCCTGCATTGCAGAAAAGTTATCCTGCAACAGGGTGATCAAATTAAGATCCTACACCTGTAGCTGCAAGGTAAAGTCAGTGATCTGTTTATGGTTCCAGTAGTGGTTGTATGACAACTCTGCAAATCAAATCGGAGCGAGCATTGATGTAAGGCTTATTTTGAGCTCAGCTATGTACAATGTGAATGGCCCACATGGCCTTGCCAGATTGTGGATTATGGGAAATCAAAGACATGGAACCATATCTTTGATGTAGCCTCACATCCCCCCTGTTAAACAGTGAGAGTGTCTTGAGGGCCTGTGTGAAAGGAGGGTCCACAGCAGCCGACTGCAACCTCACAGTGGGATGACAGACAAGTAATACCAAGGCAGCGTCAGGATACTCGAGGGTAAATGGAAGCTATTGAGCGATCTTGGAGGGAGGGAGGGGTATTTGCCAAGGTTAGTAGATTTGGTGGTCTGTAAACCAATATTAGACAGGCTAGTGCTGCAGAGTGATATCTCTCCAGATGTGACCTATGCAAGATGGAAGGGCAAAGGATCAGAATTGTGTTTGCGGATTGAATCCCACTCGGATTGATTTGCTTTGCAGAGGGTTAAGGGACGATGGCAGTCGGTTGGCAGTCTGTTGGTGGACTGGTTTATTTAACAGGGTGTCATGGTGGATTTGACCTAGCAACTAGAGACGAGCAGCATGTCACATCAGGGATGAGCATCATACCACATCAGGGAAACAAACGTGAATCCTGATAAGCTACACCCTAAAACACAAACCTAAAAAGGAAATATGTTTTTATTATGCATGAGAAAGAAAGGTTTCCATGTGATACTGGAATTCTAAAAATGATAGTCAACATAAACATACTACTCTCTGCTAGACTCTTGCCTTAAAACTATAGTATACCGTGCCAGTCTGGCGAGACACAGTGAAGACTGTAAAACCAAACAGCGGAGAGCATGGGCATATGGGAAATGGCTGAAAACGGATGACAACAAGAGATTAATTGCTGACAAAATCAGTAAATCAAGGGGGAGAAGTCCAAAGGGAAGTGGAACGGCAGCTGTACATCTCAATGGTGGGCAACCTGATGCACTTGGCAGGTGGTTGGTCTATTCTCAGTTTTCTACATCACAATGTGTGAACAATATAGCAGTGGAAACAGTAACATAAAAGAAAGTGCTTCCGATGTAGGATCTTAATTTGAACCAGTTTGCTACAGCAAGCAAATATTCCTGCAGCAACAGGAAATATGAATTATTATGTGGATTATAATTCATTTTAATTTTTAATTTTTTTATTTAACCTTTATTTAACCAGGTAGGCTAGTTGAGAACAAGTTCTCATTTGCAACTGCGACCTGGCCAAGATAAAGCATAGCAATTCGACACATACAACAACACAGAGTTACACATGGAATAAACAAAGCATACAGTCAATAATACAGTAGAACAAAAGAAAACAAAAAGTCTATATACAGTGAGTGCAAATGAGGTAAGTTAGGAAATAAATAGGCCATGGTGGCGAAGTAATTACAATATAGCAATTAAACACTGGAATGGTAGATCGGCAGAAGATGAATGTGCAGGTAGAGATACTGGGGTGCAAAGGAGCCAAATAAATAAATAAATAAATACCAGTATGGGGATGAGGTAGGTAGATAGATGGGGCTGTTTACAGATGGGCTATGTACAGGTGCAGTGATCTGTAAACTGCTCTGACAGCTGGTGCTTAAAGTTATTGAGGGAGATGTGAGTCTCCAGCTTCAGAGATTTTTGTAATTCGTTCCAGTCATGGGCAGCAGAGAACTGGAAGGAAAGACGACCAAAGGAGGAATTGGCTTTGGGGGTGACCAGTGAGATATACCTGCTGGAGCGCGTGCTACGAGTGGGTGCTGCTATGGTGACCAGTGAGCTGGGATAAGGCGGGGCTTTACCTAGCAGAGACTTGTAGATAATCTGTAGCCAGTGGATTTGGCGACGAGTATGAAGCGAGGGCCAACCAACGGGAGCGTACAGGTTGCAATGGTGGGTAGTGTATGGGGCTTTGGTGACAAAACGGATGGCACTGTGATAGACTACATCCAGTTTGTTGAGTAGACTGTTGGAGGCTATTTTATAGATGACATCACCGAAGTCGAGGACACCAGAGGAACAGAGGAGAAGTAGGATAAGGGTACGGCTAAAGACTATACGAACTGGCTGTCTAGCACGTTCAGGACAGAGAGTAAATGGAGCAGGTTTCTGGGCACGATAGTATAGATTCAAGCCATAGTGTACAGACAAAGGTAAGGTAGGATGTGAGTACATTGGAGGTAAACCTAGGCATTGAGTAATGAAGAGAGAGATATAGTCTCTAGAGATGTTTAAACCAGGTGATGTCATCGCATATGTAGGAGGTGGAGCAACATGGTTGGTTAAGGCATATTAAGCAGTGCTAGAGGCTCTACAGTGAAATAAGACAGTAATCACTAACCAGGACAGTAATGGACAAGGCATATTGATATTAGAGAGAGGCATGCGTAGCCAAGTGAACATATGGGTCCAGTGAGTGGTTGGGCTGGCTGGAGACACAGTGATTCAGACAGTTAGCAGGCCGGTGCTAACAAGCTAACAGTTAGTAGGCCAGGGCCAAACAAGCTAGCAGTTAGCAGGCCGGGTTAGCAAGCAAGCAGTTAGCATGGGTTAGCAGTTACAGACCGGGCAGGTAAGCTAGCAGTTAGCAGGCCGGGGCCGGCAGCTAGCAGTTAGTAGACCGGGGCAAGCTAGCAGTTAGCAGGACGGGTTAGCAAGCAGTTAGCAGGGGCTAGCAGTTAGCAGACCGGGTTAGCAAGCAAGCAGTTAGCAGACTGGGCCCGGCAAGCTAGCAGTTAGCCAACCAGGTTTAGCAAGCAAGCAGATAGCAGGGGCTAGAAAGTTAGTCTTTGGGGGACGTCGCGATGGGGGTAAGTATGTTTTTGCCTCTTCGTGCGGTGACATCGATTGACCAGTCGTGGGATTAGTAGGGTTCCAAGTAGCTCTAGGTAGCTAGCAGGCCTAGCTGGTTAGCTGGTAAGCATTGGGCTTTCAGCGGGCGTCGCGCCTGAGGGGCCTGTTGGAGTCCTCGGGCAGATTATGTCGGTATTCCAGTCGTAGGGGATCTGCGGGATTCCATGCCCCGTACCGGCTGTAGAAGGGGTCCGGATATTGTAGCCCAGGCGTATACTTCGGTGGTAGCCCGGGAGTATACTTCGGTGGTAGCACAGGAGCCCTGGCCGGGCTAGCTTCAAGCTAATTGGTGCTTGCTCTGGGATGGAAACACTAGCCAGGAGTAGTCATCCGGGATTGCGGTTAGCTAGTTGTGAAGATCCAGATGAAAATGTTCAGTTTGCGGTAGGAATCCGGGGATAAAAATAACAGGTCCGTTATGCTCTGGTTAGAGTCACGTTATTCGAACTGGCGAGAGCTTTCCGAGCTGAAGGTTAGCTGATGACCGCTGGCAATGGTTTGCTGACTGATAGCTGGCTAGCTTCAGTTGAGGGATTCCAGATCCGAAGTAAATATAAATACTTTAGGAAAAAAAAGCAGATCCACGCCACATTGGGTGAGGCGGGTTGCAGGAGAGTATTTAGATGTTGATGTTTAGCAAAATATTTTAAGGGATATGCGACGAAATAGATTTAAAACAATATATACAAGGGACACAACAGGACAAAGACGTCTGACTGCTACGCCATCTTGGATAATCTTAATGGACATACATGATCAAAACTATGTGGACACATACTCGTCGAACATCTCATTCCAAAATCATGGGCATTAATATGGAGTCGGTTCCCCAATTTTACTGCTGTAACAACCTCTACTCCTCTGGGAAGGCTTTCCACTAGATCTTGTAACATCACAAGAGCATTACTGAGGTTGGGCACTGATTGGCGTTCCAATTCATCCCAAAGGTGTTCGATGTGGTTGAGGTCAGGGCTCTGCACAGGCCAGTCAAGTTATTCTACATCGATCTCGACAAACCATTTCTGTATGGACCTCGCTTTGTGCACGGGAGCATTGTTATGCTGAAACAGGAAAGGGCCTTCCCCGAACTGTTGCCACAAAATTGGAAGCACAGAATTGTCTAGAATGTCATTGTATGCTGTAGCATTAAGATTTCTCTTCACTGGACCTAAGGGGCCTAGCCTGAACCATGAAAAACAGCCCCAGACCCTTATTCCTACTCCACCAAACTTTACAATTGACACTATGCATTGGGGCAGGTAGCGTTCTCCTGGCATCCGCTAAACCCAGATTCGTCCATCAGACCGCCAGATGGTAAAGCGTGATTCATCACTCCAGAGAACGTGTTTCCACTGCTCCAGTTGTGACCTTTCCAAAAAAAAGTCCTTTCCACACGCAAAGGTCTGGAGGTTGGATGTGCTCTCATGCTGGTTTCAATAGTCTGAAGCAGTGGTACATGTCTTGGCTTATTCATTATTCTAGCATTAACCCAAGCATATCCAGGATGTTATATAACAAACTCCTTAACACAGTTTTAACAGTACTAGGCTACATGGCTTGTGTGTAGAAAAACACATGAAGATTTAAATGGTCTCTCTCAACATGCTGTTGATTCTCTTGACATCATTTTGGGGAGTCAGCATTATTATCATCCATACTTCCTCAAATGTAACATATTAACATACTTTTACGACTATATACTATTTGATCATAACTGTAAACTAAAACTTAAATGTTTTATTAATCTATGAACATATTTTCATTGGCATTGATTACAGACGTCTCTGGCTAAAATTGCTTTAGTGCAAGATGTTGTGACGTAAGTGACAACCCCAACTGTTGTTAAATTTAGTGTACATCTGGCGAGGTCTTGATTATACCCTGATTGAATGGTCATGAGGCAGTTTAATGGAAGAAGTAGAACATTCTCATCAATCTCAACTTTTCACAATTCAGATGTAGGATCTTAATTTGATCACCCATTTTGCAGGAGTAAACTAGTGTATTTGAGGTTTAAAAAAGATTCTGAAGTTTGTAATTCCCACTTACAAATTTCTGACTTGATCTTCCCTTACCAAAAATGAATCAACCCTTACCAAAATGTCCCTTAATTACAATCCACATAATAATTAACATTTCCTGTTGCTGCAGGATTTTTTTGTCTGCTGTTGCAAACTGTCTCAAATTAAGATCATACATGTGTACTGCACATCTATCTCAATGACAACGATGAAATACAGCCTAACAGCTGTGGGGAGGAGAGAGACTGCAGGAGTGTGCGGCTTTTATTTAGAAGTTTTGCCTCCCGGCCTAGTCGGTGTCACCTCTAAATACAACGTCTTTAGTTGCATGGTGGAAGTCCTTTTTTTCAGGAAACCCCTTGTTGATTTACGTTATAACCCCAGATTCTGCAATTTCGAGATAAGAGTTCTAAGGCAGAATTAGTGATGCTGTGAAAGGAGCATAACGCTGCAGTCACCAAAAGGCTTCCACCTCTTTTTGTCTCTGTGTGCGGCGGTCATAAATACAATGTTAAGGCAGGCCAGGGGCCGTCATGTCCAATTAGCTACAAAACAACCTTCCTTACTGATCCTTCCCTATCTCCTTAACATTCTCAATCTATACAGTGTGTTAAAGGGATACTTTGAGATTCTGGCAGTCAAGCTGTTTTTCCAGCTAGCATATACTCCCATACCTGTAGACTTCCAGTCATTGCGCTAATACTAGTTAGCATTGGCTCACAAAACGATGTCTAACTTCCTTCATACCGCACGCAGAGACATAAAAATGGTATCCATGAGTTAATCTGAATAAATTGCTTAATTGCCAGAGTCTCGCAGTATCCCTTTAAGCAAACTAGTGTGGGGGCAGTAGGATATGAATGCTTCCCAAGGGTACGCACCAGTCAGTTACAGGGTACTGGAGTGTGTCCATATAATACAGCTTAATGTTGAAATAATTGGCAATGTATTAGAGACAAATGTAAGAGTATTAACTTGAGTCACCTTAAATGGCTTTTTGAAGTTCCCCTGATTGACACAATGTGAATCTGAATGACTATTGGGGGCCCACGTTAATTGAGTTGGAATATGTTGATATTCAGAGAACCGTGTCGTGTGTTAATGATTTCTTATCTGCAAAATTCTTTCAGATGGAAATACTATGTGTTTCTTTTTGCAGTAATGTTCAGAAAATAATAATTATTGAAGAAAATATATTGGAGTCAAAAAATATTGACACTAATTTGCGATAAAAGAAACGATGATGTGTATTTATCTATTCATTTGAATATAAAAGCTACTAGTTTCTTTTCAAGTTTTGCAGTGATGACACAGCCACGTATTCATCAGAAAATACATAAATCGGCACAAATATTCCTCCTCCCCCCGTTGACAATGCTCAGCAAATATACCAAATATATAGTTTATCAGTAGCCCAGGCCTAGGTTGGAACACTGAATTCCCCTCACAACTTTGTTGTTGCATCTTCCAGGTTAGTGCCATTTGAAACTATGATGACATTTTTTTCCATATAATTGAAAAAACACACTGGACCAGACTGCTGGTCTCAAGTCATTGATGACTCATTGTTAAAAAAAAAAACTTTGAAAAGGGAACTGTGCTTCACCTATAGGAAAATGATTTTGAAAGCCATAGGTTTAAATGGGTTACCAGAACCCAAGGACACTGTTTTTTCAACTGGGCATAGCAGAGCTTTATCTTTGAGGTTTTTCTGAGATAGGATTCCTGCATTTGTATGGAAGACAGGGTGTAGCATGACATTAAAAGCTAGACGGACGATCTTGAAAGATTCTATCCTCAGACCACAACAGGAGAGTAACTGTAAATCTAAGGCGAGAGGCTTCATCTGATGTTTTCCCAGGGTAGCTTCAAGGACACTATTTGTCATTATGTTTCCATATGAAGCCTGAGGAGAAAAAAGTGGTTATAAACATGACATTAAACTGAACTAAACTCTGAGGGCTTTCAAATGATGTTTCAGACACCCCGGCCAACCTTACCCATAAATATCAGAGGTGCGTCAATAGATACAAGATTTTTAGATGACAAATAGTAGGGGTATACCTGAAAACATAAATACAAGTCATTCAAGCCATGTCCTTTTTCCTGTTGGTTTACCTGAAAACATAAATACAAGTCATTCAAGCCATGTCCTTTTTCTTGTTGGTTTACCTGAAAACATAAATACAAGTCATTCAAGCCATGTCCTTTTTCCTGTTGGTTTACCTGAAAACATAAATACAAGTCATTCAACCCATGTCCTTTTTCCTGTTGGTTTACCTGAAAACATAAATACAAGTCATTCAAGCCATGTCCTTTTTCCTGTTGGTTTACCTGAAAACATAAATACAAGTCATTCAACCCATGTCCTTTTTCCTGTTGGTTTACCTGAAAACATAAATACAAGTCATTCAACCCATGTCCTTTTTCCTGTTGGTTTACCTGAAAACATAAATACAAGTCATTCAAGCCATGTCCTTTTTCCTGTTGGTTTACCTGAAAACATAAATACAAGTCATTCAACCCATGTCCTTTTTCCTGTTGGTATACCTGAAAACATAAATACAAGTCATTCAAGCCATGTCCTTTTTCCTGTTGGTTTACCTGAAAACATAAATACAAGTCATTCAACCCATGTCCTTTTTCCTGTTGGTATACCTGAAAACATAAACACAAGTCATTCAAGCCATGTCCTTTTTCCTGTTGGTTTACCTGAAAACATAAATACAAGTCATTCAACCCATGTCCTTTTTCCTGTTGGTATACCTGAAAACATAAATACAAGTCATTCAAGCCATGTCCTTTTTCCTGTTGGTTTACCTGGAAACATAAATACAAGTCATTCAAGCCATGTCCTTTTTCCTGTTGGTTTACCTGAAAACATAAATACAAGTCATTCAACCCATGTCCTTTTTCCTGTTGGTATACCTGAAAACATAAATACAAGTCATTCAACCCATGTCCTTTATCTTGTTGGTTTACCTGAAAACATAAATACAAGTCATTCAACCCATGTCCTTTTTCTTGTTGGTTTACCTGAAAACATAAATACAAGTCATTCAAGCCATGTCCTTTTTCCTGTTGGTTTACCTGAAAACATAAATACAAGTCATTCAACCCATGTCCTTTTTCTTGTTGGTTTACCTGAAAACATAAATACAAGTCATTCAAGCCATGTCCTTTTTCCTGTTGGTTTACCTGAAAACATAAATACAAGTCATTCAAGCCATGTCCTTTTTCCTGTTGGTTTACCTGAAAACATAAATACAAGTCATTCAACCCATGTCCTTTTTCTTGTTGGTTTACCTGAAAACATAAATACAAGTCATTCAACCCATGTCCTTTTTCTTGTTGGTTTACCTGAAAACACGAATACAAGTCATTCAACCCATGTCCTTTTTCCTGATGGTTTACCTGAAAACACGAATACAAGTCATTCAAGCCATGTCCTTTTTCCTGTTGGTTTACCTGAAAACACGAATACAAGTCATTCAAGCCATGTCCTTTTTCCTGTTGGTATACCTGAAAACACAAATAGAAGTCATTCAATCCATGTCCTTGTGATTTACTATTGACAAACCAAGATTGTACAACATGTCGTGGTTGATTTGATCAGTCAGGTACTCAAGTTGCATCATTATGAGGATGTGGCCGGTGACACTTTGCTTCCTGAAAGTCCAATAGGTCGTTATCAATAAAGGATTACAGGACTGTGCAGAGCGTTCAATTTGGCTGCTGGGGGGCAAGGACAACTATGTGCAGTTTACAAGGGATTGTTAAATAAATGTTATAAATATTCGGTTTTAATATCATCACCTCTTGAATAGCATAGTCAGAACTACACATTTCTGATTATTACACATTTAGCTCTATCATCAGAGTGGTACATCAAGTAACCAAATGCTTTTCGTGATCAGTAAAACATCAACTGATCATGTCATTTCAGATATGTGAGGGTATCCTCAAGTAGCCTATCAATTTGGCATGTAGCTAGCCACCTAGCTAAACAAACGACGTGTCATTTAGCTTGCCTCACCAGGGATTAGGCTTTTGGAAAGAGCTTGACATCTGCAAGTTGTCAGTCGGACTTCTGTCAGCACCACTATAGATGACAAGTGAATCAAACAATATTTGGATATGGCCATCTAGTTTGTCCCCTGGAAGTTAGCTTGTTAAGTAGCCATATTGATGTGATCTGTTATTATCTAGCTGGCCAAATTGACATGGTCCATCAATCAATGTAGCCTATCATGTCTGTCAGCAGCAATCGTGATTGAACACTATTAAAAACAATGTTGAAAAGGGGATACTTTTAGTTAACTTTTCTAGGTAGGGCTACGTTGGTTGGAGAACACAAGTACTTGCCACTATGTTTAGCCAACTATACAAAGTTTCTACTGGTAGCTTGCAAAGTTAACATTACATCGGCAAATGGACCCTGCTGCTGCTTGACAGGCAATTAAAGCCAACAAAGTTTGGGACATGAATCAAAACCACTCATATTTGCAAGGTATAGTTAACTTTTATTTGATATCACTCAAATATCAAATTGATTGTGAGGCTACTCCTACGTATCTGAAATTACATGATCAATGGATGTTTACTGATGATGAAAAGCATGTAGTTACTTGCTGTATAACTCTGATGATAGAGCTAAATGTGTGCAGTTGTTTTGCATGGAATAATCCAACTTCTTTTATAACTCTGATGATAGAGCTAAATGTGTGCAGTTGTTTTGCATGGAATAATCCAACTTCTTTTTCTGACTTTGCTCTTCAAGAGGTGATGACATTACAACCAAATAATTAACATTTATTTAACAATCCTTTGAAAACGGCACGCAGTTGTCAATGATTTTAGTGGACCTGGTGGTCTCCTTGCCCACCAGCAGGCAAATCGAACACTCTGCACCTTATTGCGCATTTTACTGATAACAACCTATATCTTGAAAACTTAAATGCTGTCCTGCAAAACTGTATCAACAGTGGACTAATGGTACAAAATACCAAAATATAGTTTTTTAGTGATGATTAAGATGATTTACTTTCCTTCTCAAACATCTGGTTTAAAATATAGACTTTGTTGTACTAGGAATACATACTGTAGTTACGGTTAGTATTTGAGGTGTAACATTATTCTACAATGCATATGAGAGTTCACAGTACATACAGTTACATAGTGCTACTCTCAGTTTGCTGTGAAACCACTGCAAATCAAGGCCTGATTTTACTATAGAAAAGCTAAGGTGGTTTCATTCTCTGTTCTGCTCCGATAACCTTTTAAGACTATACAAAACCCTCCCTTTAATACATAAGACATTGCTTGATGCTTTCATAATGAAAACAAATAGTACCCTCTGTTGTCGTGTTACACATGGTTGTTTTTATGGGACAAGTGGTTCTTTATGTCCCTTAAGATATCACATTATATAAAGGAGAATGGATTTCTGCATGAGGTGCTGTATGTCTTTATTATGTACTGGACTCCCCTTTTAACAACACCTGAAGTGAATTTTTTTTTTTTTTTTTTTGACCAAATACCCATTGTCCCTGTACTGTAGGCTACCTGAGCCCCATTGTCCCTGTACTGTAGGCTACCTGAGCCCCATTGTCCCTGTACTGTAGGCTACCTGAGCCCCATTGTCCCTGTACTGTAGGCTACCTGAGCCTCATTGTCCCTGTACTGTAGGCTACCTGAGCCCCATTGTCCCTGTACTGTAGGCTACCTGAGCCCCATTGTCCCTGTACTGTAGGCTACCTGAGCCCCATTGTCCCTGTACTGTAGGCTACCTGAGCCCCATTGTCACTGTACTGTAGGCTACCTGAGCCCCATTGTCCCTGTACTGTAGGCTACCTGAGCCCCATTGTCCCTGTACTGTAGGCTACCTGAGCCCCATTGTCCCTGTACTGTAGGTTACCTGAGCCCCATTGTCCCTGAGACATTCTTAGCAGTACGTTCAGTAAATTGTAAAAAAAAAAAAAAAAAAAAAACATATTTGACTGGTGCTGATCCCTCCATCAGTAATCAGCCACATAATTAATCACGAACATAAAATAATTACTCAGAGATCTGTAATGATCTGCACTTCATTTAACTAAGTATAATACACCTCCATTGATTAATTACCGCTTGTTATATAATGAATTATGATAGACATTTTGGGAGTCTGCAGTTTCTTAGCAGGAGCAAGACTCACTGTGCCTTCCAGGTATTACTTACTATATGTGACTCTTGCTACAGTGTGCAGGTTTTTTCTGGATCAATAAGGGGCGGGTGATGGGTGTAGTAGGCGGTGGGTGTAGTAGGGGGTGGGGCATGGGGTGTGGCAATGGGCGCGGTCAGCCCGAATTTCAGAGATCATTCTAGAGGACCCAATCGTGGCGGTGTAGATTATTTTGTTTTGCATTTTTAACCCAATTTTCTCAATTTCTACAAATTTGTCTGTGGAGCTGAGCAAAAATGTTGCAGTTTTAAAGCAAATATTCATAGTTTCTATGCCTTTTGCCATGGCTAATGCTCAAACATAATAACAAAATCAATACTGCTAAATTCATTGTTTTTGGAATTTTGAATTCTCCCTGATTGTCTAGCTTTTATTTAGGCGATTGTTTGTTCTCAAAGATTATATTGTTACAAAATATATAGGTCCATTATATTTTCTACATACTTTATATCTGTTATATACTTTACATATCTTAGTCGTTTAAGTTTACACTGGAAGCGTTTTCCCATCCTAAAATTATGTCTATATATACAGTGCCTTTGGAAAGTATTCAGACCCCTTGACTTTTTACACATTTTGTTACGTTACAGCCTTATTGTAACATTTTATTCAATCGTTTTTTCCCCTCATCAATCAACACATAATACCCCATAATGACAAAGCAAAAACAGGTTTTTAGAAATGTTTGCTAATTTATAAACAAACAACAATTGAAATGTGACATTAACATAAGTATTCAGTACTTTGTTGAAGCACTTTTGACAGCAATTACAGAATTGAGTCTTCATGAGTATGATGCTACAAGATTGGCACACCTCTATTTGGGGAGTTCCTCTCATTCATCTCTGCAGATCCTCTCAAGTTCTGTCAGGTTGGATGGGGAGCATTGCTGCACAGCTATTTTCAGGTCTCTCCAGAGATGTTAGCTCGGGTTCAAGTCTGTACTCTTTGAAGAATCTCAAATATTTAGTATATTTAGATTTGTTTAACACTTTTTGGTTACTACCTGGATTCAATTTGTGTTATTTCATAGTTTTGATGTCTTCACTATTGTTCTACAATGTAGAAAATAGTCAAAATAAAGAAAAATCCTTGAATGAGAAGGTGTGTCCAAACTTTTGACTGGTACTGTATATAGTGTATCTGCAGTCTTGGAACAATAACAACAGACTGGTAAATAGAGGTTGGCTTTGATGTTCTGTACCTGCTGTTTGAAGTATCTCCTGTCCTCCTCATCCACCAGCACCAGGTTGAGGAAGTACCGCACAGAGAACTTCTTGTTGACGTCCCTCATGGTGGCTGTCAGGTCGAAGCCAGCCAAAAATTGGACTCTCCTAAGAGCGAAAGAACAGGCATGAAGAGGATTGTGAAACAAGTTACATGGCAAGAAGAGACAGATGTACACTACAAGTCCTGAAAACATTAAACTGCTTTGGTGGGGTGGAATAACAAAATAAAATAGATCAAATGAAATAAAAATCATAATATTGGGACAAATCAACACCATATTGTGCTTACCTTTCACAGGGGCGCCATCCATTATGTCGTACTTGGCGACAGTTTCCGTCTCTGTAGTTGTGCTAGGCCCTGCGAAGGAATATCACATGACCAAATGCATACATTTCACACTGTTCTTAAAGCAAACAGAGATTACAGGGCAGTTTTACATTTTCACAACATTTGAAATCTGAAGAAACTGGAATATTCAATAATTTAAAATAAAAATGTTATTTAAAAGAGTAACATCTTATGCCGTTTTAAGTTAACTTTCCCTTTAAGTAAACCTCATCTCACCTATTCCAGTCATCTCCTTCTTTATCCAATGAAGTTCCATGTGCTGGATTTTGATTCTCACCAGAAGGAAATAGATTTTACCCACAATGACATCTTTCAAGTGGTATCTGAGAAGACAGTTGAGGTCAGGTCAAGTTATATATTTATAATAATGTATATATAACTTCTAATCATTTATTTTATTTATGATTTCTGAATTCTGAATCTGAAACCGATTTTGACATGTATTTGCTACTGTGCTATGGTTTGAATGCATAAATGTCTTATAGTGATATATATAAACTCAGCTAAAAAAGAAACGTCTCTTTTTCAGAATAACTATCCAAATAACTTCACATATCTTCACTATAAAGGGTTTAAACACTGTTTCCCATGCATGTTCAATGAACCATAAACAATTCATGAACATGCACCTGTAGAACGGTCGTTAAGACACTAACAGCAAGCACAGCAACCACTTTTGAAAGATACAACCTTATCTTAGCTTTGCCTAAAGGAACAAAGAAAGAATCCATGTTCAAAGAAATCAGCGAAGAATCTGTTTTGCCCTTTGAGGTGTTCCTTTTAATCACTTAACAATTAATCTCTTTGCCCTTTCACTCACCTCATGCACACTTACTGTTGATTCATCACTGCTTCTGTTTCGTCACACCAGCGGGTCCCCTCTCCCACTCTGACATTAAAGCCTTCCACTAAACCCTTTAGACCCACATTCGGTTTCCCGCATCCACAACACGGGTGAAGGTCTGTCTCAATCCGATCCAGCTTCTCAGCACTACCCTCATATCTCCGCTCACATTCTGTTGGCATTTATTCCACACACAAAATCCAATCAGAATCAGTTGGCCTCGAGTCCTGGCACTGGTTCTATCGTGCCACAACTGCAACTCTCTCTTATCTTGCCATGTGTCCCTTTCACAATGCCTGTCGTTGTGGCAACTGTGTCACTTCCAATGGTCTTTGTGGAACCTACAGCCCATCCCAGACATTTGTCCACTGACCTACTGATCTAAGGCATTTGACCTTCTGTTAACATGTAAATGAGAAATGTAGTTTGATGATACTCAAAAAAAACTCTGATTTTGAAACTTGTCATTATCCCTTATGTTGTGCTGTGGAGGCATGTACTGATTATGGTTGACTTCATTTCTGTCAGTTGGATTTTTCAGTGGGCACATCAGGTCAACAACTGTGGCTCATCATGATTTTACCTAGTTGTGGTTTATCTCTACTTGAGTGAGTGAGAGTTCATTGAACTGTGTGCAGTGACCTTTTTAGTGGTTGCTTGTGTTTGAAAAGGTGGTTTTGGATCTCTGTTTGGCCTCTGTGAATACAGGTAACAATTTAGATCCTGAGAATGCTTAAGCATGTTGTCATTTTCCCAGAGATAAAATTAGAGTCCTGAGAGGGAATTACAAAGAAATAATGCAATCCATCTCCCTTTCTCTCTGTCGGTCGCAGAAACTCTGAGTTTGTTTGTTTACGTCAGTCATGCATTATTGAGCAGCGCTTTAAACATTACCACTCTCCTGTCATGAGAACCAGCATCTTCTCTGTTCCAGGGTTGAAGTACAGGTGTAGGATCTTAATTTGACCTATATTGTCATAGCAAAATAATCCTGCAGCAACAGGAATTGAATGTTTAGTCCATAATGTTGCTTGATCGGTGGTTAGGGTATTAGCTGGCCAAAAGTAGGTTACATTAGAAGTGTAATATTACTAATATAACTGTTAGTGTGGGTTTTCAGTGAATTTATGTACATCAAAAAACTACTCTGCATTTTCTGTGGCACAGGGAAAAGTCTCAGCAACAAAAGAGCGATCAAATTAAGACCGTACATTTGTAGCAGGCTTAGTTCCTAGGAACAAACATGCTTACCTACACTTTGGTTACAAAATTAATCATAAATGAATGCATTGGTTCATTTCATGCAGTAGATTGATGTGTGTGGGAACTTTCCTGAGCGAATGAGAAAAATAGAATCATACTCATTGGAAAGGGATCCTTTCCCCTCCATATTTTCAAATGTTGTATATACTAAGTTTCAGAGTTATATTTGCAATGCAAATATCCTTCAATAATAAGTAGATATATTATTGTGTGAGTCTTTTTAATAACATGGGAAATTGATTGAAAAGGTAGCCCATTTATTAAACATTCATTTGAATTCTATCATGATATTAATAAACCTGGTATTTTAGTCAGTGGAGTCTCACATTGCATAATTTTCCGTGCAGAATTATACAGAAATGTGGCTGATGTAACCATGGAAACATAGGATTAAAACAGTCTCTGCTGCAACTTTATTCTTGTGTGGCAGAAGCTAAGTTTAATGCAACTCTGGAAGCTAATTCAATACCGCACATGAACACCAAAGGCTCAGTTTTGACAGCTTAAATAAGTGGTGTCAAATGAAAACACAATACACCCAACACTTTTACTTCGAAACCTCTAATTCTGTGACATGTAGGGTGATTTTTATTTCTGCAGGTTTAGAAGGGTGTGGGTACAAGCCCTCTGATTCAGACATGTATAACTCACATTCTAAACCTGTTTTAAAATGAATGATGTGCTTAAAGTGATACGGTGCATTTTTTTGGTACCCTGTCAAAATATCAGCCTTTTCATCCACTTAATTAGGGGATAAATAAGCTAATAAATGACATATCACCAAGAACATTTTTGAGCCATACAACACACTAATTTGGTACTTTATTTATATATATATAAATACTATGAGGTTGGAATAATACTGAGAATCAGTCAGTCAAACTCCCCCCAAAACTATCATGATAACTGATGCTAAATGACATAATACAGAAACTAATTTGCACTAAGAAATGCACTTGAGTCAGTCCCAAGCATTGGCAGTTCAACCAAACGTGAGGTAATGGAAGGTTTAGGAACCTGAAAAATGCAGCGCTAATGTACCCGTGAATTTCTGAAGGACAGGGCAATTAACAGGCTTCAAGGGGAATACAGTCGTTTATTGAGGGAGGGAGCGGCACAGTTGATCATTCCGTTCTCCCAATGATAAAGGGCTAAATTGATCGGCGTGTCTCGCAGTGTATCACCTACAGACATTGTGCTGAAGGCCTCTTTACTCTTGACTAATATGCCTTTGTTACCTAATTCAGAAGCTTTTATATCTTCCTTATACATTAGAGGCCTAGTGGGTGAAATTGAACCTATTCTAAAATGTCACAAGCCATACTGTAAAAGGTTGAAAATTCCATCCATGGCATTTTTCACTCCATATGTTTCAATAAGAACTTTGAACATAGCAATCTAAGATTGGATTTTGAACCTCTAATGCTTTTAACTCAAAGTAAAATAGTAAAGGAAAAGGGCTATATCAATCTTGCCATTGATTTATTTCCAATAAGGAGTTGTATTTAATTTTTGCCTTGGGCATGCATGTTACACCTAAACACTCAGGGCCAACTCTACTAATAAGCCACATAAGCGGCTACTTAGGGCCCCGCTGCTGCTAGTGGCCCCGCTGCTGCTAGTGGCCCCGCTGCTGCTAGTGGCCTCCAGCTGCTAGTGGCCCCGCTGCTGCTAGTGGCCCTGCTGCTGCTAGTGGCCCCGCTGCTGCTAGTGGCCTCCAGCTGCTAGTGGCCTCCAGCTGCTAGTGGCCCCGCCGCTGCTAGTGGCCTCCAGCTGCTAGTGGCCCCGCTGCTGCTAGTGGCCCTGCTGCTGCTAGTGGCCCCGCTGCTGCTAGTGGCCTCCAGCTGCTAGTGGCCTCCAGCTGCTAGTGGCCCCGCTGCTGCTAGTGGCCCCGCTGCTGCTAGTGGCCTCCAGCTGCTAGTGGCCTCCAGCTGCTAGTGGCCTCCAGCTGCTAGTGGCCCCGCTGCTGCTAGTGGCCCCGCTGCTGCTAGTGGCCTCCAGCTGCAAGAGGCCTCCAGCTGCTAGTGGCCTCAAGCTGCTGCTAGTGGGCACCCAATCAAAGGAGGAACTCCGTCTGTTGAGACCCTGACTAGTAGTATACTATAATACACAAGGTCTAATTTCTAAATTTGGTAGGGTTTGCAGACTATTCTCTTATGTCAAAACATTTAGCTTAGGACCCCCAACGGACTAGGGCCGGTCCTGTACACACTCAATGAGAACATAGTGGGCATAAAGAACATTTATGAAGTTGGTTTTCCTTACTGCGGTAGGGTAGCCTAGTGGTTAGAGCATTGGACTAGCAACCAGAAGGTTGCAAGTTCAAACCCCAGAGCTGACAAGGTACAAATCTGTTGTTACTGCCCCTGAATAGACAGTTAACCCACTGTTCCTAGACCAGTTAACCCACTGTTTCTAGGCCATCATTGAAAATAAGAATTTCTTCTTAACTGACTAATAAAATAAAACTGCTATTCTCTGTGGATGGCATTTCCGTTGCCTCAGAGAAAGTGTTTTGATAGTTACAATGTAATTCAGTTTTATTTGTATGGTATTTTCTTCAAGTTAGACAACTTAAGAATAGACCATCAAGGGCCAATCAGCAGTTGTTTCGGTAAAAAGCTGAGGGATGTGGCTGGAGAAATGTAACCACTCTGAAATTCATAGACAGAGCTATGGATGCAAGGACTGACCAATTCATGATATCAGTTTTAACCATGTTTTCAGGCTATACAGTGTTTGTTTACATTTACCTTGTTTACAAAACAAGGTTATATTTTGGGTTCTGATGGGGTACCACAGTTAAACTAAGCTCATGAGACATTTATAAGTTATATTCTTCATGAATCAATGGGTACATCATTCATTTATAAGTCCAAAAATGGATGTAGCAACTGCTGATTGCCCCTTTAGGGCAATATAAAGCAAACCAGTGAGTAGCAAGTGGACCATGTAAACTGTGTTGAGAAAACAAAAGTACCCTCCATGGCACCCAGTGTATGGAAAGGTTTATTTGCAGGGTTTCTGACTATACAGGGCCTATCTAATGTCGCAGATGTAATGAGATGCATACTCTCTATGCAATCTCTCTGTGCATACTCAAGGGTGCTCCAGTCCTCACGGTCTGCAGTCTATGTTGGTTCCAGATTTGATAGACCTTATTTGTGACAATAGTTGATCAAGTACTGTATGTACCATACCAAAGAGATACAAATACCAGCAGCCATGTCTGCTGACCTAGAGGACTGGAATTGGGCACTGCAGCACAGCAGGCACCACAACTTTTTGGTTAGACAAACCCCCCAAAATATTGATAATATCATTCAGGTGGTTGGGCAACATTTTTCTACTTGACAATTACACTCATGCTGCCAAACATACCCTCATAAAACTGACCATCCTACCAATCCTCGACTTCGGCGATGTCATTTACAAAATAGCCTCCAACACTCTACTCAGCAAATTGGATGTAGTCTATCACAGTGCCATCCGTTTTGTCACCAAAGCCCCAAACACTACCCACCACTGCGACCTGTATGCTCTCGTTGGCTGGCCCTCGCTTCATATTCGTCGCCAAACAAACTGGCTCCAGGACATCTATAAGTCTTTGCTAGGTTAAGCCCCACCTTATTTCAGCTCACTGGTCACCATAGCAGCACCCACCCGTAGCACGCGCTCCAGCAGGTATATGGTCACCCCCAAAGCCAATTCCTCTTTTGGCCTTTCCTTCCAGTTCTCTGCTGCCAATGATTGGAACGAATTGCAAAAATCACTGAAGCTGGAGACTTATATCTCCCTCACTAACTTTAAGCATCAGCTGTCAGAGCAGCTCACCAATCATTGCACCTGTACATAGCTCATCTGTAAACAGCCCACCCAACTACCTCATCCCAATGTTGTTATGTTTTTGTTCGTTGCTCCTTTGCACCCCAGTATCTCTACTTGCACATTCATCTTCTGCACATCTACCACTCCAGTGTTTAATTGCTAAATTGTTATTATTTCGCCACTGTGGCCTTACCTCCCTAATCTTACTACATTTGCACACACTGTAAGTTTGTTTATCCCACGTGTAACTCTGTGTTGTTTGTGTCGCACTGCTTTGCTCTATATTGGCCAGGTCGCAGTTGTAAATGAGAACTTCATTTCTCAACTGGCCTACCTGGTTAAATAAAGGTGAAATAATCTAAATTAAATTAAATAAAACAATGTGTACAGTTATTTTTTAACCAATTGTCCTCAGACATTACTACTTCAGCATATTTCAGATGTTATTTTCCATTCTAATTTATTCAAATGAGAAAACAGAATACTGTCAAAGGGTGTAGCAGGCTAGGTTACAAGGATATTGGGCTTTTACTGCACAAGTCAAAAATAGGACATTTCCACCAAATAAAATAAAACCAGCAGCTTAGGCTACTAATTGTAAGTGATATCAACCACTGAAATATTTCAGATTAGTGTGATCTGGTTCTACTGCAAGAAAGTGTTAAAATGCTTAAATCCAATCTCTTTGGTATTACAGTTGTGACTGGTTTTGCCTTTTCATTGATGGGGTATTACATGAACTACATATCATCACTGTCAAAGGTTTCCATTACATATTTGGTATTTTATTAGGATCCCCATTAGCTGTTGCAAAAGCAGCAGCTACTCTTCCTGGGGTCCACACAAAACATGAAACATAATACAGAATGATATAATACAGAACATCATTAGACAAGAACAGCTCAAGGACAGAACTAAATACATTAGGGATCCAATGTTGCTTTCCACCTTTGTAAAATAACATGAAAAGAAGAAGCTGTAAACCAAGTGTGATGACGTAACTGTTTCCCCACCAAGCAGTCTGTTTCTGCTTCCTGTTTGAAGCTTTGACGCTTCACTGTATGTGAGAGCTAAAGCATGAACACACTCTCTCCTCATCTCTCCCATCTACTCCTTGTTGCCTGGCCGCTGCACTCAGCCACTCACTTTTCGGCGTACACTGCAGTCAGCCAACAACACTCCCCCCATTCCAATGCTCCTATTGCACCTGCTTGCACTCACCTTAGCTGTCCACATCACTCACATGTTAACTTGGTGGGCGCTCTACCTCGCAGCAGCACACTGCACTCCAATGATCCTATCTTACATCCTGCCAGTGAGAGCACTAAGGCCCCCCGGGACTCTTGTGTGAGGCCTGTTCCTTCCTCTAGCCCACCACATATGGTTGGGGAATAGTTTGTATGAAAAAATATATATATATAGTAATTGTATGATAATCTGGCTAAATGATGATAAATTTAGTCTACGATTTTGGATATTAGAGGGTATATGGTTTATTTGTGAGACCAGTGTTGATGTGTAAACAAGGCTTTTAATTAGGCTAGAGAAGGCTAAAGAGCCTGAGAGGAAACAGAGGCTCAATTCAGAGATCTCTCTAACATAACCTATACCCTCTGGCAAATACTTAAATTAAAGTGCAAGCTACCACCGTTTTATGACATTCAGTACCAACATGGGAAAGTATTGAGGATTTTAAATGTTTTGGATAAAAAAATAATACTGTGCCATTAACTAGCTGAAAAAGACAATGCCAGTCCAATGTAATACAAATAGCGTAGCTGCTAGTACAAAGAGTTCTATGCCATAGTGACCAGATCCACTTTTTACCACCACCATGATTAAGCCACTGTAAATAACATCACGCTGTTTGCTTAGCGAGTACCACTTCCTCCTGATTTGGCTCACACAAAGCTCGAACCCAGAACCTCTGCCTTGTTAGCACACGTGACCTTCCTCCTGAAGCATCTTACTAGTCGGCGATACATGAAAAGTTATCTATTCGCTGGCGCAGGTGGGGACACTTCAGGCTGAGGAGTAAGCTTCACACATCCCCATGTGCTACACCAGCAAAAAAACAATGTAACAACGTCCTTGTGACTTCCGCGGGCTTTGTGTACCAATGCGTGGCTGGAACCCCTTTTTTAACCAATCAAAATGCAAGGCCGGAACTAACCGTTTTATAATGCACATTGAATTCAGGTGGGTCAGCGATCCAAACATCGATTGCAGGGGTCTATGCCTGTAGGGTAGATTTAACAGATTCGAGTACACAGCTCTGCAGAGACCATTAAAAACTATGACAGAACATTCATCTCAGTTCTCATCTCAAAGCCACAGTTATAGGCGTTAACAGAATTTTCTATATTTGATTGAGAGCTGACTGCTCCCCGGAGAGTGATGAATAACCCTTTACTTAGACATTGGATTAAAATGAAGAATGACAGGGTCAAAGGTGAAGACTCAAAAGAGCCTATGAGAAATCATTTAGCAGAGAGAATTCTAAAGTGTTGGAACATAATCCATGCCGAATCATCTACTTCCCAACATACAGGTCATTCAGCTGCAGGCAAATCCCAGCCAAATAATCTACTTTAACAGGAAGAGAACAATTTGACCTGGAGGGTGTTTCTGTCTTTTACATGTTTGGTTTTATATTAATTTCCTATCCTTATGTTTGTAGTGATCTCTCTTTCTAAGGGATGAGGGTGTCATTATTTATACATGTATGCAGGGGGACGGGGGACATGTCCCCCCCACATTCTAAAATTGCATAATTGTCCCCCCCAGTTTTATAATTGATCAAAACGAGGCAACGGTGTGCTTTAGGACCATGCAGACGGTTCCGAGTGGTCGGCTAGGCTGACTGAATAAAAAAAAGCTATGTCCCACTTCTAAAACCAAAGTTGCGCCCCTGCATGTACGCTAGATCATGTAATGGCATGAAACAGTTTCATAGAGCATCCATATAATGCAATACATGGATGGAGGGAGGAGGAAGAAGAATGGCGTTTGAACAATGGCATGAGGATGTCATTAAATGGACACCGGCCTGAGCCTATAGAGGATCTGATGGGATCACATGCACGGGAAAGGGAATATGCCTTTAAAGGGATTGAATTGATAAAATACATTGATATATTAACATAATATGAACAGCCTTTCACAGCAATGCTACTCTATTATCAAATGTAATAGATCACAATAGAAATGTGCTCACTAAACTAGGAAGTTTATCTCAATTAAATGCATTATTCATCAAAATCAAGTGTACTGGAGACTATTGTCCAACAAAGTTGTTGTAATTATGGTCAGTGTAATGGAATGAGACTGCTCCATACTTTTTAAAATTGTGTTATTCATAGCAATAAGGGAGTTATTTGAAGTCCATGTATTTCTGTCAGTGGATACATTTTCTAAAGCGACAGCTTTATAAAGACCTTAAAGATGTAAACAAGGCTAATACGTCTCTTGAAGATACAAACACAAACTTTGAACTTGTCTGATTAAAATACTCTTTTACATTTTTTTATGCATTAATACTACATGGATGATTTCAGAACTTATGCAAATATATGATGAGACTGGTGGTGTTATTTGTAAGATGGAGGACAACAACATGGCATACATACAGACAGAGGTATGAACACTGGGAACTCACTCTGACAAAGCAAAAGACAAATGCATGGCCCCTCCCCATAGCATTAACGCTAGCCTTATCAACAAATATAATCTATCATTTCCTGTTTAGTTGGAAATGAACATCTTTGTCGCCTTATACAATAGCATTAGCATGTTGATTGTAATCTCGGCGATGAGCTAAACTATGTCATTGGACTCAGCAAATGGGCCGGCCACACAGTGTACATTATGCACAGTATAAATGGAATGAAGCCAATTTAAATATGGTACTCATGACTTAGATTACACATTTGTGTTAGTGATGGTAATTTTACAGAGGATGATAGTAAACATACTGCATTGGCTCAAGCTTCTTACCTCTGCTATTGGTTTTGTAGGCATCTTCAATTTGAATGTGTGAGTTGATAAATGCATCCTACTATCATACATGCATAGTTGTGGTTCAGTTTATTTAGTTATGACGTCATACTGATGGATAATGTGATAATGTCATATAATATGATAGTCATAATGTGAAAAAGCATTTCTTGATTAATTTTTGCCTTATCTAATTCTCTCAATGATAACAGAGTTAGCTATTTATGTTTGGATACTCCTATACAATCTATTTTGGAAGTATTGAGTGAAGATTAAAGGGGCAATCAGCAGCTGAAACAATAGCAAAGCATAATCCCCGCCCCTGCTTTTCTAACAAGCTGAGGGACGGGGCTTGAGACATGTAACCTCTCTCGAATTCACAGCCAGCGCAATGGATGAACTGACCATCCATGATATCAACATGATAGTTTTAACCATGTTTTGAGGCAAGTGTTTGACTACATTTACTTTGTTTATAAACATTGGATGTAAACAAGATCATATTTAGGGTTCTGATTGGTTATGACAGTTGAACTCATGAGGCATTCACAAGTTGTATTTTTCAAGACTCAATGGGTACATATCATTAATTTATACGTAAAAAAATTGATGTAGCAATTGCAGATTGCCTCTTTAATAAAGTCTGTAGTATTACTAAAAAGGCTCAATACAATAGCTGATGATTGAGTTGAGCATACAAAAGTATGGATCAAAGGGCCAGGGGTGATAGCATTCTTCCTCCATTTGGTGTAATGTTTACAAAGATCCAGACATTATAAAAGCCTTCCTTAGTGTTATATAGCTGTAAATTATATTATTCTGGCCTGGTTCATGGATGACCTATTTATCTTATACAGTATCATTACCATTTGCTGGGTCTATGTCCAGACTTTACAGTCACAGTGTGACGCATATCCTCTAATAAAACAAAGTCAAACGTGGCTCTCTAACAAACTTGGCCAAGAAATGATGCATTACTCTTCAGGCAATAGGCATGGCAGGCTTTTAACAATACATCATTATTCATCTTGCCAACAATTTGTTTATCAGCTCTCTTCCAGTTTGTGAGAAATGATGAGGGAGGGCTTGAAGTTGTGGCTGATAAGGCTGAGAGAGACAATGGTACGAAGACGTGACTTATATGTGAACTTAGTGAGTGAAAATTCCTCTGTGAAACAGTGAAGTGATCAAGAGCAGTATCGTTCAGTATCAAACACAATCATTATTATGAAGATGACATATTTAAGCTTGAATCTTGTCTCCTAACACTTTGTTGAGGAATAAGGCAAAGAATACGTGCTATCTGTTAAATTGCATGTAATGTCAAAAGAAAATCTGTGGCTACGCCAGTACAGTCAACCTTTTCGTCTAACCTTTGTGTACAATAGAACAATGTCTTTGGAGGGATATCACTTTGGTAGAAGTGCAAAGACATGTGCCACTGGGTCATATGCCAAGGTGTGACATATAACTGGCAGTGCCCTGAGCTGAATCAGTATGTGTTTAACCTGTTTTCAGGATGTTCTAGCTTGTAGAACAATTTGTTATCATTGAATCGACATGGGACAGACCTGTGACCTCTGTTGTCAACTTCACACATAACGTTCTGCGTGAAACAGCATTCACCTACAGCTAATCTCGCTTGACCAAAGTTACATGTAGACTAATATGAAACTATGGAGTCTGGTGACACGATACTAACTTACAGCTAACAATGTGAAACAACGGCTGGAAATGTAGAATATTCCTGGTTGTGCAGAGTACAGTATGTCATAAATCATGTCTGAAATAAGTGGGATAACAAAACACTATTCTATCACCCTCCATGAAAATTAAGATATACTGTAGTATCATTTTAGATGATTACAACTACATTATTTGATGTTGTAAAACTACAATAAATCTAAATTAAATAAAGGTTAAATAAAAATAAATAAATAAAAATGTACCTGACTCGCCTCAGCAGGCTGGAATGTCCAAGCTCAAATGCCTCTGTACTCCAAATCAGCAAAATCAGGACTGCTTACCCCTGACATCCACATATTCATGCTGACCAAAAAACATTGTCCCCCCCCAAACCCCCCTCTGCACTGTTTTGAATTTTGTTAAAAGCAAACCTTATTTATTCATAGTCTCTTTGATTTACGTTAAGCTTGTCACCTTGGAAACCTTGAATTGATCAGCTGGAGAAGGCTGATGATATCAGTGCAAGCAGGGTTTGCAGGTAAAAAATGCCTGCATTTGTCTGGAAGGTGTCATCTTCTGTGATATGTGCTCTTGGTTCCTTTCACGGTTGCCATGGTGATTATTTAAGTCCAACCTACTATCAACAAACCTTTCAAATCTATGGACTGGGAGAATCCTTAATTTTCCTTTTTTCCCACTCTGTAACTGAATGTAAACAATGCATCAAAAGATACATTATTTTATCACTGCTCTGGCTCCTGATATGCATTGTTGATGTGTTCCTTACAGATTGTGATTTTGTGCTACTGTTATTTATAGTATTTGTGTGGGTGTGTAAAAATATGACTGAAAATGCATTGCATGGAGAGAGACAGCAGACATGGTTAATGTTATGTAAATAGGAAGTGTAGTTAAATCATTACTGTGCAGCTATAAATATAGCTCATAAGCTTCTTGTTTTATATATATACATATACATACACACAGTACCAGTCAAAGGTTTGGACACACCTACTCATTCAAGGGTTTTTCTTTATTTTTACTATTTTCTACATTGTATAATAATAGTGAAGACATCATAACAATGAAATAACACATGTTGAATCATATACTAACCAAAAAAGTGTTGTTTTATATTTTAGATTCTGCCTTGATGACAGCTTTGCACACTCTTGGCATTCTCTCAACCAGCTGGCATGCTTTTCCAATAGTCTTGAAGGAGTTCCCACATATTCTGATCACTTTTTGGCTGCTTTTTCTTCACTCTACAGTCCGGCTCATCCCAAACCATCTCTATTGGGTTGATGTCAAGTGATTGTGGAGGCCAGGTCATCTAATGCAGAACACCATCACTCTCCTTGGTCAAATATCCCTTACACAGCCTGGAGTTGTGTTTTGGGTCATTGTCCTGTTGATAAACAAATTATATTCCCACTGAGCTCAAACCAGATGGGATGGCGTATCGCTGCAGAATGCTGTGGTAGCCATGCTGGTTAAGTGTGCCTTGAATTCTAAATAAATCACATACACAGTCACCAGCAAAGCACCCCCACACCATCACACCACCTCCTCCACGCTTGACGGTGGGAACCACACATGCAGAGATCATCTGTTCACATACTCTGCGTCTCACAAAGACATGGCGGTTGGAACAAAAATCTCAAATTTGGACTTGAGACAAAAGGACAGATATCCACCGGTCTAATGTCCATTGCTTGTGTTTTTTGGCCCAAGCAAGTCTCTTCTTCTTGTTCGTGTCCTTCAGTAGTGCTTTCTTTGCAGCTATTCGACTATGATGTTGATGTTGAGATGTGTCTGTTACTTTGTACTCCGTGAAGCATTTATTTGGGCTACAATCTGATGTTCAGTTAACTCTGATGAACTTATCCCCTGCAGCAGAGGTAACTTTCTGTCTTCCTTTCCTCTTGCGGTCCTCATGAGAACATGATGGTTTTTTCGACTGCACTTGAAGAAACTTTCAAAGTTTTTGACATTTTCTTGATTGACTGACCTTCATGTCTTAAAGTAATGATAGACTGTCGTTTATCTTTGCTTATTTCAGCAGTTCTTGCCATAATATGGACTTAGAATTTGACCAAATAGGGCTATCTTCTGTATATCACCCCTACCTTGTCACAACACAATTGACTGTCTCAAATGCATTAAGAAGAAAATACATTTGTCATGACTTCTACTGAAGTCGATGCCTCTCCTTGTTCGGGCAGTGTTCGGCGGTCGACGTCGACGGTCTTCTAGCCATCGCTGATCCATTTTTCATTTTCCATTTGTGTTGTCTTGTTTTCCCACACACCTGGTTTCATTTCCCTCATTGTGTGTTGTGTATTTAGCCCTCTGTTGCCCCCCATGTCTTTGTACTTGATTGTTTATTGTTAGGTCGGTATGTTTTCGGCTGGTTTATTCCCGGGTGCTGTTTTACCCGTGTTTAGTGGCAACCGTTATTTTGTTCGCGCATTGGGTTTGTTACTTTGTGCTTTTGCTTTTATTAAAGTGCGTTGTTCACTTATCTCTGCTCTCCTGCGCCTGACTTCATGCACCAGCTACACCCACCGCCTGACAACATTCCACAAATTAACTTTTAACAAGGCACATCTGTTAATTGAAATGCATTCCAGGTGACTACCTCATGAAGCTGGTTGAGAGAATGGCAAGAGTGTTCAAAGCTGTCATCAAGGCAAAGGGTGCTACTTTGAAGAATCTCAAATATAAAATATATTTTGATTTGTTCAACACTTCTTTCGTTACTACATGATTCCATATGTGTTATTTCATAATTCTAATGTCTTCACTATTATTATTATCGGCATTCCAATTCATTCCAAAGGTGTCTGATGGGGTTGAGGTCAGGTCTCTGTCTAGGCCAGTCAAGTTCTTCCACACTGATCTCATCCAAACATTTCTTTATGGACCTCGCTTTGTACACTGGGGAATTGTCAAACCGTTGCCACAAAGTTTGAAGAACATAATCGTTGAGAATGTCATTGTATGCTGAAGCATTGCCAGATGGAGAAGCGTGATTCATCACTCCAGAGAACGCGTTTCCAGTGCCCAAGAGTCCAATTGCAGCAAGTTTTACACCGCTCCAGCCGACACTTGGTATTGCGCATGGTGATCTTAGGCTTGTGTGCTACTGCTCGGCCACAGAAACCAATTTCCTGAAGCTCCCGACTAAATGTTCTTGTGCTGACGTTGCTTCCAGGGGCAGTTTGGAACTCGGTAGTGAGTGTTGCAATCAAGGATAGATTATTTTTACGCGCTATGTGCTTCAAAACTCGTCGGTCCGTTCTGTGAGATTGTGTGGCCTACCACTTTGCGGCTGAGCCGTTGTTGCTCCTAGACGTTTCCACTTCACAATAACAGCACTTATGGTTGACCGGGGCAGCTCTAGCAGGGCAGAAATTTGGCACCTATGGCGGTGCCACATTGAAAGTCACTGAGCTCTTCAGTAGGGGCTATTCTACTGACAATGTTTGTCTATGGAGATTGCATGGCTGTGTGCTCGATTATATACACCTGCCAGCAAAGGGTGTGGCTGAAATAGCTGAATCCACTAATTTGAACTGGTGTCCAGATACTTTTGGCCATGTATATACATCCTATGAACAAGAAGATGAGAACCGAAAAGGTAGACTAAGCGATATGCCGAATATGCAGTATGTAAACATCATAGTGGGTCAATTTCCATAACAACTAAGATTGTTGTAGCGCAAGGCTCACCTTCTCCACTGTTTTGGTCCATTGGCTACCACACTAACAGCGTGAAGTGAACCCTTGCACATGCGCAGATACTGTGTGTGATTATTTGAAAGCAAAGTGTTGTATCTTAGACCGCAGCGGTCTAAGGCACTACATTTCATCTAAAGGCATCACTACATACCCTGGTTTGATTCCAGGCTGTATCACAACTGGCCATGATTGGGAGTCCCATAGGGAGGCACACAATTAGCCCAGCGTCGTCTGGGTTAGGGTTTGGTCAGGGTAGGCCGTCATTGTAAATAAGAATTTGTTCTTCTGACTTGCCTAGTTAAATAAAGGTACAATTAAAATGATAATGTATGTAAGAGATAGTTTTTCTTCCTTTTGCAAATGTCATTCACATGATTTTGTGTCAGTAAATCATAGTCCACTGTAATTGAAACATGGATTTTAAATTCGCCTGCTTTTCCAATGACTCACAATGCTGCATCTTAACAGTGTCACAATCTTGATGTGTGATAATCAATGCAATTATATAACATCACAAGCCACTTCTTCTCAAAACACTTTAGATTGTAACACTGCAATGTGAAACCACCCTCTGCCTTATATGATTTGTTTGGTTGGCTTGATGTTAGATTGGTTAGTTAGATAATCTATGGCAATTGCAATAATGGCATTTTCTTAAATGTGTGTGGAAATGTTTGCAGGCATGGTTGCTGAAATGTTGATGTCTCCTTGGAGCTTAACAATTTCTCCAGCTTACAAAATAGGTTAATTTCAAGTTTAAATTAATTTCAAAATGGCACGGGATTCAAGAAGATTTGTTGATAATAGTAGCTGGCCATGTTATTTGTGTTAAGGTTAGCGTTAGAGTTAGGGCTTGGGTTAGGGTAAAGGTTAAATTTGGAGTCAGGGCTTGGGTTAGGGTAAAGGTTCAATTTGGAGTCAGGGCTTGGGTTAGGGTAAAGGTTAAAGTTAGAGTCAGGGCTTGGGTTAGGGTAAAGGTTAAGGTTAGAGTCAGGGGTAGGGTTAGGATAAAGGTTCAATTTGGAGTCAGGGGCAGGGTTAGGGTAAAGGTTAAAGTTAGAGTCAGGGCTTGGGTTAGGGTAAAGGTTAAGGTTAGAGTCAGGGGTAGGGTTAGGGTAAAGGTTCAATTTGGAGTCAGGGGCAGGGTTAGGGTAAAGGTTAAAGTTAGAGTCAGGGCTTAGGTTAGGGTAAAGGTTAAGGTTAGAGTCAGGGGTAGGGTTAGGGTAAAGGTTCAATTTGGAGTCAGGGGCAGGGTTAGGGTAAAGGTTAAAGTTAGAGTCAGGGCTTGGGTTAGGGTAAAGGTTAAAGTTAGAGTCAGGGGTAGGGTTAGGGTAAAGGTTCAATTTGGAGTCAGGGGCAGGGTTAGGGTAAAGGTTAAAGTTAGAGTCAGGGCTTGGGTTAGGGTAAAGGTTAAAGTTAGAGTCAGGGGTAGGGTTAGGGTAAAGGTTAAGGTTAGAGTCAGGGGTAGGGTTAGGGTAAAGGTTAAGGTTAGAGTCAGGGGTGGGGTTAGGGTAAAGGTTCAGGTTAGAGTCAGGGGTAGGGTTAGGGTAAAGGTTAAGTTTAGAGTCAGGGGTAGGGTTAGGGTAAAGGTTAGAGTCAGGGGTAGGGGTAGGGTTAGGGTTAAGGTTAGAGTCAGGGGTAGGGTTAGGGTAAAGGTTAAGGTTAGAGTCAGGGGTAGGGGTAGGGTTAGGGTTAAGGTTAGAGTCAGGGGTAGGGTTAGGGTAAAGGTTAAGGTTAGAGTCCGGGCTAGGGTTAGGGTAAAGATGCCTACTCATAATTTGTTAAAATCACTTGATGATATCATTAGGTGTTACTGGAGATGAGTTTAGGGATAGGATAAGGGTTAAGGTTTGAGTTAGGGTTAGTAGATATTTCGTTGAAATGTTACTGATAGTCTGTAGATTGATAATTGTAAAGGACTGCACCAAGGGATGACCATGAAGCCAGCGAAGTAGATAACTTATTTCAGCAGAAGTGGTCTTGTACAGATTGGTGTTTTTCTGAACGGCAACGGATGTCCCTGTTCTAACACACGCATGCTGTGATCACTCATTGGAGTGACCTCTAGAAGCATGTTTACTGTGCATTAATAAAAATAGAATTTTCCATTGCGTCTACAAGCCCCCCCCAACTGGGTATTCATCAACAACCAACTGGGTATTCATCATGATGTCAGTTCTCTTTCTTTATTCATGGAGTTGTATGGCTGTTTATTCAATGCTATCTATTTCAAAAGCTGACCCCTGCTTGGTTGTTATGGAGGCAAAGTGTGGGAATTTATTGACCATCGACCACAGGTTGGCTACTGCAGTGATAATGTTAATGAATCAATACAGAGTGCTATCAGTGGCACAATTAAGGCTGTATTTCATGTTCCACACCAAGTTGTACCTCTGCAAGGGCAGCTCTACTGTCTGTCACTTCAAACTAGTGCATTAGTCTTTATTATCCTGACAAAATGAATCCCTGGTTGTGGATCTCATTAATGTTGCACTGGTGGGATAAACAGTCTGTGGTGAAAAACAAATAAGCGATTTATAGTGCCTTTGGTAATGAACCACAATGCACTTGCTTTTGACCTGCAAGTTATATTTGAGTTTATGATTATCAGTCATGCTAACAAATAAAAGATGATGAAAATATGCCAACACAGATGGTCCTGAACCCAAATGCCAACCTACAGTATTATAGTACAAACACAAAGTGCATTGGACCAGAATACAGATGTCTGAGGGTGTCCAGCATCAAACAAATCCAGCAGCATCTGGTTGCAGCCTGAGCATGTTTTAGGCACATTTGATGTGCTCAAAGAGTGTCAACAAATTGGAGAGATGGCATGTCCCATCTGCAGACTGTCTATTTATTTGTGTGAAATGTGCTATGGTAGAGAGACAAAATGGTTACACCGTCTCAAGCTTATTGAACTACTGCAGCCCTTTCTGTTTTATTTGTCAACAAACATATGGTATAAATATGGTATAACATGTCCATCTTCCTCATAACCAAACGTTTTCATAAAATGCTGAATTTCCAGTGACCTCTTTAGCCTTCCATGTCCTTCACGGATTAGTAATGTTCTGAGTAATGGTGTTTTGGCATAAAGTGATACATGTTTAACTAACAGAACAGAAAGTCATGTCTTCTACCAGACAACAGTATAATTAGTCTCATTCACCCAATATAATGGATGTGGTTGGTAGAGTTCATGCTAAATGTTTTTTGTTGTGTGCTTCAGTTTCTATTGCTGATTATGATTTCAGAGGTCTTCTGATTTTGTAATTTGATGGTAACATATTTTTCAAAATATTGTCTCAGTAGCGTTGACAAAGCTTTGATGAGTCAGCATTTTTTTCAATCTTCATTTGTTTCCAAAAATTGTGTTCTTCTTACATGCTTTTAGTTCCATTGTTATTTATCAAGGTAGAGCTCTAGCCTATACAATTGTGGACTGTTTATATTTCTGACATAACAGTTCTTAGAACAACAACATGCTTCTTAGAACAACAACATGCTTCTTAGAACAACAACATGCTTCTTAGAATAACAACATGCTTCTTAGAACAACAACATGCTTCTTAGAATAACAACATGCTTCTTAGAACAACATGCTTCTTAGAACAACAACATGCTTCTTAGAATAACAACATGCTTCTTAGAACAACATGCTTCTTAGAACAACAACATGCTTCTTAGAATAACAACATGCTTCTTAGAACAACAACATGCGTCTTAGAATAACAACATGGGTCTTAGAACAACAACATGGGTCTTAGAATAACAACATTCTTCTTAGAATAACAACATGGGTCTTAGAACAACAACATGGGTCTTAGAACAACAACATGGGTCTTAGAATAACAACATTCTTCTTAGAATAACAACATGGGTCTTAGAACAACAACATGGGTCTTAGAACAACAACATGCTTCTTAGAATAACAACATGGGTCTTAGAACAACAACATGGGTCTTAGAATAACAACATGGGTCTTAGAATAACAACATGGGTCTTAGAACAACAACATGCTTCTTAGAACAACAACATGCTTCTTAGAATAACAACATGGGTCTTAGAATAACAACATGGGTCTTAGAATAACAACATGGGTCTTAGAACAACAACATGCTTCTTAGAACAACAACATGCTTCTTAGAACAACAACATGCTTCTTAGAATAACAACATGCGTCTTAGAATAACAACATGGGTCTTAGAAAACATCAACAGACATGAAATTGTGAGCAATGTTTTCCAGTGGCAGATAATCAAAAAATGTGCTAACCTTACAGCTACTCTCGTCTTTTATCTATGAGTGGTTTTGGATTGACACAAATGTCTGCCTGGGAGTATTAGCAACAAGCATATTTAATTGAAATCATTGCTTGACATCTACATGCAGAAACACTCTATTTACTTTAAGCTAATGATTATTGGCAAAGAATGGCAGGATTTAACCTTGTTACTCTTTCATTGCAAAGCTTGTGAGGTTGAAAGGACAATGGCATAATCTCCTTTCATCAAAGATTCTACACCTCTTTGATGAGGTATAATGACTTGGTATAATCATACTGTGTGCAAGCGTTGTTGTGTGTGCTGTATTTCTCACCTTGGAGAAGAGTTCTGAATAGTGATTGCAAGTTCTCTTTCTGCTCCAGGTAAGATTATGATTAAGGCCATTGGGTTTGGGTACCTTTTCAGTTTGGGTCCGTTAGTTAACAATACAAAATGACTCCGCTTTCATGCATACTGCTTTTCAATCATAAATAAGCCAAGATATTGGAAGGTCCCCCTATGTTGCTCACAATATGACACAGTGAGAGATGAGACATGTGAAATGGAGCACCGAGGAAAATTTACCATATATTTGCATATGTCAACATACCCAAACACATATATATTTAATGTTTGTGAAGAGAGGTTCTTGTGTTCAGGCCTGAGGCTTCCAATGGGTAATGGAAGGGGGTGCTTTGTTGTGCTACAGAAATGCTGTTTCAGTGGCATATTTGAGAACAATATATAGCTGTTTCATACCAGAGTCATGCATAATATTCCCGAATTTACAGCGTGTAAATTCTTAGATTGGTCATCTAAAAGATCCATATTATATCTTATGTCTGTCTTTGATTTTATCCTCAGGTCAAACTTGTGGTGGTGTTGCACAAGGACTAAATGGAACGATAGAGAGTCCTGGCTTTCCCCACGGCTACCCAAACTATGCCAACTGTACCTGGATCATCATCACAGGAGAACGAAACAGGATACAGTTGTCATTTCACACCTTTGCTCTTGAAGAGGACTGTGACATCGTCTCTATTTATGACGGACAACCACAGCCAGGAAACCTGAAAATGAGGTAACAGACTTTTAATTACCCATATACATTTTTCTATGTAGGTCTACTGGGTGGTGATCTGAGAACATTTCTTAACAATGGCTTGGTTTTGCGTTCATTTGATTTTAGTGCTACTGTATTGTTGTACCATTAGTGGTCCTGTGTGGCGCTAGCAATGTCAAGTTGTTAATATACAGTTAATATACACCCCTTGACATTTTCAAAATGTTGTGGTGTTACAGCCTGATTTTTGTCACTGGTTTAAAATGAAAAAATGAAAAAAGCTCAAATGTCTTGAGTCAATAAGCATTCAACACCTTTGTTATGGCAAGCCTAAATAGGTTAAGGAGGACAAATGTGCTTAACAAGTCACATAATAAGTTGAATGGACTCACTCTGTGTGCAATAATAGTGTTTAGCATGATTTTTGAATGACTAACTCATCTCCGTACCCCACACATACAATTTTCTGTAAGGTCCCTCAGTCGAGCAGTGAATTTCAGACACAGATTCAACCACAAACACCAGGGAGGTTTTTCAATGCCTTGCAAAGAAGGGCATCCATTAGTAGATGGGTAAAATAAATAAAAAAGCAGACATTGAATATTCCTTTGAACACGGTTAAGTTAATAATTAGGGACGGTTCGAAATTTACAAAATGGTTACCTGGAGGAAAATGGGGGAGGATCAGGCTTTTTCAATTTCAGTCAAGGGGGCGGTTTAGATTTTTTAAATATCTAGTCTAGAGGAGGGTCATATAATTTGCAATTGATGAAATTTCAATATTTCTCAGTGTTTTATCATTATTTTCTTATTAAGCTATATATTGATGTGTGCCCGATGCTGCCCCTCATCTATGATTCTCTGCTGGGCACAATATCAATTGCACCTATAGACTATTTAGTGTGGTCTCCATAAAACAATCCATAGCCTATAGGCTATAGGCTACGAAGTGCATGCTCGGAGAAGCACAGAATAAAGTTATATTTCAAAGATAGATGCTGGGATGGAGTAAATAAAACAAGGCAGCATCACACACTGCAATGGATATTCTAAACCTGAGCTAGGCTTGCTCTGCTCTTGCTGATCAAAAACATTTTTATGTGCTGCTTAACCTATGGCAGTGCTGTGTAGGGAAGGTGGAAGTTAGGTGGAAGTTCTGTTCAGTTTGAGAAGGACAGCGCAAAGATGAGAAGGAGGACCGGAGGTCAACTTTGATAGCTTGCTACTACTGTACTATAATTAATCAATTTTGAAATCAGGCTGTAACACAACAAAATGTGGAATAAGACAAGGGGTATGAATACTTTCTAAAGGCACTGTACATGCTGACATGACAGCTTATTTCAGTATATAGATTCTTGTGCTATTGTGCTAAACATTTGAGTTTTGTTGTGTTGAACATTCCTGTGTACACACTGAATAGTTCTATTGGTGTTAAAAAGCCATTCATTCATTCCCAACTGTACTTAAAGTACCACAGTGAGTCTATCTTGCCATAAAAGAGACAATTCAACTCAAAACTTCTGAAACAAGTGAACATTTGTAATGACATGCAGGCTAAACAGCATCCCTGTGGTTGCCAATGTTGCACTTACCAGGTTTGAAGTATGCCGATAGGTTGGTACGGAGGGCATCCTCTGGGTGTTGAAGTGAATAATGGGAACCTGCAATCAATAAAGGCAATCTCAAAATACTTGTTTTCCAAGTGAAAACAGAATGGCTTTAATTAGATGCAGAAAGTGACAGATGATTAACACAACTATTTGCATAAAGAGGTTGAAGATAAACTTTTGCTGCTGAAAATGATTTTTTATTTTATTTATTCATTTGATTTAACCTTTATTTAACTAGGCAAGCCAGTTCGATTCCCTTGTATTTACATTGGTTTCACAGTATTTACAAAGTAAATGATGTGAGTGGCAATAGAAAGTTTTGATCAACTCAGTGCCATTGTGGTTTGAGTGTTCACCCTGAGATTGGAATGTTGAGAGTTCGATTCCCTGGTCGAGTCAAACCAAAGACTCTAAAATGGGATCTGGCGTTTCTCTGCTTACCAATCAGTATTAAGGAGATCGATTGGGGGTAAGGCCCTGTGATAGACTAGTGTCCTATCCAGGGGGTGTAGTTGTACATCAAGCTGCCTCACGATAGGCTCCTGCTTCTATGAGCCCTTCTGTCTTACACAAGCCAAGTCTACTTACTTAATTAATAGAAAGTGTGAGGCAGCACCCGCTCAATGTGATTCCATGCATAGCACCTAGTATAATGACGCAGATGTAACATGCATTCTGCTGTTGCAAGCAGAAGTCTAGGAGGTAAAGCCTATTAAGTTTTTATGTAGCATATACAGTGCCTTCAGAATGTATTCAAAGCCGTGACTTATTCCACATTTTGTTACAGCCGGAATACAAAATGGTTTAAATATATATTTTCCTCACCCATCTACACACAATACACGATAATGACAACATGAACACATGTTTTTAGAAATGTTAGTAAATTAGTTGAACATGAAATACAGAAATATTTAATTTACACACATGTAAGTATTCACACCTCTGAGTCAATACTTTATAGAAGCATATTTGGCAGTGATTACAGTTTCCTGTAAGTCTTTCTGGGTAAATCTCTAAGAGCTTTACACACCTGGATTGTACCCAGAAGTTTTTTTTTTTATTCTTCAAGCTTTGACAAATTGGTTGTTGACCATTGCAAGACAACCATTTTCAGGTCTTGCAATAGATTTTCAAGTAGATTTAAGTCAAAACTGTAACTCGGCCACTCCGGAACATTCACTGTGTAGATTTGGCCTTGTGTTTTAGGTTATTGTCCTGCTGAAAGGTGAATTCATCTCCTAGTGTCAGGTGGAAAGCAGACTGAACCAGGTTTTCCTCCAGGACTTTGTCTGTGCTTAGCTCCATTACGTTTATTTTTTAACCTGAAAAACTCCCCAGTCCTTAATGATTATTAGTATACCCATAACATGATGCAGCCATCACTATGCTTGAAAATATGGAGAGTGGTACTCATTAATGTGTTGCGTTGGATTTGCCCCAAACATAACATGACAAACGTTAACTTAATTGCTTTGCCACATTTTTTGTAGTATCGCTTTAGTGCCTTGTATGTTTTGGAATATTTTTATTCTATACAGGCTTCCTTCTTTTCACGCTCAGTTAGATTAGTATTGTGGAGTAACTACAATGTTGTTGATCCATCCACAGTTTTCTCCTATCACAGCCATGAACTGTTTTAAAGTCACCATAGGCCTCATGGTGAAATCCCTGAGAGGTTTCAAATAAAATAAAATACAATTGTATTTGTCACATGCGCCGAATACAACAGTTGTAGACCTTACCATGAAATGCTTACTTACAAGCCCTCAACCAACAATGCAGTTGGAGAAAAATGGCCTTCCCCTCCGGCAACTGAGTAAGCTGTATGCTTTTCAATGTATGCTTTTTAAAATGTTACCCAATTACCCAATAGGTGCCCTTCTTTGCGAGGCATTGGAAAACCTACCTGGTCTTTGTGGTTGAATCTGTGTTTGAAATTCACTGCTCAACTGAGGGACCTTACAGATAATTGTATGTGTGGGGTACAGAGATGGGGTAGTCATTAATTGTTAATTATTGCACACAGAGCGAGTCCATGCTACTTATAATGTGACTTGTTAAGCAAGATTTTACCCCTGAACTTATTTAGGCTTGCCATAACAAAGGGGTTATTTGATCCCCTGCTGATTTTGTATGTTTGCCCACTGACAGAGAAATGATCAGTCTATAATTTTAATGGTAGGTTTATTTGAACAGTGAGACAGAATAAAAACCAAAGAAGTCCAGAAAAACGCATGTCAAAAATGTTATAAATTGATTTACATTTTAATGAGGGAAATAAATATTTGACCCCTCTGCAAAACATGATTTAGTACTTGGTGGCAAAACCCTTTCTGGCAATCACAAAGGTCAGATGTTTCTTGTAGTTGGCCACCAGGTTTGCACACATCTTAGGAGGGATTTTCTCCCACTCCTCTTTGCAGATCTTCTCCAAGTCATTAAGGTTTCGAGGCTGACATTTGGCAGCTCGAACCTTCAGCTTCCTCCACAGATTTTCTATGGGTTTACGGTCTGGAGACTGGCTAGGCCACTCCAGGACCTTAATGTGCTTCTTCTTGAGCCACTCCTTTGTTGCCATGGCTGTGTGTTTTGGGTCATTGTCATGCTGGAATACCCATCCACGACCCATTTTCAATGCCCTGGCTGAGGGAAGGAGTTTCTCACCCAAGATTTGACGGTACATGGCCCCGTCCATCGTCCCTTTGATGCGGTGAAGTTGTCCTGTCCCCTTAGCAGAACCCCCCCCCCCCCCCCCCCAATGCATAGTTTCCACCTCCTTGTTTGACGGTGGGGATGGTGTTCTGGGGTCATAGGCAGCATTCCTCCGCCTCCAAACACACCAAAGAGCTCCATTTTGGTCGCATCTGACCACAACACTTTCACCCAGTTGTCCTCTGAATCATTCAGATGTTCATTGGCAAACTTCAGACGGGCATGTACAGTTGGAAGAACAAGTATTTGATACACTGATGATTTTGCAGGTTTTCCTACTTACAAAGCATGTAGAGGTCTGTCATTTTTATCATAGGTACATTTCAACTGTGAGAGACGGAATCTAAAACAAAAATCCAGAAAATCACATTGTATGATTTTAAAGTAATTAATTTGAATTTTATTGCATGACATAAGTATTTGATACATCAGAAAAGCAGAACTTAATATTTGGTACAGAAACCTTTGTTTGCAATTACAGAGATCATACGTTTCCTGTAGTTCTTGACCAGGTTTGCACACACTGCAGCAGGGATTTTGGCCCACTCCTCCATACAGACCTTCTCCAGATCCTTCAGGTTTTGGGGCTGTCACTGGGCAATACGGACTTTCAGCTCCCTCCAAAGATTTTCTAATGGGTTCAGGTCTAGAGACTGGCTAGGCCACTCCAGGACCTTGAGATGCTTCTTACGGAGCCACTCCTTAGTTGCCCTGGCTGTGTGTTTCGGGTCGTTGTCATGCTGGAAGACCCAGCCAAGACCCATCTTCAATGCTCTTACTGAGGGAAAGAGGTTGTTGGCCAAGATCTCGCGATACATGGCCCCATCCATCCTGCCCTCAATAAGGTGCAGTCGTCCTATCCCCTTTGCAGAAAAGCATCCCCAAAGAATGATGTTTCCACCTCCATGCTTCACGGTTGGGATGGTGTTCTTGGGGTTGCACTCATCTTTCTTCTTCCTTCAAACACTGCGAGTGGAGTTTAGACCAAAAAGCTCTAATTTTGTCTCATCAGACCACATGACCTTCTCCCATTCCTGCAGGATTTCAGTCCTTAACGGCATAGTGTGTTGCCAATTGTTTTCTTGGTGACTATGGTCCCAGCTGCCTTGAGATCATTGACAAGATCGTCCCGTGTAGTTCTGGGCTGATTCCTCACCGTTCTCATGATCATTGTAACTCCACGGGGTGAGATCTTGCATGTAGCCACAGGCCGAGGGAGATTGACAGTTATTTTGTGTTTCTTCGATTTGCGAATAATCGCACCAACGGTTGTCACCTTCTCACCAAGCTGCTTGGTCTTGTAGCCCATTCCAGCCTTGTGTAGGTCTACAATCTTGTCCCTGACATCCTTGGAGAGCTCTTTGGGCTTGGCCATGGTGGAGAGTTTGGAATCTGATTGATTGATTGCTTCTGTGGACAGGTGTCTTTTATACAGGTAACAAACTGAGATTAGGAGCACTCCCTTTAAGAGTGTGCTCCTAATCTCAATCTCAGTTACCTCTATAAAAGACACCTGGGAGCCAGAAATCTTTCTGATTGAGAGTGGGTCAAATACTTATTTCCCTCATGAAAATGCAAATCAATTTATAACATTTTTACATGCGTTTTTCTGGATTTTTTTTGTTTTTATTCTGTCTCTCACTGTTCAAATAAACCTACCATTAAAATTATAGACTGATAATTTCTTTGTCAGTGGGAAAACGTACAAAATCAGCAGGGGATCAAATACTTTTTTCCCTCACTGTACTTATTCTACCCTACCAAGCAAAAAAGCAGTAACTGCTCATTTGGTCAAAAATGTGTTAATGTCATTTTTGCTACATTAAATACATGCTTAATCATGTGGACAAGTATCCTGCCTCTATTGTATTGTGTTTTTGGAGAAAATGGGGGTCATGTTAGCAGTAACTGCATAAAGTTACAGTGAAAACTTTTTCTCAGTTCCGCGATATGAGCAGTTACTGCCTGTTTGATTGGTAGGGTAGAATACATTTAAAATTCAGAATGTAACACAACAAAACATGTGGAAAATGTCAAGGGGTATGAATACTTTCTGAAGGCACTGTAGCCCCTTACTGTCATGTCTATGAAATCCAATGTACTGCCTGGGCTTGCACAAGTAGAAGACCAATGGACTGCCTGGGCTTGCACAAGTAGCAGCCCAATGGACTGCATGGGCTTGCACAAGTAGAAGAACGTGGAGTAGCTATAGTAAAACCACTACTACTATTATTATTGATATACAATGATGATGATGATGATGGTGATGGTGAGGATGATGTTTATCGTTATCATTATTATCACTATTGTGTTTTGCCATTTTGTATGCTGAAAGAAAGTGGCCTAATGCAGATGCAAAAAGAACAACAGCATGCCAATGGATTTGAGGTCTCATTTAATCTGGCACTGAACTAGCTGCAGACAGATAGACTGGAAGGGATTCTGTGCAGATGCTTAATGTGGCCTGATTAGAGAGGGAACATATTTAGAGACATATGCATATGGCCTGACAATGAGTAACTCTTCCTGATTGGAGATGGAGACAATGCACTGGTGCTTACCTCATCACAGTATAGTGCAGTACATGCGTTCAGTTGTGTTCTAAGTATGCGTTCAGTTGTTTTAAGTATGCGTTCAGTTGTGCTTTAAGTATGTATTCAGTTGTGCTTAAGTATGCGTTCAGTTGTGCTTTAAGAATGCGTTCAGTTGTGCTTAAGTATGCGTTCAGTTGTGCTTTAGGTATGCGTTCAGTTGTGTTTTAAGTATGCGTTCAGTTGTGTTTTAAGTATGCGTTCAGTTGAGCTTTATGTATGCATTCAGTTGTGCTTTAAGTATGCGTTCAGCTGCGCTTTATGTATGCGTTCAGTTGAGCTTTATGTATGCATTCAGTTGTGCTTTAAGTATGCGTTCAGCTGCGCTTTATGTATGCGTTCAGTTGAGCTTTATGTATGCATTCAGTTGTGCTTTACGTATGCGTTCAGTTGTGTTTTAGGTATGCGTTCAGCTGCGCTTTATGTATGCGTTCAGTTGAGCTTTATGTATGCGTTTAGTTGTGCTTTACGTATGCGTTCAGTTGTGTTTTAGGTATGCGTTCAGCTGCGCTTTATGTATGCGTTCAGTTGAGCTTTATGTATGCGTTCAGTTGTGTTTTAGGTATGCGTTCAGTTGTGTTTTAAGTATGCGTTCAGGTGTGTTTTAAGTATGCGTTCAGTTATGTTTTAGGTATGCGTTCAGTTATGTTTTCCATGAGTTTGTGTACTTACCAAAGCTGTATTGCAGATTTAAAGGTACAGGCCTTAGTTCTGCAGTTTCACTACAGGGCTAATATGTAGGGCATGCAGTGTTGCTAAGAAAGACTGGTGTTAATTATAGCTTTAGATCTCTTACTGTTTCTAGAAATACTACATACTTTACTGTGCATCATAGCACTTTCACTGTTTGTACATAAAATAAGCCATCCTTGGTTGGTTTTATGCGACTTCCATCTCATTCATTTTCTATTCACAGGCTGTTCACATAAGCTTAATGAACTTCTTATTGTCCTTTTTAAGTGGTCTGCGATACCCTGCTCGAGGGTGTTTAAAAATCCATACTCCTCGATCCTCTTAAAAATTCAAAAGAGTTGATATAGTCATTAGGATTATGATACAAAATATCACAAAAAGGAATCAAGTAATGAAGTCATCTTCACTTTGTATATCAACTTCCTTCAGAGAATGATTATATTTCATCCAGCCCCTCCCTCAGTTTTATAATTTTATTAACCTTAACGTGTGTGTGTGTGCGTGCGTGTGTGTGTGTGTTATAAAGTTCATATTAGCCCAAATCCTTAATGGATGTCCTGACAATCTTAATCTTATCTTAATGATCTGAGACATTGAAAAGACAAAACCTGAAACAGTATTAAGCTAATAATGATTGACTGTTTAGTTTTAAAATGGAAGTGAACAGATGGGAGTCGTGATGTATCCATAAATCTGTAGAAAACCTGTCAATATGAACCTATAGCGGGGAGTCTGTGACACTGACCACACATGACTTTGTTGGCAATGCCTTAATGTAAATTCTAAAAGCGTCTGTCCAATTCAATGTCTAAGCACAACATGTCTTTAGAATCTGTGCTTGTTGGACATAGCTAGATTTCCTTGACTCTGGTTGCACTCGATTCAGCTCGCTTGGCTTAGCCTTTGCTCAGAGCAATACATTCAGTGAAACGTTTCACAACAAATGGCTTGAAATCGCAGGCGAACTCCACCCACCCGAAACAACCTGCTGGGTTATAAGTCATGTGTGCTCTCTCTGGATTTGTATCCGTCATCCCTCCCATGCAAAATGCAAACCAAGCTTTGTGGAACAGGAGGATATGAGTAAGGAAGTTAAGTTTGAATTTCAAGTGCATACAGTAGCTGTGCCCTGTAGTATTAGTTGGGCGTTATTCAATCCGTATCCCGGAAGTTCAGCTTTACAGTGCGATTGAAACTTAAAGGCAAAGTTCCTGCGTTGGTGGAGACTGCATTCATGGTAAAAACTGCATATGTTAGCTCAATCTGAATATACCTTTAATTTTCTATTGCGCAATCTGTAACGCTTCAGAGCCATGGATCAATTAAAATGTTATTCAGTCTCTTGGCCAGTGTTAAAATACCAAGCTGATGATAAATGGGGTGGCAGGGTAGCCTAGTGGTTAGAGCGTTGGACTAGTAACCTCCGCTACAAGACCATGGTGCTTGCCTACGGAGCTGTGAGGGGAACGGCACCTCAGTACCTCCAGGCTCTGATCAGGCCTTACACCCAAACAAGGGCACTGCGTTCATCCACCTCTGGCCTGCTCGCCTCCCTACCACTGAGGAAGTACAGTTCCCGCTCAGCCCAGTCAAAACTGTTCGCTGCTCTGGCCCCCCAATGGTGGAACAAACTCCCTCACGACGCCAGGACAGCGGAGTCAATCACCACCTTCCGGAGACACCTGAAACCCCACCTCTTTAAGGAATACCTAGGATAGGATAAAGTAATCCCTCTCACCCCCCCCCCCCTTAAAAGATTTAGATGCACTACTGTTCCACTGGATGTCATAAGGTGAATGCACCAATTTGTAAGTCGCTCTGGATAAGAGCGTCTGCTAAATGACTTAAATGTAAAATGTAAATGTAACCTTGTCAGCTACAAGGTGTCATTCTGCCCCTGAACAGGCAGTTAACCCACTGTTCCTAGGCCGTCATTGAAAATAAGAATTTGTTCTTAACTGACTTGCCTCGTTAAATAACTATGCATTTCATTATACACTCAGTACCTTGCCAGTTAATTAGTACACCCATCTAGGTACCAGGTCGGACCCCCTTTGCCTCCAGAACAGCCTGAATTATTTGGGGCTTGGATTCTACAAGGTGTCGGAAACGTTTAAACATTGCTCAATTGGTTTCAAGGGACCTAACGCGTACCAGGAAAACATTCCCCACACCGTTACACCACCAGCCTGTACCGTTGACACCAGGCAGGATTGGGTCAGGGACTCTGCTGTTTACGCCAAATCCTGACTCTGCCATCAGCATGACGCAACAGGAACCGGAATTCTTCGGACCAGCCATTCCTCAGTTTTTAGTTGATAGGAGTGGAACCCGGTGTGGTTGTTTGTAGCATGCCTGTAAGCTTGCACGATTCTTGCCATTCTTCTTCAACCTCTCATCAATATGCTGTTTTTGCCCACAGAACTGCTGTTGACTGGATGTTTTTTGTTTGTCTCACCATTCTCTGGAAAACCCTAGACACTGCCGTGCATTAAAATCCCAGGAACCGACCGTTTTTGAGACACTGGAACCGGCACGCCTGGCACTGACGATCATATCACGCTTAAAGTCTCTTAGGTCATTTGTTTTGCCCATTATAACTCTCAATTAAACAGTAACGGAAAAATCGACAGTTCTGCCCTTGAGCAAAGCAGTTAACCCCCACAACAACTGCTCCCCGGGCGCCGATAACGTCGATTAAGGCAGCCCCCCGCAGAAGACACATTTCGGTTGTGCAACCGACGAGGTATCCCCTTCCCTGCTGTAGGAGTGAACCATTTTCGTGAACCGGGTGGTATACCTAATAAACTGGTGTACAGCGTTCAAGGTCAAGATAACAATGTTGAAAAGGACATGCAAATATTTTATTTATTGTATTTATGTATTTATAGGGGACAATGCACGTGAATCAACATCAATATTACAATAATGTAACAATCAATCAATTAAGTGTATTTATAAAGCCCTTTTTACATCAGCCAAAGTCACAAAGTGCTCTACAGAAACCCTGCCTAAAACCCCAAACAGCAAGCAATGCAGATGTAGAAGCACGGGGGCTAGGAAAAACTCCCTAGAAAGTCCGGAACCTAGGAAGAAACCTAGAGAGGAACCAGGCTCTGAGGGGTGGTCTGTCCTCTTCTGTCTGTGCCGTGTGGAGATTATAACAGAACATGGCAGAAATGTTCAAATGTTCATAGATGACCAGCAGTGGCAGATAATAATAATCACAGTGGTTGTAGAGGGTGCAACAGGGCCGCACCTGAGTAAAGGAGTAAATGTCAGTTGGCTATTCAAAGCTGATCATTCAGAGACAGCAGGTGCGGTAGAGAGAGAGTCCAAAACAGCAGGTCCGGGACAAGGTAGCACGTCCACTGAACAGGTCAGGGTTCCATAGCCGCAGGCAGAGCAGTTGAAACTGGAGCAGCAGCATGACCAGGTGGACTGGGGACAGCAAGGAGTCATCAGGCCAGGTAGTCCTGAGGCATGATCTTAGAGCTCAGGTCTTCCGAGAGAAGAGAGTGAGAAAGAGAAAGAGAAAAAGGGAGAGAGAGAATTAGAGGGAGCGTACTTAAATTCACACAGGACACTGGATAAGACAGGAGAAATACTCCAGAAATAACAGACTGCACACGCTTTTTCAGTTCTGCCCACAAATTCTCTATAGGATTGAGGTCAGGACTTTGTGATGGCCACTCCAATACCTTGACTTTGTTGTCCTTAAGCCATTTTGACACAACTTTGGAAATATGCTTGGGATCATTGAACATTTGGAATACCCATTTGCAACCAAGCTTTAACTTCCTGACTGATGTTTTGAGATGTTGAAGCAACATATCCACATAATTTTCAATTCGTCATGATGCCATCTATTTTGGGAAGTGCACCAGTTCCATCTGCAGCAAAGCACCCCCACAACATGATGCTGCCACTCCGTGCTTCACGGTTGGGATGGTGTTCTTCGGCTTGCAAGCCTCCCCCTTTTTCTTGCATACATAAAGATGTTCATTATGGACAAACACTTCGATTTCATCAGACCAGAGGACATTTCTCCAAAAAGTACAATATTTGTCCTCATGTGCAGTTGCAAAATGTAGTCTGGCTTTTTTATGGCGGATTTGGAGCAGTGGCTTCTTCCTTGCTTGAGCGGCCTTTCAGGTTATGTCAGTATAGGACTCGTTTTACTGTGGATATAGATGCTTTTGTACCTGTTTCCTCCAGCATCTTCACAAGGTCCTTTGCTGTTGTTCTGGGATTGAGTTGCACTTTTCGCACCAAAGTATGTTCATCTCTAGGAGACAGAACGCGTCTCCTTCCTGAGTGGTATGACGGCTGCGTAGTCCCATAATGTTTATACTTGCACACTATTGTTTATACAGGTGAACATGGTACCTTCAGGCGTTTGGAAATTGCTCCCAAGGATGAACCAGACTTGTGGAGGTCTCCAATTTATTGTCTGAGGTCTGATTTCTTTGGATTGTCCCATGATGTCAAGCAAAGAGGCACTGAGTTTGAACAACAAACACAACAAACAGCAGGTAAAATGGCGTTGACTAGGCAACGGGGCCGACAGGTAAAACAAACAAGCAGAATGGAGTACCGTGATTAATGGACAGTCCAGCGTGCGTCAGCTATGTAGCCAAGAGATCAGTGTCCAGGGGGCAGCGGTGGATGGGCAAGGAAGCTGGGCTGGCGAGTGTTATCCAGGTTTTTAAAAAACTAACAATGACTAAATAGCTTGTAGCTAGTTAGCTGGTTAGCGTCTGGAGGTTCTTGAGTGTGTCATAAAAATAAAATTAAAATTAAAAGTAATAGCGATTCCGTATCACATTGGGTGAGGCAGGTTTCCGGAAGGTATAAACAAAATAAAAATCAAAAAGAGATAGAAAGTAAATGGGGTCAGAGAGTGAATTGGGACGCGGTGGTTCAGACGGTTAGCAGGCCTGTGCTAACAAGCTAACAGTTCGTAGGCCCGGGCTAGACAAGGTAGCAGTTAGCGGACCTGAGCTTGACAAGCTAGCCGTTAGCAGGCCGAATTAGCAAGCAGGGAGATAGCGAGGGCTAGAGAGTTAACCTTTGGGGGACGTCACGATGGGGTGAGTCTGTTTATTCCTCTTCATGCGGTGACATCGACAGACTGGTCGTGGGCCCGGGTAATTGTAGCCCAGGAGTATGCTACAGGTGCTCTAGTACGCTAGGTGAGCTGGAGACACAGCGATTCAGAAAGCTCGCGGGCCTTGGCCAGCAGATGGATCTTTGGCGATGTCGCAGCGGAAAAGCCTGTTGAAACCACCTCGGACGATTATGTCGGCGGACCAGTCGTGATGGATCGGCGGGGCTCCGTGTCGGCAGTAGAGGGTCCAGGCCAATTGGCAAAATAGGTATTGTTGGACCTCTTCGGCTAGTCGGGAGATGGGCTTAGCTCGAGGCTAGCTCAAGGCTAACTGGTGCTTGCTCTGGGACAGAGACGTTAGCCAGGAGTAGCCACTCGGATTGCAGCTAGCTAGTTGCGATGATCCGGTGTAAAGGTTCAGAGCTTGCGGTAGGAATCCGGAGATGTGGTAGAGAAAAAGCAGTCTTATATGCTCTGGGTTGATGTCGCGCTGGTGTCCTAGTTAGCTTTGAAGACCGCTAGCAGTGGCTAGCTACTAGCTAGTAGCTAGTTAGCTGGCTAGCTTCTGATGAGGGTTCTGGTTCTAAAGTATAGAAAAAGCAGATCCGTACCACATTGGGTGATGCGGGTTGCAGGAGAGTATATTCAGCCTGTAGTTGGAAAGTGAGATTAAAATATGTACGAAATATATACAGAAAAAAAAAAACGAGGAAAACTATATTTACACTATATTTACACCAGACAGGACGGGACAAGACAAAACACACGTCCGACTGCTACGCCAGTAAGACCAGTCTGAACGAGTGGACCCTAACGTGACGCAGAGTTTTTTCAGGCGCATGTGCATTTCTTGTTTACCTTTTACATATTATAGATCATTTAGGCTAAAAAACAACCTGAGGATTGAATATAAACATGGTTTGACATGTTTCTCTGAGCTTTACGGATACAATTAGAATTTTTTTGTCTGATTGTTTTGACTAAGTGAGCCTGTGGATTACTGAAGAAAAAGCGGTAACAAAACGGAGGTTTTTGGATATAAAGAGACTTCATCGAACAAAAGGAACATTTATTGAGTAAATGAATGTCTTCTGATTGCCACCATATGAAGATCATCAAAGGTAAGGGATTCATTTGATCTCTTTTTTTGAGTTTTGTAACGCTTCTGCTTGGCTGGTTACTGTTTGTAGTAATTTGTTCTGGGCTATGTATGTTCTGGGCTAGGTATGCTTTCGCAGAAAAGCATTTTATTAATATGACACTGTGGTTGGTTTAACAAGAAGTTCATCTTTAAACCTATGTATAATATGTTTTGTTTTCTGAATTTTTATAATGAGCATTTCTGTAATTGAATTTGGCGCTCTGCAACCTCACAGGATGTTGGCCAGATGGGACGCTAGCGTCCCACATACCCTAGAGAGGTTAACCCCACCACAGTGTCCGATTTCAAAAAGGCTTTACGACGAAAGTACACCAAACGATTATGTTAGGTCAGCACCTTGTCACAGAAAAACACAACCATTTTTACAGCCAGAGAGGAGTCACGAAAAGCAGAAATATAGATCAAATGAATCACTAACCTTTGATGATCTTCATCAGATGACACTCATAGGACTTCATGTTACACAATGCATGTATGTTTTGTTCGATTAAAAATCTCAGTTTACATTGGCGCGTTATGTTCAGTAATGTTTTGCTTCCAAAACATCTGGTGATTTTGCAGAGATCCACATTCCAGGAATCCCAGTTCCACAATAAATGTTTGTTTTGTTCGATAAAGTCCATCATTTATGTCCAAATACCTCCTTTTCGTTTGCACGTTCAGTTCACAAATCCAAATTCATGAGGCGCTAGGTCCAGACGAAAAGTCAAAAAGTTCCATTACAGTTCGTAGAAACATGTCAAACGATGTATATAATCAATCTTTAGGATGTTTTTAACATAAATCTTCAATAATGTTTCAACCGGAGAATTCCTTTGTCTTTAGAAATGTAATGGAACGCACCAGACTGAGCTCATGGCACTCTGCCAGACCTCTGGTTGAAACAGCTCTCATTCTCTCCTCCTTCACAGTAGAAGCCTCACACATAGTTCTAAAGACTGTTGACATCTAGTGGAAGCCTTAGGAAGTGCAATCGGACCAAATGTACACTGTATCTTGGATAGGCAATGACTTGAAAAACTACAAACCTCAGATTTCCCACTTCCTGGTTGGATTTTTTCTCAGGTTTTTGCCTGCCATATGAGTTCTGTTATACTCACAGACATCATTCAAACAGTTTTAGAAACTTCATTCAACCAGTTGTCTATCCAAATCTACTAATAATATGCATATCTTAGCTTCTGGTTCTGAGTAGGAGGCAGTTTACTCGGGGCACCTTATTCATCCAAGCTACTCAATACTGCCCCCCAGCCATAAGAAGTTTTAACAAGAAATTTGTGGAGTGGTTGAAAAACAAGTTTTAATGACTCCAACCTAAGTGTATGTAAACTTTCGACTTCAACTGTATGTCAATGACCCGGGGTTAGCCAAAAGCTCATTTGCACGTGTAGTACCTTTGCAGGAAAGGGCCTTTACTCTGCCACTATACAAATACTCACTAAAACAATACAAACTACAAATACATTACATCCAATTAACAAGAACAGCTCGTTGGGAAGAATCAATGGATTTCTTAGAGAAGAACATACAAACAGTCTTGTCGATATTTTAATGCAGACAATAATTAGTCATCCATTTGGAAATATGTAACATATTTTTAGTTAACTTGTTTACAACACGTTTTTATTTATTTTTTAGTGTACATACAGAACTTTTTCGTCGCTCTGGATAAGAGCGTCTGCTAAATGACTTAAATGTAAATGTAAATGTAATGCATACATCTACATGTTAACTTGTGGGCAAGTAAGTGGGAGATCATTTATGTAGATGGTAAACAGAAGGGGGCCTAATATTGACCCATATGGGACCCTAATGTTATTGTAAAGAGAGTCTGACTGAGTGTCCCCCAGATGAACCCTTTGACTTCTGTTTGTCAGATAGGAATACATCCAACTAAATGACTTCGGTGGACACAGTAAGGGCAGATAGTTTGGATATGAGGACCTCTTGATACACAGTATCAAAGGTCTTTTTAAGATCCAAAAAGACTGGCCGACTTCACCACGTATGTCCAGTTTAGATTTAATGCACTCCAGAAAATAGCAATTGGCTGTTTCGGTAGAATGGTTAGTTCTGAAACTGAATGGCATTTTATGTATTGAGTTGCCCTGAATGAGGTGATCAGTCAGATGATCATCCACCCATCTTTCAGCTACTTTTGATAGCACTGGAAGAATGCTTATAGGTTGGTAATTTTCCACCAGTGTTTGGTCACCAGATTTCAAAACAGGTATCATTACAGCAGACTTCCAAGCATTGGGGAAGGACCCATATTTGATGGACAGATTAACTAGATGTACAATAGGGACAATCAGAGAATATTTGTGTCTCTTCAGGAATACAGCGTTTAGACAAAATACAGAGTTTGTTCTGGAGCTCCTGAAGAAGCTAATAATACTGTCCACTGCTGACGCTGATATTTCAGGAATTCTGAATATTGGTTTATTATTGTCTATGGGAACTGTGGTTTTGGTTGAAAATCTTTGAGTCAGTTCCCTGACAGAGTCAACAAAAAACTGGTTAAAGGTGGTGGGTATGAAATATGAGTCTTGAATTATAATCCCATTAACCTTTAATTCACTATGTTTTTTGGACTTTTCATCTCCTCTCCCTGTTAGTTTGTTGAGATTTTCCCAAATCACTTTACCATTTCCTTTTCCTTCACTGATCACTCAAAGAAAGTGCTGTTAATATACGTCTTTCATCATTCTGACCAGAATTTAGTGCTTTTTTCAAGGAAAGATCCCGTTCTCTCATCTGCATCCAGAGGTCCTCTTTGAGCCATCGTAGAGAGGGTTTCCGTCTTGGCTTACGTTGAAATTTCCTAGTAAAAGAGGTATCCACTTTGTCAATAGCTGACATAAATGTTCTGTATCCAGACTCTGGGTCTTCATTGCTTAACAGATCAGACCAGTCAATTTGACTTACAGCTGCATCGTAGTTACTCTGCTCACTTTTCAGGGTTGTTTTATCGTATTGTTGCACATTAATATGGATCTTAAATCTTTTTTTAGTTATCTTTATAATCCCCAATGGAACATTGTGGTAAGATATGCCAGTTAGTAAGTTAATGGACTTAGTTTTTCGATCAGGTCTGTTAGTAAACACCAGATCAGTTTGAGTCTGGCATGACTGTGTTACTCTGCTTGGTCCTTGTATTAGTTGAGTCAGTTTGAAATACATAATATTATGTGTAAAAGTAAGTGTTTGGAGAGAAATTAAAAAGTGCCCTGCAACACACAAGCAAAATCACTAGTGAAGTACATTAAACAGCAAGACATGCGCAAAAAAACAAAAAAATATAGGCCTATTTTTAAGTTTAACCAAAAGACAAATCTGAGAACAGTGAGGAAGTCTGAGTCACAGACATAGGCAGAGAGAGCGTTCCCAACTGTCGAGGCCGCTTGAGAGAAAGTTCGATCTCCACTTCAATCGATTTCTGTCTTTTACCTCGCAATTCTGTTCCAAAATGGTAAAGGCGCAACGCATTCCATCTCATTTAAGTGTGTGTGAAGACATGAATAACTTCTCTCTTAATAGTCTGTTAACACACCCTGCTCACACAGTGTGCCGACGTGTTGATGTCATCACCGTGCTTCTACATCTGCATTGCTTGCCTTTTGGGGGTTTTGGGCTGGATTTCTATATAAGCACTTTGTGACATCTGCTGATGTAAAAAGAGCTGTATAAATACATGTGATTGATTGATTTACATCAAGGTAGAAACTAGCCTTAGCAGATCATTACACGTGCAAAGATCACTGGTTATCTGGTCTCCTCTCCAAAGATCACTGGTTATCTGGTCTCCTCTCCAAAAATTACTGGCTATCTGGTCTCCTCTCCAAAAATCACTGGTTATCTGGTCTCCTCTCCAAAAATCACTGGTTATCTGGTCTCCTCTCCAAAAATCACTGGTTATCTGGTCTCCTCTCCAAAAATCACTGGTTATCTGGTCTCCTCTCCAAAGATCACTGGTTATCTGGTCTCCTCTCCAAAAATCACTGGTTATCTGGTCTCCTCTCCAAAAATCACTGGTTATCTGGTCTCCTCTCCAAAAATCACTGGTTATCTGGTCTCCTCTCCAAAAATCACTGGTTATCTGGTCTCCTCTCCAAAGATCACTGGTTATCTGGTCTCCTCTCCAAAGATCACTGGTTATCTGGTCTCCTCTCCAAAGATCACTGGTTATCTGGTCTCCTCTCCAAAAATCACTGGTTATCTGGTCTCCTCTCCAAAGATCGTAGCTCAGACTCTGTAAAGGGGGATTTCTTTACCCCGTCCCCCTTTTTCACCAATGGCTATTTATCCTTAAGGATTTAATAGTATGGTAATGGAATGTTGTGTTTATGCTAATTAAACACAAGGCATTACCAGAGGGCTTGGAGCGGTGCTCCAGTGACAAGGAGTATACGTCTCTGGTGAACCTCTCCTGGGCTGAGATGGGACTCTACCTCTGTGTCTGTGTAGAGTGAAAAACATTGCTCACCATGACTGCAGTGTCAAGCTTTATTACACTGTGAGCCTCGACCAATAAACGCTGCCTGCTACCATCACAGATGCCCTTTCTCTCTCTCTCCTCAGCTCCAAAAGTGTGATGATTACCTCTAAGATGCTGGATGTTAACTGTGACTTACCGCCACAAGGTGTCAGTGAAACCTAAATTCATGTGTTCTTATGATAATGACATGCATCATACATATTTTTACAGAAAACCCTACATTCAGCAAGGAAAATAGGGCAGGCAAAGATAACCAGTGACTTGAACAAATCCAGCACAGGGGGATAGGGACTCAAGCTAGCTGAACTGAGTAAGCATGGGGAGGATGGGGAGGAAGTGGCTTTGCCCGGTTGGTCGTATTGTTGCGCTTAGATAATTCTATAAGCTGCTTTATACATGTCTCAGAATGGTATCAAAAGTTGAAGGCAGATAACAAATAGTGCCATACCAGCAACACACAGCTGTATAGTACTGCAGGCCCAACAAACCCAGCTGTATAGTACTGCAGGCCCAACAAACCCAGCTGTATAGTACTGCAGGCCCAACTAACCCAGCTGTATAGTACTGCAGGCCCAACTAACCCAGCTGTATAGTACTGCAGGCCCAACAAACCCAGCTGTATAGTACTGCAGGCCCAACAAACCCAGCTGTATAGTACTGCAGGCCCAACAAACCCAGCTGTATAGTACTGCAGGCCCAACTAACCCAGCTGTATAGTACTGCAGGCCCAACAAACCCAGCTGTATAGTACTGCAGGCCCAACTAACCCAGCTGTATAGTACTGCAGGCCCAACAAACCCAGCTGTATAGTACTGCAGGCCCACAAACCCAGCTGTATAGTACTGCAGGCCTAACTAACCCAGCTGTATAGTACTGCAGGCCTAACTAACCCAGCTGTATAGTACTGCAGGCCCAACTAACCCAGCTGTATAGTACTGCAGGCCCAAAAAATCCAGCTGTTTAGTACTGCAGGCCCAACTAACCCAGCTGTATAGTACTGCAGGCCCAACAAACCCAGCTGTGTAGTACTGCAGGCCCAACTAACCCAGCTGTATAGTACTGCAGGCCCAACTAACCCAGCGGTATAGTACTGCAGGCCCAACTAACCCAGCTGTATAGTACTGCAGGCCCAACAAACCCAGCTATAATGTACTGCAGGCCCAACAAACCCAGCTATATAGTACTGCAGGCCTAACTAACCCAGCTGTATAGTACTGCAGGACCAACAAATCCAGCTGTATAGTACTGCAGGCCTAACTAATCCAGCTGTATAGTACTGCAAGGCCCAACTAATCCAGCTGTACAGTACTGCAGGTCCAACAAACCCAGCTGTACAGTACTGCAGGCACAACAAACACAGTATGGAGCTGTATTGAGGACTATGAATAAACACAACAGTCTTGGGAAAGTATAAATAAACACCACTTCCCTCAGATGGCTTCTTCACATTAATTGGAAGAGAGAAGTAGCACTTTGTGGTTCTGAGAGTAGATAAAGGGCACTGAAACAGTCACCCAAAGAGAACATGCTGACCACAGCCGGGCAGACTGGCCTTTTTGACTGATAGGAGGCATTATGCTGCACAGATCTCTTCCACATGTAGCACCTGCTATGATGCATATGCTGTCCTTTGAGGACGATACTTCCCCTAACCTCTGAATAACATTCTGCTAGCTGAACATGTGCAGACTGAATATGGATGCAGGTTAAAAGGGAGTTATCCTGGTATTGTAAAGAGATGGAAGCCTACAGATGTAGGATCTTAATTTGATCACCCTGTTGCAGAAGTACTGTCCTGTAATGCAGGAAGTGTAACAATTGTGGAGTATTTGAGGTTTAAAAAGGCGTCTGAAGGTAGTAATTTCCACTTTGAAATTAGACCAAATTTTCCCTTACAAAAAATGTATCTACCAATACTAAAAAGTCCACTAATTAGAATCCACATAATAATGAACTTTTCCTGTTGCTGCAGGATGTAGAAATTAATATCCTATTAATATCCTACATCTGGACTGTGTATTATAGTGAAGAATTACATGTCATAATGTCTCATATGGCAGTCATGCACACAAAGCAAAAAAAATTACATTAACAATTGTTATTGCAATATACTTATATGACCTTTCTTGTTTGTTACGGTTGCACCGGCTTCTACTTTACAGTAAGTGTACCTAGCTATACACCTATATATGTACATGGTATTTACATAGGCTGTCAAAGTGTAATTACAGAGTAACTCATTCATTACCATGTAATAACAGTGGTCACTGAAGATCCCATGGCACTTATAGTAAGGGTAGGGGTGTTAACCCCGGTGTCCTAGCTAAATTTCCAATACGGCCTTCATACCATCACGGCGACCTATGACCTTGTGTTTTATGTCCAGCAACCACATGGGAGAGAAAAGCTACAGAACGCTCCTTTCAACCTGAAAGGAATTTTAAAGGAATGCTTTAGATCCCTGTCAGTGCACCATCCTATTTTCTACACAAGAAAACGACATGATGTTCCATATTTCCATTCTTCTGTTTTAAATCTCGGCGTCTGAGTGAACAGATACCATGTTTGGCTGAATCTAATAACGCACTGGCACAGGAGTAATTACTACTAAGTGTTAGTGATTTCTGGGGTGAGAAATAGCCTCTTTGGCACCTGAAGGCAGGCGATTATCGCAGTACTGTATTGAATAAGAACATCAGAACACAACATGACAGTACTGTATTGAATAAGAACAACAGAACATGACATGACAGTACTGTATTGAATAAGAACATCAGAACACAACATGACAGTACTGTATTGAATAAGAACAACAGAACACAACATGACAGTACTGTATTGAATAAGAACAACAGAACACAACATGACAGTACTGTATTGAATAAGAACAACAGAACACAACATGACAGTACTGTATTGAATAAGAACAACAGAACACAACATGACAGTACTGTATTGAATAAGAACATCAGAACACAACATGACAGTACTGTATTGAATAAGAACATCAGAACACAACATGACAGTACTGTATTGAATAAGAACATCAGAACACAACATGACAGCTACTTTATTGAATAAGAACAACAGCACACGACATGACAGTACTGTATTGAATAAGAACATCAGAACACAACATGACAGTACTGTATTGAATAAGAACAACAGAACATGACAGTACTGTATTGAATAAGAACAACAGAACACAACATGACAGTACTGTATTGAATAAGAACAACAACACAACATGACAGTACTGTATTGAATAAGAACATCAGAACACAACATGACAGTACTGTATTGAATAAGAACAACAGAACACAACATGACAGTACTGTATTGAATAAGAACAACAGAACACAACATGACAGTACTGTATTGAATAAGAACATCAGAACACAACATGACAGTACTGTATTGAATAAGAACATCAGAACACAACATGACAGTACTGTATTGAATAAGAACAACAGAACACAACATGACAGTACTGTATTGAATAAGAACATCAGAACACAACATGACAGTACTGTATTGAATAAGAACATCAGAATACAACATGACAGTACTGTATTGAATAAGAACATCAGAACACAACATGACAGCTACTGTATTGAATAAGAACATCAGAACACAACATGACAGTACTGTATTGAATAAGAACATCAGAACACAATATGACAGTACTGTATTGAATAAGAACATCAGAACACAACATGACAGTACTGTATTGAATAAGAACATCAGAACACAACATGACAGTACTGTATTGAATAAGAACATCAGAACACAACATGACAGTACTGTATTGAATAAGAACATCAGAACACAACATGACAGTACTGTATTGAATAAGAACATCAGAACACAACATGACAGTACTGTATTGAATAAGAACATCAGAACACAACATGACAGTACTGTATTGAATAAGAACATCAGAACACAACATGACAGTACTGTATTGAATAAGAACATCAGAACACAACATGACAGTACTGTATTGAATAAGAACATCAGAACACAACATGACAGTACTGTATTGAATAAGAACATCAGAACACAACATGACAGTACTGTATTGAATAAGAACATCAGAACACAACATGACAGTACTGTATTGAATAAGAACATCAGAACACAACATGACAGTACTGTATTGAATAATAACATCAGAACATAACATGACAGTACTGTATTGAATAAGAACAACAGAACACAACATGACAGTACTGTATTGAATAAGAACATCAGAACACAACATGACAGTACTGTATTGAATAAGAACATCAGAACACAACATGACAGTACTGTATTGAATAAGAACATCAGAACACGGCATGACAGTACTGTATTGAATAAGAACATCAGAACACAACATGACAGCTACTGTATTGAATAAGAACAACAGAACACGACATGACAGTACTGTATTGAATAAGAACATCAGAACACAACATGACAGTACTGTATTGAATAAGAACATCAGAACACAACATGACAGTACTGTATTGAATAAGAACATCAGAACACAACATGACAGTACTGTATTGAATAAGAACATCAGAACACAACATGACAGTACTGTATTGAATAAGAACATCAGAACACAACATGACAGTACTGTATTGAATAAGAACATCAGAACACAACATGACAGTACTGTATTGAATAAGAACATCAGAACACAATATGACAGTACTGTATTGAATAAGAACATCAGAACACAACATGGCAGTCCTGTATTGAATAAGAACATCAGAACACAACATGACAGTACTGTATTGAATAAGAACATCAGAACACGACATGACAGTACTGTATTGAATAAGAACATCAGAACACAACATGACAGTACTGTATTGAATAAGAACATCAGAACACAACATGACAGTACTGTATTGAATAAGAACATCAGAACACAACATGACAGCTACTTTATTGAATAAGAACAACAGAACACGACATGACAGTACTGTATTGAATAAGAACATCAGAACACAACATGACAGTACTGTATTGAATAAGAACATCAGAACACAACATGACAGTACTGTATTGAATAAGAACATCAGAACACAACATGACAGCTACTTTATTGAATAAGAACAACAGAACACGACATGACAGTACTGTATTGAATAAGAACATCAGAACACAACATGACAGTACTGGATGGAATAAGAACATCCGAACACAACATGATATGGAACTAGAGAACTAGAGAACCATCTTCTGACTTGCCTATTTACTTGAATTGTAAATGTATGTTACTCTTGCAAACAAGAAAATCCAGAAGATGAAAGGAGGTAAAGAATTCAAAGAGATATTCACTTCCCTTTACCCTTTAAGGCTGCAACAGAAGCTAAGAGGGGGAGAGCAGCAGTGTGTGTCTACAGTAAAGCTTTAAGTAGCTATTTGTACTCTGAGTTGGCCCAATAGCATGTCATCACCTTCACAGCAGGATGCACTGTTGTTTTATCGCACCGAGGGTTTGTATTGCCCATCACTTTTCTCTCTCCTTGTAATCTTGATTCAAAATGTTCAGAGTTTGCCACTAGGCTAAAGTCCAAATTGCTTGCCTTGTCACTGCTGACTTTGCGAGTGCATGAATAAATGATAAAACCCTTGTAAGCTTGTGACACTGTTTTAATTGCTTCTGCCACACTAATGTACAATGGAAGTACAAAAATGCAAATGCCAAATACAGTAACAGCGTATGACTTCCGCACATGGCCAAACACCATCCTAGGCTTTTACTCCACAACATACAGTATATTATATCCATTTGTTTAAAATGTGTGAGCTTTTTCATCTGCTTGTTGCAGTTGAGTGCATGTGTGTCAGTCAGGAGGTTGAAATCACAGCTGTTGGAACCCACATTGTTGGAATTTCACTGATATCATTAGGCTACTCTGTCGGAGACATTCTAAAAACATAATTACATGTTTGCAGCGCTGTTGATTCCCATGAATAGGCTGTATGGTATGACGACAGGAACAATGCTTTAACATAATGCTCCCCAGCTGTTCTGTTGTGACATACAATATTGATTAATTATAAGGACGTTATAAAAGGCAGGTTGGATTAGATTTCCGTGGTTCTTTATCCAATGAGAAATTGACTCGTGGTTACCACTATAGCTTACATGGTATGTGTGTATGGCATATAGTAGATTGATTTAACACTTCTCTGAGGCAATCGAGTTAAGTTGTTTACATTCTTCTCTAGAGTATGCCTCATTACCGAACAAGAAAAGAGCAACTGAAGGGCCAGTGGATTAGGCGTTCTCTTTGGAGATTGAGATGCCTTTTCTGTGTGGGGTCTGCAAAAGGTGTGTTGATGAGGCTTTCATTTCACTGTTGTTTTACACAGTGCTTATATGTACTTAGAGGTAATGAACGTCACTACTAGCAGTGGTTAGAGATAAAACATCTATAGTGAAGTAATGTTGCTAGTATCACTGCTTCATAGGAAAGCTCTGGGATCGATAAAGAAGATCATCCTTGAAACAAATAAAGCAGCTACTCATAGTTGGATATTAACCCATTTCCAAACGTGTTGTATTCAGTAGCATGCTTTGTAAGACAAATCCATAATTCCTTTAATAATGAAGTTTCAAAGATAATAAAACATTCTGCTGTCTCATCCTCCTCATCCCTCAAAGTGGAGGCTTGGGAAAGTCAAAATCTCAGTGTTTTCCATTTTTCATTTTTTTGCCCAGTAGTCTCGGCTCAGTTACATCCTACTGCTCCTTGTCTACTGCAGTTCTTGATAAACTCTGATTCTTCTTCCTTTGTTTGCTCCCACCACACCACCTACAGTAAGGCCTATATAACCCTGTCATTACACAGTCACAACTCACAGGCCCAGAGCAGAGCTTTACTTTCATCCCAGAAACTGGCACCAATGTTGGCAGTTAAGTGAGAAGAAGCCTTCATCACAGATAGCGAGTGACGTGTGAGGTTGCTGTCATGTTTTTGCAAAAAAAAAGAATGATTATAATGTGAGGATAGGAATGCTGGTGCAAGCTCCCTTCCTGAGGAAGAGTAATTGCTCTAGGGGCTGTGATAAAGAACATAAAGAGGATGAACCCAGTTCTTCTTGTGATAAAGAATGTCAGAGGAGGCCTGAAGGACTATTATGAAGGCTGCATGATTGAGTTATGAATATGAAAATAAAGGGGAAAAAATACATTAATGCTGATGCTCAATCGTAAACCGGGAGATGACTTGGTGTCATTGCTTAACATAACATTTGCATAACAATGCTTCTCCTAATTTTAAGTATTGGTGTTTCTTTAAGCAACTCTTTGTATACATGTGTCAGTCAGAAATCACTTCATCGTCTACAGTTAGTTAAAAATGGTGCAGCTCAGCTTTTAACAGGCACCAGAAAATGTAACCATATCACACCTATTCTAGCTTCTCTACACTGGCTACCAGTCAGAATAGAATAGATTTTAACATTTTATTAATCACGTTTAAGGGTTGTTTTAGCCCCATGCTATATCTCTGATCTTTTATCTCTCTACGAGTCAGGACACAGCCTGAGATCTTCTTGCAGGGCAATGCTAACCATTCCAAAGTCTAGGTTGAAAACTGAAGGAGACCGGGCATTTGCCATTAGTGCCCCTAGACTTTGGAATGGTCTGCCAGAGGTGATCAGGCTTGCCGATTCAGTGCCTCTTTTTAAATCCCTGCTGAAGACACTTTTATAAAGATTCTTTTAATGTATGACTTCAGTATATGATTTTGATTGGCTATCTTTTTTCATTCTCCTTTCGCCTGTCTATGTTTCTTTGTTAGTACTTTTATTTTATGATGTTAAGCACTTTGTTACTTGTATTGAAAAGTGCTACGCAAATAAAGTTGATTATTATTATTATTTCTCCTCTGGGGCTGCTCTAAAGTGAGTAATGAAATACAAAGCAACTTAACAGGCTACTGGGCATTGAAAAATCTGAGCTTGGACCAGTCTCTGTTTTATAGCCATTCCAGCAGCCGTTTAGAAATTAAATGTACAGTACCTTCAGAAAGTATTCATACCCCTTGAGTTATTTCACATTTTGTTATGTTACAGCCTGAATTCAACATGGATTACCTTTATTTTTCTCTCTCACCCATCTACACACAATATCACATAATGATAAAGTGAGCATGTTTTTGGATGTTTTTGCATTTATTTTGAAAATGGAATACAGAAATATCTAATTTACATAATTATTCACACCCATTTGCTTTGACACACCAAATTGAGCTCAGGTGCATCCAATTTCCTTTGATCATCCTTGAGATGTCGCTACAACTCGATTGGAATCCACCTGTGGCCAATTCAACTGTTTGGACATGATTTAGAAAGAAACACACCTGTCTATATAAGGTCCCACAGTTGACAGTGCATGTCAGAGCAGAAACTATACTATGATGTCCAAAGAACTGTCTGTAGGTCGCCGAGATAGAATTGTGGTGAGGCATATATCTGGGGAAGGGTATAAAACTATTGCTAGAGTGTTGAATGTTTCCAAGAGCACAGTGGTTGCCATCATTTGGAAATGGAAAAGATATGGGACTACCCAGACTCTGCCTAGAGCTGGCCATCCTACCAAAGTGAGTAACCAGACAAGAAGGACCTTGGTGAGGGAGGTGACCAAGAACCCAATGACCACTGACAGAACTACAGAGTTCCTTGGCTGGGATGGGAGAACCTGCCAGAAGGACAACCATCTCTACAGCACTTCACCAATCTGGGATTTATGGGAGAATAGCCAGATGGAAGCCACTCCTGAGAAAAATACACATGACAGCACGCCTAGAGGTTTCATAAAGACATGTGAAAGACTCTGAGAACACAAGGCAAAATATTTTGTGTCTGATGAGACAAAAATGTAACTATGTGGCTCAAATGCAAAGCGCTATCTCTGGCGAAAACCACGCACAGCTCATCACCCATCTAACAATATCCCTACCGCAAAGCATGGTGGTGGATGCGTCATGCAATGGGGATGCTTTTCACTGGCAGGTCCTGTGAGATGGAACAAAGAATAGGGCCAGAAACAGGCAAATCCTTGGCGAGACCTGATTCAGTGTGCAAACAACCTTAGACTGGGGAAAAGATTTACGTTCCAACCGGACAATGAGCCCAAACATACAGCCAAAGAAACGCTAGACAGGCTTCAGAACAAGAATGTAAAAGTCCTTGAGTGGCCCAGCCAAAGCCCAGACTTGAATCCCATAGAAAATTGCTGTTCACCGCTCCCCGTATAACTTAACAGAGCTTGAGAAAATCTGCAAGGAAGAATATCCCCAAATCCAGATGTGCAAAGCTGATACAGACATACCCAAGACGAATCAACTCCGTCCTCACCGCCAAAGGTGCTTCTACGAAGTATTGACTCAGGGGAGTGAATACTTATTTTAAATTCGATTTTTGTATTTTGTTTTCAATACATTTGCAAAAATTTCTAAAAACCTGTTTTCACTTTGTCATTATGGGGTATTGTGTAAAGATGGGTGAGACATTTTTTAAAAAATCAACTTTAAATTCAGGCTGTAACAAAACAAAATGTGGAAAATGTCAAGGGGTACTTTCTGAAGGCACTGTAATCATGCAATGAGAAAGTTGAATGTTAATCATAATTTTCTTTATTGGCGTGGAGCTACAACATAGTTATGAAGATATCTAATAAACTAGTGGGCAGTACAGAGGATATATGCACTGTGGTTGTTTTATTCTGACCCGAGGCTGAAGCAGATATGCTTTGTTATGCTAACAGAGGTGTTTATGTAGGGCGTGCATAGCCATATATAACTAACACAAGTGTTATATGAACAGTTTGATTTGGGAACTGCAATCAGCATGTCACTTTACACTGGCCTCTGATAGTGGCCTCCTATAATTCATATCTGATTCTACACATATCATCTCACATCTAGCAAGTGTTCCTTATGAGTAAAAGTTGTCCCTCCATGAATACAGTTCACTTGTGTGTCATATACAATCTCCTGCTGCCATCCTGGATATGAAAAACAATCCAATTCATTTCCGCCATAGAGGTGAACATTGAGTAACAATTTCAACATGAATTTTCTTGGCACCATTTCAAGGATCACAATCTATCAGATAAGGTTAATAACAGTGCATGTTAACACTTATGAAAGTCACACATTTTAGTCTCTATGGGAAAATGCACTCTATTCTAGAGAACCCAGTGACATCTTCCCTGATGACTGACTGGCAATTCATGTTTTCCCCTTAATATACACAATATTATTGTTCACTGCAAATGGAAATAGTAATCAGATAATTCATGTGTGTATATATTTTTTTATTGAACGTCTACAATACATAACCCCTCATATATGTTGCTATACCACTGAGATAGGACATACTTTAACACAATATGATTACAAGGATAGTGAGAGACTGAGGGCAGGGAGTAAGAGACCAAAATGGGAGAGAGAGAGAGATAGAGAGAGAGAGAGAGAGAGAGAGAGAGAGAGAGCACATCAGGGGAAAGAACAGCAGTCTAACTTCCTTGAAGATAGAAAATAAACCAATGTTCACTGTTGTATAACTTTTGAAAACCCCAGGGCCAGGCAAGAAATTGAACAGTGTAAAAATAATTAGAACAGGTGTGAGCACAATGAGATGGAGGCAGAGACTGTTGACAAAGCAGTCCAACCATCTTCTTCTCCTCACACTGTGTTGAAAGTCAATTTAGAGTTTCCTCGGCCACTTCTCTTTGTCTCTCAGGCACAGGCACGTCACTAGGCGACGGAAAAGGGCGAAGAGAAGATTCAGATTCAAACTACTGCTGTATAAGCATGTCTTGATTCACGTGCCCTTGACATAATACATACTGAAAAATAGTGGCATATTTTGTTGAATATACATTTTTACACTGCATTCTGTATCTCAATAAAGAAGTTCTGGTTCTGTATATTGTAGATTCGGTGGTGATTTTCTACCATTTTACTGTCCTCAATGGCAAGACGATGGAGGAATATTTCTGCAATCTAATCCTTCACTGTTAATGCTGAAGGTGGCAGTTCCCACAGGATTGTTTGGTTATTTCAGGCAGTTTTCAAGGCATATTTCCATGGGCTTCAGAGACAGAGACAAAGCGAGGCAAAAATGTACTCCCCATTGTTCAGTGCTGGAAGGCATCACTGCAAAGATTTTCAGCAGGTGAACAAACAATCATGTTTTAAGATGTTCAATAGAATATTTTAAATAATGGTTCAGCCTAACCCAGTTCTATCCTCAACTGGTTGCATGCAGAGAATCTAGTGTGGCGACTTATTCCGTGATGATTTAATGCTGACTCACTCAGTTAACATCATGACACAAGCTCTGTAATTTTATGCAATGTATTACAAGGTTACATACATAACATATAAACCAACTATTAGTTGTGCAGATGCCTGAAAATAATCCACAATGAAATGTGTTGGTATGGTCTAACAACCCTGCGGTGATATAGAATACAGAACTGAAAATAGCAGTCTGTTGCTACTTGATATGGGAGTAAACACGGCAAAGAATGACAAGACTAGTCTGCGGAAATGATAATGCAATGTATTTGCTGTTGATGTGTATGGTTAGGCTATTGTTTAATAAGGTACTGCTTGAGTGGTAGGGATGTCAAACAAAATGCGGGATTAATGTAGACATACACACATACACCTCTTTGCCTATATTTCTGAAGAACACGTGCATCTGCATTTCTCCCCTCACAGTGGTCTCAGCTGGATGCTTTGATTCTTAATTACATTCTCACATTCAAAAAACAATCCATCTGATATGCAAGATGATTCCTTTGGAGTGTAACCCCCATTCCTATAAGCCTCTTCAAATTGTCCCAGTGGATGTAATTTTGTTGCCGGATATCATTATCTGTGTGATGCGTTAATTATGTCATTATTGATGCTCATATTTTGGTCAACATCCATTCACATTTTTGCATCGTCTGGGAATTTCTTGGTTATGCCTTTTCAGTATGGTCACATACTAACTTTTCAGAGACAGTATTGTATGATAAATGAGAGATGGATTCATCTTTATACTTTTGGGATGTAACATTGTAACATTCGGGGTTGCAGTCCATGTATGATTGACCTAAGACATCTCCTTGAGAGGAGTATTTCTCAGAAACCTCATGTGGCCTGCCATGCCTTTTTAATCACTGGGGCAACCATCCATTTCAGAGGATCTTTCTGTGTCATCATGGCAATGTCCATGAAGGCCCCCCTCATCATTTATCAAGGGCATATGATCAAGCCCATTCAGAATGACAATAAAATAGTACTTTGAAGCAGATATGACAGAAAACCCTAAGCTTCTGTTCTAAACAATCAGCGGTATTGAAGCAGTATACTGGAGCCCCAGGTTTATCTGGATTGCAGGTGGTGATTAAAGCTGTAAAAAAAAGGTGATGCCTCTAACAATGTTCAGGTTGATTTGCCCGACTACTAGCTAATGACATTAGAAAGAAATAGATAAGTACCGGTTTTAACACGGAATCTTAAACTATTGGTGGGAGGCCAGTGAAATAATATATTTTAAAAGTATTGAAGATACAGTTGAAGTCGAAGTTTACATACACTTAGGTTGGAGTCATTAAAACTTGTTTTTCAACCACTCCACAAATTTCTTGTTAACAAACTATAGTTTTGGCAAGTCGGTTAGGACATCTACTTTGTGCATGACACAAGTCATTTTTCCAACAATTGTTCACAGACAGATTATTTCACTTATAATTCACTGTACCACAATTCCAGTGAGTCAGAAGTTTACATACACTAAGTTGACTGTGCCTGTAAACAGTTTGAAAAATTCCAGAAAATTATGTCATGGTTTTAGAAGCTTCTGATAGGCTAATTGACATAATTTGAGTCAATTGGAGGTATACCTGGGGATGTACTTCAAGGCCTACCTTCAACCTCAGTGCCTCTTTGCTTGACATCATGGGAAAATCAAAACAAATCAGCAAAGACAGAAAAAAAATTGTAGACCTCCACAAGTCTGGTTCATCCTTGGGATCAATTTCCAAACGGCTGAAGGTACCACATTCAGTACAAGTACAAAAGTATCTATATCCACAGTAAAACAAGTCCTATAACGACATAACTTGAAAGGCCGCTCAGCAAGGAAGAAGCCACTGGTCCAAACCCGCCATAAAAAAGCCAGACTACGGTTTGCAAATGCACATGGGGACGAAGATCGTACTTTTTGGAAAAATGTCCTCTGGTCTGATGAAACAAAAATAGAACTGTTTGGCCATAATGACCATCGTTATGTTTGGAGGAAAAACGGGGAAGCTTGCAAGCCGAAGACCACCATTCCAACCGTGAAGCATGGTTGTGGTAGCATCATGTTGTGGGGGTGCTTTGCTGCAGGAGGGACTGGTGCATTTCACAAAATAGATGGCATCATGAGGAATTGAAAATTATGTGGATATATTGAAGCATCTCAAGACAGCAGTCAGGAAGTTAAAGCTTGGTCACAAATGGGTCTTCCAAATGGACAATGACCCCAAGCATACTTCCAAAGTTGTGGCAAAATGGCAACAAAGGACAACAAAGTCAAGGTATTGGAGTGGCCATCACAAAGCCCTGACCTCAATCCCATAGAAAATTTGTGTGGGCAGAACTGAAAAAGCGTCGCGAGTAAGGAGGTCTACAAACCTGACTCAGTTACACCAGCTCTGTCAGGAGGAAGGGACAAAATTCAACCAACCTATTGTGGGAAGCTTGTGGAAGGCTACTCAAAACATTTGACCCAAGTTAAACAATTTATTGGCAATGCTACCAAATACTAATTGAGTGTATGTAAACTTCAGACCCACTGGGAATGTGATGAAAGAAACAAAAGCTATAATAATTCATTCTCTTGTCACGAACATCGTCAGGGAAATGACCGGACCAAGGTGTAGCGTGGTGACCATACATTTCTTCATATTTTGAATGTAGCCAACAAGAAACAACAACACGACCGTGATGCTTACTAGGGCTATACAGGCCACTAACAAAGTCAACTACCCACAACTAAGGTGGAAAAACAGGCTACCTAAGTATGATTCCACATCACAGACAACAATAGACAGCTGTCCCAGATTGAGAACCATACCAAAACATAGAACCCGGCCAAAACATAGAAACAGAAAACCTAGAATGCCCACCCCACATAACACCCTGACCTAACCAAATAGAGAAACAAAACGGCTCTCTAAGGTCAGGGCGTGACATCTCTCTACAATTATTCTGATATTTCACATTCTTAAAATGAAGTGGTGATCCTAACTGACCTAATACAGGGAATTTTTACTAGGATTAAATGTCAGGAATTGTGAAAAACTGAGTTTAAATGTATGTGGCTAAGGTGTATGTGAACTTCAGACTTCAACTGTATCTATACTTCCGACTTCAACTGTATCTATACTTTCCCTTCAACTGTAGGTAGTATCACCTACACAACATTTTCTCTGAATTGGTAGACAATCTACTGCAGCTTTTCAATCCCAGTCACTTGTAAGGCATCACAACTGTTTAACATACAAATTCTGAGGTGGATAGCTGGTCAAGGTATTAGGGCCAGATGGGAATAGTGAAGAATATTCTTAACTTTAATAATAATAACTTTTATTCCCATGTGGCTTTATTCCCACCTTAGTTCCCCAGAGTGCTTGTGGTGTCAATGTATCATCGGCTTGCAGCTAATACGCTGGCTAATGTTGCAATGGGCTGATTATCTATTTTAAATTCAGTTTGGCATTATGCAAAACTGAATTGGCGATTCAAGATGATTTAAAGCCATATTCTGCCAGATTTGTACACCATTAAATAGTGGGCCACCAAGAAAAACATAAATTGATGGTAAAAGAGAGAAAGATAAATAATATATTGAAATATCTATGTTTAAGCTACCTTAGGTATGTTTGATGGTCGTATTGGAGAGGAAGTGACTTACAACGTCAGTGTTGCTCTGACTACCGCCCTTGTCTACCAGTGTCATCTACATTCAGACCAACACAGTGCTACCCCACTGGCAAGAGCACACTTTACCACAGGCCAGACAGACACGTGGCCAATGACTGGTCAGATCTGAATGACAATGTAAAGACATAAATCATGTCTGTTTGAATCGACCGAATCGTACACGGTGTCAGGGACAGTTTGATAGACAGCATTACTATTCCTTGAGCCAGAGCTTTATCTCTAGTAAATGAAACCTCTACCAAGTCCACTTTTATTTCCCCAGGCATATGGCTTTCTTGATTCTTCAACACAAAGAAGGCAGGAAGAAATGTCATTTGGTAATGACAATGAACAATGCCAAGACACCTTTTTTGGGTGTCTATTTTCTCCATGCAAGCCTAGTTTTCCCCAAAAGTGGTTTGTTATGTTGAAACTTGATATAGAAATTGTCAGTCTGGTTGAGTACACTGGATCATTTCTCAGACAGGTTTGCCATCAAAACAGTCCCACACCATGGGACTGCCAGTTTCTAAATCAGGTGTCAAATCACTCCACCCGGGACATGCTGCTGTGCAAATCAAATGTACTTATGAAAGCCCTATCTGGAAAACCACTGTCTGCCGTTGATTGAATATCGGATATATTGAACATGGGAATTACCAATGTTGTTGTTAAGGAGCAAGCTCTATGTATTGCAGTGGAGGCTGCTGAGGGGAGGACGGCTCATAATAATGGCTGGAACGGAGTAAATGGAATGACATCAAACACATGTGGAACCATGTGTTTTATGTATTTGATACCATTCGACCTATTTCGCCCCAGCCATTAGCACAAGCATGTACTCCCAAAGTAAGGTGCCACCAGCCTCTGGTGATGTATTGTAGTGCGGCCAATAATTTCACTACACCAAAGGGGTGATTCGCAACTCCAGCCCTCCAGTACCCCCAACAGCACATATACAGTTGAAGTCGGAAGTTTACATACACTTAGGTTGGAGTCATTGAAACAAATTTTTCAACCACCCCACAAATTTCTTGTGTACAAACTATACTTTTGGAAAATCGGTTAGTACATCTACTTTGTGCATGACACAAGTCATTTTTCCAATAATTATTTGCAGACAGATTATTTCACTTATAATTCACTGTATCACAGTTTCAGTGGGTCAGAAGTTTACATACATTAAGTTGACTCTGCCTATAAACAGCTTGGAAAATTCCAGAAAATTATGCCAACTTATTGTGGGAAGCGTGTGGAAGGCTACCCGAAACGTTTGACCCAAGTTAAACCATTTAAAGACAATGCTGCCAAATACGAATTGAGGGTATGTAAACTTCTGACCCACTGGGAATGTGATGAAAGAAGTAAAAGCTGAAATAAATCATTATCTCTACTATTATTCTGACATTTCACATTCTTAAACTAAAGTGGTGATCCTAACTGACCTAAGACAGGGAATTTTTACTAGGATTAAATGTCAGGAATTGTGAAAAACTGAGTTTAAATGTATTTGTCTAAGGTGTATGTAAACTTCCGTCTTTATCTGTATTTGCTGTATCCCCAGACAAAAACACCTGATTCAACTCGTCAAGGACATGATTAGCTGACAAGTAGAATCAGGTGTGCTTGTCTGCGGCTCCAACAAAAATATTAACTGTCGGTACTGGAGGACCGGGTATGAGAAACTGCACTTTAGGACTTATGCAAATGTTTGCACCAACTCAATACAGTTAAAATTACAGACTAATTAGCCATCCCTTGAAGAAAGGGAGTTTTCAAACGGAACCTTTCAAACGGGAGTTATTGTAATAGGTTTTGGTGAGCAAATGACTATTAAACCATGATCATGATAGATGTTTATGCTCACCATGCAAATGTGATCACAGGTCTTTAATCTTATATTAAAAGGCTGCTAGAATAAATTTTATGCTTGAATGAGACTACTTCCTTTTATTTTGGCCAATAATTGCTTTTCTCTAATAATTGAAAGCGAATAGTTGCTATATAGATGCCAAGGCCCCTGGGGTAAGTCAAAGACAGAGGCAGAGGATGAACCAGCAATTAATGATGAAGTACAAAAAGTACAAGACTGTAGTCTTTCAGTACAATGCCACATTTCAACTGAGTAATGTGCTGATTGTCAACGCCTATTTCAATGCAGAAAATGAATGGATTTACTGGCACAGTGAGAACTCTTGACCATCCCTATCCAGTTAGATATCCAACACAATTTATCTGTTGGTTGTACACTGCATATAATATAAAAAGAAGGCAGGCTCTGAAAGATGGCCTAATTTCAAACATGATCCAGTGTAGCTCAATGTGTACACACAGGCTTGTTCATCCAGTATCAATACATGCCACTTGAACTCACTCTAACCTCAGTGATTAATGGTACCATGGATGGATTTATAGTTTCAGAGGAAGCGAAGTACTGCACCTTAAATTATGTAGCAGATGGGGATCTGTGAAACTCACTCCTGAGCTTGAAGTGTCCCCCCTTGCATCTGCGAATAGCTAGGTTTTTGGTGGCTCGACAGATAAGACGCTTTAGGAGAGCGGTTACGTCTGTTTGCGAGGCAGTGGTCCTGAGTTCGAGCCTTGGTACTGTATAAGCCGAATCAGTGGGAAGCGGTACTCGCTAAGCAAGCAGCGTGATGTTCTTTTCAATGGTGCCAAGTGATCTGCAGTTGTGCTCAGCTCAACACTGTGCTGTGAGTTTGGGGGGTGAATGTAGCAGATCTGTGAAACTCACTCCTCAGCCTGCGTGGGAGGTGCCCTTTTTTTAAGCACCTGTAGGGCCCTATACAATCTGCTATGCGGAGAACGCTGACGGAATCACACAATCCACACATAAAAAATGTAATTCAACAATACACCATTTTTATTGATCTTAGTAGGGAATTAACTAAATGCATTGAAAATTAATACATTTTTGCAAGTTTATCATAACACGTGATCAGAATATATCAGTGGTTGGTATTTCCTGCAACTTTCTGAAGAGGCAATGAGAATTCTCCTTCTGTGTATGTGCAGTGCAGTGCGCGCGTCCAGTGCGCGCGTCCACCACATAGTGTAGCGGTTGTTTTATTTTTTATTTTTTTTACATAAAACAATACACATTTCTAAAAACCTGTCTTCGCTTTGTCATCATGGGGTATTGTGTGTAGATTGATGAGGAATTTATTTAATTTTATCAATTTTAGAATAAGGCTGTAACATGAAAAAAGTCAAGGGGTCTGAATACATTCTGAAGGCACTGTATATATATTTACCAAAGAATTATGATTGGAAATTATGCAGAAAATTACATTGATGGAAGCTACAATCTATCTGCAATATTAAAGTTGATACAACTTATTATGAATAAATAATAATAGCTAGGTGAGACAACAACATTTCACAATAGTAGCACGTACATTATAAGCAGTCAATGCTACAGGCGAAAGACAAGTGCCTTTTTTCTCTCTCTATTTCCCCTGTCTTTTAAAAATGTTTTTTTTAACATAAAATGGAATATGGGATGTTTCTCAGAACTGCTGCTGTATGCATATCAGGATTACTTGGATTAACAACCAGGTTTTAACAGGCATATTCGACACATATGATTGTTCCTATTGTGCTGGTTAATGTATTCTACGTGATCAAGTGACAGTGGGTCTAAATTCAATCAAAGCTGGTAACTGGGCTGCCGAGATAATGCTTCACCTACTTTCTTTTTGTAATTCAGACAAAAATGCAAACCACAAAAATTCAGAATCATATGCCTGTGCTAAATATTCTGTTAGATTATTGTATAACACTCTATGGGATAAAGGGGGAAGCAGTCTCTCTGTTATTAAGGCATTTCAAAGATGCATTGGGAATGATATTATCTGTGAGGGTCATGTTGATATCATGGTTTTATGCCATCTTGCACTCAAGTATGATCACTGGAGTGATGTACACAATATATACAAAAGTATGTGGACATTAAATGGTTATCTTTGTCACTCTGTTGCTGATGGCTGTAAAACTCCCAGTGGGATGACACCATATAATTATACACTAATTATGTATGCACGCCTTCAAATTAGTGGATCCGGCTAGTTCAGCCCCACCCTTTGCTGACAGGTGAATAAAATCGAGCTCACAGTCATGCAATCTCCATAGACAAACATCGAAGAGCTCAGTGACTTTCAACATGGCACTGTCATAGCACGCCACCTTTCCAACAAGTAAGTTTGTCATATTTCTGCCCTGCTAAAGCTGCCGCGGTCAACTGTAAGTGGTGTTTTTGTGAAGTGGAAATGTCTAGGCGCAACACCAGCTCAGCCGCTAAGTGGTAGGCCACACAAGCTCACAGAACAGGACCGCCGAAGCGCTGAAGGGTGTAAAAATCGTCTGTCCTTGGTTGCAACACTCATTACCGAGTTCTAAATTGACTCTGGAAGCAACGTCAGCACAATAACTGTTTGTCCGGAGCTTCATGAAATGGGTTTCCATGGCCGAGCAGCAGCACACAAGCCTAAGATCCTGCACAGAGCCCTGACCTCACCCCATCGAACACCTTTGGGATGAATTAGAATGGCAACTGAGAGCCAGGCCTAGTCGCCCAACATCAGTGTCCATCCTCACGATTGTTCTTGTGGCTGAATGGAAGTCTCCGCAGCAATGTTCCAACATCTAGTGGAAAGGCTTCCTAGAAGAGTGGATCTGTTGTTATAGCAGCAAAAAGAGGGGACCAACTCCATGACAATGCCCATGGTTTTGGAATGAGATGTTCGACAAGCAGGTACATTTCTTAATTTGGAAAATATTTTTTAAACTATATTGTATTTTTATTGAATAGGAGAGACAGAGGTAAAAGGTAAGAGTGAAAGAGGATTCAAACCCATGCTGGCAGTGGCACGTAGTACATGGCATCCAGAGGCAGCTTAGACTGCTAGACCACCCTATCCCATGATCAGTTAAGTTTCTTTGAGCCCTGCAGTTGAGTGAAATTTGCAAAGATGGAGGATATTGCTGCAATAACCACACTAATGGAAGTGTGTGCCCTTGAGAACACACATTTGTCCCTTTAATGACAGGAAAAGTCGATTTTGTTGAGACAACGTAGCGAAGGGATTGCTAGGGTTGTCATAATGAAATATATTTATGGTTATTTTCCAATTATTTAATGTTGCAGGCTTGTAAATATTGTTACAAACTCTATTTGCATAGTGTTCCCCAATCCTATCCAGTCTATCAGAGGAGGTTGGTAGCACCTTAATTGGGGAGGATGGGCTCGTGGAATGGTATCAAATACATCAAACATGGTTTCCATGTGTTTGATGCCATTCCATTCGCTCCGTTCCAGCCAATATTATGAGCCGTTCTCCCCTCAACAGCCTCCACTGCTGTCTATCTCTGGGTAACAGGGTTGACCTGTTATGCTCGACCTACTCAGTTTTCCACCAGAAAACACCAGAAAATGGCCACAAAGAGTAGAAGGAACTCACCTGCTTTTACACTATGATTTGACTATTAGATGTTCCTTTAGAAAAAAAAAATTCAGAAATGGTTTCATCATATTAAAACAAAAGTTCAGTTCACATGACAGGGACAGTGCTTGTTATCTGTTTTACCATGAGATGATTTATTTCATCACATGAAATCTTCCTCTTCCTCTCTCTGTCACTCTCCTTCTCTCTCTCTCTCTCTCTCTCTCTTTCTCTCTCTCTCTCTCTCTCTCTCTCTCTCTCTCTCTTCCTCTCACTCTCTCATCTCTCTCTCTGCCTCCGCCTTTCTCTTCCTCTCTCTGTCACTCTCTCTCTCTGTCTCTCTCTCTCTCTCTCTCTTCCTCTCGCTGTCTCTCTCATCTCTCTCTCGCTGCCTCTCTCTGCCTTTCTCTCTCTCACTCTTCCTCTTTCTATCTATTTCTCTCTCACTCGTTATATCTCCCTATGCATTAACCTGTCCATTAATCCAACTTCTTAGGGCATTTGATCTCTTTCATATACAAAATGTGTTTCACATGTTCAAATAAGAGTGCCTGCACAGTCACCTTCATAAAACCTTCCCTGGCGTTCCTACATTAATATTTTTGAGTTGAATGCTTTTGAAATATGAAAATTACCCCACTTTGTTTGAACAGCTCCTGTGACCAGTGGAGCATCATGCAGAGACAAATGCTGGACTTATTTTGCCTCATGTTTTAATTAATCAACTTGTCATCTTCATTAGTTTATGCAGTTTTAAGCTTTCCATAATCTTTCCCCCCAAAATGAGCCACAGAGACCTTGAGTTTCAAGTTGAGCATTCAGGAATAGCCCTTTCTGTCTTCATGTCCATGCGTATAGGTTTAGAGTGATTAAGCTTAATTTAATTTGACAGTATAGATAATGGGATTTATTTTGACAATGCCAACAACAGCTGTATCGTTTCATATGATGTGCTCAGCTTGCATAATACACACCTACTGTAAGTTGTACAGACAGGGAAACCCAATTCACAGGTAGACATGCTGCTGGAAATCACAGATGAAACATTATATTGACCAGATACTCCAGTGGCCGCTCTAACGATGAAAATAAATGTCTTCAAAAATGGAAGGCAGTCGGGAGGAGGCAAGATCAAGTGGGACCTTTCTAGCCAATGAGAAGGCAGATACACGGTTGAACAACAGGCACAATGGTTTCCACTAGTTTCAGCAGACACAAAGTCCAAATTGGCTATGTATCGTAACAATGTATGAAAATCCAAAATGTGCTTTTTGGTCTTCATTTCAGGTTAGGGTTAGGCATACGTTTAGCAGTGTAATAAAGGTTATGGTTAAGTTTAAATCGCATTTTAAGAAAGAGAAATTGTCTCCCTGTCTGAGTCTGTAATACCAACATGTTTCATGCAGACCACCATAGTCCCTGTGCCCAATAACACTAAGGGAACCTGCCTAGACCCACTTAAATTTGCATACCGCCCCAACAGATCCACAGATGGTGCAATCTCTATTGCACTCCACACTGCCCTTTCACACCTGGACAAAAGGAACACCTATGTGAGAATGCTATTCATTGACTACAGCTCAGCGTTCAACGATAATGCCCTCAACGCTCATCACTAAGCTAAGGACCCTGGGACTAAACACCTCCCTCTGAAACTGGATCTTGGACTTCCTGACGGGCCGCCCCCAGGTGGTAAGGGTAGGTAACAACACATCTGCCATGCTGATCCTCAACATGGGGGCCCTTCAGGGGTGTGTGTTCACTCCCCTCCTGTACTCCCTGTTCACTCATGACTGCACGGCCAGGCACGACTCCAACACCGTCATTAAGTTTTCCGATCACACAACAGTGGTAGGCCTGATCACTGACAACAATGAGACACCCTTTAAGGAAGAAATCAGAGACATGATCGTGTGGTGCCAGGACAACAACCTCTCCCTCACCATCATCAAGACAAAGGAGATTATTGTGGACTACAGGAAAAGGAGGACCGAGCATGCCCCCATTCTCATCGACGGGGCTGTAGTGGAGCAGGTTGGGAGCTTTAAGTTCCTTGGCGTCCACATCACCAACAAACTGACATAGTCCAAGCACACCAAGATTTGGCATGGGTCCTCAGATCCTCAAAAGGTTCTACAGCTGCACAATCGAGAGCATCCTGTCTGGTTGCATCAATGCCCTGTATGTCAACTGCTCGGCCTGCGACCCCAAGGCAGTACAGAGGGTAGTGCGTGCGGCCCAGTACATCACTGGGGCCAAGCTTCCTGCCATCCAGGACCTCTACACCAGGCAAGGCCCTACTCTCTGTTATTATCTATCCATAGTCACTTTAATAACTCTACCTACATGTACATATTACCTCAATTACCTCGACTCACCGGTGCCCCCGCACATTGACTCTGTACCGGTACCACCTGTATTTAGCCTCGCTATTGTTATTTTACTGCTGCTCTTTCATTATTTGTTACTTTTATTTATTTATTTATTTTTGTATTTTTCTTAACTTTTTCTTAAAACTGTATTGTTGATTAAGGGCTTGTAAGTAAGCATTTCACTGCATTTTCACCTGTTGTATTCGGCACATGTGACAAATACCATTTGATTTGATTTGAAAGGTGGGGTTTATGACTTTATGGGTGTGGGTAACTAGTGAAGACTAGGCACAACTCCGATATGAATAGTTTTTTCTCAAAGTTGCCGGGATGTCACGTGTCCTACTTAATGTGAGGACACTCGTAACAACCTAATCATTACTAAACTTCTATTAGATCAAATAAGCCTCACTAAGAAAATAAGCCATAACATTTTTTTGTTGACCAAATTCAACACTCTCATTGACCTCCATACAAAAACTCCTCGCTTGGTGAGCGAAAATAATGGAAAACGGCACCTGCTGGACAAGATAGATTTTGGGCCCAGTTATCCCTCTCATTTCGCCTCTTCCTCTCTGTTGACATGTGCCAGAGAGGAAGAGGCGAAGCGAGAGGATTAACTCCACCCAAAAATCTGTCATTGCGAGAAAACAGCGATAAGCAAACCAAGTGGGCATTTTTTGTTTGGATGTCTATGAGAGACAGTGTCGATGTTACAAATGCACTGATATAATATTTTATGTCGGAGTTGTGTCTATTGTTCACACGCGTATCTGCCCTCTCATTCACGCCTGTCTCACCTCCTCTTGCATGCCTTCCGCCTTTGCGGTCAGTCGACTATCTTGTCAATAAAAGGTAGGCCATCATACATCATGCCAATTTAAATAATTCTATGTGCATTTCAGACATATCACTAATGTATGCATTTCGGTGTTCATGTTTACAAAGAGGCTCTGGCCAGGCCAAGTGTTTGTGAGCAAGAAAAGATAAATCACATTTCAACTCTTCCTATGGACACTACTATTCCCCACATGTCATGGCATCAGTGACTTTTTGGATTGACAGACAACTGAAGAACAGTGCCCTATTAGTACAGAATACAATATTGTTTTTAATAATGGTTTGTCAAATAATGCATTTCATCCCCACAGAGACTATTTTATTTATTGTATTTTTCAGGTTGTGCGTGAGTGGGTGGCATCATGTGAATATTCTCTTGCCCTACTTTAGATTTTTATGAAAATAGCTTGGAGCAGTAGCTTATACAGACCGACCGACCGACCGACCGACCGACAGACAGACAGACAGACAGACAGACAGACAGACAGACAGACAGACAGACAGACAGACAGACAGACAGACAGACAGACAGACAGACAGACAGACAGACAGACAGACAGACAGACAGGCAGGCAGGCAGGCAGTCAGGCAGACAGACAGACAGCTTTGTATTTAGTCAGTATCTTAGTGTTTTTCCTTGTTTGGTTATTTGATCCTATAATGTGTACTATGCAGAAAGTATTGCCACAAACACACACCACTTTCCTGCAACAATGTTATGACTATTTCTCAATATGCTGAAGTTCTTGCTATCAGTCATTCCCATCATTGAGAAACAATCATCCAAGATACAGATGTTGGATCATATTTTGAACAGTTTCTCACAGCAGGAAAAGACTCTTGCAGCAACAGGACATGTGAAATATTTGATTTGATTTGATTTGATTTGACATGTGAAATATTGTGTGGGTTATAACCAATGGACATTTTGTAGGGGTTGAAATTACAAAGCCTTTTTAAACCTTGAATACACTACAAGTTTTCTGCAACAACAGAGTGATCAAATTAAGATCCTACATCTGTATCACGTCACGGATAAATTCCAAGTTTATTGGTCGAGTACCCAGTTTAGCATATGTTATAGCGGGTGCAGTGAAATGCTTGTGTTACTAGCTTCTAACAGTGCAGGACATTTTTCAAACAAGTACACAAATAATAATGAAAAACAAGAAATCCAGAATGTCAGAACGAATCCAGTTAACAACCCAAATAACAGTGTATCAGTGCTGGGGGGTGTAGAGAGTACTGTCAGGGAATTTAATTCTGTAACAGAGAACATATTTTGTGTTTGACTCCTATGATTGATGGCCTTGTACTGTGAATAAAGGAGAGGCTTGCTGAGCCATGTGATAGATATACCAATATATGTTGACTACACCATTGGTGGGCTCTAATGACGTACTCATCTTTTTGCAGGATGACAAAAATGGTACAGTCTTAGAAAAAAAGTGCTATCTAGAACATTAAAGGGTTATTTTTTGGTTGCAGCTAGAACCCTTTTGGGTTCTATGTTGAATCAAAAAGGGAACCAAAAAAAAAAGGGAACATGGAACCAAAAAGCTTCTCCTATATGGGGATAGCCAAAGAACCCTTTTGGAACCCTTTTTTCTAAGAGTGTACAGCTGGTGTCCATTTCATGATTCACTATTCTGTATATTGGGGTGTATTTCTAAGACACTTGTGAGTCCATTGTGTGGCAAAACATATATTAATTGCAATCAAACGTAGTTATTGATTGTTTTGTCTATTGTTGTTTCCATACACCTTGCAGCTGATGTAATGCACCTTGCAGCTGATGTAATACACCTTGCAGCTGATGTAATACACCTTGCAGCTGATGTAATACACCTTGCAACTGATGTAATGCACCTTGCAGCTGATGTAATACACCTTGCAGCTGATGTAATACACCTTGCAGCTGATGTAATACACCTTGCAGCTGATGTAATGCACCTTGCAGCTGATGTAATACACCTTGTAGTGAATGTAATACCCCTTGCAGCTGATGTAATACACCTTGCAGCTGATGTAATACACCTTGCAGCTGATGTAATGCACCTTGCAGCGGATGTAATACACCTTGCAGCTGATTTAATACACCTTGCAGCTGATGTAATACACCTTGCAGCTGATGTAATACACATTGCAGCTGATGTAATGCACCTTGCAGCTGATGTAATACACCTTGTAGTGAATGTAATGCACCTTGCAGCTGATGTAATACACCTTGCAGCGGATGTAATACACCTTGCAGCTGATGTAATGCACCTTGCAGCTGATGTAATACACCTTGCAGCTGATGTAATACACCTTGCAGCTGATGTAATACACCTTGCAGCGGATGTAATACACCTTGCAGCTGATGTAATGCACCTTGCAGCTGATGTAATGCACCTTGCAGCTGATGTAATGCACCTTGCAGCGGATGTAATACACCTTGCAGCTGATGTAATACACCTTGCAGCTGATGTAATGCACCTTGCAGCTGATGTAATACACCTTGCAGCTGATGTAATACACCTTGCAGCTGATGTAATACACCTTGCAGCTGATGTAATACCCCTTGCAGCTGATGTAATACACCTTGCAGCTGATGTTATACACCTTGCAGCTGATGTAATGCACCTTGCAGCTGATGTAATACACCTTGCAGCGGATGTAATACACCTTGCAGCTAATGTAATACAGTTTGAGGGTTTCGAAACACAGATGGAAATTACTTAGATTTCATTGTACTTTTATGAATGACTTTTGCCTGGCTGATGAATATGTTAAATGATGTAAAGTTGTTGATTTCCCTGTTAGATTAAGTTCTGAATCCACAGCAGCTGTCTCTGTCAACTAAGCTTTTTCTCCGGTTCATCTCAAAATCTGAATTTTGAAATAAAATTAATAAAAATACTCGAACAAAACACTTGGTGAAAATCTATAATCAGCTGCTGTGTCTGTGACTGAGGTGTGAACACATTGCGGACTACTGAGATGCCTCTATTCACATACCAGGCTGCAGAAAGATTAAGAGAACAGTTCTATAGTACCATGTGAATAAGAAAACAGAATAACCCAGTACTGAGAATTCCTGCAACTTGAATCTTCGCAATATGAAATCGCAATATACTTATTTCTATGACTGTTATTGTTCAGTCTAGAGCTTCCCAAAGCCAGAAAACTAAACCTCTTCTAAGAGAACCAAGGATATTCTTTGCAAGGCGAAGCTGCCCTTATGGAACACTCTTGAAGTGATACCTGGCAATATGAATAGGGTCGAGGGAACTGCACTGCTTTCCTTACCTTGAACTGAAACAAAAGGCTTGACATTGTAGCTACTTCTTTGTGGCCCCCACAGAGGTATTACACTCGAGACAAATTGACTTTAAAGAATGCTTTGAGGAATTTAAAGAGTCGAACGGCAAAGCCTAAGCGGAACTGATTTCTCAGACACTTGATAATCAGAGTATTTTTTTCATTATGAGACTTGTCTTTCTGACGGCATTAGTCTCAGTGAACTTTCTCTCTTTAATTCCCTGATGAAGGTCCTTCTTGAATAGATGTGTGGGTGGCAAGAGAATTCCTGGTGAATTCAAGAGGTTATTGGTCAATGGTTTTGAAATATTTAATGGCAAGTCTCTTATAAATCTACATATTTGATTCTTCATCAACACATCAATCAGAGTGATTTCATTAAAACACAATTTTATACAGCATGATAATAACATGGCAAACACTGGAAATGAACAAGTGCATACCTTGAAAAGGCCTCACCATTCACTTAAAATACACCACTGAAGACTTGTAAGATAGACATTCAGAGTTCAGCTATCATAATCTAATAATCAGTGTTCACCAGTGCAATTATGCATGCAGCTCTCATTTCTAGGAACCCCCATCACAGAATACAAAGGTAATTTCAGAGCTGCCTGCCTTTATTCCACACAATGCGTTGTTCTTTTGCATGGAGTCCATTAAGATACATTGCAATCAAACTCCAGATCAAGCCACTTTAAAAGGGAGGGAGTTCTAAGAAAGGTTGAAGTAATCGGACACAGTTGTGTGCATGACTAACTGATCACTTAGTTACTCCACGTTTATTTTATTATTCAGCTCAAGAATCTGAGCCTAACGAGACAAGAGCGAGGATGTATGATCTTTGGACTTCTGTACCTTTTTTCCTTTAAAGATGCATGGCCACAGTGATCAGTAGAGAGGATGTATAAACCCAGAACTAACTATGTGTAAGCCTGTAAACTTAAGTATAGGTTTTAACAAAGTAATTAATTATCAAACGAGGACGTTAGATAATCTGTGAAGAATATATTGCTATACTTCTGAAAATACTTTAGAAATTATAATTAAAGGGATCGATAGAAGTCTTAAAGGTGAATGAATCTTCTGTCAGTGAAGAGAAAGGCCGGCTCAGTCATTTCAAATGGAGCCAAGTCCCATGTTCTCTCTGAGCTAATGCACACTGTACTGACCACCATAGAGTAGCAGCTTCACAGCTTACTTTAACATCATTTAGCAGAAGCTCTCATCCAGAGCAAACATTTTCATACTTTCTTTTCATACTGGTCCCCCGCAGGAATCAAACCCACAACACTGGCGTTGCAAGCACCATGCTCTACCAACTGAGCTACACGGGACTAGCTCTGTTGTGGGCTCTAATAAAATAATCTGACTGGCACGAGAGCTCAGTGACACTATAGCCTTTCAGCACCAATCTGGCATCTGTTTGCAAACTGCAAAAATACATCCACTCCAAAAGTCCTAAATGGATTACTTAGAAGCCCAAGTTCATTTTTAAATGATGAACTGGCAAATCAGGCCATAGCGCTGTTTTGTAATTAATAACTCAATCTATCCAACTGTAGGTACAATGGTATTGGCCAACAATGGTATATACATCCGTTGACCATGCTATACAGCATCCAGCCTCTAAGAACTCCATTGACACAAGTTTAGGTTCGTTAACCATTTGTGAATGTTAGCAATGTACCGTAGTTATTGTACTTGGTTCTTTGTACTTGATGAGGAGGTTGTATTACCCAAGAGCGAAAGCTGACAACATGCATCTAAGTGCTTCAACCCCGTAACTGTCTCTACTTGCAGAAAGGTTCTGTTAAGCCGTGATCCAACAGTCTGTTGATTCTAAGAAAACAATGTTTTCAATCTGCCACTGCTCCATTTGAAATGGAGTGATGGTGGACCACTAACCCCTAACACAATCTCTGTGACCAGACCCTGGCATTATTCTTACTGTTATCATTACTCAGATTTTTTCGCTACTCCCCTTCTCCGTTAAGACTGATTGACAAACTAAAGAGAATGTCCTGAATATGTCCTCCTAGTCCTCAGTTCCGGTGTGCTTATTCAAAGATGATCCATATAACAACAATTACCATCTAATTAATTGTGTGCTTCCAAAGTATGGTGATGTGGCCATGGCAGCGTCAATAAGAATTCTCTTTTCAGATCTGTTGTCAGTGCAGCTGCTAATCAGGAGTTTTCATCTGTGAACAAGTGCTGCATTTACTCAAGGGTCTCGCCTTTGAGGTGACGGAGAAACCACTTATTTCATGCATTTTGACTCTTAGACAACTTTTCAAGTGATTCGCCAAGAGGAACTGAAAGTTAACCAAAACAATCATTCAATGTCAAGCAAGGATAAGGAGCCTATTCTAATTGAATGAAGGGTGCATAGATGGTGTTTCAGTGAGTTGAAGCTGTTTAGGGTGGTATCCCTTCATTTGAACAAATAGTGTTGTCAATATTTAAATAAGGAAATACGCGTATCGTTGACAGAATACACAGACATTTTCTATAGAGTATACCTAGATAAGTTAACAAAGGCCTGAAACCAATGTTATTGTCAGAGGTTTTCACAAGGACATCTCAGATGTTCACACGATCATCCTCAGTGTAAACCGTTTAACACATTGTTGGTCTTCCGTACTCATTTGATATTTTAGTCATTTAGCAGACGCTCTGATATGGAGCGACAAGGGTTAAGTGCCTTGCTCAATCAAGAACACATCAACAGATTTTTCACCTTGTCAGCTCAGGGATTTAAACCAGCAACCTTTTGGTTACTGGCCCAATGCTGTTAACTGCTAGGCTACCTACCTGTCGTGCTCCACAAGCAAAGCTTGAAACATGTTTATGGCGCGGACGCCTGTGTCTGAATTAGTTTGATTGTTTGGATTAGAGACTGGGTAATGAAGACTGGGTAATGAAGACTGGGTAATGAAGACTGGGTAATGAAGACTGGGTAATGAAGACTGGGTGGCTCATGTTGCATATATTAAATAGTGTGACATTTAAGGGATTGAGTCATATTACCTGTCAATCTATTTTACCCGGTAATAGCCTGTGTGTGGACAGCCATTGGTGAGCTAACAGAGGCTATGGCATTTTTAGTAGCTGTGGAAAACATAAAGTATGTCTCACAGGTGAGGGAATCAAACCATTAGTGGTAAACATTACAGCGGGGGGCATAACATTATGGGAAAATGAATGCTTCATCAAAGACTTGCCAGGCATCTTCCATGTGGCACAGAGGTTTAAGGGCACTACAAGGCATTACTACAAATACGGGTTCGATCCCGGGCTGTCTCGCAGCCGGCTGCGCCCAGGAGACCCATGAGGCGGCGCACAATTGGCCCAGCATCATCAGGGTTAGGGGAGGGTTTGCTGGCTGGAATGTCCTTGTCCCATCGCGCTCTAGCGACTTGTGTGGTGAGCCAGGCACATGCACGGTTGCCAGTTGGATGGTGTGTCTGGATTCTGGGTTAAGCGAGCAGTGTGTCAAGAATCAGTGTGACTTGGCAGTGTTGTGTTTTGGGGAATGTATGGCTCTCGACCTTCGCCTCTCCCGAGTCCGTACGGGAGTTGCAGTGATGGGACAAAACTGTAACTACCAATTGGGGAGAAAATCGGTAAAAAAAAGAATATACACTACCGTTCAAAGGTTTGGGGTTGCTTGTTGATGCTGAGACTGGTGTTTTGCGGGTACTATTTTGAGCCTGTAATCGAACTCACAAATGCTGATGCTCCAGATCCTCAACTAGTCTAAAGGAGGCCAGTTTTATTGCTTCCTTAATCAGCACAACAGTTTTCAGCTGTGCCAACATAATTGCAAAAGAGTTTACTAATGATCAATTAGCCTTTAATATGATAAACTTGGATTAGCTAACACAACGTGCCATTGGAACACAGGAGTGATGGTTGCTGATATTGGGCCTCCGTACGCCTATGTAGACATTCCATAAAAATCAGCCGTTTCCAGCTACAATAGTCATTTACAACATTAACAATGTCTACACTGTATTTCGGATCAATTTGATGTGATTTTAATGGACAAAAACAAGTACATTTCTAAGTGACTCCAAACTTTTGAACGGTAGTGTATATAAAAAAAGGCATGACAGAGCATATACTCTAGTGGAAACAAGAACTGCATACAACATTCTGGGAACATGCTACACCAGAAGTAGAGGGATGCCATTGGTAGCTAGGAAATATTTTTTATTTTATTTTTTTATTTCACCTTTATTTAACCAGGTAGGCTAGTTGAGAACAAGTTCTCATTTGCAACTGCGACCTGGCCAAGATAAAGCATAGCAGTGTGAACAGACAACACAGAGTTACACATGGAGTAAGCAATTAACAAGTTAAAAAAAAGAGGAAAAAACTATATTTACACTATACAGGACGGGACAAGACAAAACACACGTCCGACTGCTACGCCAAAAATATCTATGGTAAGTGTTTAATTTAATTGACTAGTATGATTCATATCAGCCTTGAGAATGGTTGTCATTGAGAAAGGATTAAAAGCCTCCTTCTGTGAAATGATTATTGGATAGACGTGATGGATTAGGGCTGTACTACCATATTTTTACAGACTTTACAACTCTTAGCTTGATGGGTTGAACGAAGATTATAGGCAAACTAGGGTGGCAGGTAGCCTAGTGGTTAAGCGTGTTGGGCTAGTAACAGGTGGTTGGTTCATATTCCCGAGCTGACTCGGAGAAAAGTATTATTGAGCAAGGCACTTAATCCGAATCACTCCTGTAAATCGCTCTGGATAAGAGTGTTTGCTAAATGACTCAAATGTAAATTTAGCTTGTTTGACCCCATACTATTGAAGTAGGTTACTAGGTGTTTGTACCTAAATCTTATTGTCACAAATCAACAATAATGTCTTATTATCGAGAAAATATAATGTATTTGATTGGTACTCTGTTCAGTAACACTTTTTGGATTGTTAGAAGTTAGCTACATTAGCTACTTTCACTCTACTTATTTTTGGCAGCCTAATTATCTTGGCATGTGCATTAACGGGTCGGTACAACAAGTACCGGACGGCCATTTTGGAAGTAGAATCTGACCAGTCGGTACTGGCTCTAGGAAATAAAAAGTTGTGAGTGCCCCACACGCAGCTATACACATTTTGTGAAGCTTTATCTATAATTGAATGTGGACACTAGAGATGTAAGCGTCCAGGGAAAATCAGTTGGATTTATTTCTACACTGTTTCTGTGACACGATCTCATCAGAATGTGCTTGTGTTTGATCCCAGTGAAGGCTGGGTCTTTGCTAAAGGGTCCTTGAACCGGTCTAGCAATGCTATGGTCCTTCTGTTCTTGTTCCCTGTTGTTGTGTACCTGATGTCATTGCCTTTTCTGCTGAGTGTAAAGCATTTTGTTTCATTTTCTGAAAACTGTCTTTCTATGAAAACAGTTCACATTTGCCACATGACCACAGTACAAATCTGAGACCACTAACAATAATGCAAAGTACTTAATTATTTGATAACAATTACTAAATGTAATGTAACATTTCTCTCTTTGCAGGTTATCTGGCTTCATGTTGCCGTCACCTATTGTGAGCACGGGGTCAATAATGGCCCTTTGGTTCACAACAGATTTTGCTGTGAGTGCACAAGGATTTAAAGCAATTTATGAAGGTAAGACCTATTATTATTGATTATTTCTCCAATTAAAAACCTGGCTGAATTGATGTAAGAGAGGGTTAACAAAAAGGGTTAAAAAAATATTTGTGTTAACAAAATGGTAATTGTCTAACTATTGACTTGTTTTTCTATTCTATATTGAGTTCTTTCAATGGCTAAGTTGGCAGTGGATTGTGATTGCTGTGCCAGAGTAATTTGTTTGATTCCCCCATGGGCCACAGATCCTGAAAATAAAATATATAAATGACTATGTTATTATTGTATTATAGGGCAATTCATGAATCGGTGTCTCAAAATCAGCATATTAATATGCTTTCAGAGAGCGGGGTGCATTTCATATGATGAACACTGCTAATTAGTGTGCACTTAACGTACACCTCTTCAGGACATGTCAATTGGTTACTGTTTAAGCCTTGTGCAGAGAGTTCATCTGCTAAGTACATGTTTCAGTTTAAAGTTTACATGATTAAACCTGTGGTTGATAGCTGTGGCATTTCATGTGAGTTTCAGTTGACTGTATCAAACTAGGGTCATTACAAATCCCATATAGTCTGTTTCACACAGTATACAGCACAAACCACAACATCTCATATATTTTCCATGAAGTCTAATATCACTGGAGTCTCAACTCACCCCCCTTGTAAGAAAACATCTCTCAGGCTGGCATACACTGCAGCAAACTTCATGAGCCCTCATGAGACCCTGGGACCTAGGCTATGAATGATGCACGAGCATGGCACTTTGCTCGTAAACCTTTGTAAGGATAAGCTTTCTTTTTTTATTTTCTTTTTTATTCCTCCTTCTGAACATTTTCATCTCTAGGGATTCAGAGTTTTGTTATTGCTACAGGGTTTTGAGTGGATACCAAAACTCAATTCCCTAAATGGAATATCAATCTCGTTTGGTAACGTCAATTGTTGCTGGTTGTGACAATGTCTGAAGTACTTTATGTTTTATTGTGTGTAGAGTGAGATAGTTCTTACTGTGAGTGATAATGAAATAATGAAGCATGATAGGCTAATCTAATGTTGGTTGTATCAGAACACTATTTCCTGATATCTTAACATACTGTTTTTGAATCAAATTTAAGTACTAGTCTAACCACTGCCTCAGAATTAGCTACAGCTGCTGTATGTTACAGCATGAATAAGATTAGCAAGATTGTGTTATCTTTACATTTGCTTAGTTTCTCCACATAGAAGAAGAACTGTGTTGCATTCTAGGTTAACGTCAAATCTTATTTTTATTATGCATTAGTGGCTGCCCTCTCAGAACATTAGTAGCCTATCCATCAGGTTGATGGAGTTTTAATATGGGCGTTTCTTCTGGTTGCCTGAATGGATTCCATTTAAGCTGACAAAGATCGATATTCCATGTAACCATTGGAGTCTAAATCGAAATTGACTGTAGATTTTGTCTTGGATTTTAGAGAATTCTGATACAGGCTATGATTTCATTGATGAAAGTGTCACAACCATTGTTATGATGGAGGGCGTTAATGGACCCCTAGAGTGTTGATAGTATTGATGGTAACTAAAGTTATTTTGGAAGCATTGTGTTTGTCATTTTCATTTTATTGCAGTTGAAATTGAGATATGATGTCATCCAACTATGCAACCTGCAGGTTTTCCCAACAGCCCTTAGTTTGTGATTTATGGGCCATTACACTTGAGTAATTGTAATCTATTTGCCTGCAGAGTCTTGATTGGTACAGCAGTGTCTGCGAGATGGATTTATAACCTTGCAGCGTATTTCCCTCCCCGGATGCTCTTGGGAATCAGAAATAGCTATGTTTGCTAATTGGTTTACTATTGTTGAAGCTAATTGAGAACACAAAAGCTGTGTTTTGGAACCACATTACGTGTTTTGGAACCATTATTACATGTTTTGGAACCATTATTACATGTTTTTGAACCATATTACATGTTTTGGACCATAATTTCATGTTTTGGAACATTATCAGTATATATGTTAAGCAGTTGGACTTATCTGCCGTCATTGTGTAAGTCGCTCTGGATAAGAGCGTCTGCTAAATGACTTAAATGTAAATGTAAATTGTGCTCTGAAATCATGGCAAATTAAGAGGACGAAAACATTATTTCATCTTTGTGATCCCATTGTAATTCAATCATTGCCACAAAAAAATTATTTTATTTTATGAAATAATTGGGCTACTATGTTGTTGCAATTAAAAATATATTTTAGAGGTCCACAGTAGCATACAAATATGCTATTTTACTCAGCCTTTTAGTCTTAAGGCTCTACGGGGACACACACTTAAAGTTAATATACAGTCCAAGTTGAGCGACAACAATAATCTAAGAAGTGGCATCTCTCATATTAGACCAATGTAAAAATAGTAACTTTCCTCAAATGATCTTTGAAAAGATTACTTGGGAAAATGCACAGGAGCCCCACCGGTTATCTGTTACACCTAGGTGTGAATCAATCTGTGCCAGATAGTACAGAGAAAGTGCCCATGAACAACAGCTCTCCTGTTTGTTAGTGATATTGCTCCCCATAATACTAACTTCAACCAACAAAATGCCATCTTCAGAGCACTAAAGTTGGCAAACCTTGCTTGATTGGATGGATTTAAATCCATGTGCCACTTGGAATTATTCCTTTGAGTCACTTGTCAAGGGATTTCTTTACCTTTCTTGCACAGTGCAGCATGAAGACGTTTTAAAATCAACTTTAAAAATATTGGAATATTATTTGCTGGAAATATTCTCTGAGACAAAATACACGAAACATAAATATAAACGCAATTCATTGTACTCAAATTTGTTACATACATTTCTCCTTTTCCAAAACAATCCATCCACCTGACCGGTGTGGCATATGAAGAAGCTGATTGAACAGCATGACCATTACACAGATGCACCTGGTGCAATGAAAGGCCAATCTAAAATATGCAGTTTTGTCACACAACACAATGCCACAGATGTCTCAAGTTTTGAGAGCGCGTGCAATTGGCATTCTGACTGTAGGATTGTCCACCAGAGCTGTTGCCAGAGAATGTAATGTTAAATTATCTACCATAAGCCGCCTCCAACATCATTTTAGTGAATTTGGCAGTAAGTCCAACTGGCCTCACAACCGCTGACCGTGTGTATGGCATCGTGTAGGCGAGCGCTTTGCTGATGTAAACGTTGTGAACAGAGTGCCCATGGTGGCGGTGGGGTTATGGTATGGGCAAGCATAAGCTACGGCCAACAAACATAATTGCATTTATCGATGGCAATTTGAATGCACAGAGATAACGTGATGAGATCCTGATGCAAATTGTCGTGCCATTTATCCACCACCATCACCTCATGTTTCAGCATGATAATGCACAGCTCCATGTCGCAAGGATCTGTACACAATTCCTGGAAGCTGAACATGTCCCAGTTCTTCCATGGCCTGCATACCAGACATGCCACCCATTGAGCAGGTTTGGGATGCTCTGGATCGACACGCATGACAGCGTGTTCCAGCTCCGGCCAATATCCATCAACTTCGCACAGCCATTGAAGAGGAGTGGGACAACATTCACAGGCCACAATTAACAACCTGATCAACTCTATGCGATGGAGATGTGTCGTGCTGCATGAGGCAAATGGTGCTCACGCCAGATACTGACTGGTAAACCAGATACTGGTTTTCTGATCCATGCTCCTACCTTTTTATTTAAGGTATCTGTGACCAAAAGATGCATATCTGATTTGCAGATCATGTGAAATCCATAGATTAGGGCCTAATGAATTTATTTAACTTGACTGATTTCCTTATTTGAACTGTAACTCAGTTAAGTCTTTGAAATTGTTGCATGTTGTGTGTATATTTTTGTTCAGTATAGAAGGAACAAACAGCAACATCAGAGAGAATACAACTAAGCAGGAGAGGAAACATGGAACCCATTATTTTAAATGCCAAGAGAATTATAAGGCGGTATCAGTGTTAATGTTATATTAAACTGCCAAAAGGTTAAGCCTTCGAAACAATGATAATGTTGTATTGCAGTTAGTCGCAGCTTATGCATGTGCATGTATTGGTGTGTGTTTTGTATAAATCTGTGAATGTTGAAGGCATAAAAAGCGACATGCTACATCACTTAAGCTTAGATACACAACTACACATACTGTAATTTACATTGGTTTCAGATCCCACAGAACAAGAGTCAAGCACTCAGCATTATTTGACCCATTTACCATTATTTCAGTCCCGCAAAAAAAAAAATGTTTTACAGGGGATCATCCTCAACAGGATCCTGTAGGCGAGTTTCCCATTACATTAAAGGGGAATATAGGCCTGTTTACTATTTCCTTGAGGAGGATGTTTACTGCTGCATCTTGCTGATATTCCTCTTTTTGTTATGTACCTTATAAGGAATTCTATACCTCATGGGTATTTATATTGCAACAGCCTCGTTTAGAGCCATAATGATATTTCATATTGAAAAAAGCCTGAAAGGCAATAATCAAGTCCTGCAGAGCATTCAAAGAATGATAGACTATTGCCTGTGAAATAAAATGATGGCTTGGACATATTGGAAGGCCAATAGTGTGAGGTGAGCTAATCCCATTAATGGCCAAGCTATGAAACAGAAGTCATTTGAATGATAAAAGCACAGTGCACACAATTACTGTTAAACTCCTTGAAGATGCGTGTGAATATTTAACATTCACAAGCCTTGGAGCTTTTATCTACAATTTAGAAACACATTAATTCACATTATGTGAATGTATTGGTATTTACAGTATGGGGAAGAATCGACATTGGTATTCAGATCAATCAGTGCCGAGTGTTTGTGGTTTTAATGACAGATCCTTATATCGACTCTCAAGGACAAACTCCAAGACCTTTCATATCCAATCAAATTCAAGCTGCCTCTTGGAGTTCATGTTTTAAGTTGTTGCTGAAAAGCTGCTCACACCTTTACACTGATTTTGCTCATCCTTCTATCTGGGCCACCAGCCTAAGGGAGCTGCTTTAGTGAACTCCACAAGTCGAAAGGATTTGTAATATCAGAAAAAAGCATTTCATTTCTGTATCAACATTTCTATATTTCTCTAAACTTTTTTGTGGATTTTTTTATTTGATACCATAACCAATAATACAGTAGCTATGTTCAGATTGTCTCACTCCAAGCTGCAATAATATATAATAATATTCAGGTACTGTATATGTCAGAAAATGCCATGCCGAAATTGCAGAAATGAAAGCACTCTAGTTCTGAACTCATAGACTGATGTTCTGCTCATAGTGGAAATACACAATGATGTTAAATGTCCTACTCCCTGGCTCAGTCAACGGTGACCCTCATGGGCTCACCTACAAGTCCATGCTAGGTAAAGCTCCGCCTTATCTCAGTTCACTGGTCACGATGGCAACACCCACCCGTAGCACGAGCTCCAGCAGGTGTATCTCACCGATCATCCCTAAAGCCAACCTTTCCTTCCAGTTCTCTGCTGCCTGTGACTGGAACGAATTGCAAAAATCGTTGAAGTTGGAGACTTTTATCTCCCTCACCAACTTTAAACATCTGCTATCTGAGCAGCTAACCGATCGCTGCAGCTGTACACAGTCCATCAGTAAATAGCCCACCCAATTTACCTACCTCATCCCCATAGTGTTTTTATTTATTTACTTTTCTGCTCTTTTGCACATCAGTATCTCTACCTGCACATGACCATCTGATCATTTATCACTCCAGTGTTAATCTGCTAAAATTGTAATTATTCGCCTACCTCCTCATGCCTTTTGCACACAATGTATATAGACTCCCCTTTTTTTTGTTTTTTGTTTTGTTTTCTACTGTGTTATTGATTTGTTTATTGTTTACTCCATGTGTAACTCTGTGTTGCTGTCTGTTCACACTGCTATGCTTTATCTTGGCCAGGTCGCAGTTGTAAATGAGAACTTGTTCTCAACTAGCCTACCTGGTTAAATCAAGGTGAAATATATATATATTTTTTAAACTATCCATAGAGGCCATGACAGATCAGTAGGGGTAAAAACCTTCAAGGGTCATCTGGGACCACAGACATTTCACATTCAGCAGGTGTAAAGAACACTTGGCTCCGCTATGGGAGCACAGCTCTAACACGCTGTCCACATTTTAGACTGAAATTTTAAATAAAATAAAATAAAAAATAAAAGTAGCTGGTATAGATGGAAGTAGCATTTTGCATTAAAAAGAGAGGGACACTTCCTTGAAACTGTGACTGAATGGACCAACTATTTTCTGCAGTCATTCAAATGGCTTTTAACTTTTAACTTGAGACGTTGATGTGAATTAGAAGTCAAATGACCAAACACTAAGGGCTAGAGTCACTGTAGTAGGAGAGGGCGGCCTTTGGCACAATTTGAAAATATATTATTTTCCTGTTGAATGTGTGTACATTTCTTTCAGTTAATCTATACATGTCTGAGGTCTTTCGCGCTGTCCAGACCACATAGTAGTTGACTTGAGTCCTTGAGTTCATGGCCCTTTATCGACGAATAACAAACAGATCCCACTGGGCACAGACATCAATTCAACGTCTATTCCACAATAGTTCAATGTCATTTCTTTGCAATGACGTGGAAACAACGTTGATTCAACCAGTGTGTGCCCAGTAGGATGGTACCGTTATCTATTATCGAGGCATAACACATTGATGGTACTACCACTACAGAAACATTACAGAAAACCACTACAGAAACATTGAATTGATTTAATCAATTTTATATGACTGCAGATTTTTTGATCTTCATGTTCAAGCTGATCTCTATATTCCCTTTCATAATTAACAGTCTATCCATGTGTTTCCTCATGAGAAAAGCCAACCTGTAATGCCAGTCGAGTTTCCAGGTATACAGGTAGTCTAGTTTCCCCTTAGAATTGTGTGGAATTATGTCCTGCTCAGTCTTTGTCAAAAGACTAATTAACATAGCCTTTGACACATTTTATGGTGCTGTATATCTACACCGAGTATACCAAACATGAAGATAATATTGAGTTGCACCCCCCCTCTACGGTATTGAATGCATTCCACAAGGATGCTGGCCCGTGTTGACGTCAGTGCTTCCCACAGTTGTGTCAAGTTTGAGTGGACGTCCTTTGGGTGGTGGACCATTCTTGATACACACAGGAAACTGAGCGTGAAAATCCCAGGAGCTTTGCAGTTCTTGACATGACACAAACCGGTGCATCTAGCACCGACTACCATAACCCATTCAAAGGCACTTCAAACTTTTGACTTGCCTATTCACCCTCTGAATGACACACATACAAAATCCATGTCTCAACTGTCTCAATGCTTAAAAATTCTTCTTTAACCTCAGGATTACAAACATACATAATATACTAACACAATGACCCAATAAATACTCAATCTAAGAAATATTGATTCTTCATCTACTATAGTCCCACAACATTTCTATGTATTATATTTAAATTGTTTTAAAATCATGTTTAAATTTATATATTGAAAGGTTTTGTAACGGTCTTCTTCCTCCTCTGACGAGGAGTAGTAGGAAGGATCGGAGGACCAATGCGCAGCGTGAAATAACTAAAACCACGTGAAATAACTAAAACCGAAACAGTTCCGTGTGGAACACACGGACACAGAAAAGAATCACCCACAACTCAAAAGTGAAACCAGGCTACCTAAGTATGGTTCTCAATCAGGGACAACGATTGACAGCTGCCTCTGATTGAGAACCCTACCAGGCCAAACACAGAAATCCCAAATTATAGAAAAGGGAACATAGACTGCCCACCCCAACTCACGTCCTGACCATACTAAAACAAAGACAAAACAAAGGAACTAAGGTCAGAACGTGACAGGTTTCTAGTTTGCTCAGTTAATTTATTCCATTTCTTTATTGTTCTAAATCTAAATGTTCTTTTGCCTATTTCTCTTTTCTGTCTGGATAACGCATAGATGGTGGACAATCTATTCCTAGTATTTACAGAATGTCTGTCTCTTACCAACTGAATACCGTTGTGAATAGAACTTGGCCATTTTAAATGATGTATATTATGAAATAAAATAAGCATGTTTTTTTCAATTATCCTGTCGATTGATGACCAACCAAGAACACTGCGCATGACTGCAACAGAAGAACCATAGCTCCACCTTAAAACAATCCTTGCTGCTTTATTCTGTGCATTCTGCAGCCTCCTAACTTCACTTAATGATGCATTTCCCCAGACCACAGAACAGTAGTTCACCTGACTCTCAATTAATGCTTGTGTTATTTGCTGAATAATTTTTCCTGGTAAATATTTAGCTATCCTTCTGATTATGCATGCTGTTTTAATATTATTATTTTTTACATAGATTTGTTATTTGAGATGACCATGATAAGCAGTTGTCTAGCTGCACTCCCAATAGTTTGGTTTCTGCCACTTCTTCAATTTGTACTCCTCTCATACTTAATTTTATCCCATGCTGTTTTGGCCTTTTCCTAGTTGAACAGACCAACATAACTTTGGTTTTCTTGATGTTTAAAACAAGTTTGTTTTGGCAAACCCATTCCCAGATATTCTCCAAATTTCCTTGTAAAGCTTGCTGTGCCTGTTAAACCGATTGTCTTGCTGCATAAATTGTAGTATCATCTGCAAATATAGTAGCTTTAGTTTCAGCTAAGGCATAGGGAAGATCGTTGGTATATATTAAATAAAGAAGTGGCCCAAGGCAGCTGCCCTGTGGTATTCCACAGTTTAACACACGAGGGGAAGAAAATTAACCATTGATATAGGTGGACTGTTTCCTGTCAGTTAGATATGACTGTACCCAATTCAATGCTACCTCCTTTAAACCATAATGAATTAATTTTGTCAAAATTATTTAATGATCCACTAAATCAAATGCTGCACTGAAATCTAAAAATAGTACACCCACACACTTATCCATAGCATTGAGCCACTGGTCAGTCATGTCAACCAATGCAGTGGTAGTGGAATGTTTTTTACGATAAGCATGCTGATTGGCTGTAATCAGATCATTCTTTTCCATGTACTCCCACATTTGTCTACTCACAATACCCTCCAATATCTTACTGAGTGTAGGGAGTAGAGTAATTGGTTGACTATTGGCAGGAGTAATGGGTTCTTTGCAGTCTTTCGGAATAGGACCAGGTTTGCATGCTTCCATACATTTGCAAACATCCCCTTTTCAAGTGTAACCAATGACGTAAACACCCCCTTTTTACCCGAGGGTATAAAGCATTTGAGTTATGAATTAACATATCAGACTAAAATGGACCACAGCTGCAGCAAGGTCTACAATAGTCCACGACTCCGGAACGCAACACGAAGTTGAAGAAGACAAAGAACCTCCGGTTATTCTCTTTAAATCATCGTGTCCTACACTGCTTTCATGACCACTCTGGGATCAACGACAAGGCGGATTAGCCGCCTTAAGGAGACCACTCTTCCAGAACGAGTGCAAGTAAACAGACAACTAAGAAGGACATTGTGACCTCTTGTGGACAATCAGAGACTTACACCTGAGAACGAAAGACAAGGCCATCTGAAGAGGGCCCAACAGAGATACACGAGGAAGACCTTCAACACTTAAGTGCATTGTTACATTACTTCTTACCCAAAGGAACAACAGTTTGGGGCAAGGTATTAGGGCGTAGTTTACAAAAGTATCCAAGTGTTGCTTCTCTTTCTTTCTTTCTTTCTTTCTTTCTTTCTTTCTTTCTTTCTTTCTTTCTTTCTTTCTTTCTCTCTCTCTCTCTCTCTCTCTCTCTCGCTCTCTTTTTAAATCTCCATCTTGCGTAACAAGTGTCATATTGTGTTAGTCCGCTAGGGACTTGCTGTTGTCGTATTAATTTTCCAATCACTAACCTATACCGTGTGTGTATCCTATGTTATCATTTAGTATTAGTAAATAAATCATCAAATCAATATGTGTGGTACGGAATGATCAGTGAGACCCGGGTTTGTGCAGATTTAAAAAGTCTACGACATTCAGAATGAGACTGATATGAGGAAATTATTCATTAGTGACTGATATATCTATATATTCTTGTGTTAATTTGGGAGATGGCAACTCATTAAACAACTTTTCCCATAGTGCACCAAATTCCTAATGAGTTAATTGTTACATGATTAATTGAATCGAGTATCAATTAATCATAGTTAGCTGATAAAATAAGTAACAGTCATCAGATGAATGAAGTCATGTCACGACACACGCATCTCACATTTCATTCACATTACATTTCTATATTTTGCTTCTAAAATAAAATAAAATCACAAATAATATTTTAGATTATTAATTTCAAACAAGGGCATTAGCATGAGAAGAATTTACTAGTCCAAAGCATGTCCTCTCCGTTCAAAAAATATTCCTCCACTTGGGAATCGCTAACAACAATCTCTGTCTCAATTTTCCGATCAATTTCTTTTAAAATTGTGTGTACACCTGTATATCTAGACTTCGACTTAGTTTTCCCTGACTTAGTCGCCATACTGATTGATATATAAACAGCTGAATCTGAGCGTTTACCAAACAATGCAGTGCGTAATATGCGTAGCTCCTTCCGGTATAAAACTTCAATAGCGAATGTCTCTCTTTACACCGGAGTTTACTACATGGGTTGGTCTTCCAACACATAACCATTGCATATTGCCGTTTACCTCAGCTCATTGGCTATCTACCCAGCTAGATTTCAAGACGATCAGAGGTCATTGGGTTAAAATATAGTCAATCAACGAAACAGTGGTCATATCATTGGTGCACAGTGATGTCAATACTTGTTGTCTTCAAATCGGTTTCTTTCAGTCAATACGTCCCGCGAAATGGCCCTTCAGGTTTGGTTGTGTTACAAACAAACCAGTTGATTGCAATGAAACCAAACATGACTGGAAAAGTCACGTTTTGTGCGGGTATTTACCCTCGAATGTGTCGTCAAAAAAATGTAATGAGACGGAATTCACGACACAAGTGGTTCACAAAATGTTTTGTGTTAGGCTATAAAAACGGATTTGATCAAACAAAAGATCATTCATTGAGTAACATTGAGCATTGGGATTGCAAATAGACGAAGATCGTCAAAGGTAAACTACTTATTTTAATGCAGTTTGTGATTTTCTTAGCCTGTGCTGGTTGAAATAGTTTTTTTTATGGGGCTCTATCCTCAGATAATCGCATCGTATTCTTTCGGAGTAAATCCTTTTTTAAATCTGACAACGCAGTTGGATTAGGAAGATTCTAGGCTTTCGATACCTGTGAGACACTTGTATTTTCATGAATGTTTAATATGACTATTTATGTAGCGATCACCGTATGTTGTGGAATTTCAGCCCGCTACCGGGTTCCGTGCGCAGAGAGGTTAAGGAAGACATTCTCTTCTGCAAACCACTGGAAACCAGGACAACATGAGAGGATATTTTTAATGTACTGGACAGCTTTGTGACATCAAATTAACTTTGGTGGTCAAGATGTGTTTGTGGCTGTACTGATGGCACAAAAGCCATGACAAGGAGACATAGTGGAGTGGTGACGCACGTGCAAGCAATTGCTCCCGACGCCACTTGGGTACACTGCAGCATCCACCGAGAGGCTCTTGCTGCCAAGGGAATGCCTGACAGCTTGAAAGACATTTTGGACACTACAGTGAAAATGGTTAACTTTGTTAAAGCAAGGCCCTTGAACTCTTGTGTATTTTCTGCGTTATGCAATGATATGGGCAGCGACCATGTAACGCTTTTACAACATACAGAAGTGCGCTGGTAATCAAGGGGCAAAGTATTGACACGTTTAAAAAAAAAAAAAACATTTTTCTTTACTGACCATACTTTTCACTTGTCTGACCGCTTGCATGATGACAGGCTTCTCACACGACTGGCCTATCTGGGTGATGTTTTTTTCTCACCTGAATCATCTGAATCTAGGATTACAGGGACTCTCCGCAACTATATTCAATGTGCGGGACAAAATTGAGGCTATGATTGAGAAGTTGGAGCTCTTTTCTGTCTGCATTAACAAGGACAACACACAGGTATTCACATCATTGTATGATGTTTTTGTGTGCAAATTAACTCAAGCTTACGGACAATGTCAAATGTGATTTAGCGAAGCACCTGAGTGAGTTAGGTGTGCAATTACGCAGGAACTTTCCTGAAACGGACGACACAAACAACTGGATTTGTTATCCTTTTCATGCCCTGCCTCCAGTCCGATATCTGAACAAGAGAGCCTCATCGAAATTGCAACAAGCGGTTCTTTGAAAATGTAATTTAATCAGAAGACCCCTGCCAGATTTTTGGATAGGGCTGTGCTCAGAGTTTCTTACCTTGGCAATTTGCGCTCTTAATGTTAAGCCTACCCCCTACTTTTTCGAACATTCTGTTAAAAATCGCGCAACATTTCAGCGCCCTGCTACTCATGCCAGGAATATAGTATATGCATACGATTAGTATGTGTGGATAGAAAACACTCAGACGTTTATAAAACTGGTTAAATCACGGATGTGGCTTTACCAGAACGGGAGTTTCATCGAAAAGCGCAGGAAAACCTGATCACTGAAAATGGAAATAAATATCCTTGCGCTACTTCCAGCAATTGTTCAAAGTGAACCGAATTACATAAGACCGAGATTTCAACGCCTACAGCTTCCACACGTTGTCTAGAGTCTTGTCATTTGATTCAGCTTTGATTCTTGATTGAACCGAATCAAGGGAACCACTTCCCTCCAGTCTCCGCCCAGCTATTTTTGTCGAGCCTTCTCTGGACATTTTTTTCCAGACGACACCTAAGGATTTTACATCGCCTTCCTGATGAATTTTATCGCTTATTAACGTGTACTAATACCTAAAGTTGCATTACAAAAGTATTTCGAAGTGTTTTGTGAAAGTTTATCGTCGACTTTTTGAATTTAAAAAAATGACGTTACGTTATGAAACGCTGTTTTTTTCCGTTGATCACACAGTCTACATATAACGATATCTAGGCTATATATGGACCGATTTAATCGAATAAAAATACACAATAATGATTTTGGACATCTAGGAGTGCCAACAAAGAAGATGGTCAAAGGTAATGAATGTTTTCTATTTTATTGTGCGGTTTGTGTAGCGCCGAATATGCTAATTATTTTGTTTACGTCCCCTGCGGGTCTTTTGTGGTGTTACATGCTATCAGATAATAGCTTCTCATGCTTTCGCCGAAAAGCATTTTAAAAATCTGACTTGTTGCCTGGATTCACAACGAGTGTAGCTTTAATTCAATACCCTGCATGTGTATTTTAATGAACGTTTGAGTTTTAACTAATACTATTAGCATTTAGCGTAGCGCATTTGCATTTCCAGAGCTCTAAATGGGACGCAAGCGTCTCAGTAGGAGCAAGAGGTTAAGACACTGATGCACTTTGCCACGTAACTATGTGAGAGTGGATTCTCGGCCCTCACTAGCATGAAAACTAAATACAGGCACAGACTGTGTGTTGAAAATGATTTAAGACTGAGACTCCCTCCAATACAACTCAACATTGCTAATTTATGTGCATCCTTTCAAGCACACCCTTCTCATTAACCTGTGGTGAGTTATTTACCACAGGTAACCTAGTGGTTAGAGTGTTGGGCCAGTAACCAAAAGGTTGCTAGATCAAATCGCCGAGCTGACAAGGTAAAAATCTGTTGTTCTGCCCCTGAACAAGGCAGTTAACCTCTTGCTTCTACTCGGGACGCTTGCGTCCCAACTAGAGCTCTGGAAATGCAAATGCACTACGCTAAATGCTAATAGTATTAGTTAAAACTCAAAAGTTCATTAAAATACACATGCAGGGTATCGAATTAAAGCTACACTCGTTGTGAATCCAGGCAACAAGTCAGACTTTTAAAATGCTTTTCGGCGAAAGCATGAGAAGCTATTATCTGATAGCATGTAACACCCCAAAAGACCCACAGGGGACGTAAACAAAATAATTAGCATTTCGGCGTTACACAAACCGCACAATAAAATAGAAAACATTCATTACCTTTCACCATCTTCTTTGTTGGCACTCCTAGATTTCCCATAAACACTATTTGGGTCTTTATTTCGATTAAATCGGTCCATATAAAGCCTAGATATCGTAAGTAGACTGTGTGATAAACGAAAAAAACATCGTTTCAAAACGTAACGTCATTTTTTAAAATTCAAAAAGTCGACGATAAACTTTCACAAAACACTTCGAAATACGTTTGTAATGCAACTTTAGGTATTAGTAAACGTTAATAAGCGATAAAATTCATCAGGAGGCGATGTAAAGATCATTAGCTGTCCGTCTGGAAAAATGTCCGGCTAGAAACTCAACGAAAATATCCGGTCCTAGATACGGTGCCCTGCATGTGTTTGACCAAGAAAAAACTCGAAGGGAAATGACAAGACTCTAGACACCGTGTGGAAGCTGTAGGTACTGCAACCTCAGTCAATTAATTGTGGTTCACCTTTATCAATGGGTTCAAGTAGCGCATGGATATATTTTCCCATTTTCAGTGATCAGTTTTTCCTGTGCTTTTCGATGTAAATGCCGTTCTGGTAAAGCCACAGCAGTGATTTAACCAGTTTTATAAACGTCTGAGTGTTTTCTATCCACACAGACTAAGCAAATGCATATACTATATTCCTGGCATGAGTAGCAGGGCGCTGAAATGTTGCGCGATTTTTAACAGAATGTTCAAAAAAGTAGAGGGTCGACTTAAGAGGTTAACCCACTGTTCCTAGAACGTAACTGAAAATAAGAATTTGCCTAGACTTAGACTTGAACTAGACTTGCCTAGTTAAATAAAGGTAAAAAATATATATATCACAATTTTTGATAAACAAATAAGGTTTTATATGTAAGATGGCTAAATAAAGAGTAAGATATTGATTATTATTATATTATTATTTGTGCCCTGGTCTTATAAGAGCTCTTTGTCACTTCCCACGAGCAGGGTTGTGACAAAAACTCATACTCATTCTTATGTTTAATAAATGTATCGTATAGTGTGTGTGTGGCAGGCTTACAATGATGGCAAAAAGCAACATTTGAGAGTGAGCTGACCCTGGTGCTAGAGGAGGTATGCAGCTGGAGGTTGAATGTTTGAAGGTGTACGTGACTATAAAACGTTTGGGAACCACTGGTGTACGTCATGGAACGTTGAGTCAAATAAACTATTTTTAAAACCTCATAAAGTTGGTTTTGTAGCGTAAACTGGCAATTTTATATTTTTGACTGATATTATGACTGTCTGTTTGTTTCATATGTGCAAAGTAGTTAACAAGCTGCCAGTTCCACTTTAAACTTGAACTCATTGGTTATTTGTGTGCCAAACCTGAATTTTCTTTTTGCAATGGGAAGTAATAGTTGTACATTTCGATTGGGAAATGCTTAATGGTTGTGTTTTGTATTCTTATGATTGGGACCTACTGGCTTATTATGTCCTAGTACACGGACTGCTTATCCTTCAACAACAAATAAAATAAAATAAAATTGTATTTGTCACATGCACAGTGAAATGCTTACTTACAAAGCCCTTAACATACTGTGGTAATGTTTAAAGAAAGGAGTGTATATATATGGCCTGGTGAAGTGGTTTTATGTGCTGACTGAATGAAAGCTGATTAGGAGTTCTTTACTCCACTGGTCTCGGCTGGTCTTGGGAATAAATTACAAGTCCTCACTGTCTGAGACGAGTCAATACCGAGTACAAATGTATCCGACACCGAGACAAGACCGAGACATTCAATATGTGGTCTCGAGTCCGGACTCACTCCAACACTGGTATGCACTGTTGTAGCCTCTCCAATATCCTATGCCAATGGTTCCTTACTTCGCAGCCACACACTGGCATATGTGAAATACATGACCTTATGTTTAATTGCAGAACCTTCTCACCCCGTCACCCTCATGAGCTAATGTATGTTAAGCTGTGTGGGATCCGTAGTCAAAGTGCATTTCTTCCTCTATCTGCTGGATGGCCCCTCTACATTAATGTAAATAATAGCCTAAATATGACATCTACAGTGTGCCATGCTTACTTATTGAATTATTGACTTATTGTCATAACCTTCACGATTAATTATGTGTTGATGACTTATTCTATACTCAAAAGACTGATGTTTTGAAACGTTTCTGGGAAGGTCTCGGCCCACAAAAAGGAGCTCAATATTTTTTGCCATTTTATTTTGATATTAGAATTTTTCCAAGCCTACAGGCTACTTATAAACATTGATTCTGTGGTATTACTTAATAGTCTGCCAAGCATAACCACTTCTTACAATTTTCTATAACATTAGCCAAAAATAAAAAGGACAATTGATGTCTGAAACGTTGAAGATGTCCCCCATGAAGATAAAGGAAGATATCCTGCAGTTGTTTAGATATTTTTAAGTGCCTTTCTGACAGAATTATCTCCCATATTTATCCTTATGGAAGATTATCTTCCATAATTTCCTCCCACATTAACAAACATTTAACTTTCTACTGTGAGATAAAACAGCTTTAAAAAATAAATGGATCAGTAATGTCAAACACAGTACCTCTTGCACAGTGCAGTGTTGGTTAAAACAAGATTGTGTTGATTTTCGTGCAGGCACTTCTAAAATACTCAAATCGATCAAATTCCTGACATCTGGTCAAACATATTTTTCTGCAATATAGCATGACTGTACAACCTCACAGACTGAACCACCCTAAACTCTTTGCTACTCTCTCATTTAAATATCATGGGCTTATTAATAATACTTTTTAATAAATTACCAAAAAGTATTCAGCCATAAAAAGTACAGAATATATAACAGATCAATAACACATCTGTTTTGCTGTCTGGTGAGTATTACTGTAATTGTGTTATCCTTTAATAAGGTATTATTAAATCTTCAAATAAGTCACGCATATTGTAATTCTTACGAAATCAGTTAAATGGTTTAATCACCATTGACCTGCAGCATCTTTAAAACTCGTGGAGAAAATGAATGGAAGCTGATATCTTCCACTTTTAGAATGAGTCATGCTGTTGCATTTAACTGACAGGTATAGTCAATGAGATGCAAGGAAAGTTGACACAAACACCCTTCAATTTGAGTCTGTACATTGCTAAGTATTCTGATTCCATATTCATACATATATTCATCACATCTCCCTTTAAACTCACCATGAAAGTATTACCTACTGTACCTACAAAGGATATATTTGAAATATTTCAGGAACACCTTGGTACTTTATTGCTGTAATGTAAAAGCACTGGATTTCAAAAGGTCTAATTAAATGTAACATTAAATTAAACATAACATAACATTAAACATACATTACACCTTTATAATCATGAATGTAATGTCTCATACGTCTCAGAACACTTTGAAATCCTTTACAAGGTACACTAGGTTGTCAAGTGTCAGGTCTAAATCTGGTTAATTAAGTGTTCCGGGTACTGGTTGATTGTAATATTGATGCCAAAGGCAATCAATGTTTGAGCAATAGTGACATTTGGGAATAAGGAAGTGAGCCATATCCCTGATAGGATAGAGTGGTTGACTGGTGTTGACTCAGACTACAGTGGTGTGTTGAAGGGATGATAGCTAAACAGAGGTGAATAATATTTGTATTCAGTATAAATGAATAACATTTGTGTATCATTTCTCATCAAAACTGTCTGTGTTGATAGAAAATGATGTCATTTCAGTCATTTCACTGAAGCCAGTTCCAAAGAACATAATGTAAAAGGATATATTTTAAAGACACCAACATGTCAAAAGAAACAGTATAATACAGTAAAGATAACATTCTGCCGCGTCTGTGTTAATAATCCATTACTTCCAGAGACAAGTGGACTCTGGGAATTGAAGTGAATTCTGAAAGCAACTCAGAGAGTCTGTTAGTCTGAAAGAGATGTCGGATGGGAAGGCCTAATGGACAGCGGTCTTAATGTATATGTACGTAGTGACCCTGTTGGAAATGGATCAACTGCAAATGGAGACCAGGGTGTGTACTCACTTGCATTGCATTCTGAGTAAACACACAAATCCCCAGTGTAAACCCTCTCTGGAAGCTAACATCTTATCGCTACCTGATTTAGCTTGTAGAGTCATGGAAGAGTGGAGGAAATGAACATTCTTATCAGCTATGCATAGACTGATCTAGAGAATTAAAATATACTTGGGCTATTTGAGCTGGGACACCACATAAAAAGAATTATATATATATATTTTTTTTTTCTTCAGATTATCCGTTGTAATGCACTCCTCAGAGCAACTGTGATTAGACGCGTATTGAACTAGATTCTAAATTGAACGAGATAAACGACACTAGAGGATTGTTGCTTTACAGTGGCACTAATGTTATACACCAGTTATACTCTACATTGCTTAATATTTTCCCTGGCAACAAAAACATGGGCCTGGCATATTTGTCACAGAAACGGGTCCACTGGGTTTTGCAATTGCTTTATGTGGAAGAAGTTACTTTGTTTCAATGAAAAATCAATGCTACGAGCTGATTATATCTGGATCTTGGCTCAGGATTAAAGCCCTTTAGAGATATTCACAAACCACCCCAGACAGCACTCCCCCCTACCCCCCATCCTCTCCCTTTAAGATCTACTTTACCACATCACTTCCTTATTTGTATGCTTGCTATAGGACAGCATTCCAATTATATCAAAATACTAAACACTTTGACAAAAGCAATATTCATCTGTGTATTGCTCTGTATCCTCTGTTTAGATCTTGCTTTCCTTTGGAATAGTAGCACCCAAAGAAGAGATCATTTTGACACTTCCTCTGCAAAATAAATACATGAATAGTTAAGAGGAAGAAACACACAATGCACTCCTTAGATCAGATCAAAGCAAATCAAATTTTATTTGTCACAAGCTCCGAATACAACAGGTGTAGGTAGACCCTACCGTGAAAATGCTTACTTACAAGCCTTAACCAAAAATGCAGTTCAAGAAATAGAGTTAATAAAATATTTACTAAATAAACTAAAGTAAAAAATAAATAAATCTAATCAAAAAGTAAACTAAGTAATGTACATAACAATAACGAGGCTATATACAGGGGGTACCGGCCCAGAGTCAAAAGTTTTTGGTAATGTTTTGAAGTTTTGGTTTGTAGTAACCTATACATTAGTTAAACCACGTAAAAAAAAATGGAACAGCTGAGTATGAAATCAGGTAAAGCAAAAACAAACATGTAGATATCTATAACTTGTCTAATTAAATAGAGCCAAAACACAGGGGAAGGGGAAATGTAACCCCTCGACAGAGCGTCATTACGGATGCAAGGACTTGATAGTTAAACTTATTTTGAAGATATACATTGTTTATTTCCAATGATTCCCATCTTGACATATTTTATCATCCATTTGTCACGCTGGTATAAAGGGATCGGGAGACAGGCGCAGGAATGCGTAATAAGGGTTTTTATTTATCCAAATTACAGCGTGCCATATACAGGCACGAGGACAAAGACCAAACAAACACTATATAAAACACAGGGTTGAGACCCAAACAAAAGAGCGAAGAGTACCTAAAAAAAATACACAATCACACAATGATTATCACACGTGATGAGACCCGTAATCATCTGCACAATATACATGGCACGAAAGCCAAAACATAGCACAGGTACTCACACGACCAATGGACATTGGAACAATCGACCGCCCAATGGTGAACCAAAGGGCACACTTATACAAGTATTAATCAGTGGGAATAGGGGACAGGTGTGCGTAATGAAAGTTCCGGAGTGATCCGTGACACCAATACTTTAAAAAAAGTTAATTCCCATTCAATCCCTTGACCTACATTTCTGATGATCAAAGTTGTAGCAGCATTTTATATAATAAACTCCAGCATATCAGGCAGTTGATGTACTCCAATATATCGTACAGTAGTCAATCTGAGAAGCCACCTCGATTTTCCTAAAAAGTGGAAGAGTGTAAATCGGATTATTTAATATACTGTCAGTGCCCTGTAGCTTCAGCTTTGTGGCAAAATTTGTGGATAGAAATAACTTGCCTGTGGCCACATATATGGAGTAATCTGAAGTTTCCTTTCTTATAAATGTGGCAGCTCAATCTTTTTTTATTAAACAGAAAATACCTTCCCTATTCCCTCCCTGCAGTCAGACAACAAGTGGTATGAGAAGTTAGGTCTACCTTTGACAGGAGGTAGACCTGAGGAGACCTTTGGGAAAATGTTTATTTTTAGTTCCCTTCGCAGAGACCATCTTGAGTGCAGAGGGCATTGAGCTGTGGATGATTTCTTCAGTCAGCTCCAATCTGAGGTGGCTTGATATTCTAAGGACCATCCACCTCCTTTGCCCTGAGGGCCTAGACAGCACCTTTGGAGTGTTCTTTTTAGACAGCAAGCTTTTAAAACATTCACAAGTCGGTGTTATCAATGCCAGGTGATTAAGGATTCTCAGGAAGTTCTTTCACCCAGACATAAAGGGGCTACTTGTATTCTTGTCACCCCATTCGATCCCAAGCCCTTCATCATACTGACCAAAGATTTAAAGAGTGTTATATATTCAGTGCTAATCACTGAACTCCCCTTTCTCTCTAAAATACCTCAATAGCCTTGTTTATCATCAACAGTTCTACCCAAAAAGTTAATATTTCTATAATTCAGAAATTATGACAAAAAACTATTTGGAACAACATTGTGGAGTTTATAAATCAAATGTCTGTCTTGTAGTTCTCCTAGAGTAGGCCCAAGCAATATGCACCATTAGCTGACCTTTACATTAATGTGCCAGGTACTTTGGGAGGTGTTGGGATCTGAACGCCTACCAACCTCTCTGCATGGCTTTACTCTGGCTCTACTAATCGTCCATTCTCGGGGCACTCCCAAACCTAATAAGCAATCAAGTAACTCCCCGTAAATGACAGCTTTCCACTAGGGACGCAAGAGATGCCAGGACTCAGACCCTCCAGCCCTCCTTTGAAAACTCCACACACTAATATCCCATGTCAACACAGTGAATTAAAGCCTTTGCTTAATTAAGAAGGATAAACAGCAGCAATCATTTTCCAGAGAGCTATAACCTCTTGTGACTTTAAAATATGGCCACAGGGACTTGGGAACAGCTGAAAACGATGAGGTGGCTTTTTCTATTTTTTCATTATCCACTCACTGCTGCTAATCAGATGACATGAATGTATGTGGATGACTAAATTGGGCTGTCAATTAACTATTATTTTCAAGATTGTTTGACATGCATATCATGGCATTTTTACTTAAACTATTCAACAACCCATTACATTTAAACAAAATACCCACTGCGCACACCCCATCATTTTAATGTGTATAATTGAGTAATATTTGGTTGAGATGTTGATCAATGAGATTACATCCTATATTCATGCATTCAAAAAGACAGCCTAAAGTTAGTTGAATTTCCAATGTGTTACCATTATGCTTTCAACCATCTAAAAGCGCCAGCAAATTCCAATGGAAAAACAATGTCTGATTTTTTGTTTACTTGTCACCCAAATGTCACTGAGCATTCAACCGTTTAAAAACACAGCAAAGTTCAAATGTTAATACAATGTCAGATATTTGGTTTATTTATTCAACAGATTGTGTTATAACTGTGCTTCATCTAATAGCAGAACCAAATGACCTGGATTGCAGTTGAGATTACATTAAAGGCACAGTGCATTCTTGAAATATTCAGACCCCTTCACTTTTTCCACATTTTGTTACATTCCAGCCTTATTCTAAAATGGATTGCATTGCTTTTTTTCTGTCATCATTCCACTCATAATACCCCATAATGACAAGGTAAAAACATATTTTTTGGACATTTCTGCAAATACATATATATTTGTTAAAGTATTCAGACTCTTTACTTAGTACTTTGTTGAAGCACCGTTGGCAGCGATTACAGCCTGGCATCTTTTTGACACACCTGTATTTGGGGAGTTTCTCCTATTCTTCGCTGTCAGGTGAGAGGGGGACGGTCACTGCACAGCTATTTTCTGAAAGTCATCCCCACAGCATGATGCCGCCACCAACATGCTTCACTGTAGGTGTGGTGCTAGGTTTCCTCCAGATGTGGAGGAACGCTTGGTATTCAGGCAAGGGAGTTCAAAGGAGGAGTTCAATATTGGTTTCATCAGACCAGAGAATCTGGTTTCTCATGGTCTGAGAGTCTTTGGGTGCCTTTTGGCAAACTTCAAGTGGGCTGTCATGTGACTGTTACTAAGGTGTGGCTTCCGTCTAGCCACTTTATCGTAAAGGCCTGATTGGTGGAATGCTGCAGAAATGGTTGTGCTTCTGGAAGGTTCTCCCATTCCCACAGAGGAACTCTGGAGCTCTTTCAGGGTGACCATCGGGTTCTTGATCACCTCCCTGACCAAGGCCCTTCTCCCCCGATTACTCAGTTTGGCTGTGTTGGCCGGCTCTTGGAAGAGTCTTGGTGGTTCCAAACTTCTTCCATTTAAGAATGATGGAGGAAACTATGTTCTTGGGGACCTTCAATGCTGCAGAATGTTCTTGGTACCCTTCCCCAGATCTATGCCTCGACACAATCCTGTCTCGGAGCTCTACGGACAATTCCTTCAACCTCATGGCTTGGTTTTTGCTCTGACATGTACTGTCAACTGTGGGAACTTATATAGACAGGTGTCTGCCTTTTCAAATCATGTCCAATCGATTGAATTTACCACATGGGGACTCCAATGAAGTTGTAAAAACATCTCAAGTATGGTCAATGGAAACAGGATACATCTGAGCTCAATTTCGAGTCTCATAGCAAAGGGTCTGAATACTTATGTAAATAATGTATTTCCTTTTTTGTTTTTTTGTATAAATTAGAAAACATTCTAAAAACCTGTTTTTGCTTTGTCATTATGGGTTATTGGGTGTAGATTGATGAGGGAAAACAATCCATTTTAGAATAAGGCTGTATTGTAACAAAATATGGAAAAAGGGAAGGGGTCTGGATACTTTACGAATGCACTGTACATGGTGCAAGTGATCAGTGCCGTTCGATATTCTGTGCAGATTATTACAGCGATTGTGAAGATCTCCAGAGACCTGTGACGACCAATACGTGCTATCTGAAGCCATAAAAGTCTAAGCCCTGTCTAAGCTGGGGGAGGGGGGGTTATACTAAGCTAAATGGAATTGTTTTAAGAAGGTCATACTAAGGATAATTTAGCTTTTTGTTTTCAATTTTAAGACCCCTTGAAGTACAAAAAAAATCAATAAAGAAATTATTTGATGAAAAATTATTTTTGTCCTTATTGCTATTAAATCAAATCAAATCAAATCAGTTTATTAGTCACATGCTCTGAATACAACAGGTTTCACCTTACAGTGAAATGCTTAATTACAAGCCCTAACCAACAGTGCAATTTTGAAGGAAAAAATAGGTATTAGGTAAACAATAGATAAGTAAGATAAACAATAGATAAACAGTAAAATTACAGTGGAAATAGCGAGGCTATATACAGGTGGTACCAGTACAGAGTCAATGTGCGGGGGCACCGGTTAGTCGGGCTAATTGAGGTAATATGTACATGTAGGTATAGCTAAAGTGACTATGCGTAGATGATCAACAGAGAGTAGCAGCAGTGTAAAAGAGGGGGTTGGCGGGTTGGGAGTGATGGGACACAATGCAAATTGTGGGTTTGTATTAGCCCATACAAACACATTGAATAACAGATTCACTACATGGAAGAACAGATAGCTTGGACTGTCTAAACCCTGTCTAAGCCGGGGGAGGTGGGGGGAGGGTTCTACTAAACTACTGTACTTCCATTCATTTTTTTCAACTTGGTTCCAGGGGACCTTCAGACAAGTCTTGTGAGGAAAAAACAACCAACATGTACGTGTTTGTGAAAGTCTCAGCTTTGCACAGATGCGTCACATTAGTGTGTGGCCCAACTGTGTGGACGCTACAGACAGAAGTTGGCAGATCGGCTGTACCGACTTAAGACGAGTCCCAAGACACTTGTGGGGGTCGTAGAGCAAAACAGAGAACACCACCTTTCCATAGAAGGGTCATAATAGTTTGTAGGCCAAACCGTTCGGACGCTACAGATTATTTTGTGAGAAGCTTGATTTTCGGGATGTCTCATGGTCTGAAAAACACCTCTCTACCTCAATCACCTTTCACTGCAGATGCGGAATTGCGACATAGGTGGATGTGGTGGATTGAGACGCATCCGATACAAAAAAAAACAGATATCTCTAGCTTAAACTGGGGATGTTTGTATTATGCTAATGAGATTTCCGTGGGGGCGTGGACATCGACCTTAGGGGGTACACGCATGCTTTATATGATTACATAAGAAGACATTTATAGTTACAGTAACCTAAAAATGTGGCCATGGATGTGTTAGTCATTTTAAGGTTGAATGTTACATTAGTTTGTATGTTAGCATTAACTTTATGCTTTACATTGTATTTCCAAATTGATATTGAATTGTGTTTGGTTGTCAATGTAGCCGAATATAAAAATTTGAAGGATATCTATCTTCTGCTTGAATAGTTCCATATGTGCCACTGACTTAGTCTGGCTTTAATTCCAGTTTGTCTACAAATTAATGTTGGATTCACGTCCCCTTCTCAACCAAAGATCTAAGTTAAACATTAGGACTAAATAAAATAAAATCAAACTTTAAATGCACTTTGAAGTTTGATTTGATTTAGTCCTATTCTTTAACTTAGATTGTTGTTTGTGAATCCAACATACAGTGTAAATAGCATCATTGATGATATATAAGTGATAAAGTATGGTCACATTTAATTTGCTCTGTTAAAACTACCCTTTGGAATGACTTTGATAGCATCAGTGAATCAATTTAGTTTGGAGATCTTTCAACAAGCATTCTCATGATAGCACATTGGTAATAGTCAGTGACCAATATCATAGCTGTGCAGGGCTGGGCTTGATCAAAACCCTGCATGGGAGACCAAAGGCCTCCTGTAGATAGCTAGATCAATTCTCCAGTAAGGTGCTGCCCAGCCTATTGCTGATAGTGGATATAACGTTGAAGATCTGACGTTGTTTTAAAGGTACAAATTCAACATATTTTATACAATGTTTGTTTATGTTGAAATTTGGTGACATAATTCTGTGGTTGAAATCTTACCCTCAAAATCAAATTCAATGTGTTTTCCACATAGATTCCACATCACAATGTGTTGACAAATGACGTTGAAACAATGTTGATCCATCCAGTTTGTGCCCAGTGTGTACTGTCCAATAAGAGAGTAGCTTCTCTGATAGTTGGTTTACCCAAAGGCTTATTCTTATTCTTTGAATATATCAATATAACTTTTTTTTACTCTACATCATTGGGAATGGTTTGTAAGCAAGCATTTCACTGTAAAGTCTACACCTGTGGTATTCGGCACATGTGATAAATACAAATTTGATTTGATTTGACTAGTGTGTAAATAGTATTTTTGTTGTCTCGTGGTGTCTTTCCTATATTTAACTCTTATATATATATTTTTTTAAATGTAATATCTTATGTTGTTCTTGTCTATTACTGTTCTATACTTTGTCATGTATTTTGCACACCAGTATCACTACTTACACACCATCATCTGCTCATCTATCACTCCAGTGATAAATTGTAATTACTTTGCTACTTTGGCCTATTTATTGCCATACCTCCTCATGCCATTTGCACACGCTGTATATAGACTTTCCTTTTTTTTCTATTGTGTTATTGACTATACGCTTGTTTATTCCATGTAACTCTGTGTTGTTGTTTCTGTCGCACTGCTTTGCTTTATCTTGGCCAGGTCGCAGTTGTAAATGAGAACTTGTTCTCAACTAGCCTACCTGGTTAAATAAAGGTGAAATAAATAAATACATAAAACATGTGTATGTTTTACGTGGACCCCAGGAAGAGTAGCTGCTGCATGTACAGTAGCTAATGGGGATCATAATAAACCTTCCTCTGTACACACCTAATGTTCAAGATTCTGAAGTTGGTGAGTATTAAGCTTCCCCTGTTTACTGTTACAATGTAAGAGTGCAATAACCATTCAAGTAATTCTATGCCCTCTGTGACAGTCATGAGAATGTCAAACAAATAAAACATGTATTTTGGTACATCAGGTGGCTTGTCATCTGAGTTTGTAGTCAAGCAGATGAGGAAAAATGTTTTCTGTCCCTCAGAGATCTCCCACTTTATTCATTCTTTGCTCCATAGAAGGGAATCCACAGCAGCAGGTTGTTTTAATTACACAACACAGAGAGGAATAACTCTGAGTCATCGAGAACAAACACAAACTCCTTAAAATTACCAAGGTGACATTTTCTGAAGATGGTTTCCATGGTACTGAACTTTAGATGTGTCATGACTATTGAGAGCCCACTTCAGATCTTATAAGACAAGTTAATCCTCCATCTTAAAAGGATATTATTCAGCACATTGTTGTAATTCATAGGAATTGTATGCACTTAAAGCATGAAAGCTTTTAACCCATTAGAGATCAAAATAATTCAAATAATATAATACATGCCATTTAGCAGACACTTTTATCCAAAGCGACTTACAGACATGTGTGCACGCAATATTCAAAATGCACCAATTAAGCTACCTGTATGGGTGGGCATGAAACACCTAAACTCCCACTATGTGGTTGTGTCACTACATACAGTAAACCACTTCATTTAATTAAAACATAATTCAATCCCCATGATGTGTTGCAATTAATATATTGTATTACATGTTGGCGCCAATCTTATTTTCACATTTGTAATGTCAGTTGAATTTTTGTTACTAAATGCAGTACTTTCCTTGAGTGAATGTTGTCTGTCATCACTAAAGTGAAGGTGAAATATTGGGGGTCTTTTTGGGGATAAACCTAATAGCTCAAGAAGAATACAAGTGCAATCTGTAGTTTAATTCTGGTCAAAATATCAACCTCAGCCTCATTTTCAACTGTTCGTACATTTCTTACAAAATTCTGGCGTATGTGGAGATTCTAGGATTTGCGTGCACGACAAATGATTGGGATTTATCAAACTGTCGCACGCAACATATACGTGTTTTCATTTCGCTCCAACCCCGCCTGGAAAACGCCCTCATTCACCTTTTATGGTAAGAAAAACGCCCTCATTTGCTGTATGATTTGGAACTAGTTCCTAAAAGAAAGCGCAATGGCAAATTTGATCACATTTCTGTAGAGGTGTGGGCAGAATGTTGCAGTGACTTTCCCACACTAAAAATGCATGCCACCTGTTAGAGCCAAACACATTCTGTAAGATTAATTGTCCTTTCGAACAATTTAAAAGTAAACGCTACAGCCAACACTTCTATGCAAAATACAAATTGTTGTTCAATATTTTGTTTATCAATACATGATTGTGTCTCCTGCTTTGTTATAGGCTCTGCAATTATATAGGATATGACGTCGCACAGCATTACTGTAGTTTACCCATACTTTCAAGGAGACCGGTCTATTTACTTTCGAGCATGCTTGGCTGTTGAATGAGCAATTGTAGCCTACTATTTGTTGTGTAGCGCGAATAATTTAAACCAGTCATGGCAGAAATTGAGATACATGTCCTGAGATATGATTATGATTTAGGCCTATATAATAAAAGTAAAATAATCATATTTGGCTACATGCTGCTATGCGATGTCTTTACTAATGGCAAATGCATCTGCTTTATCATTAGACTGACATTTTAATGTTTTATTAGCCTACCAGTATTATATATCATGTGCATGTATCACCTTCCATTTCCCCCAAACTAACAATAAGCCTATTTGTTCACAAGGTTGGAGATTTGCGTAGAGATATATGCACACTTTCCTGTGAAGTTCAAAATGGATAAATACCAACCTTTGTGGGAAAACAGGTGCAACAAGGTTTAGAGTCGATTTTTTGTTAACACACCTATGATAAATGAGGCCCCTGGTGCATGGGCTTTTGTTCAAGCTTTGATTGTGAAGTTTGTCCCGTGGCCACAGAGAACCAATAAATGACAATGTGCCTTTAAAATGTGAGATTATTTCAGAATGCAGACAGGAATTGGATACCTGCAAACAGTTTACAGGGCCTTCATAAAGTATTCATACCCCTTTGACTTTTCCACATGTTGTTGTGTTACAGCCTGACTTTAAAATTGATTACATTTAGATGTGTCACTGGCCTACACTCAATACCCCATAATGACAAAGTGGAATTATGTTTTTAGAACATTTTACTACTTAATTCAAAATTAAAAGTGACTGAAATGTCATGAGTGAATAAATTCAAATTATTCAAATTATGCCAAGCCTAAATAAGTTCAGGAGTAAAACGTGCTTTAACGAGCCACATAATAAGTTGCATGGACTCCGTGTGCAATAATAAGGGAAAGGGGGATACCTAGTCAGTTGTACAACTGAATGCCTTCAACTGAAATGTGTCTTCCACATTTAATCCAACCCTCTGAATCAGAGAGGTGCTGGGGGCTGCCTTAATTGACGTCCACAGCACCCGGGGAACAGTGGGTTAACTGCCTTGCTCAGGTGTAGAGCGAGAGATTTTTACCTTGTCAGCTCGGGATTCAATCCAGCAACCTTTCGGTTACAGGTCCAACACTCTAACTACTAGGCCACTTGCCGCCCCAATATTGTGTTTAACATGATTTTTGTATGGCTACCTCATCTCTGTACCCCACACATACAATTATCTGTATGGTCTCTCAGTCGAGCAGGGAACTTCACAGATTCAACCATAAAGACCAGGGAGGTTTTCCAATGCCTCGCAATGAAGGTCAATGAAAGACATTGAATATCCCTTTGAACATGGTGAAGTTATTAATTACACTTTGGATGGTGTATCAATACACCCAGTCACTACAAAGATGTTTTATTTTATTTATTTTATTTTTATTGAACCTTCATTTAACTTGGCAAGTCAGTTAAAAACAAATTCTTATTTATAATGACGGCCTACAGTCCTTCTTCCTAACTCAGTTGCCGGAGAGGAAGGAACCGCTAATCGATTTCAACATGAAGCTAATGGTGACTTTAAAACACTTACAGAGATGTGGTTGTGATAGTAGAAAACTGAGGATGGATCAACAACATTGTAGTTACTCCACAATACTAACCTAAATGACAGCGTAAAAAGAAGGAAGCCAGTATATAATAAAAATATTCCAAAACATGCAAACTGTTTGCAATAATGCACTAAAGTAAAATTGCAAAAAATGTAGCAAAGAAATTTACTTTATGTCCTGAATACAAAGTGTTATGTTTGGCGCAAATCCAACACAACACTCTTCACATTTTGAAGCATGGTGGTGGATGCATCATGTTATAGGTATGCTTGTCATCGGAAAGGACTAGCAAGTTTTTTAGGATAAAAAATTAACAGAATAGAGCTAATCACAGGTAAAATCCTAGAGGAAAACATGGTTCAGTCTGCTTTCGAACAGACACTGCGGGACAAATTCACCTTTCAGCAGGACAATAACTGAGAACACAAGGCCAAATATACACTGGAGTTGCTTAGCAAGACAACATTGAATGTTCCTGAGTGGCTGTGCGATAGGATTAGGAGTGTGATGTCATATCCTGGGTGACACTGCGGGACAAATTCACCTTTCAGCAGGACAATAACCTAAAACACAAGGCCAAATATACACTGGAGTTGCTTAGCAAGACAACATTGAATGTTCCTGAGTGGCCTAGTTACAGTTTTGACTTAAATCAGCTTGTCTAGCAATGATCAATAACCAACTTGACAGAGCTCATGCGTGCAAAGCTCTTAGAGACTTACCCAGAAAGACAAACAGCTGTAATCACTGCCAAAGGTGATTCTAACATACTGTATATATTGACTCAGGGTGTGAATACTTAAATTAGCTAAACATGTTTTCACTTTGTCATTACGAAGTAATGGAGTATTGTGTATTGTGTAATTCAGGATGTAACACAACAAAATGTGGAATATGTCAAAGGGTAGAAATATTTTCTGAAGGCACTGTAAGTACTAGGTGTTTGGTATTTTTGGGGAGTTATATTAGGATTCCCATTAGCTGTTGCGATAGCAGTGGCTGCTCTTCCTGAGGTCCACATGAAACATGACTTAACAATGCAGAACATTAATAGACAACAACAGCTCAAGGACAGAACTACATACATTTAAAACAAGACACATAGAACTTAAAGGTTCTATACAAAGTCATGAGTGAGAGCAGACACAGAGAGACTTATTATTCTAGAACTATATTTATCATTTACATTTTTATATATTATATTTACATTCAGTAGCATCTATCAGTGCGTACACACTAAATGGTTAAGTCAAATAGGGGAGAGGCCTTGTGCCGTGCTGTGTTGCTTTATCTGTTTTTTTGAAACCAGGTTTGCTGTTCACTTGAGGAATATGAGATGGAAGAGAGTTCCATGCAAGCAAACACATTAATGCTTCATTCCATAAGGATTGTAGTTTGATTGGCTAGTCAGCTGAGAACTGGGTCTTAATATGACTTTGCAAATTCAAAATAGGCCTGTCAGCATCGCTTTTCATAGAATCGTCTGAAATCTATGCAGTTCTTGAACTGAGTTGTGATTATGGTTTATTTTTGGTTTATTCTCTCTGTTCTGAGATGCCCAAGATATTGTTTATCTGTTCTTCAATGTGATAGGCTTTAATATTGTTTTTTAAACATTTGATCGGCCAATTTTATATATAGTCAAAGTGGTTGAAATTAATATACAGTGTGTGTCCCTTTTCCCTCAATTGAAATGTCAGAGGACTTTCAGGCAGCATGCATTGTTCCAAGTTACCTTATCCATTTTAGGCTTGAAAATGACTAATACTGCAGGGAATACTATGTTGTGGATGTCAGACATTTTGTACTTATGCAAATAGGCTCTATGGTTTCTGTAAAGTTTTTCTTCAAGGACTGAGAACTTTATCTTCCTTTTATTCTCGCTCCCTTTCTCTCCATATATTTTGCAAAATTGTCATGAAAACCAGTCAGTCATACCAAATCTGTCTCTTTCAAAGTTTTACTTAAGAGAGTATCTCGTTGGAACAGCTTACTCAAATGACTTTCTATTTAGGTTGGGCTGCCATAATCTGACTTGCTCTGCTGGAGACCTTTAAGAAAAACTTTTTTGCTTGACAAGAATAGACAAAATATGTTTTTGTAAAAATCCTCATAGCAATATATTTTGAGAAGCTAATAACAATTAACATAATTCTCCAAAACATATTTATTTGTGAGGCGTTACATAACAAGACAGGCAACAAAGCCCACATCAACAGTAAATGCCAAAAATACAATTTTTCACCCAATGATATATCTTGACATTACATTTAACGTACAATGTCAGTGACTGTATATGCCATCCAGAATGGCATTGAGGTAATGGGCCTTTAGTGCTTTGATGCCATACAGAGACACATAATCCTACTTAGAAAGACTTGCCAAGAGAAGAAGATGGCACATCCAATGTAAAAACAGATGATGAAGCAGTCAAGAGGAAGTGACCAACTGCAAACCTACATGACTGACATTCAAGATGACATGAAAATCCACCCAAAGTTCCCACAAACAGATGGTAAACAAAAACAGCCCTGGGCTCAAAAGACAGTCCACATCAGAACCAGGATGTCAACAGTGCTGTGATGTTAGGCAGGCCAAGAAAGGCAGATGTGTAATATACCAAGCAGGTATGGGATGGTCATTATTTCAATATTTCACTGTTTCAATGTTTTTTAATGCTGATGTTTCGACAAACACCACAGCACAGTCTCAGTCTCGGTAAACTCATAAAAAAATAAAGGGCCAACTCTTTTCTCACTTACAAAAGTCATTCATTACTGTCAATTGGACATTTGTGTAGAAATTCCAGTTATTGGCACGCTAATCGCAAGTGAGGATTTGTATTTTAGTATTAAGATTATATATCAGCCAGATTCGCATACAGTATTGAAAGAAGTTTGTTGACCAAGTTTTTGTGATGTTGCATGCGACATGAAGGCTTATGAATACAAAAGCAAATAAGTGCCTCTTAAGATTTTCAATACTGCTACAAGAGAAGACACATGATGCATTTTGACTAATATATGCAGGTCATTTACATTCACATTAAGTAAAGCTGTGGAGTTTCACCAGTGTGCAGTGACTGAATAATTATACAAAAAGGCTGAAAAGGTCAACATAGAATATCATATTCAATTTATAATTTTGATTAACCCTTTTACCCCTGTTATCGCTGAACTATTTTGAATGTTTTTGTCAAATTAGACATTTGAAGATGAGATCACTTTGCCTCCGTAATTGGTTTGTTCATTCAGTAAACAAATATATAATTGAAGTGAACCAAGACTGCATTTGAAGTTTGGCATTAGTGTGGAAAACTGTCAGGGTTTTTGTATATAATTTAAATAATTATTGGGGTGAGTATCTTAATTAATTGCAAACAAACCTGAATCATGATGAGGACATTTGAAAAGCAGTCTTCCTCGTCTCTTGAAATTACTTTTTTAAAACTTGTTTGGGGCTGGTGTGCAATGCATTACAAGACCATGGAGGTAGGTATGCATGGAGGTAGGTATGCATGGAGATTGGTATGCATGGAGGTAGGTATGCATGGAGATTGGTATGCATGGAGATTGGTATGCATGGAGGTTATTATGTATGGAGGTTGGTATGCATGGAGTTTGTTGGGGTTCGATTGGCTGGGGTGAGTGACAGCTGCTCTGTGAGTGACAGCTGCTAGAATACAGGCATATTTTGGTTTTCTAACCTTACCCTAACCTTAACCACTAGCTACCATCCTAAACTGGTATCCCTTAACCCTAACCACTCGCTAGCGTGCCTAACCCTAACCTACCACGGTTCTAAATGTCAGTCATTTTGGGATTCAGAGAATGTTCACCTTTTATCAAGCTAAGTTCACAAGGATACAATAGGATCTTAATCCCCATTAAGCCTACGTACTGCGATTCACTTAAGAAAGTGCTTAAGTGGCTATGTTGAGATTAGACTCACATTGAGCCATTTGCGGACAATATTAGGTGGGTTTGTCATGAAGGGTTGAAGCAGAAATATGATCCATATACAGTACATGACTTTAGATGAGCCAAATGCTCCAATAATGCCATTGCTAAAGACATATTAAATATACTGGGCTCTCAAATCCTCAAAAAGTTATACAGCTGCACCATTGAGAGCATGTTGACTGGCTGCATCACCGCTTGGTATGGCAACAGTACCGCCCTCGATCACATGGCGCTACAGAGGGTGGTGCGGACAGCCCAGTACATCACTGGGGCCGAGCTCCCTGCCATCCAGGACCTCTATATCAGGTGGTGTGAAAGGAAGGAACTCGTGAAAGACTCTAACAACCAAAGCCATAGATTATTCTCTCTGCTTCCGCACGGCAAGCGGTATCAGCATCGAGTCTGACACCAACAGGCTCCTGAACTGCTTCTATCCCCAAGCCATAAGACTGTTAAATAGCTAACAGAATGGTTACACAGACTATCTGAGTTGACCCTTGTTTTTCATTAGTATTTTTGCACTCTATTCATACTAACAGGACTCTACTCACTCACGCACACTGACACTCTTAACACGCATAACATGCACACACATTTATACTGACTTAAGACACACACACACACACACACACACACACACACACACACACACACACACACACACACACACACACACACACACACACACACACACACACACACACACACACACACACACACACACACACACTCACACTCACATACAATCATAATTTACGCTGCTGCTACTCTGTTTTATCATATATCCTGATGTCTACTCACTTTACCCATATACATATGCATAAACATATCTCTCCAGTATCCCTGCACATTGTAAATATGTTATTGTACACTGTATTTAGCTTACTTACTTCTCGTTTTCTTCTTATTTTTATTTCTTCTGCATTTTTGTTCTACCTTATGTTATTTTTAGTACTACATTTATATTGATTGGTTTGGAGCTAGGTTTGAGTTTGGAGCTAGGTTTGAGTTTGGAGCTAGGTTGAGTTTGGAGCTAGGTTTGAGTTTGGAGCTAGGTTTGAGTTTGGAGCTAGGTTGAGTTTGGAGCTAGGTTTGAGTTTGGAGCTAGGTTTGAGTTTGGAGCTAGGTTTGAGTTTGGAGCTAGGTTTGAGTTTGGAGCTTGGTTTGTGTTTGGAGCTAGGTTTGAGTTTGGAGCTAGGTTTGAGTTTGGAGCTTGCAAGAAAAGCATTTCAGTGTACTTGTGCCTGTGATATTAAAAACACATGTCAAAATAAATCTAGTTCTTTGAAGTACAATGTGTGATTGTGTTGACGGTTTTACCTAAAGAACTCTACTTGTCAAGGATTCCTTCTTGACATGGTCTCAGTTGTTACATATAAAGAGGAGCCAAGTCGTAATATTTGGCTTTGAGTGTTATGATGATATATTCAGAATTTATAAGGGTGAACAATCATACATAAACACATTTTAAAAGTATCTCAGTAATGGTATTCTATGACCTTAGCTAATAATTCACTTTTTTAAGAAAAAAGTACTTGTATTATAATCACACGCATACCGTTGTAAAATGTAACAATAAGATGAGACTGAACAGTTAGATTAGGGTCAGTGGTCCAACAATCCTATCTCCATAGAGCTCTTTGTTGGAAACGTGATTGTCTCAAGGCCATGTTGTCATTTGGATAATATATGTGTAATATATGTGTATCTGTAGAGTTACCCTCAAGTGCTAGCATACTGTGGAGAATTCTAATGTTTACAGTAATGTACAGCACCATATATGCTGAACTTTTCAGTATTTATAAATCCTCTTTCCTGCAATCTCATGGGGAAATTAATCCATTCTGGCAACAGCTCTGGTGAACATTCCAGCAGTCAGCATGCCAATTGCACGCTCCCTCAAAACTTGAGACATCTGTGGCATTGTGTTGTGTGACAAAACTGCTAATTTTAGAGTGGCCTTTTATTGCCCCCAACACAAGGTGCACCTGTGTAAGGATCATGCTGTGTAAGGATCATGCTGTTTAACCACACCTGTGGCATATCAGAAATAATCAATTTGTACTTTTATTTAACTAGGCAAGTCAGTTAAGAACTAATTCTTATGTTTAATGACAGCCTAGGAACAGTGGGTTAACTGCCTGTTCAGGGGCAGAACAATAGATTTGTACCTTGTCAGCTTGGGGATTTGAACGTCCACCCTTGTGGTTACTAGTACAATGCTCTAACCACTAGGCTACCCTGCCACCCCAATTTGAGAGAAATAAGATTTTTGTGCACATGGAACATTTCTGGGATCTTTTATTTCAGTTCATGTAACATGGGACCAACACTTTTCCTGTTGTGTTTATATTTTTGCTCAGTATAATATCATTAATCAACATGATTTCAAAATGTTTGCAGAAAATTCAATGTTCATATGTCAAACAGTTTTGTTATATTTCAATCTTCTGTGATGTATATAAAGTGTAATATTGGAATGCAAACTCAAGATTGAACACATTTCAGCTCTATATCTGACATGGTACAGGTGTCTTCTATTTTTAAGCCCAGAACCATGTGTGTGAGGTGTTTACTTTTGTTTCAAAGTAGATTTCTTTAAAACTACCAAGAAACACTGTGTGACCCTGATTTAGCCCACTTCAGTAAAAGGTTCATCAAGGGCGGTTTACATCTGGGTTGGCTGTGTTGTTAGAGGCACTGGAAATGGAACACAAGCATTTCACTACACCCGCAATAACATCTGCTAAACATGTGTATGCGACCAATACAGTTTGATTTGAACATCTTTAAAAAAAAATTGGATCGGCATATGCTCATGGGGAATGAGAGTGCTTATAATTTTGTAAATGTTGTAATTTATAAGCAAATCTTATGTCTTCCTTTTTTCCAAGACACAGAAATGATCTTGCATCACAATGAACTGACCATGTAGATACATTTTGTAAATTTTTGAGCAAATCTTTGTCTTTCTTTTTTCCAAGACACAGAAATGATCTTGCATCACAATGAACTGACCATGTAGATACATTTTGTAAATTTTTGAGCAAATCTTTGTCTTTCTTTTTTCCAAGACACAGAAATGATCTTGCATCACAATGAACTAGCCATGTAGATATAACATTTGTTGACAGAAAAAGTTAAGAAATGTATGAGTCCAGGCTGTCAATAGCTTAAGATGACAACATTTTCTGCCCAAATGTAGTTCATCTATGATTCACCACATCACTTCTCTCAGTATGATAGCTAATGCGTTAAAAACACTTTCATGTCTTGCGGTGCTATATGCAGTGATTATTGTAATAAGAAACTGCTAAATATCCTCTAATATTTGCATCCTTCATGCTCTGTGATTTGACTGATTACATTCCTATTTATAGATTCAAAAAGTTCAAACAATCCAAAGTATGCAGTCACTTGGTATGCATAAATAAGCTGCTGTCATCCTAATACACATTGCTTTTAGAATGTATTATCTGATTATTATATAAAGTTGGATCACTGATCATTAGGTTAAAAGGGGTTCATATGAGAAATCTTTAGGCTGAATAGATGGGTTAGCTGACAACGTCACGACAACGATGCACACCCTTCAATGTGGCAGAAGTCCATGTTTTGTTGTGATTCTGGATGGCCGGATTGCTACTGACAATGACAAGAAACTGCATTGTGGGGAATCGTAAGTGACTACGTTCAGCTAGTTTCATAATGTTCTTGATAAGGGTCTTGTTTTAAGGTGTTTGACTGATTTCATGTCAATGCTAATATGACTAAAATTCACTAGCTAGCTAACCAACAACTGTAACAATGTATTTGAGAGACACCAAGTGCCCATTGTGCAAATGTATGTATGTTTTCAATAAACATTGTCGACAAAATACAGTTTACATGTTGTCAACAATCTAAGCCAACCCTGTCTGTTTTGCCCCATAGTTCAGCACGTGTTGGTTTTGTTGCTAAACAACCAACCAGTATGTTGGCTATTTTTCCCCACACATAAAAATCTAATCAAACTTAATTTGTCATATGCTCCAAATACACCATGTCAAATCAAAACAAAACAAATCAAAAATGTATTGGTCACATACACATGGTTAGCAGATGTTATTGCGTAGTGAAATGCTTATGCTTCTAGATCCAACAGTGCAGCAATATCTAACAGGAAATATCTAACAATTCCACAACAAAACATAACATCTGACAAATTCCACAACAAAACCTAATACACACAATCTAGTAAATGAATGGAATAACAATATATAAGTATAAAATATATGGATGAGCAGTGACAGCGAGGATAAGATGCAATAGATAGTAAAGAATAGATAGTGAAGGATACAGTATACATTATATACATATGAGATGAGTAATGCGAGATACAGTATGTAAACATTATTAAAGTGGCATTATTAAAGTGACTAGTGTTCCATTTATTAAAGTGCCAATGATATCAAGTCTGTAGGTAGGCAGCCGCCTCTCTGTGCTAGTGGTGGCTGTTGAACAACCTGATGGCCTTGAGATAGAAGCTGTTTTTCAATCTCTCTGTCCCATATGTAGACCTTACCGTGAAATGCTTACTTACAAACCCTTAACCAACAGTGCAGTTCAAAAAGAGTTAAGAAAATATTTACCAAATAAACTAAAGTAAAAATAATAAAAAGTAACACAATAAAATAATAATAATGAGGCTATAGACAGGGGGTACCGGTACCAAGTCAATGTACAGGGGTACATGTTAGTCGAGGTAATATGCACATGTAGGTAGGGGTGGAGATAATAAACAGCGAGTAGCAGCAGTGTACAAAACAAATGAAGGGGGAGGGGTGTCAATGTAAATAGTCCGGTGGTAATTTGATTAATTGTTCAGCAGGCTTATGGCTTGGGGGTAGAACCTGTTAAGGAGCCTTTTGGTCCTAGACTTGGCGTTCTGGTATTGCTTGCCGTGCGGTAGCAGACAAAACAGTTTATGACTTGGGTGACTGGAGTCTTTTACATTTTTTGGGGCTTTCCTCTGACACCGCCTAGTATATAGGTTCTAGATGGCAGGAAGCTTGGCCCCAGTGATGTACTGGGCTGTACGCACTATCCTCTGTAGCACCTTACGGTCAGATGCCGAACAGTTACCATACCAGGCGGTGATGCAACCGGTCAGGATGCTCTCAATGGTGTAGCTGTAGAACCTTTTGAGGATCTGGGTACCCATGACAAATCTTTTCAGTCTCCTGAGGGGGAAAAAGTTTTGTTGTGCCGTCTTCACAACTGTCTTGGTGTGTTCGGACCATGATAGTTTGTTGATGATGTGAACACCAAGGAACTTGAAACTCACTCTCCACTACTGCCCCGTCAATATTACCTGCTCCACTACTGCTCCTTTGTCTTGCTCACATTGAGGGAGAGGTTGTTGTCCTTGCACCACACTGCCAGGTCTCTGACCTCCTCCCTATAGGCTGTCTCATGTGTCATGTTGTGTTGTCAGCAAACTTAATGATGGAGTTGGAGTCATGTTTGGCCATAAAGAAGTTAGAGAGCTATTTTCCCCACACATAAATAAGTTATAGGGCTATTTTCCCCACACATAAATAAGTTATAGGGCTATTTTCCCCACACATAAATAAGTTATAGGGCTATTTTCCCCACACACAAATAAGTTATAGGGCTATTTTCCCCACACATAAATAAGTTATAGGGTTATTTCCCCACACATAAAGAAGTTATAGGGTTATTTTCCCCACACATAAATAAGTTATAGGGTTATTTCCCCACACATAAATAAGTAATAGGGTTATTTCCCCACACATAAATAAGTTATAGGGTTATTTCCCCACACATAAATAAGTTATAGGGCTATTTTCCCCACACATAAAGAAGTTAGAGGGTTATTTCCCCACACATAAATAAGTTATAGGGTTATTTCCCCACACATAAAGAAGTTATAGGGTTATTTCCCCACACATAAATAAGTTATAGGGTTATTTCCCCACACATAAATAAGTTAGAGGGTTATTTCCCCACACAATAAATAAGTTATAGGGTTATTTCCCCACACATAAAGAAGTTAGAGGGTTATTTCCCCACACATAAATAAGTTATAGGGTTATTTCCCCACACATAAAGAAGTTAGAGGGTTATTTCCCCATACATAAAGAAGTTAGAGCGCTATTTACCCCAACATAAAAAAGTTAGAGGGCTATTTTCCCCACACATAAAAAAGTTAAGAGTCCCCCCCCCCCCCACACACACCTAAAGAAATTAGAGGGCTATTTTTCCCCACACATAAAGAAGAGGATGTAATTTTCTCAATCTGAAAAGGCTCACCACCATCCATTGGAGACCTGAGATTAATTAGAATTCTAATGATTGCCCAGCCGCCTTAATGTCAGCGAGTAATGTGGGGAGGTTGCTGTGCTAATGGAGTACTTAAATGGATAGGTTATAAAACCTAATAGTTAACCTTAAAGAGACCTTTAAAGAAGATATTGGATGGATTCTTTGTGGATATTAAAAGAGCCCACCCACTTGGCACACACTGGTTGAATCAACGTTGTTTCCACGTCATTTCAATGAAAGGACGTGTAACCAACATGGAATAGACGTTGAATTGACGTCTGTGCCCAGTGAGCACACCATTAGTATGCATTGTTAAAAAAGGAAAAATAATAGATCCAAGCAAAAACCTACCTCTGTTACCTAACTAACCTAAATGGCATGCATCAGTGGAGTTCTCTGTGGTCAAATGGAATTCCTTGCCTGCATTAAGAACAGTTCATAGATAAAAGAAAAAGGAAAATCCCTTTTTATGAGATTTTTCAGCTTTTCTTGAGCATCCACTTGCCTCCCTTTTTATGATGAAAAGGGAATCCATTTGTGACAGAGGAAAGATTCTGCTGCGACCCTCAGTGTGTTTCTAATCAATGGAAGCCTTCACACATATCGGGCCTTTCATTCCTATGCAAATGAGGATGCTCAAGCAAAAGCTGGAATGGACTTCCTGACTGCGTTTAGACAGGGAGCCCAATTCTGATATTTTTTTCTACTAATTGGTATTTTGAGCAATCACATCAGATATTTTCACATCAGATCTTATTCAGAACTGATCTGATTCATAAAAATACCAAATAGTGAGAAAAAAAAAGATCCGAATTGGGCTGCCTGTCTAAATGCAGACAATGAGACCTAAAGAATGTGTCTAGGTTTGTCACATGGGCCTGTGATGGAGTACCATCTCTCAGCATCTCAGGGAAGCATGTCAGTGCTAATGATACTAAGGAGCAAAAACACATGGCTAAGTGCTGACAGTGGAATTGGAATTGTTCACTCCCTGGTCTTTACTTACAATCAGTGAGTAGGGAAACCCCTCCCCCCCAAATTCACAAGAGCCTTGAATGTACGATGTCTTTTATAAAATGGATGAGTATATAACACATTAAAATGTGTATGTTATCTAAATAAGGCAATCTAAATGGTAGAATCTGTGAGACATGGGGCCCTCAACAGGTGACTCTTTGGAACTGCAACTCACAGAAATGCAAATTATGGCTGAGGATGCTAAGGCAGAGACGGAAAAGAAAGCGAGACATTTCATAGGCTCCTTTTTTCTGGTTCATAATACACAGTCAATGAACTAAGTAGACCAGACCCAGCTGCTATCACATTGGTGCCTATGAGAGAGCCACCTCTTAAGTAGACCGGAACTGTGACCATTATATTCAATGGTAAATGGACATAATGGGATTTCTTCATTTCTCCGCCATCTTTGGCTAAGGTTCCAGAGCTGTAATGTAGTAGCAAAAGAATAGAGCACTCTGCTGAAGCAAAAATGGTTTTGTCATTGTCCCTATGATTTGGTGTCATCTAGAATGGTGCAGAAAACAGCACGGAAATATTTTAGATTTTCACATCTTTTATAATTTTGTGTTGAATACAAATGTCAAGGTATTGAAAAATCAATGCATTGAGGTCTCACTCAGACTCCTCAACTCCCTATAATGCGTTTGATGAAAATTATTATGTGTGATTGTAAAGAAAAACAAAAAACAGACGGCATTATTTGCTTCTGTCCTGATCCGTACGGTGTTTGGAAATGATAAGGTTTGCAAAAGCAACTGTAAAGGGGAGGTCAGACCAACCTCTCAGAATTCAACTCACACTGATTCTGTTGCCTAGGAACGCTTCATGACAATGTTAAAACAAAGGAATTTTTTCCTAATACGAACTTGTAGGTTTACTTGTACTGTTAGTTAATATATCGCTC